>NC_057355.1:107637633-108837633 GCF_016509475.1 Prionailurus bengalensis | reverse complement strand
TACTATGGAAGCCTGAACTATTATTTCCTCATCAGCAAAAATGAGAACACATACGCGGCCTATTCCTTGAGATTTTTGTTAAGAATCAAGACTGATGGTAGACACAAACTTTGAAAATACTAAGTAACATTGGAAATTTAGGAGTTTGGGACAGGTGGGCCTATTATATTATAAAGTGACACATCTGGCTTATAAACTGCTCTGTGGGTGATAGATAGAGCAAGGAGCCAAAGGGAGTTTCTCATACAGTGCCAGGGCCTGGCACTAGCAATGGGCAAAATGTCTCAAGAACTGGTTAAGCTCCATCAGCCACAATACCTTTGTCTACTTTATCCGTCTTTGCTGAGGCCAAATTCTGAAGCATTAAGATACAGAAATTAAGCATTCATCTATCGACGGGCACTTGGGTTGTTTTTCATATCTCGGCTACTGTAAATAATGCTGCAATACACATAGTGGGTACATATTTCTTTTTGAATTAAGTGTTTTCACTTTCTTTGGGTAACTAGTAGTGAAATTACTGGGTCATATGGTAAGTTTTTGAGGAATTTAAGAAACAAAACAAAGGAAAAAAGAGACAAACAAAAAAACAGACTCTTAAATATAGGGAACAAATTGGTGATTGCCAGAGGGGAGGTGGGTGTGGGGATCGGTGAAGTAGATAAAGGGGATTAAGAGTACATTTATCTTGATGAGCACTGAGAAATGCATAGAATTGTAAATTATATTGTGCACCTGAAATTAATATGACACTGTATATTGATAATACTTGAATTAAAAATGAAAAGATACAGGAATTGATCTCGGTTCACTACCGACAGCCCTGCTCAGTGCAATGAAAAAAGGCTGGTTCAAGTTGAGGTTCATCCAGTTCCATCCCAGTCTGTCAAATGCATGAATGACCCATTCTTCTAAGCAGAAGAAGCCGAAAGAGGAACTGTGATTCTCTAGAAATAAAACAGAACTCCCAACAAGTGGCATGCTCTCTGTACCTCATAATGCAGTCAAAACTGAACTGGCACAGCCAGTCTTTGTTTTCCACCCTCTCCCTGCCTAATGATTTAGGACATAAACCCAACAGTGGATTCTGGTCTCATCCATTCAGTGATGTGATAAGACCCAGATTCTGCAAAGTTACTTTGGGGAGAAGTCATTTCCAGTTTTTCACTGTTACAAACAATGCTGTGATAATTGAAGGTATCTTTTTAACATGTCCAGACCTACTAATATTTTTTATCATGCGTATCCACAAATGAGCAGTCAACTCCAGGTACCATGCTCACGTTTAAGAACTTCTGTTAAGGCCACTGCATTGGTGTTTGCCTTCTTTCACCACAGGAAGCCAACAAAGATTATGGGTATTCAAACTAGCAGGCAGGCAGAGAGCACAAATTCCAAAAGCCTGGAATTACTGTTATTTTAGGTTATTTAAGTTACTGTTATTTTAGAAATGTGATCTCCAGGAGGAGAAGTGCCTCCTGGTTTTCATTTTTCCGTCTTTGTATTTTTGAATTCCCTTTGCACATAGTAGGCCCCTAATGAATGGCTGTTCGTCTGAACGGCAAGCCCTTCTCTGCCCTCTAGTCCTGGTCTGGTTCTGAGACCCCAGCGAGGCTGGATTAAAGAGGATGCGGAGGACTGTTAGGCAACTGGGTGGATTCGGGTTTGTGCTGGGCCTCTGGCACCAATCCAGGACCTCTGACGCCAACAGGAAGCTGCCAGTACCTGCTGGAGTCCTGTCTCAGGGATGACCTAGGAGGACCAGGTCAGCACCCCAGGAAACTCTGGCTCTGAACACACTCTCGAGTACACGCTATTCCAGGCATTAATCCTTCTAGACAAGTCCTGAGATACCAAGAGATACCAGAAATGAAAATGTGCCCTGCTTAGTGACTGCCTGTTCGTGTTTGGCTTACAGGTGAGAGCAACCTTTGTTTCTATAAAAGAAGGATATTAAAAATTCCGTCAACTGCCTAAACAGGATTTACGTGAATTTAACTGGCTACTGTAGGACACAGAGAACCTTGCAGTGGCTTCTGTCATTAAGACAATGACCGTGAACAGAGAGCACAGGAGGTCAGGCAGGCTGGCTGAATGCAGCTGGGTAGTGGGGGTGGAGACGTGGTGGGGGGGGTCAGTGAGCAAGCTAGTGTCTTGGTGCACCTGGAACCTTCTGACAGACACACATCCTTCCCTCTCTCCAGAGGCATCATGGGGACTCGAGTGGGACAAGCTGGAATGCTGGTTTTACCTGGTACACTGTCCAGTCAATTAGTCAAGGGGCAAGAAAACTTTTCCTGAGCCAGAAAGCAGAGCTTCGAGACTCAGCTTTGTCACCTTGCTGGGTCTCAGTTTCTTCACCTGTAAATGATGGGATGGTACTGGATGACATGCCTTCCCCACTTCTCCCACGGGCAGTCAATCACTAAGAACTGACAATTACGCCTCCTGATTGTATTCAAAGCCAGACACCTTCTCTCCACCACACTGCATGGCCTCCATTCAGCCCCATCATTTCCCACCTGCATCGCTGCATCTCCTAACCGGTCTCACTACCTTCACTCTCCTCCCCTCTTCATGCTGGGCCAGTTGTTTTTCTGAAATTCAATTCTTGAATGTTTGACCCTCTAAGAGGCCCTGCCCAACTTTATCGGCCATAAGGCTCTAAGGTGGGGTCTCTGTCTGCCCTGCAGCCTTATTTTCTCCCCCAGCGCTCTCCCCTGCTTCACATCCTCACGCACTCCAGGCACCCAACGCCGAGAGGTGGACCTCTCCCCCACCCGCGTATATGCTGTTGTGCCCTTGGATGGGCACTCACTCATAAACCGCCACTGGCCTGCAATGAAGCAGAAAATGATTGAATCACAGTGAATAAATGGGGGAAGAAGAAAAATTAAGAGTAAGCGCTTGGAAACTTTTATAACTACCTGACAGCAATTTTATGTCTGTTGAATCTAATAATAAAAATCTGGGCTCCTATTTCATGTCTTTTTAAAATTTTATTTTTCTAGTAATTGACTTTTATTACGTTTTATAAAAATATCGGTCCTAAATGGGTTGAAAAGGGAAAAACACAACAACACTGGTTTACCACCACAGACAGTATGGGGAGCTCTGGCCAGCACCCTTCTACCTTCCGTTCTCTTGGGCAGATGACTTCATCCTCGCCGAAGCTCTCTGTCTCAGGAGTCTTCTGCATCCCTTCCTAGACAAGCTTGGTGCCTCTCCTCCATGCACCAGTGGTATTTGGTGCATACTTCTAATTATAGCATTTATTGCGCCAACTGTAATTGTTGGTTTCCCTGCAGGTCCTTCCCATGCTTATTTCTGCTAACCTCAGAACAAGGTGCCTGGCCCGGGGCTGAGTGAGCAATTAAGTGTTGACTGAAATGAACAAGCCCTAAGTTTCTTACCCTATACTCTGGTTGCCTTTCCTTTACCCATATATTCCTTGTGTGTAAAATCCTTCCTGCCTGTGTTCTCTCCCTCTGATGCCTACTCCGTGTTCTCTACATTATGGAAGCTCAGGAAATGAGGAAGAAATGAGGAGAACTGCTTTCTGCATCTGGGGGTGAATTTCTGACACCACCCGTCGGGTTGTCCCCTCTCTAGCTCTCAGTCTAGTCCTAGAGTTAATATAAGGAAGCTGGGCTTGTAGCTACAACAACTGGTGACTAATGTGTGTGCCTGGTGATTAAGCATCCTTACAACAGCACAGTATTATAACCAGACAAGACAAATCACCCCTGTACATCTTGCATAAAATTAAAAGGTCAGTCCAGGAAGAGAAGGAATAATGAGATTCCTGAAGTCCTTCATCAAGTTGAAAAGCTCATTTGATTTTTTTTTTTAAGTTTAATGGAAAACTCCAAAACCAGAAGGGATGGAATATTACATAGAAACTGCTTCAAAGCTCAATTTAAGCTCAAACCAAAGAACATGATTCCCATCATATGGAACTAATTTCTTTTTGAAAGTTGATAAACCAAAAATTGCACTGGAAAGCAGCCGGTTCCCTGCGTTTTCCAGAGAAGGCAGTTTGGGAACACATTTCCTGAACCTCAGCCTCTTGGGTTCTACTCCTGGATTTTCCCCCTGACGCCATGGAAAAGTGCTTTCTTCTCCTCTCCTCTGCTGCAGAGTCCTTTTTAAAAAAGGGTAATGTGATCACCTGCCCATTCACAGGATGTAGTGTATGAAATCATCCCAAGAGTTTCCCCAGGGCCTTTGATGCATGGAGTCTGGGAACCTAGGCTTGCTTATAGTTAGGAAAAAAGAAAACAAGCAAGTCCCAGAGATAGGACAAGTGATCGTTCTCCTATTGGAAAAGGAACTGTATTCCTCATTCAAATTAAGAAGCAGAGAATCGACTGATAAAGAAAATTGTTAAAATTTAGGGTCTGAAAAAAATGACTTATTTTGAAAACAACATTTTGATTGACTGATCTAGGTGATACACAAGCAATCGAGTTCCACCCCCTCAGATAAGTTCCAGTTTTGTTCTGAGTTTTATGACCATGCCAAACAGCGTTCTGTCTGCCTGTAGAGCTTGAATCCCATCGACACAGGTGTGGGCTTGGAATTTTTGATCTGGGCTGACACATTCCTGGCCAAGAAAGTGGTGCTCTCTCTCCTCCTATAACTTTCCACTGATGTAAATGAGGTCAAAAGTGCCCGGAGGCAGCAATGACAGGTGTGTGTGGGCAGAGAATCACGGGCCAAGGCAGGGCACATGCTTTCTCTTCTGTAAGAAGCATTTATACCATCCTGTGGGCATGCGTGGGGAAGGCCGTAAGCTTTATAGTTTATGCCACAAGGAAGTCAAGACAGCCTCCAAGCCATTGTTCTGGGGATGCCTTTTCTTTCTTGTGTGGCTCAGGAGGCACAAAGCTTCCTCTGCCCTGCCAGGCCTTCACAGTGTGGGACTCAGGGCCATCTGAGAGGTTCTGCCTGTTCTGGCCTGGGAGCTGCCTCAGCAACTCCTGACTCTTGGCTGTCTGGAGCCAAATGTAACAGGGGTGAGTGGCCAGAGGTAGTGCCCTTTCCTAGGGACAGCAAATATGGTCTGCTCTCCCAGGAGCCCAAAGGGCAGCCTCTGGAGTGAGCATTCTGGAGGGGGCTATTTGCCCTGGATGATGCTCACCTGCCCAGCGCTGGCCCTCAGGAACAGAGCCACAGGCTTGATAATTCTCTGTCTTAACCAAATGGAGACTGCTAACTATCCCATCTGCTGGGTCAAGGAAAACCCCTTGGATATATGAAAAGGGGAAATTGAGGGATAGTATTGGTAGAGGCTCTACCTGAGTCATTAAAGCAAAGTAAGATGACAGTTCGCTGAGTGGGGACTATGCTTTCAGGTAAATTCCAAGGCAACTGAATACAATCCTACTCAAGTCTCTGACCACTCCTAAGGGTCTCCTTTGTGAGCTCCTCCTCCTCCTTCTCCTCCACTCTCCCTTAAAGGGTAGGCTGTTCCCTAAGGCTCTGTTCTTGGCCCTTGCTTAGCTTTCTTTCCAGAACCACTGCTAGACCAAATCGCACCTTAGCGCAAATTAGAAAAAGGCTCCCCTTTCCCTAGACATGTTACCACCAACTCCTAGAAAACTCAGTCATTACACAAATCTTCAAGGACTCTGATGAAGTGGTCCGCTTAGAACTGTTCGGTGCACAGTCTGCCCAGTTGTACAGTTGTTCTGTGCAATTGAATCTCAGGGATTCAAATATCACCCTAAGACAGATGGCTCCCCAATTTAAATCTCTACCCTGACAGCTCTTTCCAGAGATCTAGACCTTCATGACAAATAAGAAAGTAACTGATTTGGGGGCATAGCTAACCTTCAAATGGCAAAAGATGAAACCTAGATTTTACCCAACTGACATCCTCAGTGAAAAGCCTTAGAGTTCTTAGCTGGGAATCTGGAAAGCATCCTTAGTGTCTACTCCTTGGGCTCCATACCCCATTCATCAGTGTCCTCCAAGCTCTTCCTCTGCTGTATCACACTCCCTTCCTCTTCTCCCTCTTCTTCTCACTATCCTGGCTTGCTTCAAGTCATCCCTATTTTCCCCCCTCTTAAGCTTATTTATTTTTACTAATCTTTACACCCAAGATGGGGCTTGAACTCACGATCCTGAGATCCAGAGTCGCATGCTCTGAGCCAGGCAGGCACTGCACCATGCCTCTTTCTTGCCTGACTTATTCCAAGTCCTCCTACCTGAGCTCCTGGTTTTCAGGTTTGTTCCTATGCACTCTGCTTAACTACAGTTATTTCCTGTTAGTCTCTTTCCCCAAAACCTCTGATGGCTTCTACTGACAGGCAAATAAAGCCCAAACTTCCTGGCCTAGCACTCAAAGCCTTCAATGTTCTCACACCGACCCACCTCAACTGCCACCTTTCCCTGCTCTGCAGTTCTGGTCACACGGATTCCTCATGATTCCTTAGCACAGGACACTTTTCTGCCTTCAGGCCTTCATTCCTATTGTTCCCTCTACCTGGCATGTAATTCTGTATTTTGTTGATAACAAAAACCTACGGCTTAAATACCATTTCTTCTCTAAAGCCTCTGCTGATCCTCTCGATTAGAATTCATAACTTCCTTTTCTGTACTCTCACTGCATTACATTTTACTTTGAGCAATAAGGGAACCATGTCTTAAACTGTCAATTTGTAGATGCATTTGGAGCCCCCAGTGGACTCAATCCTTGAGGGCAAGGATTCCGTTTCATTTATCTTTTGGTCTTCAGAGCCAAATGTGGTACAAAGCAGATGTGCAGGTCACATTGAGTGAGTAACCCCATGGTGAAATCCTCATGGTCAAACAAAGCCCACGGACAATTTAATGACAGTCTACTTTGAGCCTGTGTGTCTGTTTCGATGCATCAGGCAAACAAGGACAGGTGAGTGTAGTATAGTATGTCAGGTAGAGGTGAAGGGCACTTTCCAAACCATAAAGTCCATTTAAAACAAACACACATTTATAACTCACAGTCTGCATGAAATGTAATTCCTTGAAACCCACAAGTCTGGCAGGGGACATAGACTTGGCACCTTGAAGGAGGGTTGGCAGGATTTAGGGCTCATTCTGGAGACCCGTTCTGGTTCTGTCCAGCTCTCCAGACCCTGGACTGGCCCGGCCCCACCACCCAGGCCAATAAAGTCTTACAAGAAGCTAAACGCTTCTCAGAACAATGGTCACCTTGAGAAGGTGAGAACCTGGATGGGAATGAAGTGACAAGTGGGATGCTTACAAATCTGGTTAGGAGCATCTCTTGAGAAAATAACAATGTGAGAGTAAGTTCTGACTGAGAGCAATAATGTCTTCAGATTCCACTCTTCATGAGACAGTTACAGATGAGAATCCAGCAGGGGAAGACCATTGATAATACAGCACCTTGCGTGCAGATAAATTCAACCACATTACCAGCATTTTTTCATCTTTACCCTATATAATACTGAATATCCAAACCCACTGTTTTCTGAGACCAGATTCCTCAGTTTCTGGCAAAGAAATTACCAAGAGCACAAATTTACCAAGTGGGAAACTGAGGAGGGTTAGACAGACTTTGCTTTTCTGACACAGTGGAAAATGTGGGTGTATCACATACCACTGTTCTTTATATACTCTCCTGAAGAAGACTGACTAGCACATAAAAAAGGGAAGAACTTGAAAATCCAGCTGATCATACATTTTCCCAACCATCTGGGCTTCTGTTTCTCTTTTGCTGTCACTAGGATGGCTTTAATAATATCTTTAACCAAGCCACTCTCTATCACTGTGCCTAGAGAGGGAAAAAAATTCCTCTCTCGCTGTGTAGAGAAGAACGAAATTGCAGCCTCTGTATTGCCTTGGTTCTAAGATCTGTACCTGCTCCCTTCCCTCTAGTGCTTCTGAAACAGCTAAGTTCCTTAAAACTAATGACCAAACGCCTTGCCAACTGCCATGACTCTCATTTCTATCAAATCAAAAATTATCGGCATCTTGTGATCTGTAGCTTCTTGGAATCAAGGAAACGCAGCGGTTAGTACACATTCCTCTTGTCAGTTGCTGTGTTAAAGGCTGGGGACCAAAGGGAACAAGGAAATCTAACAGATTCACCTTCAAAGAAAACAGAGTCTAGGTAACTCCATTTGAAGGCACCAATGCCTTATAAGAGGCTTCATGGAAGGCCAGTGACTGCAGGAACTCTCTTATGCTATTAGGACCAAACTATTACATTAAATGTCTGTTCAGGAAGTCACTGTGTGGTCAAGGGGAAGAAGAGGCGGTCAGGTTCCTGCTTCTTAGAGCTCCTTTCTTTCTTGGTCTGAGACCAGGGAGCTACAGAACGGGTGACTGATGGCCTTTCCCATCCTTCATGGGTGTCTCAGATAACGAGTGTCTGTCTAGTTCTCTAGGACATCCATTCTTGGCACTGAAGAGGAACTTTCTGGGAGAGTGGCAGGAGGCAGATGTTGGATAAAGAACAAAGGAAGATGAGCTTTTCAGAGGCAGCCCGCCCAAGAACCCGGGGAGTTTGAACTTGGCTTAGGAGGTTAGCCTCACACACTCAAAGGAGCCTGCATTCCTGGGCTGGCACGGACAGTGCCACCACTTACCCTCCACATACCCCTGCTGGGGCTGGGACCCTGCCACAGCCCCGCTGATTTGAGGCCTGAGGCCACATTGTGGCGAAGTTCCTCCCACTGACTCACAGGAGACCACAGCAGTGTGTAGAAATTCTGTGATGAAAGATGATATTCCTGACATTTCTCTTAGCTCTCAGATTTTCCAGCAGATTTCTTTGAGCAGTCTTTCTGTCTTCCAGACTTCGAAGGGATGGCTCAATGTTTCCAAAATGAGGTAGAAAAGCTCACTTGTGGTTGTAAAATTCTAATACTGCCCTAGTTTTCTCTGTGAGACCCACAACGGGAGCTACTGAAATGGAAGACTGAACCAGGCCTGGTGGGCATTGATTTGGAGCAAAAGAACACCTGGGGGCTTTGGAGGAAGTTAATTAGTGGCCAGGGACAAATGGAGTGTGGACAGTTCCTGCTGGCCCAGCCTTGGGCACCTTGTTTTTCTTTTTTAAACCGGACTTTAGTTGTATAGACATATGAATTTTATTTGGCTAAAATTCTGTGGTTGGAATGTCCCCATTAGACCCTATTCTGAAGCTATTTTGAGTTTGAACCCCAGATAAAATATTTCAGACATTCGACAATGAAAGACGTGGGGAGAGGTATCTGTCTCTCTCACTTCCCTTTTCTTTAGTTCTGTGGAACAAAAGTGAATATGAAAAACTCACTTATCTCCTTCCGTGTACTTTTCACAACTGGTGGTTACTTTTACGTCTTTATATATTTACATTAGAGTACATGCTTCTGGTAGGCCAAGTCCTGGCCTATCTTGTTCACAATGATATTCTGAGGCACAAAGTAGGTCTCAGTGAATATTTGTTGCACGAATAAATGAATGACTGACTGGATGCGTGGATAAACAGATGAATGTAGGCTCATAAAGTTATGACAATAAATGTTTATCACATGTAAATATATTAAAGTATCATGCAAAGGAAATAAAACATGGGATCTGGGAAAGGCAGTTTCCCCCAATGTGTCTTTGAGACTAAGATAGTGACTTACAGAAAAAAAAAAAGTATTTAAAAATGGTTAGTAATTGCTTTTCCGATTCATGGACTAGGAGCAAATAGTCTCTGAAAGGAAAGTGTTGGGAGAATCCCCCACTTACAGAAGGGGGCCCCTCTCAGTTAGTAAAAATATCTTTTCCTTTGGTTCTACCATTTCACAGAAGAAAACAAAAAGTTGTTACCTGTAGACACCTCTTTGCAGCATGACTGTGCAGTGTATTGTCCAAAATGGGGCTCTGAGGGTGAAAGGTGAAAGGGGGTGCTGGTAAGGAGGTCACAGGACCAAACCAGGACTTCTCTGGACAAACTGAGACACGTTGGCTGAGTATGTCTTTCACCATGTCGGTTAATCTAAGCCCACTCAAAGCAGTTTCTTGAAATCCATCTTCTGATGAAAGTACTTGCTCTTCATTGAATTCTTCTCCTGATAAGCTCCTTGATGACTTTTGATCTTGAGAATTAGTTCTCAGAAAGTACAGTATCTTGAGCTTCTCTGGTAAACTGTTAGTCCTAGAGTTAACTCCTTCAACACAGTGTGACATAAGCTACCCTTTCTAGAGTGTGTGTGTCTCAAGTGAGACATTGTGAAAATATCTCACGCGTGGTAAGCCCTCAACTCTGCCTCTTTCTTCTGATGAAAACAGAATATAAAAATATACAATACCTGCAGTGAGTTGTACAAAGTACGGCCGCCCCTCAGACGGACTTGAGAGGGAAAGTGCTTCTTAACATATTTACTTCCTTTGGTAATGCCACAGCACAAAGATTACACTCAGCCTTCCTGGCCATAAAAGCTTCAGTTTTTCCCATTCTTGCTGCCAAAGCTGAAATGCCAAGAAATGCTGGGAACTGTGATTATACACACTTCATATTTTACATTCTAAAACCCCAAGGAATAAGCTGTGGAGAACAGAGTCCTATTTCTTAAATGGCAGGACAGATACTGAACTCCAGCTCTGTGGAGCATGGCTGAGTATTTGCATGGGGAGAAACAAACAAAGACCTCACAGATTTCTTCCAGTCTGTGTGTACCTTCCTGGCATCTGTGGCAGACCTTGGCTAACTTTTCTCATGTATTTCGTTTTTGTTATTTTTTAACTTTCTGAATGACTCAACCAGATTCTTACGGGAAAAAAAAAAAAAATCACCACCCCACATACGAGTCAGTCATAAGGCAACTCAGTTACTGCCTTTGACAGGTTTGAACCTGTCTGTTCACAGATGAGGAAACAAAACTCCACTGTTCCTTCGGCCAAAATTATATCCCCTTCCTTAGCGTGGCAGTAAAGCAGCCAGCAGACAGCATTCAGATTTCACGGGTTCCAAAGCTTCCTCCCCAGCTGTAAATTAATTTCACTGCCACGGTGTATTTTTCTCAATTCTGTCCTCAAGTGTAGGAGTTAAAACAAACAAAACCAACCAACCAACCAACCAACCAACCAACCAACCAAAGGTTCTCCTTCCTTCCTCCTTGCCTCCCTTCAAGAACTAACACAAGAGCCACAGGTACCCGGGAAGGGCTCGTGATGACAAGACCTGTACTTCTAAAGGGTGAATTTCCTGACTCACTGTCACCTGCCTTCGTCTACTGCGCAGAGCCCCATTTCTTTGTCAAAGAAGTGTTAGAATCCTCACGAGGTGAACGTGGGAGGGGCAGGCTTCTCACTGCTTGGATTAAATGAAGATTTAATACTCACTTCTTGCTTAATTTGCAAGATTTGGATGCCTCCACACGTTCCTCATGCTCTCAGAGAACAGGAGCTCACACAGGATTTCTCCCCTTCCTCCCCGCCGGGGCCGCACATGCTCCAGGGCCTTGCAGAGAAAGGGGTTGAGAGGCTCCTGGTAAAGGAGCGAGCCCCTTGTGCAAGAAAGCGGGCCCCATCCAGTCGGGCTGGAAGTAATGTGCTGCTACTCCTCAGCCCAGTTCTAAACGGCAGCTGCTCTCCGTGTAGGGCTGGAAAGCAATTTCTCTCTGTGCCTATGTAACTGCAATAAACTTTTATAAGCCTGTTACATGATCTGAACAAACCAGCACAGTTTCTCCAACAAGAGCAGAATTCTTTGCAGGTTTGAACCCTCACCCACACACCCTTCTCGGAGAAGAAAAGGAGGCTCGGCTGCTACCTTTTTATAGTTTAGAGCTGGCCTTTCCAAAGACTTGGGAAAAACCTCTACTCTTTCAGGGCATCCGACAGTGCCATTTGGCTCTCAAGAGGAAACACTGTTTCAAACACAGAACTTGTGCATGCATAAATCATTTCTGGAAGGACATAGAAGAAATGCACCCGGGTGGCTCCGTCGGTTGAGGGTCCGACCCTTGATCCTGTCCCAGGTCATGATCTCACAGCGTGGGTTCGAGCCCCACGTCTGGCTCTGTGCTGACAGCACTGGAGCCTCCCTCCCTCTCTCTCTCTGCCCTTCCCCACTGCTGCTCTCTCTTTCCCTGTCTCTCTCTCAAAATAAATAAACATGGGGGAAAAAAAAGGCATGGCTAACTGGTTGCCTTGAGAAAAAGAAATTGGGAGGCTGGATTTAGTGTTCACTGTAATCTTTTTAGAATAGCTAAACAGTTCTCTTTTTTATCATATGTACGCATTCTCTCATCTAATTAAATTACACTGACATGCCTCTCCATTTTCTCAGATTACACAATACCACGTTGACACCAATCTTCATACCACTTATCTCTCCCGATGAGTATTCCCCGACACAAGTGTTGACTCACTTCGCTAGAAATAAAACAGAAATGAAGAAATAAGAGCTATTGCTATGCCTTGCGCCAGAAATTGAAGACGAATAAGAAAAGCAAAGCTCTGGCTGCAAGCCCTAATACGGCCGTGACAAAGGAGAGGAAAAGCGTGGGTGGGTCTCTTGGCTTTTCGTCGTGTGCCCTCCTGGACAACACCTCCTCCCTTCCGACCATTCCCTCTCCTGCCCTGCTGAGAAGTTTCTCCTCTTCTTTGGTCCACCTCCCACTTTTTTGGCTTATTCCTTTTTAAAAAATTTGCTCTCAAAAATCCCAAAAGTAACACCTTCTCACCACAGTGATACAAAAGGAAGATACATGATGAAAAATCATAACTGTCCATCCCCTCCCAAATGGTTTTGTGTGTGTTATTCCACAATGTTCTCCCCACGCAGATCTATGTTCAGATGGCTTTTGCTACTATTTTTTGTACCAAAAAAAACAAGACTTAAATGAGCATACATACCACTTCTTAACTTCTTCCTTTCACTTATTTATCTATTGGGGACAAGCCACCCAGATCAATAAATGTGGATCTGACTCACTCTTTTAATAGCTGCATAATATTCTACAGAATGGGTATGACATAATTTGTTCAATTTGAAATAATTGAAATAATACTGAAATGTACTGGATCTGTCCACCTCTTAAATGGATTCACTGTTCAAGTTTCTTCCCTGGATCACTTGTCGTCTTTAAAATTGATAATGCACATGGGGCATTAACTGATACCAGATGCTGGCATAAACAAGCCCCATGAGCTGAAGTCTCACAATAATCCCATAGGACATAGTACTTAACCGGAAGCCAGCACAGCCCCATTTTCACACTGTTGCCGTGCAATCAACCTAGAGTCTGTGGTCACTGTCTTAAAGGTTAGCCTGGTATTTACAACCTGGAGACAGATCATTTGACTAGGAGTTCCACAGGTACCCCTATCTTGAGGTGTTCCTGTCTTTGCCTCTCTGATCCCCACACCTATGCTCATCCTGTGCCTCACCTTTGGCAATTCACCCTCGAACAAGGCACTGATGACCTGAGTGAAAAGTACCCACCTTTTCAGAGTGAATGGCAGACAGAGACCCCTAACTCTGGGGTTCATGACTATCTTCTCTGTTTTCATGTGCACACAGAGGCTGACGCTCTACTACAAAGGTAGGTAAGGCATTAAATTCCTCTAAGATCTACGTGAAAGGAGACCTTGCACACCCTATTCTAAATCACACCAACAATATGCTTACTACCCCTATATTCAGCAGGAACAGAATTCAATTAAAGCCCATAACTGATCTGGAAGAGGTAACATGAACACCTCTTACCACAACTCATATTAGTTTAACCCATTGCTACTTAAGATACTTCTGCTTTTGTAAGAGAAGAAGAATGTAACAAGTCAACTGGATATTGGTTCAAGACTATAGAATAAAAAATTACATGTATGGGGGCGCCTGGGTGGCTCAGTTGGTTAAACGTCTGACTCCTGATTTCAGCTGAAGTCATGATCTCACGGTATGTGAGATCGAGCCCTGCGTCAGGCTCTGTGCTGACAGCATGGAGCCTGTTTGGGATTCTCTCTGTCTGCCTCTCTCTTTCTCTCAAAATAAATAAACATTTTTTAAAAACATTGTTTAAAAATTACATGGATGGCTTATCATTGCTCAGAAATCAGTGACTATGACAAGAGAGCCAGGATAAACAGTATCATACCACTAATATTTCCTTCTTTGACAAGTAAACTGCATTGGAAGATCCAGATGATCTTCAAAAATCTGAAAGCCTTTTTTATGCAAAATTTGTGTTTTTCCACTTTATTCCTTAAAGGTGATCTAGCACCAGGGAACAGAAGATACAATGAGACAGTGTTTGAGCCAATATAAAGGTGAAATTTCCAATCATTCTATGTGCCTAAAAGTGGAGGGAATAAGTTACCCTCTGTTTAGAGGTATAGGAAAAAAAGACCACTCAGCAGGCTGTTAGGCATTCATGCTTTGAAAGAGAAGGGTGTAGGGTGCTTGGGTGGCTCAGTCAGTTAAGCCCCCAACTCTTGATTTCGGCTCAGGTCATAATCTCATGTTTCATGAGTTCGAGCCCCAAGTCAGGCTCCACACTGACAACACAGAGACTGCTCGGGATTTTCTCTTTCTCTCTCTCTCTGCCCCTGCCCGCTTCGTGCTCACTTGCTCTCTCTCTCCAAATAAATAAATAAATAAATTTAAAGAGGGAGAGAGAGAAGGGTATTATGTAACTTTGAACTCTCTTCCAACCCTGACTCCAGAATTTTAACAGTGGGACATGGGATAGGTAAGTTTTGATGCAAGTATCGAACATGGTGTAGAATGGTGATTTTGTATGTGAAAGAGGTCAGAATGGGTATTCTGGAGGCAGGAGGAGCCGTGCCAAGGGAGGAAGGAGAACTGAAAGGCCACACAAGCTGCCACCTCCTCATTGTGTGCACCATGCACACACCTCCAGAACCAGATCATTCAGTGATGTCATCCTCTAGGGGGTGGAGAAGGTTGCCCATCAGTTTTCACTCACTTCTCTTTGCAACTAAACCCAGAAATTCATCGATTTTCTGAGGGTCTGAGTGTTTTTGTTAAGTGCTAACAGGGCACCTGCTCCGAGTTATATTTCTGCCCAGGAAGTTTGCTAGTAAGTTTAGAAGTTTACTTAACAAGTTAAGTAAAATTACTTTTAAGTAAAATTTGGCATCTGCAAGACAATGGAAAAAAAAATCCCACCTTCAGGCAGATGCTGTAGACTGTCTATCAAAAGGAAAACTCTAACACTATGTTCCACTCAGCTATTTATCTTGCCAGGCTTAAGAACTGGGATCTAGGAGAAGGATTTTTGTCTTAACACATCTGAAAACAGCTCCACGACTGACATACATGGCTCAGTGAACCCAAAGAATGGTGATGAAGGCATCTAATCCTTAACTGTTCGCTCACATCAGTCCACTATGTTTTCAATTCCAGCAGGTGCCGCCCTCCTTGGGGCCGAAATCATTTCCAGGTAGATTGTGCACTATTAAGGCAAGCGGCTGCAGAGCATCTTGCTTATTGTAACAGAAAACATTAAAAAAAACCTGAACATGTGTGTGAATGAATGACTGTATGGGCTGATGTTTACGTGCCCTTCCTCTGCAATTCATGTTGAAGCCCTGACCTTCCCATGTGATGGTATTTGGAGATGAGGCCTTTGGGAAGTAGTTGGAGTTAGATGAAGCCACGAGGATGGGACCCTCATGACGGGATATGTGCCCTTGTAAGAAGAGACAACTAAAGAGCTTGTCTCTTCTCTCTCTCTTCTGTCATGTAAGGGAACAGCAAGAAGGTGGCCATCTGCAAACTGGGAGGAGCGCCCTCACTGGAAATAAAATTGGCTGGCACCTCGATTTTGGACTTTGCAGCCTCTAGAATGTAAGAAAGAAGATTCTGTTGTTTAAGTCACCTGGTCTATGGTACTTGTTACAGCAGCCTGACCAGCCTAAGACAATGACTAGGACTTGACTAGAACTAGGATTCATGGATTAGGAGCGATCACAGCCTGAAGGTCAAGGTTTGACAGAACTTAACTGGTACAACAGCAGGTTACCTATTTCTGGCATTATCATGTTGAAAAACTCATATTAGGGTATATTCAATATCACATGTGATATCCCTTCGAAAATATCATTTTTAAATATCAAAACCACAATATTTATTCAATACAGAACATTTGAAAACTATTAAAAAGACAATAAAAACACCTATGTTACCTTAGATACTCAAACAACCACGGCTGACATACCAATGTTTATCCTCCTAGAACTATTTTCCCTATTGAGAGTAAAACTGACTGAGAGAACAAAGTCTTCCCCTCAGTGGTTTCTTCTGACCACAACCACCACTGTACTCATTGAGACATCTTGAAGAACTCCATCTCTTACACTCAGAAGGATGTTGCTGAGAAGTGACTTTACTTTCAGGATCCTAATGTGGATATTCACATCCTATAATAACCATGTGAAATCAGCAGTGGTAGCCTATGGAGGTGGTTAGGAATTAACTGAAAGGGGTGTCAGGAAACCTTCTGGGTTGATGGAAATGTTCCTATATATTACTTTGAGTGTTGATTACATATTTGTGTCCACCTGTCAAAATGCATCAAACTGTATAAGACTTAAGTATGGGGAAAGCAAAGTATGGGGAAAAGCAAACTGGAAAGATGACACCAATACCCAACACCAGAAACATGTGCTTTGATATATTTTTCCATGGAATGTTCAAAAAAGCGAGTATTACTGAGCTGAACGGCTTCATGTGCACCCCTGTTAAACCCTGACAACTACCCTCAGATGTGCATTTCTAGGATCTTCATTTTATCAGTGATGAAGCTGAGGCATAGAGGGATTAAGTAACTTGCTCAAAATACCACAGCGGGGAAGTTGCAAAGCAAAACTGGAAGCCAAGGCCTTGCAATCCTGGAAAAAAAAAGCTGTAACAATGTGCATGCCTTTTGACTCAGCAGTATCTCCAAGGAATGTGGTTCCAGGGAAAGAATTGAAGACTGATCCAAGAGATGTGTACAAGAATATAAACACATCATTTATTGGAATGCCTGGGTGGGTCGTCGGTTCATTGTCTGACTCTTGATTTAGGGTTAGGTTGCGATTTCGCGTTTGTGAGTTCGAGTCCCATGCTGGGCTGTGCTGCACTCATGGCATGGAGCCTGCTTGGAATTCTCTCTCTCTGCTCCTTCCCCACTTGTGCTGACTTGCATGCTCTCTCTCTCTTAAAATGAATAAATTAATTAAAAAAACCCATGATTATTAATAATACTGAATCAAGTTAAATGGAGTGTAAATTAAGTAGGCCCATGTGATAAACCACCTACATCACTTCAGTCACATCATATTAGCTTGAAAGAGAATGCAGACAACTTTCACGGTAGGGGAAAATGGTTATGATATATTAATAAAAATAATCAGGTTGAAAATGTTTACATGTATGACTTCAACTTTGTTTCTTTTTTAAAAAAATACATTTAAAACCTTTAAGAAGATATGTCAAAAGAAAAATGGTTATCTTTCAGTAGTAGGAATATAGGTTATTCATTTTTATCTTTTATATATTTTCAGCAGTTACTATGTGTTACTTTTATAATTAGAAAGGCAAGAATAAATTTTATTTTAAAAATTTAAAACATGGGGAAAATCATTGCTCTCATTGATGAGTATATACCCCCATGACGATGATGTGTGTGTGTGTGTGTGTTTGTGTGTATGTGTGTGTGTGTGTGTGTGTGTGTGTGTGCGCATGTTTTTATGGGAGGAAGAGTTTGGTAGCCTAGTTTGAAGATAGCCCCTTAATAACTTCAGGGTGTTAGCATTATTCAATAACTTACACCTAACTGTAAAAAAGTGACATCACCAGGCTTTCTCCCTCAGTCATTATGTGCAAAATGTATATGGTTGGCTTAAAAAACTTAAAATCAATGTCCAATTTATAAAAAGACCTTGAAAAAGTTATTACCTTTGCTTTTAGCAGGAAGGCATAAAAATTGAGATCAATAAACACTGAAGTCCTCTGAATACAGCAGACAGATCTAACGTAACTCTGAGAGGGATTAGCACCACCTTAAGCAAGAAGGTATACAACTAGGAGCACCTGGGTGGCTCAATCCGACTTCAGCTCAGGTCATGATCTCGCGGTTTGTGGGTTTGAGCCCCGCATCGGCCTCTGTGCTGACAGCTCAGAGCCTGGAGCCTGCTTCGGATTCTGTGTCTCCCTCTCTCTCTGCCCCCCACCTCTCAAAAATGAATAAACATTAAAAACAATTAAAAAAGTATACAACTTGAATGTGCCACAAGTGCTGTGGCTCCATGCCATCAAGTGTAGAGCCGTGGTTGAAGAATCATGGCAGAGACCAGCACTGTTTTTCCAACTTGTCTACTGCATGGCTCCTTTTTCAAGAACATGTGAAGAAACACAGAGTCTTTTCCTATGCAATAACTTTCATTTGAGAATTACAATTGCAAGGAAGAATTGTGTCCTTATAACCGGTGAAAGAATTATTTATATTATTAACCGAAATGAAAATCCAAATTTAAACATTCTTCAAGAATTAGAATTATCATTTGAAAACTTCTAGTATGGATACTCAGCTGTTCTTTTAAGTAAAGCAATTTCTCAGAAGGCTTTCATTTATGAAAAAGCATGACCTTGAATTCTGAGCAAATCATGGGTTTAGATTAGTGTAATGCTGGTCAGAGACAATGGGTTAGACAGGCATGCTCCCTGCCTTCATGAAGTGGTCCATATGAAGAGACACACGGGCCAGAAAAAGTGTGAGGGGAAGGGTATTACAGGATGTCACAGGAGCAGACAGGATAGGCACTGAACCTAGCTCATGGGTTAGGGGGCAGGGAGTCTAGAAAAGTCTCCCAGTGGAGGTGACACCTAGCTGAGACTGCACAGGTTAGCAGGAGTTAGCCTGGCAGAGAGAACACAAAGCATCCCATGCACTGTTGGTTGAGGAAACTTGGCATCTTCGTGGATTCAAACCTGAGGTAGGATTGTAGAGTTCCCCTACATACTGTGTGACCCCGAACAAGTTATTTTACTTCCCAGAGCCTCAAGTTTCCTTAGGTGGAAAGTAGGGATAGTACCATTTACCTTGGAGAGATGTCCCAAGAAGCTGAAATTAACTAAGTAGGACTCCTTACAGAGACATTTATCCTTAGAGATATATGCTAAGTACATGTGGCCATTATTCTGTATCACAGAAACTCCAGCCCACTATTCTCTTTGCCACTCCTTCAGCATGCTCCCCTCCCAAAAGCTTTGTCACCTTGCCATTCCTTCTGTCCAGAATGTTCTTCCCCCAGATATTCACATAGACCTTGCTTCCTCATGTCCTTAGGTCTCTGCTCATCTGCTTAAATGTCCCACCCTCCCTGAACTTGATCTTCCCCTTACACAGCTTTTTGCTCCATAGAATTCATCACCCCAACATGCCATATATCCACTTTTTGTTTATCTGACTACCTGTGCTAGAATTTAAGTTCCTTGAGGGTACAGGGTTTTGTCTCATTTGTTTCCAGAGCTTAGCACAGTGCCTGGCACACAGTAGGTTCTCCACACATATGTGTTAAAGAAATGAATAAATACGCTAAGTTTGAGGGGATGCCTTTCTTTAGTCTTCTTTAACTCTCTTGGGACCTGACATAAAGCTTTGCATTAAGCAGGCATTTCATAAGCATTTGCTGAACTGTACAACTGAACCACTTTTTACAAATGTTCATCTGATACCTAAAGACCAACTGACTGTATTTTTATGGCTTAGCAAATAAATCCAAGATTGTGTTTAATTACAGTGAAGCAGTAAGCTGCTTGCTCTATCAATCTGGTGGGGAGAAGAACAAAACTGGTGGTTTGATTTCATCAGTGAGTGGAATCAATTAACACATTTATCAACTAGTTCCAAATAACCACAGCTCTTGCTGATACAAAAGGTCAAATGCTGATGAGGTATGCCAGGATCAGTATCCTGATGGAATAAGGACAGAAAGTAAAGTACAGAAACAAAAGGTTTCAGGGCTGAAATTTCTTTCAGCCATTAATCTGGGTCCTTTGAGAAACCACACTGACTAAACTGTCAGGATATGCACCGCATATGGTCCCAAAAAGTTCTGGAACCTCCCCTCAAATGAAAAACCAAAAATCTGCTTCAGTACTGGAAAAGTTAAGTCCCAAATGAGTTCAATTGCTCCCTCCATACATTACAGAGTTAAAATTTAAACAAAATGCAAAAGTAGAGTGTTCAAATTTTACAATCTGTACCATATGCTCCAGGGTTTCATAAGGAAACTATCTTAAAGATTTACGATTAGTATGTGGTAAGTATAGTAACTATATACAATTTCAAAATATTGTTAAAATGCAAAGAAAATAATTTCGTTTGAAAAGAAAACACAATCAAATTTAGTTTACAATCAAATTTAGTTTACTATAAAAAGATTGGTCTTCAGAAGGTTGATATTTACAAGCTAAAACTCCAATTTCTGTAAAGAATTCCCCATTCCCGAGGAAGCATCTTGAGGATAACTTCAGTTCAAGCCCATGCTACAAAGAAAATCCAAATCAGCTGATAACATGTATGCAAAGAATAACCTTTTTAAAAAAAGTTTATTTATTTAGAGACACAGGGGGGTAGGGGAAGAGAGAGAGAGACAGACAGACAGACAGAACCCCAAGCAGGCTCCACACTGACAACCCCTGATGCAGGGCTCCAACTCATAAACCCTGAGAACATGACCAGAGCTGAAATCAAGAGTCAGAGGCTTGACTGAGCCACTGGGTACCCCAAAGAATAACCTCTTATATTGACATGGCATGTTTCAAAGAACTTTCACATTTCACTTTCACCTGATTTGAACTTCAACAATACCCTGCAGAGAAGCCACATCAATGTACAGATGGGCAAACAATCTCAGAGCATTCTGAAACCTGCCCACACCCCCAGAACCAGCATGAAGCAGGGCTGGGTCCAACACCAAGACCTTCTGAAAACCATGCCCAGGATTCTTTCAGTTGAAAGAATATGTAAGTGATCTTCTACTATTCTTTTATAGCATTGTAATTTAAATGGATTTGCACTTTGGGGGACACTCTAAATGATGCAATATACCAAAAAAAAGTGTTTTTTTAAGCCCTAGAGCCAAATTTAGGCACATTTCTAATGGGGTCCAGTTTCGTAGGGTTCTGTCCTTGGCTCACAGTTCTATTTAAGACACTCTTGTCTGGTGATCTCATCCAGTCCCCATGCTCTGAACTGATAGCTATGTCCTGATGACTTCTAAATATGTGTTCCAGTCTATCTTTTTCACTGAGCTTCAGACTTATATCCACCTTCCCATTGCACATCTCCACTGGAATGTGTCTCAGGTGCCTGACATACTATGTTTCTACATCTCGTCATCTTCCTCTTCCGTCTAGAAGGCTTCCTGGGCTCATTAGCTGGGCTCCCAGCTAATGGTACCATCGTCTATCCAATCTTCTAACTAAACACCTAGGAATGACTCCACGTTGCTCCCTCATCCCCTGGACCCACCCAGTCACTAAGTCCTGTCCGTTGTACATCTCTTAAACTTATGCCCTTCTCCTCAGCCCAACTAGCATCTTAGTCCAGGTCCTCATTATCTTCCTACCTGGAACACTGCAACGGTCACAAATTGAACCTCCCCCTGCTACCTACATGTATGTGTCTGCATGCTCCCTCCCACACATAAATATGAAATATAAATCCACTCATGTCATGCAAGCTGCTGGAAATTCTTCAAAAACTCTTCTTCACCTGCTACAGAAAAACCAAATTCCCTGGCATGGAATTTGTATCTGACACTGTGAGTTTCCTATCAAATAACTATCCTGCCCCTCTTTCCTTAGTAAGAAAACCCTGATTTGTCGCTAGAACATGGCCGCATAATAACTTCCTAGCCTTCACTACAGCTAAGTGCAGTCAAGGGACCAAGTTCTGGCAATTTCCACGGTAAGTATTGTGTGGAATTTCAGGCTCCCTAAAGGGAACTAGCTCAGCTGGGAGAAGTACCCTTTGCCCATCTGGAATACAGAGATGATTCCTGAAGCTTTAGCAAACATATTAGACCACAGAGTGACCCTAAAGATGGCTGAACAAAAAAGATAGAAATCTGAGTCCCAAATGACTCCATGGAGCTTTCATGAGCTGGACTGCCCACTTCCAGACTTTTTACAGGAGAGAGAAATACATTTCTATCTGGCTTAAGCCACCATCATATTCCATTTCCTATTACAGGCAATGGCCCCAAATCCTAAGTGATAGAGAATTCAAACATCTCAAGAATGTTAAGCCTTTCATAGCTTCATTTCTGCCAAACCCGCTAGCCTTATCTTCCACCATAGCTCAAACTGTAAGTTCCAAAATTCTTGTAGTTTTCCACTCTACACACACACTCACCAGGAGCTTTCATACTTCTCAACTTTTGCTCAAGCTTGCCCCCTACCTAAACACCCTCCTTATTTTTGTTCAGGTTTTAACTTTTCATCACTTCCTACAGAAAGTCTGTCTAAACCTCCATGTTAGGCTAAGTGGCCATTCTCTTTGCTCCCATAATATGCTGGGAATACTCCAATTTTGGAATCCATCTGCCATTATGTATTTATGGGCCATCTCTCCCAACCCACAGATAGAGCCTCAAAGGGCAGACACCACATCTATTCATTTTGTATTTATATCTCCTAATAAAAGTAAGAGCTCAGGAAATATATTCTGAGGTCAACTGCATTTTCCTCACTGAAATGGAGTGAACAGTATCGAATGCCTCCAAATGTCCTGATTAGCTCTCCGTGTCAGTAGCAAGTTAAAGATTGAAACAAAATGGTAATTTCTTTCCCCCTGAGATGGAAAATAAATTACAGGTGAGCCATCTTAAGAAAACATCCATTCTGAGAAGCAATCTACTGTTTGGATGTTTCAGACCTGAATTTCCTCATGTATAAAAGAGAACTTGGCACTAGGCAATCTTGGAGGCCTCATCTGGCTCTAATATTTTTATAATTCCATTGTTGAACATAAACACATAGAACCGGACACAAGGAGCCCACTGTGAATGGATCGTTCCTCCAGCAATTGGCAGCATGACCAGACTTACCTAACTTTTATTTATTTATTTATTTATTTTTTAATTTTTTTTAAAGTTTATTTATTTTTGAGACAGAGAGAGACAGAGCATGAACGGGGGAGGGGCAGAGAGAGAGGAAGACACAGAATCGGAAGCAGGCTCCAGGCTCTGAGCCATCAGCCCAGAGCCCGACGCGGGGCTCGAACCCACGGACCGCGAGATCGTGACCTGAGCCGAAGTCAGACGCTTAACCGACTGAGCCACCCAGGCGCCCCGAGACTTACCTAACTTTTAAATAAATTACGTACAAAGAGTGTCTAATAAAATCGAGAAGTCATCAGATGACAGTGAACGCTCTAGGATAATGAAATGCCTATTGTGGGAGAATATGCCTCCTAGACTCCAAACACACTGGCCACCTATAGAGCCCTTGAACTTGCCATGCTTCTTCCTGATGTCTGGAACTTGCATTTGCTATTCCTTCTGTTTTAAATGGTATTTCCATCCCTCTTCACTGGTCACCTCAGCTCAAGAGTGACTTCCTTAGAAAACTCTTCTGTCTCTCCCTGACCAGCCTGAATCACTGTATTAAAAGTTCTCACTCATTGCAGTGCATTCCTGTTCTTTGTGGCACTGGTCACAGTTGTGATTTTCTACTAGTATGGCCATCTGATTGAGGTCTTTCTCCCTCACGATACCATACTCTCCATAAGGGAATATTTTGTTTTTGCTCATTATTATGCTTGTATCCTTGGCAGAAAGTTGATGCTCAATAAACACCTGCTAAATATCTCCAAAGGCTGTGGGAGGGAGGAGAAAAGTAGACAAGTTTCATTGGGGGGGAATGTCCAGCTATTCTAAAAGGCTGGAAATCCTTTGAGCTCTCCATCACATCTTTGAAAGGGGACCGTGAAGTCACTTTCTGGTGACCGTGGAAGGCACTGAATGAGGCCTCCATTTGACAGAGCAATCATGACAAGCTAAGAGAAGAGGCAGGAATGTGACTGCATAGTTTGGAGTTTTAGTAACAATTCTAAGAAGGGTTCATAGTCAAAATCTGTATTGAGAGTCCCATGGTTGGCACATCCTGAAGAAACAAGGACTCTCATGAAAATGACAAATGACAATTTGTAGTTTTCCTTGCAACAAACAGATCAAGAAAGACTAGACCTACTTCTCGGAGCAGAAGGAATGATGTTATCCAATGACAAAGGGAACACAGAGCTTCTAAATTTGGTTTTCATCTTTATCTACAGAGAAGTTTTTTCTCACTAGAATGAGTACAATAAATATAAATATGGAAATGAATTCCAATACAGGTGAGGTAACAGTAAGGGCCCAAAATTCCAGACTCAAATGAAAGACATTTGAGGACCTTAAAATTCTGTCAATAAGAAACACTTAGGAGTGAGAAGGTCCCAGGAGATGGGAATCTAACAAATGTTACAAGATTTTCAAGAGGGGGGAAGAGGTAGATATCAGAGAACAATGACTCAAGCAGGTGACCTTCATTACTGACCCAAATACAAATTGATTTGGAAACAGATTAACTGTGAATTCTTAGACATAGAAGCAATGCTCACAGTGGAGGGCTCCCCAAGCAAAACTATGCTTAGCTAATTTCAAATCACACAGGTATGTGAAGTCAGCAAGGTACCTGACAGTCCCGTATGACATCCTTGAGAAACAAGAGTCAGATGCTATTAGAGACTAATATTCACACAGAACTGTTTTCAAAGACTAGCTTAACAGACCTTATCTCGGAGGGAGATTGTTAATCTTCCCAAATTCTGAATTTTAAAAAAAGTCAAATTAGGTAGAGACTGTTCTCTCGATTTGAGGAGAAATCAAAGTTGATTTTCTTTAAAAGTTAATGTGCTACATGTTAAAAGACATTATTTCAGGTCTGGCAGTCAGCCTCTGTGGGTCAGTTCCACACCTGGACAATAGGACAGGACAGCAAATTTCCATGGTAAGCACTTGGGGCATTAGGAGTAAACACTGATTACCAGGCACACAGCAAGTCAAGAACTGCATAGGGTACAGGGTGGTCTGACTCATGGGTTCACAGTGTGTATTAAAATGCACTGTGTTCAGGTGTTAAGACAGCAAGGAGGAATCAAAAGTTAAATTGTGCCCTTCCATAAAGGTTTCTCACTAAACATATTTTAGATACATCCTATGCTTTGTCAAAAACAGCAACTCCAATGTGTGCTAGCTGGCTTTAAGAGTTTGGGGTTGAAATGTCAAGGGCGCCTGAGTTTCCCTTTAAAATAGGTTATGAAACATGATTGAAAATGGGGCCTGTAATGCTGGAGGGCAGGTAAATGGGATGCGTGCCCTTTTGTCTTCCTAACTTTTCTGTAGGACTTGACTCTGAAAAAAAGTCAATGGCCTTGTAAATTATTCATGAGCTCTATCTGGGCTCCCAATCAGCCAACAAGCCCAGGACAAAGGAATGAATAGTCTTTTTTTCCCTTTAGCAAAGTGGCTCATTGACTGCTTACTTCCCAGCCCTTTCTTCTTGGTCTCTGGGCCGTGGCAGCCCCAGACCTTCTAACCAAAGGCGAAGGCACAACCCCTGTTCTTGCTGTATCTCCAGGGAACTGGACTTCTGTTCCTCCAAGAAATGCAAGTGAACACGTCTGAAAATCAGGGTCAAGCGGAAAAGCACAGAAATGTAACTGGCCTTTCTCCTCTCACACAAGGCACAGTTGGCTAAGAGACAGAAGAAAGTCAAGTCATAGGGAGCCTATGGTACTACCTTCCAAAGTCCTATTGGCAATGATTTGCAACACACTGAAAAATAAAAACCTTTCCTAACAATAAACAACAGCCCCTCCACAGGCATCTCTCAGAGATATTTACAGGTTCAGTTCCAGAATGAACTGTCTGAAATGAGTCAATACATTTTTTGGTTTCCCAGTGCATATAAAAGTTATGTTTACACTGTAATCTATTAAAATTGTGGGATAGCATTATGTCTAAAAAACAATCTTAATTTTAAAATATGTTCTTGACGGAGTGACTGGGTGGCTCAGTCGGTTAAGTGTGCGACTCCTGATTTCGGTTCAGGTCATGATCTCATGGTTTTGTGAGTTCCAGCCCTGCGCTGGGTTCTGCACCGACTGCAGAGAACCTGCTTGGGATTCTCCCTCTCTCTCTCTCTCTCTCTCTCTCTCTCTCTCTCTGCCCCTCCCCGTTCCCACTCTCTCTCTTTCAAAATAGATACATAAATTTTAAAAAATAAAATAACATAAAAGTATGATATGTTTAAAAAATACCTTATTGCTAAAAAATGCTAACCATCATCTGAGCTTTGAGGAAGTTGTAATGTTTTTGCTGGTGGACAGTCTCACCTCCATGTTGATGGCTGTTGACTCATCAGAGTAGTGGTTGCTGATGGCTTAGGTGGCTGTGAAAATTTCTTAAAATAAGGTCACAACGGAGTTTGCCACGTTGATTAATTTTTTTTTCATGAACAATTTCTCTGTCGCATGTGATGCTATTTGATAGCATTTTACCCACAACACGGCTTCTTCCAAACTGGGGTCAAACTTGTCAAACCCTACCACTGCTGTATCAACTAAGTTTATAGTATATTCTAAATGCTTTGCTGTCATTTCAATAATCTTCACAGCATCTTCACCAGGAGTAGATTCCATCTCAAAAAACCACTTTGTTTGCTCAGCCATAATAAACGACTCCTCATCCATCCAAGTTTTATTACCAGATTGCAGCAATTCAGTCCCCTCTTCAGGGTCCACTTCTAATTTTAGTTCTCATGCTATTTCCACCACATCTGCAGTGACTTCCTCTATGAAGTCTCCAAGCCTCGAAGTCATCCATGAGGGTTGGAATCCACTCCTTCCAAACTCCTGTTCATGTTGATAGTTTGACCTCTTCCCATGAATCAAGGATGTTCTTAATTGCATCTAGAATGGTGAATCCTTTCCAGAAGGTTTCCAATTTACTTTGCCCAGATCCATTAGAGGAGTCACTAGCTATAGCAGCTATGGCCTTATGGAATGTATTTTTTAATAATAAGAACTGAAAGTCAAAATGACCTTGATCCATGGGCTACAGAACGGATGCCGTGTTATCAGACATGCAAACAACATTCATCTCCTCGTCCCTCTCCAGCAGAGCTCCTGGGTGACCAGGTACATTGCCAGAGCAGTACTATTTTGAAAGGAACCTTTTTCTCTGAGCAGCAGGTCTCAAGAGTGGGTTTAAAATATTCAGTAAACCATGTTGTAAACAGATGTGCTGTCATCCAGGCTCTGTCATTCCATTTATAGAACACAGGCACAGTAGATTTAACATAATTCTTAAAGGTCTGAGGATTTTTGGAATAGTCAATGAGCACTGGCTTCAACTTAAAGTCATCAGTTGCACTGGCTCCTAACCAAGCCTGTCCTTTGAGGCTTTGAGGCCAGGCATGCGCTTCTCCTCTTTAGCAATGAAAGTCCTAGATAATATCTTTTTCCCATGTGAGGCTGTTTCATCTACATTGAAAATCTGTGCTCTCGTGTAGCCACCTTCATTAGTTATCTTAACTAGAGCTTCTGGATAACTCACTACATCTTCTACATCAGCACTTGGGGCTTCACCTTGTACTTTGATGTCTATGGAGATGGCTTCTTTCCCTTAACCTCATGAACCACCCTCTGCTAGCTTCAAATTTCTCTTCTGCAGCTTCCTCGGCTCTGTCAGCCTTCACAGGATTGAAGAGAGGGAGGCCCTTGCTCTGGATCAGGCTTTGGCTTAAGGGAATGTTGTTGCTGTCTGATCTACCCAGACCACTCACATTTTCTCAGTATCGGCATTAAGGCTGTTTTGGTTACCATTCGTGTGTTCCCTGGACTCTAGCACTTTTTATTTCCTTCAACAACTTTTCCTTTGAATTCACAAGTTGGCTAACTGGTGCAAGGGGCCTAGCTTTCACCCCATCTTGGCTTTCAACGTGCCTTCCTCAGTAAGCGTGATCGTTTCTACCTTGTGATTTAAAGTGAGAGACATGTGACTCTTCTTTTCACTTGAACACCGAGAAGCCACAGTTAATCACTGGACTAACTTTAATATTGTTGTGTCTCAGGGAATAGGGAGGTCTGAGGAGAGAGACAGGGATGGTGGAGGGGTTGGTCAACGGAGCAGTCAGAAACACATACGACATTTGTGGATTAAGTTTGCCATCTCATATGGCTGCAGTTCATGGAGCCCCAAAACAACTAGAATAGTAACATCAAAGGTCACTGATCACCAAAACAAATACAATAATAATGAAAAAGTGTGAAATGTTCTGAGGATTACCAAAATGTGACACAGAGACACAACGTGAGCAAATATTGTTGAAAAAAAGGCACCGGTAGGCTTGCTCCACACAGGGTTGCCACAAACCACACACACACATATATATCTGATAAAACTGTGATATAGATAGATAGTTATCCACTATATCCACAGTTATCTGTGGAGTACAGTAAAGCAAAAGCAAAGCACTATAAAACAAGGTATACCTGTATCCGGATAGGTCAGAGGCAGCATCCATGATATCATTTTGGCTCCCATAAAGGCCATCCTAGGACATGTATGATAAATGAGGCTGTCTCATGCACCCAAGTTTCTCCTTGTGCTCTCTGGATGGATCAAATTCATACCCTGTACGACCCAATTGTGCCCTTTACTGTGTGTGAATTCCAAGGACTTGGTTTTCAAAGGCTTATCCTTAAGACTCTGCTCTCAGGCCAGTAACCTGAATGGAATTAAATTATCCTGTGAAATAAATCCACAGGATAAAAATAGCTTTTGAATCTATCCTAATTAAATGTGTTCCCTTCAAAGTCAACCATATCAGTTGGAGCCTGCATATGGGATTCAAGTTGAAGAGTAAATTAAAATAAGTTCTCAAAACTGAACCACAGATGCCAAGAATTTAAATAAAACTTCTCAAGATGTGGGCTGATACAGCTTCACAGAAACGACATCAGGCTATAGTGTCCATCCTCCATAGTTGAAGACAAATGAAACAAGTAGACTGAGAGGTGGTCACATCCCACACAGGAGAGCAAGTCTGTTGGCCTCATGCCAGTGTGATGTGGTCCGCAAGTAAAGCCTCTAAAGGGTTCGAGAAAATGAGTTTTGACAACCGTGCTATTCTCCACTGCTTCCATCTGAATGTTTGTGTCCCTGACCATCCTTCTCCCCACGCCGACCCAAATTCATACGCTGAAATCCTCACCCCCAAAGGTGATGGTATTTGCGGGGCCTTTGAGAGGTGCTTAGGTCATGTGGGTGGAACCCTCATGAATGAGGTTAGTGCCTTTATAAAAGAGGCTCCAGGGAGTTCCCTTAACCCCTTCTGCCATGTGAGGACATAGAGAAAAGATAGCTATCACCAGACACTGAATCTGCTGCCACCTTGATCTTGGACCTCCAGCCTCCAGAACTGTGAGAAATGATTTTCTGTTGTTTAAAAGCCACCCGGCCTGTGGTATTTTGTGAAAGGAGCCCAGAAGAATGAAGACACATGCTCTGCCTCCTTTTCATGAATTAAAGTCGCCCTATCACCAGAAGGGGAATAAGAAGTCCCCTCTTTAGTGGTAGAGTGTTCAAGTCTCTCCTGAGGAGGCAGTGTGGCCCAGTGGCTAACGGTATAATTTGAATTGTGGCTTTACTACGAATTAACAGTGTGGTTGCTAAGCCTTTCTAAGACTCGGTTATTCACCTAAATAACACTAATAAGATTGTTATATAATAATAGTGCTGGAAGGATGAGGGCAGAAATTCAGGTAAAGACTGTCACAAATGCTCCATGTAGCTCTTGTTGCCATCATTGGTATTAGTCTTTGGATTTACCGAAGTCCCTGTCAAGTTGGGAAGTCATAATTCTTAACAATTAAATGTGGGGAAGACTCTCTCTGGGATGAACAGAGAGCAGATGGATGGATAAGCCACAGAAAGGAGAACAAGAGCAGAGCTCGTGGCCCAGAGTCTGATGCTACCTACCATCAGGAAGATCTCTGAACTCCCTCCGCCACCAGCAACCCCCTCCAATCATGCACTGGGCGGAATTCTGAGACAGGAAAATTCCCATGCTGGAGGCTCCGGGAGAACAGAGAGCCTGATCAAGGAAGCTCAAAGCACAGGCCATCTACAGCTACCTGTGGCAGCTGCACGGCTGAAGAATGAGTGGAGATTCCTGATTCTGTTCAAGCGAAAGACTCCCACTGCTGGTATCCAGCCTGGCTCCAAGCTCTTTGCCCACTTCTCTGCCCCACAGCTGAGGCTGAGACAAGGGCCGCATCTAGTTGAGGCTTTAGGGCTCTGCCCTGAGAATTAACATTTCTGTATCGTGCCTGTTATACTTCCTTTGCTTTCTCTCTTCTTTCTGGCATCGTCAATCCATCCTGATGAATTCTTTCCTAGCCTCACTCCTCTCTTCCTGTTTTGACTCTAAGATATTTAAGGATATTCAGTTTTTAAAGTTCTTTCACACTTGCACAGTGATGTCAATACTGTTCTGAGCCCCCAAAAGGAACAGTGTTAGCAAGGCTAATAAATTGCCAGTTTAAATCAGGAAATTCTTTTACTTTGACATTCATGCTCCTAAGATAAAAATGATTTTTTCTCAAAAGGAAACAATTGCATCTCAAGAGAAAGAAGAGTTTATATGGCAACTAAGCTACAAAGTTGTGTAAAGAGGAGGAAAACACTGACCACAGGGAAAAAATTTAAAAATAAACATCGTCTAACACACTCACTGTTACATTTCCCATCTTACCCAATCTTGCGTCTGAACAAAGTTTCATCTCCTATCCCTTTGCATTTTGAGATCTAACAGCGGCAACCAGATTTTAAGCCCCAAGTATATTATCATCAGAAAATTGTGTGCCATGACGCGGAGTCAACATTCAGGAGGGGCTACACATGATCAAGCAGGACACTGCTCATCAACAGTTCACCTTTTGGTTGCTTGACTGGCGAGCTGTAACCCCAACTGACCGAGATTCTTATCACAGTAATTTAGGGCAACAGTCAGCCACACTCTTCAGTGTAGGTATGGATCCTTAAAATGGAATGGATTGCTTCCAACGTTAACACAGAAAAAGAGAGCAACAACGTGTTCAGCACCTTGCAGGGGCTGGCTCTATGAATTCAGGAATAATCTCAGTGCAGCAGTTCAAGCCGAGTTTATGAACACCACATGGGGGCAATTCTGGTTTGCAGGCAATGTGTAACACTAGGTTATTTATTCTAAGGGACACATACCTTTGTAAATTTAATTCTAAAAAGATTTCAATTGATTAACAGGAAAAACAGAAGGGTGGATGAAGCCAGGAGGGCAAACAGCGGATGAATTAGGAGATAGGTTACCAGCGACCAAAACTCACCTGTAGATGATCCCTTTCTCGTGTAGGAACATGAGCGCCGAAATGATTTCTGCAGCATAGAAACGAGCTCGTGCTTCATCAAAACGACGAGACTTTTGAATGTGAAACATCAAGTCGCCCCCATTCACAAACTCCATCACGAAGAACAGGCGATCCTGGATACAAACACAAGAGAGGATCCAACGTGGTGTAACCATTAGCCTAGAATCTGGTCAGCATCATGTTACCTTGGGCGGGGGCGTGGGGAGAAGAGGTCGTCAAGTGGAGGTAGTCAGTGGAATATCCTGATGGGGTCAGTGCAAAGCATGAGGGTGTTTGTGGGGGCCGTGGGGGGGGGCACGTAACACCTGGATCTCCTTTAAGTAATTCCACACAGCCTTGATCTCTGCATTAAACAAAAAATAGGAAAGTCTCAGGAGCCTTTGGTTCTAGTAGCAGCTCTGCACTTAAACGCCACGTAACCTTGAGTTTAATTTGTTTTGGACGTCGGACATTAGCAAAGTGAGGATGAGGGCAGGATCCCTAGCCCAATCATGGGGTTTCAGAATGTGGAGGAGAGCAACATAAATGGAAAGGCACATGCCGCTCCTCTGGAACATGCAGGGTTAATTGCAGAAGGCAAGGGACACCTACCGGGTCCTCACACTTGGGTAGGGAACACTCACAGAAAGAGGAAAACATTTCAGACAAGCCTGTCAAACAGCAGTCTAACGACAGCCTCAGAGTAGCCTCAGTGTTAGAAATTCCATTCGGGCCATGAGGAAATTCCCGAGTTAGGAGTGGAAAGGTGCAGACTGGTGGGATGCTGGCTCCACTTGGAAGGAGCTCTCAACCTCACAGAGGAAGGGGCCCTCACGGTTCCCCATGCAAGTGCACTAAGTACTGAGCATGTGGTGTGAACACAGTGCCTTGATTAAGACTTTAATAAAAGGAACGTGAAGTCTCAATGAAAAAGCGATGTCTGTAAGACTGACAGTATCAAGTGCTTTGTTTCAGGAACCTCTGAGGTCAGTGGATTTCCTTACTCCCTCCACTAACATCTACGAAGTCCCTGGGTCGCCAGGCACTGAATGAGGTGCTGGGGATCCAAGAGAGTAGAACAGGCATAATGTAGATACAACCTCTACCCATATAGAGTCTGGTAGGGAGACAGACACTGATTTAAAAAAATAAACAAGGAGTCATATAAACAAATAAAGTTACAAATTCTGGTAAATCCTGTGAAGGAAAAGGGGAGGAAGAGGAGACATCTGGTCATCTGCCTGGGGGTCAGTGGAGGAGTCTCTAAGCGAGTGACATGTAAGCAAAGGTCTACAGGATAACCCCACAGGGCCAGCCATAATCGTTTTGGGGGCAGGGGGGCGGGGGTGGTGGACATCATCTTGTAGGAAATTGGTTTTTGCCAATTCACAAAGGATGTGTACTGATAACTCATCTTTCCTTGTGGTTTTCAGTGCCCCAGCTTTGTTCACACTGTTACCCCGCATCCACAGCTAAGCAGTGGACACAGCTGTGTGAGTTGTAGCTCACACTCCCAAGTCACCACTGGTTTCATTGGACCTTCCAGATCAGAACACAGAACTCATGACCTCTTAGTCCTGATTTTAAGTAAGACCTTAATTCAGAGAAAAAAAAAAATCCCCTGGGTCTATGAAACTTCTGTTAATGAGAAGTATGAATTTAAGAGTGAAGATGGGGGGAGGTGGGGCGCCTAGGTGAGCATCCAACTCTTGATTTCAGCTCAGGTCAGGATCTCATGGTTATGGTTTTGAGCCCCGCATCAGGCTCTGTACTGACAGTGTGGAACCTGCTTGGGATTCTCTCTCCCCTGGTCTGTGTGCCTCCGTAGCTTGCAGGCTCACTCATGCTCTAAATACATATATACATAAACAAACACACAAACAAATATTTAAAAAAAGAGTGCATAAGGAACGACAAGGTTCACACACACAAAAACAAAACCAAACAATAACAAAACAACTCTTGAGGTTGGCCAGTGTAAGTCAATTGAAAGCTAAATACAGTGAGCCATCTGACTGAGCTAGTGGCCTTCATTTGAGTGTGACTGACAAATGGAGTGGCAGATGTGGCTAGGACAAGCTTTGATGAGCAATGGTGTTCTTTATTTTCCATATGGGAAGGACCCAAGAGCAGGGTAGCAATGGAGTGGGATGGAGGCTAAGTACGCGATGGAGATACGTCCAAGAGCTGCATCCACACAGGCCACTGTAATGACAATGCTGTGTCCATTTTGAAGGGGTGGCCAAGGGGGACACAATGAAGACTCAAGTGGTAAAGCCACCCAAACCACCCCTCGACAAGTAGGTAAGTCTTATACATTTTTGTTAACCAGCCTGTTCACCTTCTTCATGGCTGTGACTGGCAGTCACGTGAATTCCAAGAGCTGGAAATACCTGATTACTGGAATTGGGTCAGTAGGTAAGGGGCCATTCCTTAGGCTGCTGAAAGTCAGTGTAGTTGGCAAGAGTTCCTAAGGCGGTAGGCATCAAAAAGATGAGGGTATTGTAAGGGCAATTTCATCCATTTCTAGTTTCCCCCAAATCGTTCTCATATTCTCAAGTCTGAAAAGCCAGAGCAGGGGCTGAGTTCCAAATCTGGGGGAGGAAATACTGCCTTCTTGTCTCTTTCATCTGTTCCTCAGCCCAGCCCTGGAGGTGGGTTCTCAGAAAAAGGAGGAGGGTCAAGGGGTCACACCCGCCTGTGATTTGCAACAAGGTCATAAGCCTCAGGAATGTGAAAATAGGGGTTTCTTTTCATTTAGACTTTCATTTTCTTAATGCTTATCTATTTTTAGCATGAGTGGGGGAGTCACAGAGGAAGACACAGAATCCGAAGCAGGTTCCAGGCTCTGAGCTGTCAGTACAGAGCCCGACATTGGGCTTGAACCCACAAATGTGAGATCGTGACCTGAGCCAAAGTCAACGCCACCCCGGCGCCCCTCAGAGCTTCACTTCTAACTTCCTGTATGGCACCACCTAGAACAACTCTCACCCCTCAGGCTACTTACAGCTCTTGAAGCAAGCAGGAAGGGGAAACAAGCCAGCCAGAGATAATGACAATTTACCAAAAGTAATGGTCCATCCTATCAAAGACCTAAAATAATATCACAAGGTAGGAAAATAAAAATGTGTTCATCAACTCACAGAATGCCTTTGCTGAGAGGAGCCCCTTTGTTTACACGCATATCTCTTCACCCTAATAATGGCCTTTCTGACACCTAAAGTCACCAGGCCATCGAGCTTGTTGGAACAACATCCAAATGAGATACAATCAGCCCTGGTTTGGGTCCCAGGGCTCCATGGGAGTAAAGGGTCTGAGTTCTGGTATGCAGGCTTTATGGTACCTAAGGCTTTCAGAGATCTTTTACACTGTTAAGGTTCTCAACCAGAAGGAATGTTTACTGAGCACACGCAATACCAGGTCCTGGGGAGAGACAAAGTATTGTAAAATGAACGCCACCCCACACCTGCTCTCCAGAAGTTCAGAGAAGTGTGGATAGAGCACATCACCCCAGTGTACTCAGAGCGGTGGAGGCACACGGAGGCTGTCGTGGGAACAGATCAGGACACCTGAGCAGCCTGGAGGCTGGGGTGGGACGTGGGGAAAGCTTCCAAGAGGAGCTAATTCCCCAGCCTTGAAGGATGAGGAAGCAGGAGTCAGGCTGGAGTGGGGAGGCATCAAGGTATACGAACAGCTGAACTATCAGGTATGAGGCAGGGGACAATGGCTGCAAAGGGAGACCGTCCCTAAGTGCTGAAGCTTCTGCATGTGGGGCATCACTGGAATATGCTGCTTTCATAATCAAGTGTTGACAGAAGAAGCAAAAGGCTATGGGGTGCCTAGGTGGCTCAGTCGGTTAAGGGTCCGACTCTTGATTTCGGCTCAGGTCCTGATCTTGCAGTTTGTGAGCTCAAGCCCCGCATCGGGCTCTGCGCTGACAGTGCGAAGCCTGCTTGGGATTCTCTCTCTCTCCTTCTCTCTCTCTGTCCCCCAGCCCCCCTTGGGCTCTCTCTCTCTCAAAATAAATAAACTCAAAAATTTTTTTAAAAAGCAAAAGGCTAGTTAGGGTACTTCCTTTCACCCCATCCTCAGGCCACCGACAGCTGAGAAGTTCAGGGCTATAGTCCTGTTCAGAGAGAGGCTCACTCACCTATTGGTCTCTACAATCATAGGCCCAGCGTCTGGGCTAAACCAGGTGGCGGCTATGGTGCTTGGCTGGAAAAAGACTCTGTGAGCAGAACCCGCCACACATACTAACACATCAGCTACAAACGCAAATCAGCCCTGCTAAATGTTCCTGCCAGGGAATGAGTTCCACCAACCCGAGGGGAACCTTTCATACTTAGCGCGTGCCCTTTACAAAGCAGAGTCATGGACGTGACGTTGTGACGGGAGGCAGGAGATCGCCTCTTGCCTAGACTCCACTCACAGTCTGGGCTGTTGAAGAACTAGTCTCCCTCACCACCCGACAAGCACGAAGTTACGCTTTACAAACTCAGCTGTGAAGCAAGTAGAGGAAACATCTGCCGGGCCCCCCGAGTTTAGGGAGGCAGGGCATAATAGATTCAGGTTGCCTGAGTCACTTCTGGGGCAGGGAACAGTTTCCAAATCCCGCCTACAGCAGTGAGTACAAAAACAACTGTTTCTGTGTTTTAGCCTGTGTAGACAGCCATTCCAGCTTTTCTAAAGTCCAGTCTCCTAGAAACTGAGTCCTGGACACCTGCACAGCTTTCCCTGAGGCCTCTGGCTCCTCTCAGGTAAATTTTGCTCTGATCTGCAAGGTAAGAAACCCAAGGTCCCTGAGACTGGAGACCGGTGTAACCTCAGTTCTAAAGCCAAGTGGCCCAGCCCTTTGTCCCTTGCTCCTCTTTTGTCCCCCATTCAACCAACCACAAATGCAAGTCATTAACACGGGTGAGGAACACCTGGGGGAATAAAAACAACACAGAAATCCCTTTGTCCCACGCCTCCCTTCGGATTAGGAGGCCAAGGAGCTGGTGCCTGGTTAATAACAGAATTCCTGTCATCACCTGCCTGGCTCCATTAACCCGCTGCAGCCTGGCCCAAATCTGTCCTGGCTATCAGTTCAGGGCTGTTACTTCTTAGGGGTCAAAGGGGATAAAAATATCCCCCAAACTGATAGTGGCTGTCAGTATGAGCAGTGTGCATTCCCTAAAGGCCCTCATAAAGATTGTTCTTTAAGAATTAAACTGAGGGGACCAGGGGGCTCAGTCGGTTAAGTGTCTGACTTTGGCTCAGATCACGATCTCAAGGCTCGTGGGTTCAAGCCCCGCGTCGGGCTCTGTGCTGGCAGCTCAGGGCCTGGAGCCTGCTTTGGATTCTGTGTCTCCCTCTCTCTCTGCCCCTCCCCCACTCATGCTCTGTCTCTCAAAAATAAATAAAACATTAAAGGAAATAAAATAAATGAAAATGAAAATAAAGGAATTAAACTGATAGGCAACTGTATACAGAAAAGTTCGAGACAAAACACTTGGGTCGATGAAAAGTGATATACCAAGATGATAACCTGTGACAAGACAACATCACCTAAGGAGGATGACTGTAGAGGAACCAGGGATGAGATCCCCTGGGGTCACTGTGGTAGGTACCTTTGGAGGTGTCTGTTCAGCTCATTGATCCCTTTCTCAGAGAACTGCCCTGGCATGGTCACAGGGGGGCATGCTAGACACCCTGCACCAGCTAACTAGGGCAAGCTGGCCACCCCCTCTCCAGTATCTTTCCCAGAAAATCAGAACTGACATGGAAAGGTTAATTTAGGCTGTGTGGGGTGCAGGAGCTGAGGAAATGTGAATTAGGAAGCTGAGGTTATCTGTGTTGTGTGACCACGTGACATGTCTTGGTAAAACAGAGTGCTGAAAGCACGGCTGGACAGATGGATGGACGGAAGGACAAGAGAAAAGGATGGAACAGAAACACAGAGTGAGGCAGAGGCAAGAGATAAGGGCGAATGAGGGAGCCAAGAAGGAAACCACCTGGGCCCATCATGCCTTTCCATTTCCAGATCCGGAAGAGACATGGACAAAGTTGGCCCTCGGGTTCTGTGAAACACACCCTGTATCTCTACATCTTTATTTTCACTTCTCACTTTTTTGCATGACCTTGGGTAAACCGCTTTCTCTACTTGCCACCAGGAGAATTTTAACTGAAACACACAGCAATTCTTAAGGGGCAGAAGGTTCACTTATTCACAAATCTGGGATAATAACACACTACAACGACCATGTGCAGATTAAATCAGAATCAAAGTGCCTTGTCAGGGCCAGGCCCAGAAGAGGCTCCACAAGCAGAAACTATTGTTATTAGTACATCATGCAAACAGGCTAACGTGTACTCTAGGAGGTCCTGCACCCAGTGCCCAAGTCCCTGATGTCACCAAGACAAAGCACAGCGTGGTGGTGAGGGCACGGGGCCTCTGGAGCCAGGGCGCCTGAGATGCCAAAGCAGCTCCCGCTGTGCTGTATTTATTTTCTGTCTCAAAACTCCAATCTGCAAAACGAGGATAATAAGAGGACTGAACTCACAGGTGTACAAGCATTACATGATTTAAGCTAAGAATGTCCAACGGTGCCAGGCACACAGTGAATGTTCACTAAGTGTGAGCAAATATCATCCTCACTATCACTACGGCTTCCACCGTCACGGCCGTCTGCTCCCGGGGCTCTGGCCCCTCTGTGTGTGTGTTGGGGGGGGGGAGGGGGCGCTGTCCTGGGCAGCGGGCTGCCCTGCATGGATGAAGAGACGGTGCCTCTCAGGCTGGCAAGTAGACAGGAATGAAATGGCAGCCAAAACAGCAATGTGAATGTGAGACAGGAATCTGGAGGGTTTAAGGAGTCAGGAGGACACCCACGCCAGCCGCGGGGGCACTTCTGATACTGCGTGGTCATGACCTTGACCTATTAAGGAGAGCTTTGCTTTCTGGGAAGTGATTACAAAGCAAGAGGTCACAAAACTAGATTTGATAACCAAAACATGCCAACCGAGGGCTTCAGTTCCAGCAAGTTTTCTAAGTTTCTAATAGCAGATGATAATATTCTCTACTTTTTAAAAAAAAATTTTTTTTCAACGTTTTTTATTTATTTTTGGGACAGAGAGAGACAGAGCATGAACGGGGGAGGGGCAGAGAGAGAGGGAGACACAGAATCGGAAACAGGCTCCAGGCTCTGAGCCATCAGCCCAGAGCCCGATGCAGGGCTCGAACTCACGGACCACGAGATCGTGACCTGGCTGAAGTCGGACGCTTAACCAACTGCGCCACCCAGGCGCCCCAATATTCTCTACTTTAAGAGCTTGATAATCATAACTGATACTGTTGCAAAGCAAATGGACTGCTAACATCAGAGTGAGACTTCTTGTAGTAGCTCTTCTCCCTTTCCATACAGTTGCTTCACTCTTGTCAACAGAGTGAAAAAGATTTTTCTGTTTACAGCAAGAATCCATAGCCTGTACATGTCATCAACAGATATAAATCTTCAGTTGAAGATGTATTACAGCGAGGATGCAGATTGCCTTTCGGAAATAATTCAAAGAATAGCAACAACATTTACAGTTAATGAATTTAGTGATGGTTTTAAAGCAGTGTTAAGCTGAGCGCCACATCTAGACTTACCTAAATTCTCAGCAATTACTTTGGAATTATTTCTGAAACAATAACACACCAACCCTGTATCAAAAGCTACAGTGTCACTGACTGGTTGTGGGCATGGAGAAGGAAATCTCCAGTAACAGACAGCATTGTGTTGAATTTCTCATAAGTGCTCCTTGCTTTATGATTTTGCTCCAACAAAGTCATCCACAGAGGGATTAGGGCGTTCCAATCAACAGGAAACAGTTATTGACGTCAAAGAGGTCACAGTGGAAAAGCACCCTCATGAGGAAATCTGATTGCACCATGCCTGAACTGGAAACAACTTAAATTTAACCACGTTAAGAATGATTACAAAGGCTTCAAGGAAGAAACAAGGACAGGGAATCTAATGGCTTCCTTTTTTTTTTTTTTGTTTTTTGTTTTTTGGACTTACCATTTTTTGCAGCCCAGAAGATATCAGACATTAATTCAATCACTCAGCAACCCCTCTCTCAAGCCCACAGGCATGATACATCCTGTCTGAGCTCAGACACTAGTCTTCAGGAAGGTGAAATATGTCTCTAATATAACAAGCCCTTAGGAACCTACATTTCAAACCTGGAGGGACACTCGGCTCTTTCCAAGACCAAGACTTTTCCCAGTTACACTGCCTATCGTCACCTGTAGTGAAACGTGACAAGGCTCACCGGCATGTATAATGGACTGGGCTGTGTGAGGCAATCTAACTTGCAGTTCAACACACTGGGAGGCATTTGAACCATAAGATTCATTTTTTTAATGTTTATTTATTTTTGAGAGAGAGAACACGTGCAAGTGAGCAGAGGAGGGGCAGAGGAGAAGTACAGAGGCTCCTAAGTGGGCTCGGCACCGACTGCAGAGAGCCCAATGCGGGGCTTAAATTCACGAACCTTGAGATGACACCCCGAGCCGTTCAGGCGCTTAACCGACTGAGCCACCCAGGTGCCCCTGAGCCAGAATATTCTTGAAGCATAACTAAGCAGTCAACATGACTGGAGACCGAGCAATGTCAGGGCTTGAGTCCTTCCACTTCCTGGCAGAGCCCTCTCTGGTCTGACTTTTACTTGAATGATAGCACTCAGTAATTCCCAAGGGGAGAGGGGACAGTGATCAATATCACAAATACATTCTCTAGTCCAAAATAGCCAAGTGTGTGATTTGCCATTCATGAGAAAATTTATCATAAAATTTTAAACTGCATTGTTTTAAATAGAATTAAATCATCATTTTTTTCAAAAAAAAAAAAAAATGGTCCACACACATCTTGCCCAGTCTCGTTGGGCTGCACTGGCCTTGTGTGCTTGGTGTTGTTTTCTGTAAAGGACCTGAAACCTCTGAAGGCAGAGCCCGGCTGGAAATGACACATCTCTGCTACCACCAAGCGTAGTGCCTGGACCTGGCAAAGGGTAAATCACCCCTTGGAGAGCTAACATGGCAGGAGGCCATTTCTGGTTTCTACGACGATTTAAACTAGAACGTCACAAAAGCTGGAACCCACTGCCAAGATCAGTTCTACCCATTTAGTGTATGTAAGGGCCACGACGTAAACTGCCTTACCTGCAGTTAAAATAGTGCATGGAAGAGCTCGAAATGAGAAGCAGACCTGCTTCACACACCACTTCATTTCCCTTTAAGAATAAAGCTTTGTGGTTTTTTTCTCTGTTTTTAAAAGTAATTACAGGGGCGTCTGGGTGGCTCAGTCGGTTGAGCACCCAGCTCTTGATTTCAGCTCAGGTCATGGTCTCATGGTTCATGGGATCAAACCCCGTATCGGGCTCTGTGTTGACAACAGGGAGACTCCTTGGGATTCTCTCTCTCTCTCTCTCTCTTTCTCTCTCCCTCTCTCTCTCTCTCTCCCCCTCACTGTCTCCCTCTCTCTGTCTCCCTCTCTCTCTCTGCCCCTTCCTGGCTTGTGCACACACTCTCTCTCTCAAAATAAATAAACGTTAAAAGAATAAGCAAAAGTAATTACAGATTCATAGTTCAAATGTAGTTATAAAGTAAATACATAGAAAACCGAGGAAAAAAATAAATAAAGTGAAAATAAAATCATCTATAATCCTGATACCCAGAGATAGAATCCAAATACAAGGGGAAACAAAACCGTTTGTGGCTTTTAGGATACAAGGAACTGGAGATTTCAGGGCAAACAAGAAATTTAACAAGGGTGTTTTAAATTAGAATTTATTTACCCCTTATGTCCTACTTACCACTCTTTAAAGAACAGAAAAAGAGAACATGAAAAATGTATCTTTCCTTTTCCACTTATATTACATAATATTTCCTGATGTACTTAGTCATTGATCTGTGAATTTTTTTAACAGGTGCATACTATATTCAGTGCTATTTCTATGAAGTCCTACAATTAGCTGGACCTCTATTTAAGTTAATGGAAATAAGAGGATAGTATGAGTATCTACTTAAGATACTTTATGATAAAGATCATTTTTATTAGCCTGGAAACACAGGCACCTTAGAACAGATTACTGCCAACTGGTCATAGTGTTTTGATTCTGAATTAAATTCACAAATTTAAATTCTGAACTTTGGTTTACCAAGAAGATATCTTAGGTTATAATTTCCTTTTTAGAAAAGGTTTCATCACTTAAAAATATGCACAATAGGATTTTTTTAAATTATTATTTCACATGGTACAACTCTCTGTGTAAAGGTTTTGGTTTAAGCACCACATAGAAGGTCTATTAAAGATACTTATGGATTTAGGGGTGCCTCAGTGGCTCAGTCAGTTGAGCGTCTGACTCTTGATTCTGGCTTAGGTCATGATTCCAGGGTTATGAGATTGAGCCCCATGCAGGGCTCTGCGCTGAGCATGGAACCTGCTTAAGATTGTCTCTCCCTGTCCCTCCGCCCCTCTCCCCTGCTCGCTCGCTCTCTCAAAAAAAAAATAAATAAAATAAAAAACATATTAATGGATTTAGTTTGTACAGGGCTATTGGATAGAGTAAAAATGCCATTTACTTATTTAGATCATTTTTCATGACAGAGGTTCCTAAACTTTGCAGCCTCTTAAAGAAGGCAAGATTTCATCTCTCCGTATGATCTGTGGATGAATTAGACATGTCTGCCTCACAAGAGGAGATTCTGGGTTATAGTTGTCTAAATAGTCACTCAGTTAGAGAAGCAGCAAATCAGGCCAAGAATATTCGGTCTGCCTTGAGAGGATGCCTGGGAATCTGTTAGCCAAGAGTCTGTTCTTGCCTCTGCTCTACAGTCTTGTAGTACCTGCCGAATTTCCACCTGGAATGTGCATTCCTTGTGCTATTTTGAGTTTTGTTCCTTCTAGCACAGCCACAGCGCATTGTTCTCTGGCCCTTCACCTGGGGAATAAGATGTGCTCAAGCAAACGACGCCCCCATAGCCCCTTTCCAAACCCCTTCTGCACTATGGGCCACATACTGATCTCTGCTGTCCATGGAGGAAAAAAGACACAGACTTGACTTATATAAAGGTAGGGAGACCAAAGTAACAGCGGCAGAGTCTAATTAGATGGGAAAGAAATCACCAATAGTTTTAAGGGTTTAGCCAGGGGAGAGGATGTCGTGTTGGCCTTGTAGAGAAGCTTCAGTTGGTTACATGGAGTTCCGATGGGCCCTTTAAAGTTGCAAGGACCGGAGCAGAGACTAAGACAGCAACACCAACAGTCTCATCCCAGATCCAGGTACAGCTTCCAGTCCTGTGGTGAACTGACTTCATGTGGGCACTGGGTTCCTCCTCCCACGAAACCACTTCCTTCTGATTCTTCTTTCTGATTTTCTGCCACCCTTCTCCACTCTCACGTAGAATTCTTTTCTCAGCTCTCCTCTCCTATCTACAAACACCTACCGAAATATTTTAAATTACATTTTTGGGGTGCCTGGGTGGCTCAGTCGGTTGAGCGTCTGGCTTTGATTTTGGCTCAGATCATGATCTCACAGTTCATGGGTTCGAGCCCCGTGTAGGGCTCGCACTGACAGGGTGGAGCCTGCTTGAGATTCTCTCTCTCCCCCATCGCTGCCCCTCCCCCACTCATATGCACTCTCTCTCTCTCAACATAAATTAATATTTTTTTAATACTAAAAAAATTACACTTTCTACTATATACCCAGAGGACACTGAGGACACCAAAATCCAATTTCCCATCTGAATCATGTTTCTGAGCAACAAACTTCTTACCACTTGGCTTCCTGCAAAGTGAATTCATCATACTCTATTCCCCCAGGCTCCCAACTGACCAGAACTGTGACCACTCCTCCCACTCTCTTACCCTAAAAATTCCTATCGATTCCACCTCCTTAGTATGTCCTTGACTCCACTCAGTGACCGCTGCCTTGAAGCAAGCAGGTCTGACAGGACCCTGTTTCAGCATCCTTACCAGATCTGCTACCCCTGGTCTCTTCTTTCTGCAGAGAGCCACCTCCTGAAATGCACGTCTTCCGTTGCCCTCTGGCTTAAAACCCTTGCTAGCACCCTTCACCTCCATGATTGAATCTAAGTTCCTTTGCAAAGGATGGCAGGCCCATGATGACTTTGCTTCATCACTACCCACCTTTCCCCTCCTACAATCCTGCTGCATCGACTTATTTGGGGTGTCCTAGGCATACCATACATTTTAATCCTCTGTGCCTCTGCATTGCTATCACCTCTGTCCGGGAGGCCCGTCCTGTGTCCTCTCCTCAGCCCTCTATGACTGTAGGGCTCAGATGCATCCTCAAAATACAGCTGAGACAGCTCTTTCTCTCAGAGCCCTTTCAACCTCCGAAAGGGCCAAGTCATGACTTTTCTTCTATCCCATGGTTATAGGTGTCTGTGTTTAAGATGATCCTTGACTGAAAGCAACTAGAGGGCAGGTCCACATTTTGTTTCTCCTTATTGCTTTCAGTCCCCGGCACACAATGTGCCCTAAGGAAACATTTACTGAAGTGAATTAGAAATACAAGATAGACATAATAGTACCATTCAATATAGAAACAGCCAACGTGTCCAGTGGTTAGGGTCTACTTTCAATATTTACACAGCACTCAGTTCTGAGGTATCTAAAGTATCTGTAACTGTAAGTTGAAATAGCATTTTCCCTGTATGGCAAACAAAAGAAAATAGCAAGCATGCTTCCCCCAAAGCACACTGGTATTGCTACTGGCACATTTTTCTACACTGGTTGAGAAATGTTTCTTAAAGCTTTGATGATCTCTGCTTGTAAAATCCAGTCATATGCATCACACATGGGATGGAATCTGACTCACAGATAGGCTGGCACCCTTTGCAATTCAGGGTGGAGACGATTTTCATAAAAAGTTACTGATTCAACACCTTGATGGCAAAGTGGAAGCAAATCATTCAATGCCAAAACAAGAGACGCTGTGCTATTTCAATCTCTTGCTTTTAAATATAACCCATTGTAAATATATGCTCGCTGAGCTAATCTTTGGCTCCCTAGACGCCCCAGGCTCTGATACGTCTGCCTTATCGCAGCAGGCTTTGCTGTTCAGAGCTGTTGGCAGTGTGCTAACCCTGGCTCACATTCAACAGACCCGCTACGCTTGCACCCAGTTTCCTCCCAGCCAGGGCCCGAGACTGAGCAAATGCCTCAGTGCAGCCACTGAGAACTGTTACAGGCCCCCAAGCAGGAACTTTGCCTGTCTCAAAGTCAGAAGAGAAAAAAAATGCTTATAATTTTATGAGTATTTAACACACTTTGCTTTGGTCCCTGTAAAGACTAACGTGATCTTCTAGTCCATTTAACTTTCTGTATCTAGGACAGACCACCTGATATTCATACAAGACAGTGGTTTCCTTTCTCCCACCCCACCCAGGGGACATCTGGCAACATCTGGAGACAACTAGGGAGCTCACATGCAGTGAGCACAGGCCAGGGATGCCTCTGATCCAACAATGCATAGGACAGTCCCCCATAAGAAAAGATTATCCTGCCCCAAATGTCAGGAACAGGAAAATGACATGACACTATGCAAATAAGTGAATGTTTTTTACGAGGAAGTTTGAAAATTCACCAGACATTCGATTGTTAAAACTGTCTGGCCTGTTGGGTGAAGGTCAGGGTAGTGGGGATAAAGTTCTGAGCCAGGTGGAAACAAGCTTCCTGCTTCCTATCTGTTCTGAAACCCAAGTACAAAGGGACAAATCTAATGATCAGTCCCTCAATTCTACAGGCTTCCAGAAGAACTTTAACCAGTGTCTAGGTCAGCTCTGCCATATCTGTTCCTGACGTTGGTGGTATCTGACTCATTTTGAACTGCCTTTCACTCACTGGTAAATAGACCCTGGTTTAGAAGGTCTGGGCTTGCTGCTAGTCCCCACTTCACAAGGTCATCATAGCTCAGGGCTCCCTGGGAGTGAGGAGGAGAGAGGAAGCACAAGGAAGCAGACGAAGGTGCTTCCCAAGGTCCACCACTGAGGAAGGGAACCGCATGCATTGTGGGAAAGGGAGGAATTGTGCTGGACTGACCTTCCCCCTGTGTTTTAGTTGGGAATTCGATATTACATCATTTTTAATGTTTAAAATCTCATATACCATGAGAATGGAATTAAGAGACTCTGGGAAAAGCTCCAAGGATCCCTTCGTGACACCTAAGCCATAAATCATTACAAAATATCCTAAAGAAGCAGGCAGGAGTGAGCTAGAGATACAGCAGGCTCTTTTGCAGTACAAATAAGCTACAAGTTGGATGCCTCCGCAGAAAGGAAACAGGAACTCCCTGGGTGGCCCGAAGGGAAGACTGGGCATGCCCAAGCCCTCCAGCAGAGGCAGGGAGGGCTGCTGGTGAGCCAAGGTATCAGCTGACAACAGAAGGCAGGAAGGGGGTGAAGAAGAGCCCTGCACACCAGCAGAGTCAGCCTTGATGGCACGGGGTTAACGTGGGGGAGCCTGGTGTCTTGGCAGCCCCGTGCAGGGACTGTCAGTGAAGAGGCCGGTTTCCCCAGTGGGATGAGAATAACCATACAATGGCAGCGGGGAGCAAGGAAGCAGGCTGGGCTGGGCTGCTGCCCTTCCGCTTATGCCTCCTGCTTTGAGCCCCCAAGCCCAGCAGTGCTAACGGACCCATCGCCAAGCAGAGGTCGCGCTGACAGCTTGAGCCACCCGGGATCTTCACCAGGTTCTAGATCCACTGTGCCCAGGTAAAAAACAGGAGTGTGCTTCAAATGCAAATGTAGCTTCAAGACAAGCGCCCTATCTTGGCTATTGTAGATAGTGCGGCAATAAACATAAGCGGGCACATACCTTTTTGAATTAGCGTTTTTGTTTTCTTTGGGTAAATACCCAAGAGCGGACTTAACTGGACCATATGGCATTTCTATTTTTAATTTTTTGAGGCGTCTCCGTACAGTTTTCCACAGTGGCTGTGCCAATTTACATTCCCACCAACACAGCATAACATACAAACTTGTTGAACCACTATGTTGTGCACCTGAAACTAACGAAACTAGTTATATGCCAATGAGACTTGAAAGAAAAAAAAAAAGACAAGTCCCTTAAACTCTCTTCTAGGCACATGGCTGCTCTGAGCTTACGCTATACGGAAATCCCAGAACTGCTTCTGTGACCAACCCACCAAGGAGGGTGGCCCAGCTGATTTGACATTATAAACAGCCTATTCAGGCCCATGGACTCCCCAGGAGAACCTCAGCACCATGAGGGGAGAGTTGCCTGTTGTCTGTTTTGTTCACTGCCGGCATCCTCAGGGCTAACAGCAGAGCCTGAAACCTTGAAGGCACTCAGTGCACATTTGCTGATTGAATAAACACCTTCTAGCCTCACCGGCCAGCAGCAATTCGGTACACTTGCAGTTGAGCTAAGATTATACGCACAGACAAGGCTGATTCTGTCTTGGGAGGCCCTGGATAGGCAGTTGTTGGACTGAGGGAAGAGGGACACAGCTGGGCACTTACGAGTGATGAAGTAGTTACAGAAAACTCAAGTGTTTCAAAATTAGAATATATTGCAGTCTATGGTTTGCGTGTGAGCCACAGTCAGGTTTTCATGGTGCACAGTTCTATCATCAGGGCGGGGTGGACGCCCCCCAGCCACTCACGAGTGTAGCTTTAGGCCTTGGCCTGAATGCCCCAGTCTTGGTAGGACTCAATCCAACTTCTGAGGGAAACACCTGCAGGCGGCCCCTGGGTGTTGCTTACAGCTCAGATGCTAGTTACTTAGCCTTGTAGCCCTTCTGGTTACATTTCTGAGGAAAGACTGGCAGGACGTAGGAAAGATTTCCCCGAGGTTCAGTGTTCATTTTCTTTTTCAAAATTTTTTAATGTTTGTTTATTTTTGAGAGAGAGAGAGAGAGAGAGAGAGCGCGCTCACCCAAGCAGGGGAGGGGGTAGAGAGAGGGGGAGTGGTAGAGAGAGAGAGGGAACAGAGGATCCGAAGGGGCTCTGTGCTGACAGCAGAGAGCCCAATGCAGGGCTCGAACTCACGAGCCAGGAGATCATGACCTAAGCCGAAGTCAGATGCTTAACCGACTGAGCCACCTGGGCGCCCCAGAGTGTTCATTTTCAGCTACCTTTCCTTTTGTAGTATGACTGTGTTTACTCCATGCTCTCTACCATACGCTTTTCCATGTGCGTGAATCCTCTCTTCCCAATCAGACTGAGGATTCAAAGGACTGTTTCTCTTGCTAGCAGTCAGCGTGATCCTGAACTGATAGACTTTTCACTGAACTATTTGGCAAAAGGCCCATTGCATTCTCCTCCTTGAAGCCAACCCTGGCACTTCAAGCCCAGTGCTTCAACACAGGGCCCTGCTGGGGCCAGAGCATCTATAGTCTGGCAGGTTCCCAGTCACAGTCAGGGAAAAGTCCAACAAAGCCCTTAACACCACCAAGCTTGGACAGTCATAGGGAAGCACAGGGCCCATTGTGAACAGGGCAAGTCTTGGATACACGGAGGGAAATGACACACAATCCATGAACCAGCTTACAGAATATGGAAGTGGCAGGTCTCCACATCGTCAGGGGGGTGATGGCTAGTGACAACAAGGCCAGTTACAGCCCAACGACCTCGAATTGAGAAGCACGCCAGCTCTTTCAAACCCCTCTGTCACACCAAGTCCCCTGGCAGTCCTACCGGAGCAGGGAGAGCCAAAGGAACAGCACGAGCTTCAGATTCTCCTATTTCCCCATTCATTTTCATGGCCCCATTTGGCCACAGAAAGCCCAAGAGGACAGAAGCAAAGGTCGCAAATGACCCCCCCCCACACACACACACACAAACCCAGAGTCTGGAGATGGTCTGTGTGCGTTTTGTCCCCAGATGGAGCACTACTAATAAGCTGGGAACATGCCCAACTGGGAAACACCATGTTCTGGCTCATTTTCTATTTCGATCTGAGCCAAAGGCAAACTCTAACACATGACCCATAAGCAGACCAAATAGTATTTGTGGCCGTCATTGCTCAGGGAAAGGAGGAAACCTAGTTCCAAACAGATAAGGGGAAATATCCTTAGGTGGTTCATAAAAGGCTACAAAACTATGTATTGTGAAAAACTGCCCTTATTCCTGCCTAATGACACTCTTCTCAGCTGTACACATTCCAGGGAGGAGACATTTCTATCTGAGGTATTTTAAAAGTAACGGCATAGAGTATTAAGCCAGATGACCTGGTTAAGAATCCATGGTCTAACTCTTGCTTGCGGTATGCTTGGGGGCAAATTATTTAACCTCTCTGGACCTCTCAGTTTCCAGATCTTTAAAATGAAGATAATAGTATCTACACCACCCTGGACTATTGAGGGTATTAAATGAGATATTTCATTCAACACATATTTATGAAATGCCCACATGCACAGTTGTACAGGCACTGGTAATGAATGAGCACCTAGAACACACACTAAAGTCTCAATGAACAGTAGCTGCTGCCTCCATTTCTTCTTCACCCACCCCCTCTACCAAACTGGGACCCTCCAGGCTCCAAGAATTGACCAGCTCTCTGAAGGCATTAACAGAGGCCTCTTCAGAACCCTTGTCCTTTCTAGCTCTTTTGGCTGCACCTTCCCCTCTCCTCACCTCACAGGGTCTCTGCCCCTCGTCTGGATGTCACTGTAACTCAGGGCACCATGGGTAATGCTTCTCCTGGGGCCAAGTGTGCCTTCTCTTCCCTTAGGCCAGTTGCTAGCCACAGATTAGCAGACAAACAGGCCTGGTGACCGCCGCCAAATACCCACTAAACACTCAGGAAAGGGAAAAAGAGCTGGAGAGGCTGGAATGCAGTCAGGGCTGTGCGGGGGGGGTGTTGAGCAGGGCTGTGCAGGGCTGTGCAGGGCTGTGTGGGGCTGTGCAGGGCTGTGAGGCTATGTAGGGCCGTGCAGGGCTGTGGGGTTGAGCAGGGCTGTGCAGGGCTGTGCAAGGCTGTGAGGCTGTGCAAGGCCATGGGGCTGAGCAGCGCTGTGCAAGGCTGCAGCACCATGCAGGGGTGTGGGGCTGTGCAGGGCAGAGCAGGGCTGTGCAGGGCCGTGGGGCTTTGGGGCAGGCTGCAGCTTCCCGCCCACCACATGCGCGAAGCTAACTGCAGGGTCACTCTCTGCACCAATGGGTCCATTGACAGAAAAAAAACAAAAAACACGTTTTCAGGTGGAGGGGCTTATCCAGAAAAAAAAAATCTAATGAAAGGACCTTCTTAAAAACAAGGGGACTACTAGTTAAGCCAGCAGTAGAACTCAGAGCTCTGACACTGAAGGCAGCAGCGGAGCCACCTGCCTGATAAAATTCTGGAAGATTCCTTCCAGAGCCACGTGACTATCTTGCTATCTCATCTGTCTGTCTGTCTGTCTCTCTCTCTCTCTCACACACACACTCCTAATACTTCATACAACGGTATAACTGCAAGGGAGAGAATAATGTCCCCAAGCACTCACGTTGCCAGACAGTTTTCATAACGTATTTCAAGGGTGACTTAAGTACATGGAAATCACTGTGCACCAGTTGTGTAAGCGGACAGCATGTAGCACACAAGTTTCCCGGACACTTTAACCTTGGGAAGGAGGATTTCTGCTTTGTTGACCAATATTTGAGGAGTGGCTTCTTATGCAAAGCTGTGTCCCTGCCAGCATTCCAGGTGCACTGCTTCGTGGACAACCTGTGCAGGCGAACACCCTGGGCCCTCCCCGGCAGCCCAGATGTCCCGAGGAAACACTGACAAGTGAAGGAGGGGTGGGGGTAGAAAATGAGAGCATTGGGCTTCTGTCCTCATGAAGGAAGGGACCATGCACCCTGTGGCCCCCCATGAATGCAGCAGGTTGCAAACATAGACCGGAGCAATCCCAAAAAAAGAGAGGCTCTGCTATGGCTTGTCTCTCTGACCTGGGCCCGGGTCCTGCGGATGACGGACAGGCAGTTCTTGGGCACCGGGCAGAGCGTGTCTTATGTCTTCCAAATGGAAATTTTTGCTTCAATAAACTGGGTCTCTGAACAAAGGCTAAGGCATCTGACCAGTATTTACTTTGCCACTCCCCCTCCTGCTACTGCCCCGTCTTTGTTCTTTCCTCCCTTCACACTCAGCTGAGGCTCCAGGAGGAGAGCCAGTGGACAGCCCCTGGGAGCTGGGAATGGGGGTGGGGAGGCCTGGATTCCGGGCCTTAAATGCCAGGATGCTCAGCTGCTGACCCCAGAGCCACTGATGAAGACGAAAGGAGTGTGAAGGGAATAGAACCTGGAAGAGTCTGGGAAGGCAGTGTTCACTAGGCCTGCACCCCCACAGGGCCCTTCCCCCCATCCCCCCCCCCCCAACGTTAAAGAAACATAGTCACATTACCCAAATCAGAAAATAGAACAAAGAAGAAAAACCATCCGCCACATCACTACCTTCATTCCATCCCTGGTAGTTTATTTCACATAATTTCCTTCCTCTTTTTGGAGGAGCTAGGTTTGCCCATTCACCATCTGGGGCAGATCCTGATGTGGATATACACTACCAATCATCATAAATTCTGTATTATTTCCTGGGCTCTAACTTCCTAGCTCCACCATTTACTATATTAGATTTTGAGCAAGGGACTTAAGTCCTCAGGACTTTATCATTCAGCAAAATGAAGACAATAATTGTACCTATCTTACAGGGCTGTTGTAAGAAGCGTAAGCAATAAATAATACATGCTAGGTGCTTATGACACGTTGTCATTCAACTGCTTATTATTCATCATCTCTTTACCAGCTGAAAAATCTTCATCAAATTTAAGTATTTTGTTATTTAAGTAAATTCCTGTTGCTGAATGCTCAAGGTGGTTCCAATATTTTCCTATTATAAATGGTGCACTGCAAAATTAAACGTCTTTGTATATAGCGTTTATTTTTATTGCTTAGGCTAGTTTCAGAAATAAAACCAACAGATCCCAGAGTATAAACATTTTTATGAGGGGGCACCTGGGTTGCTCAGTCAGTTGAGCGTCCGACTTCAGCTCAGGTCATGATCTTGTGGTTTGTGGGTTCGAGCCCCACATCAGGCTCTGTGCTGACAGCTCAGAGCCTAGAGCTTGCTTCAGAGTCTTTGTCTCCTTCTCTGTCTGCCCCTCCACCGCTCACACTCTGTCTCTCTCTCTCTCAAAAATAAATAAACATTAAATAAAAAAATTTAAATACTTTTATGAGTTTTGATCTAGATTATCAAATTATTGGGGCGCCTGGGTGGCGCAGTCGGCTAAGCGCCCGACTTCAGCCAGGTCACGATCTCGCGGTCCGTGAGTTCGAGCCCCGCGTCGGGCTCTGGGCTGATGGCTCAGAGCCTGGAGCCTGTTTCCGATTTTGTGTCTCCCTCTCTCTCTCTGCCCCTCCCCCGTTCATGCTCTGTCTCTCTCTGTCCCAAAAATAAATAAACGTTCAAAAAAAAATTTTTTTAGATTATCAAATTATTCATAAACTATTAGGAATTATGCTATCGCCAATGTATGATGATGGCAATTTAATTATGTATTTGTGAGTAACCTGCAGTATTAGGAAAAAAATTGGAGGCAGTAATTTATGAGCACACAATCCTATGAAGCAAACTGGATAAATTATCTACCAATTTGAAATTGACCTTTGTGCGTTTGCCAAGAACTAGAGTGGCTCCCAAAGTCCTACTATTAGGGGTTTACTAAACCCTCTATATGGGGTCTATGCTGGCCCCTGGGAAGCCCCAGGACATTTTTCTTTGGTGTAAGGAAGGAGGCAGTCATCACAGCAATGAGTCTTACTCATTTGGGAATAGTGCTGCACATGTACAAAAGCATTTCTGCATTCTCTCCTTTGGTCCTCACCACAATCCTTCTTTCATCTTAACCATGAGAACTTTAAAGCTCAAAAGAATTTTCAGGTAGACTTCAGCCACTCAGAGGAAAACAAAGTTGGAAGAACTCAGGTCTTCCACTTCCAAGGGCAATGCTGCTTCTATAGCAACAGGTTGGAGGGGAGCCAAGGCAGACAGGAGGGGCTTAGGCAGATGCTGAATCAATGACAGGTGCGCTGATGGGTCAGAGCACAGTGGCAGCTCCAGGGTCAGCCTGACCCAGAGGTGAACCTTGTCTTCCCTACTTACAGTCTAAGCGACCCTCTGCCTCTGCAAGTTTCCTGTTCCCTTTCTCTAGGCCCCAGGGACACTCATTCCACAGGGATGGACAGGAGAGAGTAAGAGTTCTCTAAGGGTCTTTTAATTTTTTTTTAATGTTTATTTATTTTTGAGAAAGAGAGAGAGACAGAGTGTGAGCAGGGGAGGGGCAGAGAGAGAGGGAGACAGAATCTGAAGCAGACTTTGAGCTGTCAGCACAGAGCCTGACACAGGGCTTGAACCCACGAACCATGAGATCATGACCTGAGATGAAGTCGGACACTTAAACTGACTTGAGCCTCCCAGGCACCCCTCTAATGGTCTTTATAATGAGACAATACTTTGTAGACAGCTGGGATGTGACCCCAGTACCTCACCTCGGCTCACTTCTAAATGCTGACGGTAACAGTTCAGCATAACACACAGATTAGCATCTCATTTTAGAGGCCGTGACCTGCCAAACTGAGTAGCTAAAATGTAACGAATCTGCTGCAATTCCTTATAGTAATTAACATCTTCTATTCTTTACAGTTATCTTTTTCAACAGCAAATGGAGATAGTTACTGAGGATTTCTGACAGACACAGCAAATAAATGCCACGCATAGTAAGGAGTGTAATACCTTGCCAACTGGAGAGAAGGAATAAACTACAGCAAAACAAAAATTGTGTATCTCTATCTCAGCATGAAGAAAGTTCAGTTCATTCTTTAAGTCGGTCCTCTCTCCTTTATCATCTAGACTTAGGGCAGGGGAAAATTTCTTTTATCCTTTGCTTTGGAGACATCTACTGCAAAACACAAATTCTAACCCCCTGTGTCGCTTCTCAGCTCGGGTGGAGAAATAAAATCACCATGCGGTAACGACTGCCACCTCGTGGCCACACATGAAACTATCACTAGGAAAAATAAACCGCCAATGCTTAAGATTTCACCTGCTGAACATTGTAGAAATTCGGTGTGGCCACCAATAACTTGTTATATTGTATAATTTATATTTTTCCAGAAAATTATGCACTCTTCATGCTATTTTCACTGGGCTCTCAGTGTTTTCCAGGCTTATTTCTTGTTCTATTCTACCATAACACAATCTAATTGTGGTGAGACTTCTGACGGCTTCTATAGAATCATAGGGATCTCCTTTGGCAGACAGAAGTCCCCTGGAGTTGAGCATGAGACACTTCTTTGTTCGTTCATTAGAGTAACTTTAAATAATGGCCACTGCCCCACCAGACTGAGTTCACTACCTGCCTGTCAACTGTCTGATTCAAAGGTTATCAGCCAGTTTAGGTCATCTAACTCAATATTATAGAAAACCATCCACTCTTTGGCTCAGGCCGTGGAAAGATGATCTGAGTGTAGCCCTGTTTGGCTGTGTGATTCACGGTAGAAGCCTGAGGCTCAAGCCTGAAATGCAGGCAGACAACTGGTATCCATCAAATGATACCATCCTTCTTGACAAGGCTGTTTTCAAGCCTGAGCTGTCACCCTATTCCCCTCTGCGATAATCACTGGATGGGAGAGGTGAGGAGGGCTTTGTGTAGGCAAAGCACAGAGCACAGGAAATAGAATTTCAAGGCTTCTCCAGGAAGCGAAGAGCATGAGCATAACTGGAGCGTCCAAGGAAGCCAGGAATGGGCAGCCCAGAATCAGGCAGGGCAGCAGGGGCAGTGCGGGCTCCAGGGCTGTTTTACTGAACCACAGACCATGAGGTGAGGAGGGTGTGGCCTCCTTGAGTGCAGACCATGAGGGGAAGGAGCATTAACTGACTCCCCAGCTCCTTTCAGTATGCTTGGCTGGCATGAGAGTACACGCTCTTCATACATCCTGTCTCCCAGCTCCTAGGCTTGCCTGCCACCCCCACCTTCTCCAGGCTGCACAGGGTCAACGTGTTTAAACACAAGTGATCCTTACACATCTGCGAATGAATGTTCAGCCTCACTCACAGTTCCAGAAATGCCAATTAGGACTCTGAAGAAACCATTTTGTAAATCTCTCTGATCATCAAAATGATAGGCTACATGGTGCGATGGGACAACAGGGGCAAGAGGCCTCACGCACGGCTTCAAAGTGTACATTTAAAAATATGGCAAGCAAGAGGTAAGAGCCTGGGCTCTACAGTCAGGCTGCCCAGTGTCAAAACCTCCATCTCTTGGAAGCTAAATTTCTTTGGGCCTCAGTCTCCTTCTCTGGAAAAATGGGAGTGGTGTTAACAGAACTCACTTCACAGGGCTACTCTAAGGATTAAGTGAGACAATGTTCATAGACACTTAGAACAGTGCCTGGTATACAGGTGTGAAAATGTTAGCTATCTTGAACTGCTAGGGGGAAGAAGGCCAATTGGACTCAGTCAAAATTTTAAATGCACATACCACTGCCCAAACAATACCACTGCTAATAGTATGTCATACAGAAATAAAAGAACAATACGTCAAGATAAAAGTACAAGGGGACTCACTGCCACATTGATTGGAATAAAAATGCTAGGCACAATCTAAATGTATAACAATAGGTAACAAGTTATATAAATTATGTCCTGGTCTTGGGATACTATGCAACTATTAAAAAAATTTTTTTTTAATGTTTTTTTATTTTTGAGAGAGAAACAGTGTGAGCAGGGGAAGGGCAGAGAGAGAGGGAGATGCAGAATCTGAAGCAGGCTCCAGGCTCTGAACTGTCAGCACAGAGCCCGATGCGGGGCTCGAACTCACGAACACTGAGATCATGACCCGAGCCAAAGTCAGACACGTAACCCACTGAGCCACCCAAGCGCCCCACTCTGCAGTTATTTTAAAAATAAGGCAGCTGGAAGGGCACGTGGGTGGCTCAGCAGGTTAATCATCCAACTTTGGCTCATGTCATGATCTCCCAGTGAGCAAAGTATCCTTACCATTTGTGTTCTTAAAAAATACAGATACATATATGTAGTGTGGGTGTATGCTTTCCTGTGCAGCAAATTCTCTGGAAAGGTACATAATGAAATCAGTAATAACAGTTTCCTTCAGAGGAAGGATACAGATAATTAAAGGATGCTTCTATTACCAATTGCAGAAAGTTACCTTTTTTATAGTTAAAAAATACAACCTGATCTGTCATTCGTCTGCTAAATTTCTTCCATTTGCTCTCAGAACTAAAACCCAAGCTCCTTCACAGAGCCTGGAATGGGAGTTCATCCTTCTAAAGTCTGATGCACTTCTTTATGAAACCTTTAACATCTGAACTCTTTAAGAAAGGAGGGCATTGAGGTGATGCGTGTGAGTCCTACTTACAGGCGTTTGAAAGCAGCAGAACAACTGAGTGAGGAAGGGGTGATTGCGAGCCAAGGACAGGATCCTTTTTTTCTGTCATTGTGCATTCCACGTCGTCATCCTGCAGGATCACATCCTTCTTCAACACCTTCACGGCGTAGAGGTCTCCGGTTTCTTTTATTCTTGCCAGCATCACCTACGGCAGCGCGGGAGGATGGAGCACAGGCGTGAGAACTCTTGAGGCTCCGAGGGTGTGGGGACACACACTTCCCGGCACTTGGGAAGTATGTGTGTGTATACACACACGCACACTCAAACGTGCTTCCTTTAACCCGGACACCTAAAGTCATGACTCACCTTCCCGAAACTCCCCTTCCCCAACACTCGGATGAACTCAAAGTTGTCGATACCAAGTCGGCTGGAAGAGTTAACCCCGATCCCATTTCCTTCTTTGGTGCTTTCCCTTCCCTGTCGTCTTAGAGTCGACCTGGAAACGAGCTTCTGCAAGGAAGAGTAGGAAAACATGGAGTCAGAAATCGTGGCAGGTGCATGAAGCATTTATGGATGCAGAAGACGTTACTGGCTGCCTCAACCCTCGACACAACAGGTGGGGAAAGATCAATTCAGCTTGACACGTTATCAGGTTCTGCCATGCGAAACTACTTCAGTACCAGCTCCCGATGTGTGCTGACTATATTTAGGAAAGAATAACTTAAAAATGTATCTAAGCCACTGAGAGTTTCAGTTTGAGCCCGAATGGGAGTGTATGAAGCACAAACGCCTTAGTCTGGTGTGACGGCTTTCTAGAGGATGCTCAGGATCCAAGAGCGCCACCTGGTGTCCATTTTCATTCAAAGAGTGGTTTTCACAGTTGCTCAGAGGATCCGCACCAGGATGTGAATGAACGAAGCAATATTTATTACACAGTATTTAAGATTACATAAGAGAAATAAAAATTAATGTAAAACTAGAATAATGAAGGATAAAATTTTAAACACCGCTAATTTCATTAGCTCCCCCCTCCAAAAATAAAAAATAAAAGCAATTACACATACACACATACCTATCTTTCTTTACACTTGATTAGTTTTTAAAAATATAATAAAATTGTTGTTTCATAACACACATTTTTATGTAACACTTTGTCATGTGTATTTTCTATATCCTTCAAGAACACGAGTTTTAAGGGCTGTTCGATATTCTGTTTTATGGATGCATCACAGTTTATTCATTAATTCCCCTGCTACTGGAATGCAAATTATTATGAGAAATGAATAAATGTGTATAAAGCACTTAGATCGGTGCCCGGCCTCTTTAAAACACAAGCTGAGCTGCTGTTATTATCATCATGATCACGATCATCATCTATTTTCTTAAGATGACTTTCCAGAATTGGAATCTTTAGGGCCCAAATGTTAATTTGGAAGACTTCTGATACACAGCCAACTTGCCCTCTACAAAAGCTGACCACCAGCACATTGAGAGCTCCACTGTCACCATATTGAACCAGAAATAGGTGTAGCCTCCTCAGTGGGTAACTCAGCCCCAGGAACAAGCCCTGCCACAGAGAGGAAGCTACCTAAAGGCAAAGTGACACACAGGTGTCCATCTCGGGACACTTATAAGATAAGCTGCCACCAGACACCAGATGAGAAGTCTAACACTCTGTAGCTTTTGACCTATTTAGCTAAAAAACCCCAGCTCATCTGGAGCGACTTCTAAGCAATGTTTCCAACAAACAACTGTGCAACTGCTTGAAGCTACAAGGATTTTACTTAGTGCCCCAGTAAAACGGTGATTACAGATTATCAAATGGATAGACTGAAAAATCCAATTGTTTTTAATAGTTTCTCCTCCAGGTCTCTGCTCATACATATTTCAAAGACAGAAAAATTTTACCAGCATGAATCTCACTTCCTCCACTTAAATACTTCTCCTGGTTGGGCTGGTACTGGCCAGAAAACTCTAAGCCAGTATTTCTCAATCTTTTTTTTTTTTTAACCCATTCTTCTCTTTTGATAGACTTAAGGTTCTTTTCATGCTTTGCTGTCAAACAACAGGTAATTTTGTTTTTTCCACTTTCAAATAGAATATCAAAGATACTTGGTTCAAATGACAAATGACATTGCCCAGTCAAGAGGTTTTGCCACATGGTCTACCTTATTCTCATTACATTTTAGGAGCCCTGGTGCAAGCTGAAATCCTTAACCTATGCCCTTCGGGAACAGCTGTCTCATGCATTAGAAATACCCCTCATGGTATTAGCATCCTGCCTGTCTCTCCATGAGCTAGACATTAGACTTTGCTAATGCTTTCCTGAAATAAAGGAATACAATGTCTGTCCAAGGCTCTAATCTACTAGTAATAAGGAAATGGGATGGTGAGTACGGACATTTTCTGGATAACCAAGAACTTGACTGTGATTGTGCTTCTCTTCCTAAGCGCCCAGAGATATTTAACAGTTAACTCTAGAGTTTTCCTAAACCGGATATCAAGCTACACCTTTCACAAACCACAGCAGTAGCCACGGCTCTTTCCCAGCAGTCTGTAGACCCAGCCAGGAAGGCAGCAAAAGCACTTGGGCCTGGGAAGTGGTCGAGGCTCTAACGGTCAATAGCAAGGAGGTCACTCAGGGAGGCTGCAAGACAAAACATGTCCACAGCAACTGACCCAACTCCACCCACTCCCAAGAGCCGAGAGGAAGGAACTCCTGTTTGTCGCTGAGTTTGAGAGATAAATTCACAATCCATAAACAAAACCTGCAGAACAGCTAGACTCCAGCGTGGTGGAGAATCTTCAAGTTCAACCCCTTTAGAGAAGAGGAAGCTGAGGCCCACAGTTGCTGGTCAACTGTGTGGCCAGGGCCCCAGCTGAGAGTTAAGAGGATAACCCAGGGCCCTGGATTCCAGGGTTTCATCAGACCACACTGACAGGAAGCTAGTTACAAAAAAAAAAAAAAAAAAAAAAATCCTTCTGCTTCCTGCTTGTCATTTCTTGTCATATAATTGTATAAAGAATCTTCTTTTTGTGGACCAAAATGCTCTTAAAAAATACAATAAATCTGCAAATATGTTTGCTGACATTAGGAACTTTGATCACACCACATTCCCTCATTTGGACTCACTGCATCTGAGCAACTTCCAAATTACAATACAGTGAAAAAAGCAAAGTCTCACCGAGGTTGGAGAAATATTTCCAGGCTGGAGGCCCATCCCGGCCAGGGTCTTGGCGAGCTCCACCGCGTTCACCCCACAGTTAGGGGCCACGTTTGCCTGGCATCGAATGTGGACATTCATCTTACATACTAGAAGGGAGAGGAGAAGGGAATCCACATTCAGGAAGGAGCCAAGCCAACACGTGCCACAAAAAACAACTTTAACAACCTGAAAGATGATGACAGAGGAATTCTACGGGCTGAGCAACGCCATCTTCTCATAAACATGAACTTGCACTCAAAACAATCCCTGATGCTTTCTCTGTGTCTGCTTTGTGCAGAAGCGGAAAGTCTGGCACACTGAATGAAAAATACATTTCAAATCCATTTCTTTCCACTGTGACTTGATGAAAGACATTCACCTAAATCATGTGTACTAGGCATGGACAAGCATGATTCAATACAGAAATCAAAATGTTCATCACAGTGACAATTCAAGGAACTCACAAGGAATCATGCCAACGGACTTTATGCTTTTCTTTGTATTGCTCAATAAAAGGCAGCAATCTAAAGGCCACATTATAGAGCACTGTTCAAACAGGATGGAGATGGTGTTTCTGAGAGAAAAACCTCTAAGTAAAACTTTCTTTCCGAGTACTGTTGTGGTTGGGTAGCCCTCGCAGCACAGGACACGGCATCCTGTGGGGGCTGTGCTTCTCGGCACTCAGCCTGTGGTTCTAACTCCTTCGTGGGGGAGAAAAGCAACTTTTTAAAGGTCAAAGTAAATGGCAGTTGGAAGAGGACAGAAGCAAGCTAAGTTCCTGGTGCACAGGAAACTGACTTGGGAGGATGAAGGACCCAAGGTTTAATCAGCAGAAAGAAAGTTCCATCAGTTTCTTTCCATGGGCACTGCTGACGGGAGGTAGGAATGGAACAGCAAGCAGCAGATGCCTGGAGCGTCCACCTATCTTTGGAAGCGTGCACAGATCCCGGTTTTGTGGGGTCTGCATTTGTGTAATTTAGGGTGCCCCTCTTTACGAAAAAGAATATCCAATCGAGTGGAGCTCTGGAAGACACCTTTGCAAGGGAGGGAGCCTGAGGCTGAAGCCTCATTAGCTTCATGTGCCCTTTCTGAAGAACCAGGTGACAAGAAAAGCAAAAATTATAGGCGATGGATAGCTACAGGTGCGCTACCCTCCGGCCTCAGGGGGCAAGGACAACGCAGATGAGCCCCACGCATGGCTCTGCATTGTCAGCAACAACCATACAAAAGCAGAAAGTGACTTTTGCACTGGAAACCCACACCGGGGGAGACCTTCCAGGTTAAGACCCAGCAAGACCAGAACTGAAGCTACACATGAGCTGGTTGCTGTTTTGGTTCAAAACTAATTATCTAATATATCTAGGAAAAAAGAATTATTAAGTGAAGTTCTAATGAGATTACAGAATTTGTCTTTCGTAAAGACAAGTGACTAGTCCCTTTCTGTCGACAGAAGTGGGCTTTGTAAGTCCAGGCAATAGATGGAAGTCGTCCAGCTGCAATGATACCAACTCTGCCTCCCCCAGTCCCTCAGGATTTATCTAAAGCTTAAGGCTGACATTCACTTGTATTTCAGCATGGGACTGCATCCCAGGATGGCCATATTGTTACAGAAACACCCAGTGGGAGATAACTCAAAGCCAACAGCTTCCCAACTCCTCGCAGGACAGGAATCAGTCCTTAATCCCAGACCCTTTGCTACAGCAAAAGCTCCAAACTCGGGCTCCACTGGGCATAGTTAGTGAGGTGCAAGTCCGTGGCTGAAGTTTAAGCATCCTTCAAACCCCATACCTCTCCAATCTCTATCAATCTCTTCGAGAAGACTCAGGGCAGCTCTGTTTGTGCTTTTACTCAATTCTTGCTTATTTCTGGTAAAGGCACTAGACCTACTCTCCTGCCTGTTCTTACTCATAACTCAAGCCTCTCTTTTTGGGGCACCTTGCCTCCTACTGTCTTCTATTTCTGACCAAGATCCCATTCCCCCCCTTTTCCAAATACACAACAATTAGCAGGCACTCGGCACTAAACAGATGACAGCCAGCTAGACAGAACACTGAATTTAACAACTGACTAAATCTACAGTTAGGAACTCTTAAAACCAGATATAGCTCTTTTTACATGCCTGACAAGGGACACATACATATAGAACCGGTAAGATTTAATTTACAAAGTATCCAAAACCACCGGTCCTAGGTCAGAATCGGAACCTATAGAATTCCGAAAGCTTGCGGCATGGTGACCTCATAAAGTGGGCACGTGGCAGCCCAGCATCTCACTTTTACACTGAAGTCCTTGTCTCATTATCCCCCAGAGCAGGGAGCCACAGTGATCGCAGAACGTTGGCACTTTGTAGTTGTGGACGCTGAATTTGTGCGGGATGTTGATTCCGAACCTCTGTTCAGCAATCTGTAAAAAGGGAACAGAAGGACAGGAGCTAGCATTCCAGGCCAACACCTTTCATGCAGATGTAACAGGAGCCCCCAAATGCAAAGCGTTACCGTGACACCTGAGCTGGGTATATCATTTCACTGTACTCAGGCCTTACTCACCAGACTGTGCACATTTTCTAATGAACAAGACTCAACAGAAAGGGTGTAGTGAGCATTAGATTGTTCACCCTTTGGGAAGATAAGTAGAAATTAAAACCATTTTTTTTAAATTTTTTTTCAATGTTTATTTATTTTTGGGACAGAGAGAGACAGAGCATGAACAGGGGAGGGGCAGAGAGAGAGGGAGACACAGAATCGGAAACAGGCTCCAGGCTCTGAGCCATCAGCCCAGAGCCTGACGCGGGGCTCGAACTCATGGACCGCGAGATCGTGACCTGGCTGAAGTCGGATGCTTAACTGACTGCGCCACCCAGGCGCCCCGAAATTAAAACCATTTTATCATCTTTTATATTCAGGTTGTATATCTCTCCCTGCCAACTCCCCCACACCCATATCTATTTCCTAGAGCCTCTTAGCTTCAGGATTAAACAGGTCTTTTATAGACTATATCCACTTGTTATTACCAGGAGTTTTTCCAGATATTGTGGGGGGCAGAGGGGAGAAGGCAGCACCCAGGGAGCATGGAAGTGAAGAAGGGATTCATTCCAGGGGACATTCAAGTGGCTTCCTCAGCCCTTCCAGCCTTTGCCTGGCATTTGCGTTGTGACAATCTGAAGGCAGAGGTCCTGCTTTAATCTCACAAACTGATTCCAGCAAATAATCAGACCAGGCACATGCTGTATGTGTACTATGTGTGTGCTATATGTGCTAATGGGTGATATATGTGCTATATGTGTGCTGTAGGGCATCACTGAGTTTCAAAGTCAGACTCTCCAGTGCATCTGTAAATCCGCTGATTGTCAGCAATATTCCATCTGCTTTCTAGCTCCAGAATCTGGAATGTGCCTACCCTAGCTGAACACAATACAAGTTACAAGAATGAGGATCAGGCATTTATATACAGAAATGCATCCTCCCTGATATTTGGGAAGACAATGGAGGAGGCTAATTGTCGCCTTATTGAGAAAGCACAATTTACAGTTAACAAATACTCATCACATCAATTCTATCCTGCTTAACACTCACAAAAACTGTGTGAAGGAAATATGAATCCCACTTTTAAGACTGAGCTAAGAGAGAAGCTAACTAGCAGAGGCTGGATTCCACATCAATTCCTGGTCATGTGATGCCAAACTCAGGGATCTTTTTGGTCAGTCCTCCAAAAACTCTCTCCGAATTAGCAAAATTGATCCTGAGAGCTTGTAACCAGCTGATCAGTAAGTGGGATCAACTCAAGGACAGGTCAGACTACACAAGCATAGAATTAAAAATACCATAATATAAAAAAGAGAGAATTCAATTCTGATACCACCATCAACCTCAAAGAGCATGGAAGGGAAGTGGAAAGAGGAGGGAGTGAGAAAAAAAAAAGAGAGAGCGAGAAGCATGCACGTGAGCTTGTGCAGGCACTTAATTAGCAAACTGCTATCTTCTTACCTTTGAATCCACTTTGTTAATATTATTTTGGCAAGTGCAGGCCGTAACAATTAGGTGATGGCAGCGCTTATGGACGACACAGGTGCACACTAGGAAATTAAGCCCACAATTACACATTCATCGGAGGCTGAAGGTCTACCAGTTACAGTCGAGTCAACAAGGGCTGCACCGCGTCAACAAGGGCTGCAAGCTGACTTGATGTGGGTGTCTGGCCCACATGATGGCAGCCAGCACACCCGTCCTTCCCATCGTCTTTACTATCAACCTAACTCATGCCTTTGCTCACACTCAAACTATTTGCACTCAAGTCCTGAGCTTATTTCGTCCTTTCTGGCTTTGATCCCACACTCACCCCCACAGGAATCCTCTCACAGTATAATTCTGGTCACCTTGCCCCATGATCTAAACCTTCAGTGGCTTCTCACTGCCCATGAGTAGAGTTCAAATTTCCCGGCCAAGTGTCAGGCCCTCCAGAAGCTAGCCAAGCTTACTTGTTACCTTTCTTCTATGGGAGCTCTTTGTTCCAAAAGAAACTAGACTAGCTGCTCTTCCTGGAGCAGGCTTCGCCCTCCCTGCACACTGACCGTGTCCTGCTTAATCCCTAGGATATCCTCTTTGCCTACCGCCTAACTAAATCTTAAGTTTGTATCAAGACAACGACTTAAAAAATGTCTCTTTCGGGGCGCCTGGGTGGCTCAGTCGGTTGAGCGTCCGACTTCAGCCAGGTCGCAATCTCGCGGTCCGTGAGTTCGAGCCCCGCGTCGGGCTCTGGGCTGATGGCTCAGAGCCTGGAGCCTGTTTCCGATTCTGTGTCTCCGTCTCTCTCTGCCCCTCCCCCGTTCATGCTCTGTCTCTCTCTGTCCCAAAAATAAAAAAATAAAAAATAAAAAATAAAAAATAAAAAATAAATGTCTCTTCCGTTAAAATATACTATCCCTGGCTCCCCTTCTAGAGAGACTAAACCATCTCTGTCTCCTCAAATCTCTACAACCCTTAGCTTGCCTGTCATTTCAAATCTTCCACATATAGCCTCTATCACCCTTAGAATTCCTGGGCAGCATGATGCCTCAAACAAAGTAGGCACTCATCAAATATTTGCAGGATGACTCAGTCAACTATTTAAACACTTAGAACTTCTGAATAACTTTTTTTTCCATTTTCATCTGGATACTGACAGAGTGCAGACAGAATTCAGTTTGCCATTAAAAGATGAACAATCTGCAATGAAGCAGTATGAATATACATGTTATTTTTAAGATCTTTCAGGGCATGTGGAGGTTTTTAGGATTAAATACATAAATACAGATGACATGTCAGCAAATAGCAATATACTTAAAAAAAAAACCTAGCTTTCATCAGACTGAATTTGCAGGAGAACCAAATTGAAAGTTCCCAGAGAACCGATCCTTTTATATGAGGGGATCTCAAAACCATCCCTCACCAAGACAAAACCTACATTCTGAGGAATCTGAGGTTTGCTTGTTTTTTATCCATTAGCTTGGCTAGAGGTTTATCAATTTTATTGACCTTTTCAAAGAACCAGCTTTTCATTTGGTGGATTTTCTCCATTGGTTTCCTAATTTCAATTTTACTGATTTCTGCTTTAATTGTATTATTTCTCTTCTTCTGCTCACTTTAAGCTTCTCTCCTTTTTCTAGCTTCCTAAGATGAAAACCTAGATTACTGGTTTTAGATCCTTCTTTCCTAATAAATGCATTTAATGGTATAAATTTTCCTCTGAGTACTGTTTTTGCTGTATCCCACAAATTTTCATAAACTGTATTTTCATTTATTTCACAATAGTTTTTATTTTTCTTGAGTCTTTCACCCATGTGTTATTTTGAATGTGTTGTTTAATCTCCAAATATGTGGGGGGGGAGGGGGCTTTCCAGCTATGTTTCTGATTCATGTGTGCATTAATTCTACCGTGCTCTGAAAAAATACTTTTTATGATTTCTATTCTCTTCAATTTGTTAAGACTTACATCATAGGCCAGAATGTGGTCTATATTAATATTCCTTGTGAGCTTAAGAATGTATATTCTGCTGTTGTTAGGTGGGGTAGCCTATAAATGTCAATTTGATCAAATTGTAATATCCTTACAGAATTTCTGTCTGCTGGACCTCAGTTACTGAGATATTGAAGTCACCCCACTGTAATAGTGGATTCGTCTATATATCCTTGCAGTTCTATGAGTTTTTGCCTCATGTATTTTGATTACTCTGTTGTCAGGTGCCTATATGTTAAAGATTATTACGTCTTCTTGAAAAATGGATCCCTCTTGAAACGGGAACTTTCTCGCACTGTTGGTGGGAATGCAAACTGGTGTAGCCACTCTGGAAAACAGTGTGGAGGTTCCTCAAAATATTAAAAATAGATCTACCCTATGACCCAGCAATAGCACTGCTAGGAATTTACCCAAGGGATACAGGAGTGCTGATGCATAAGGGCACTTGTATCCCAATGTTTATAGCAGCACTTTCAACAATAGCCAAATTATGGAAAGAGGCTAAATGTCCATCAACTGATGAACGGATAAAGAAGTTGTGGTTTATATATACAATGGAATACTACTTGGCAATGAGAAAGAATGAAATATGGCCTTTTGTAGCAACGTGGATGGAACTGGAGAGTGTGATGCTAAGTGAAATAAGTCATACAGACAAAGACAGATACCATATGTTTTCACTCTTATGTGGATCCTGAGAAACTTAACAGAAGACCATGGGGGAGGGGAAGGGGAAAAAAAAAGTTAGAGAGGGAGGGAGGTAAACCATTAGAGACTCTTAAAAACTGAGGATAAACTGAGGGTTGATGGGGGGTGGGAGGGAGGAGAAAGTGGGTGATGGGCATTGAGGAGGGCACCTGTTGGGATGAGCACTGGGTGTTGTATGGAAACCAATTTGACAATAAATTTCATATTAAATAAAAAGAAAAATGGATCCCTTTATCATTACATAATTCCTCTCCTTATCCCTGAAATTTTTCTTTGTCTCCAAATCTGTTTTGTCTATTTCATTTGACTAATGTTAGCATGGTGTACCCTTCTCAACCAGGTATTTGGTTTTATGCCCCTTAACAAGATGTGAACATTTCTCCTGACCAATGGTCTTTTCTGCTCTTTCAACAACAGGTGGCCCACTAAAAGTCAGCCCATCAAATATCCTGGCACTATGCAGAAGAATGACCAGAGGTGACTAAAGGGCATGTCCCTGTGCTGGAGAGGTGCCAAAAGGTGACATCAATTCTCACCTGTGAACTATGCTGTCACCTGAGTCTGAGATTAACAGCATAAAGTCAATTATTGTTGCCATAACAGTATTGTTTTCCAAATTTGAAAATGCAGAATTGCTTACATGTGAAAATGAAAACTACATCCAAGAGTGTGTCCTACTCCATTCTAAGGGAAATAATGTTCTACCTCACCTTCTCCAGAAGAGAAGGCAGAATTTCCTTATTACCATGGAGGCTACCACTCCAGGATATGTAGCGCTATTTTACCAATCATCTGTAGAGTACAAATCAAGAAAAGAGGTACCATACATATATACTGTGTAATGATGTTCAAGCCAACAACAAGAAAGGGCCCAATAGAAGACAAATCAATCCAGTCTGGCCAAATCTAAGTAAGAGCCTTCTTTCACTTGTTTCTCTCTAACTTTCAACAATTCTCACATTTTCTTTTTTCTTTCTTCTTTTTGGAGTTAGAAAATGAAAAAGGAGCTGGGATAATAGTTTCTATTCCCTCTGCAGGTAAACAGGCAATGCTGTGCCACTTCTCACCTCTATTAACACTGGGGTTGGAAAAGACAACAATTTAGCTTTGGGATTTAAGGGCACTGCTCACAAAATGGCATTACCTGTAGTGCTTTCATTTTATTGCAGAGACAAAATTCTAAACAATTAAACTCTATTAGGTATCTGGGCTTTAGAAAGAAAAATGCCCCCTCTATGCCGTCTAAAATGTAGCCAAAGTTTAAACCACAACTAAAAAGCAGTAATTCTGTAGGGGTCTCACCTGACCCGCTGAGTTATTTATCACAGTATTAATGAAATGTATCCTGTTTCCTCTGAGTATAATCAGTTTTTAACACAGGAACAAGATTAAATATGGGTTTCAAAAGTGTTTTCTTACCTTGACATTGATAACCCTGTTTCCCAAATACTCCCCTGTTCAAGACAATAGAGAAAAAAAGTTATCATCAGTCAAAATATTTCAGCAACGATGCTCCTCTAAGCATAGTACTTAAGGAAAACAAACGCATGTCATCCTCTGCTCCTGTATGAAAAATACAATTTCAGAGAAGAGGCAAAGGTGAGGTGATTTCTGAGTGCTTGTCTGTTACCACAAGACACAGAGGAAGTCACCTGATTCGAATGCTCCAGTGACACACACAGGTGGGTATCGGCGATCCTCCCTGTACCACCTCCCCCTATGGCAAACCCGGGTCCTCATCTGCTTGTGTGACTGAGTCTCAGCTTGAAGCATCACTCCACCACCTTTTTGGCATTCTCACCCCCATCCGCATAAAGATGCGCAGGTAGTGAAGCAAACAGAGGAGTCCACTGCGGCTGCCTGGCCTGAGGCACCCTTCCTCTTCCCTGTGCCCACATCACCCCCCTGGAGTCCAATGGGGGGGGGCGGGGACAGAAGTGCCGCCACAAGAGACCCGTCAGGCCCACAGCTACCCTCTTGGTCTCTCCCTAAATATCTTCTCTGGATGGTGATATCATCATTGTCATTTAACAGAGAACCCATTTTATTATTTTATTAAGCTCAGAGGTTGTGCCAGGCACTGAGCCAAGCTGCTGACATATAGCATCTCATTTAATCCTCACAAGAGTCATGTGAGGCAGCACACATAACAGGAAGGCTCAGAGCACAGACCCTGACACCAGATGGCCTAGGCATGATTTGGGGCATGTTGTTAACTCCTTTGGGCCACAGTTTCCTCATCTATAAAGGGCGATAAAGATCGCAGTACCTACTTCATAGGGTTATCATGAAGATAAAGAGAGTTGATCATGTAAAATGCTTAGAATAGTGCCTGGTGCTTTAAGTGCTATATAGAAGTTTATTATACAAGCAAAAAAAACCCTTATCTTTATGTTACAAATAAGGAGACACTGATAGATTATATAACTTAACTAGGTTGACACATCTAGTTGGTGATGAGATTGAATGCCAGAGTCCATACTCTTAACCATAATATGTGGCACATATATCAATATTGTGTGCATGTGAGAGAGAGCGAGGCGGGGAGGGAGAGAGAGAGAGAGAGAGAGAGAGAGAGAGAGAGAGAGAGCGCAATTGAAGGCGGGTTGAGTGGGAGTTAATGTTTCCTTGGTGGAAAACATTTAGTGAAATTACCAAACAAGTTTCCATTAAGAACGTTAGTTGAGGTCACAGATTGTCACCACAAAAGCCCAAAGGGGCAGGCAGGTCACATAAAGGAGGGAGGCAGAACAGTGTGACATGAAATAGTGACAGACCTTGTAGGTCAGGTAAACCGCAAGGAGAGGAGGATGGCAGCTACCTCGGGTGTTCAGACCTACTGCAAGGGCAGAAAACGGGTTCAAAGATGCCAGAGCTTCTGATTTGTTCAATAAGGAAGTGCAGCAGAGGCCTGCTTCTGAAGACGAGCGTTGTGATGGCACATTTGTAGGCATCGTGTCAACAGCCAGCTTAGGGTCTCTGGTTTAGATAAGACTCTATTCTTAATTTAAAATTCCAGGAACACTAACCCTGGATTCTGACTGCTAAAAGGTATAATAAACCAAAGCAATCACAAAACAAAACAAAGCCCCACAAAATACAAACTCATTAATCAATACTCAAAAAACTTACTCTGAACCAAGAGCTTTTGACTTAAAGTGACAAAAGTTTCCAACAAAAAACAAGGATCTGTTTTCATGCTATAGAGATTAAACAGTCTTTTCTACCTCAGAGATGGGTTTGTATGTATATGTTCGGATGTGTGTGAGGGGGCATTTCCTTCCTCTTTCTAAATGCGCTTAATGTTAGCTCTAATTGAACATAACTATTAACTTAAATTTATTTTACATTATAGATTTGTCACTGAGGCTTAAGCTTCAGTCACATGTATAATAAGATGCTGCCCCAATTGATCTAGAAGTTCTTAACTGTTAATTATCTCAATCCCTAAGTGCCAAGGATTATAGTATACCATCACTGAAAGTTATTACCTTTGGCCACATACCATAAGGCTGAAGATTACTGTGTGCTTACTTGGTCTGCAACAGTTAATTGCTATAACTCGTCATGTGACTCATACTTTTTTATTTTCTCTCTTACTCAGGAGCTGATTATCCAATTTATTGACTATCTATGTACTGATTGATTAGCTTCCCTAATTACTGCGTTTTAACCAGTTCCTGTTCATTAGCACCTTTCCCCAAAGGACTGGAAAAAGAAATAACACCTAAAACTTGGGTCTGCAAATGGTTCAGATGTTTTTCATTGGCAATTTAAATCGCCGGGTCAACATATTAGACTGAAAGACAAAAATCAGATCCTAAAACAATTCTTAGTAGTCATGTTTCCCTCTAAAATCACACACAAGCAGAGGAGGCCCGGATTATAGAAAGAAGCTCCTAGGAAGAGAGAAGCCAGGGAACCACTTACCAGATGAACTCCCTGCAGTGAGAGCAGTAGGTGGGCTGCCTCAGGTATGTGGCCATAAACTTGTGTCCATTGATTTGGTGGACACGCCTTCGCATAGCCCTTTGGCGCTTCCTGGTAAAATGTTTGAAGATTCGGTCTCTCTGGAGAGTTGCTGTACATTAAAAGAAAGGAGAAAAGAATAATGTGCAACAAATCTAGCTGTACCTAACATATGGGAACGCGTAATAGCTCCAAACACTCTCCAAAATTGTTTCTTCTTTCTTCACGATGCACAACACCCCAGAACATCCCCATGCTTCCTCTTCCTAGTGACCTTAGGACTCCGAATTTGTAAGGTTGGACCTAAGTGAACTCTGAGATACCCACTGCCTGATTAGAACTGGCTACCTGGGACCAGTCTCCCCAGCACACACCATGAGTTCCCCAGGGTTCTAATGTTCCGGTATGGGACATTAGCCTGGCCTTCTAGCTCCTCTCCAGCTGAATGGGACCTCAGGTCCATAGATTGGCTATAACTATGAGCAGGTAAAACAGATTTCTCATTATTTGCCTTTCATTCTGGCATCCTCACCAACAGAAGGAGGGAATGGCCATAGCCCAGTGAGAGTGCTGCCCAAAAGCATCAGTCTCAACACCATCTCTGTTAACCTGGAATGGGTAGAAATTCACTTGGGCTTGGTGCTGAGTTCCTCTTCCAACCTCACATTTTAAAAATGGTGGCTCCTCAAGAATCAAAACTGCTCACCATTTAAAGATAGTAAATTAACTTTCCCAAGGTATAGAGAGACTTCCTCAATAATGCTTTCTGGGGCTCCTGGGTGGCTCAGTTGGTTAAACGTCCAACTCTTGATTTCAGCTCAGGTCGTGATCTCATGGTTGTGAGATCAAGCCCCACCCCCCACCGCCCCCCCCCCAGTGGGCTCTGGGCTGGGCGTGGAGCTTGTTTGAGATTATCTCTCTCCTTCTCCCTCTGCCCCTCCCCCACTTGCACTCACTCTCTCTCAAAAAGAAATAAGTGAACTAAAATAAAATAATGCTTTTCAATTAATCACTTCAATGCAAAGAAAATCTAAGAAAGATACAAGAATAATCTAATAAATTTTAAAACCCGGAAGAAATAGATTTCCATGAAAACATAAATGACTAAAATTAATTGAGCTACATAAACCAAATAGATGAATTTAAAAAAAAAAATGATAAGATTTTCTAAGGACTGCCTCTCGAAATCATCCAGGCCCAGATAGTTTCATGCGTGAATTATTTTTAGCCTTTAAAAACAAGATGATGCTAGTGTTGAAACCTGATCCAGAATAGAGGAGAAAAGAAAGCACCCTGTATTTTTATAGGGAACTATGTGATACAATCCTAGGACCAAAAGATAAAACAGATACATCTAAAGATATAACAGGAAAAAAAAAAAATCAGGGGTTAGTAATCATTTTTTATGTTGCAGACTCCTTAGTCCAGTGAAGCAAGCCTATGGATCCCTTCTCTGAGTCAAGCTTTATAATCTTTAAAAAAAAGTACACACACACACACACAATTACAAAGGAAATCAAGTATCAAAATATATTTTAAGTGAGATAGAATAATATATATATATTTTTTTTTATTTTGGGAGTGTGTGAGTGGGGGAGGGACTAGGGAGGGAGGGAGGGAGGGAGGGAGGGAGAGAGAGAGAGAGAGAGAGAGAGAGAGAATTTTAAGCAGGCTCCACACTCAGCCTGGAGCCCATCGGAGGGCTCCATCTCATGACCATGAGATCATGAGATCAGGTCATAATCTGAGCCAAAATCAAGAGTCGGACGCTTAACCAAGTGAGCCACTCAGGCACCCCAAGAACAATACAAATTTAAATTTATATTAAAATAAATCAAATACTTAGTGGCATACCTTATCATTGTAAGTGTGAAGAAGTGATGGGCAGTAGTTACTTTAGTAGTAGTGAAGTACTAGTTACATTTTAAAGTTATCTATAAAAACTAACATAATGAAAATATCCAAGATTTCTATTGTGAGAACATCCTAAACACTGCTCACGCTTCCGTGGTTTAGTGAACAATGGGAGAAAATGCTACATTTACATTATAGGTTAGTGAAAATTTTTTCTCTCATCCACTTTCTGGACCACCTAACCTCCAATTACGGACTTCAGGAAAAGTACACCTCCGCTTACGTATCAAGCTCATTCATGAATACTGATGCAGAGATTTTCGCTACTGCAGGCTGTATACTTACAAAGTGAACAGGAAAGCAATACTAGAAAATATTAGTATTTGCACGGTATGGGATTTTTTTCTTTCCCATTCTTTTTTTTTTTTTTAATTTTTTTTTAATTTTTTTTTTCAACGTTTATTTATTTTTGGGACAGAGAGAGACAGAGCATGAATGGGGGAGGGGCAGAGAGAGAGGGAGACACAGAATCGGAAACAGGCTCCAGGCTCTGAGCCATCAGCCCAGAGCCCGACGCGGGGCTCGAACTCACGGACCGCGAGATCGTAACCTGGCTGAAGTCGGACGCTTAACCGACTGCGCCACGCAGGCGCCCCTCTTTCCCATTCTTTGACAATTAGTCCCCAACACAAATACTCCTTCCCACTTAATAACAGCATCTACTCTAGCCCCTCACGTTGTCTTCTCAGTTTCTTGGGTGTGATGCTATATGTGGTAAACATCTTAATGTGTGATATAAGTTAACTGCAAGGTAAAACTGAAAATCCTGTAAAAGTTGAAGAATTTTCATGTAGTCTATGGAAAGTCATGTTTGAGTACGGTGAGATTCACACCCGAAGGCAATGGTAGATAAGGCTATGATAGAGTTAGATCTGTTAACAGTTGAACAAAAGAAATTTGATATAGAAAAATGACATGACAGTTATTTTGAGAGGAAATTTTGAATATTAATGTATTAGGAGAGGCCCTTGAGAAACTGATGAAGTTTCAAACACTTGCTAAAAATACCCTATTGAAAACTTCATTATACTAATCAAAAATAAAATATATAGTATTCTGTCATTGAATTTTATCTGAAAAAATTATTTTGCTCTAAAAACTAGTGCTTATGACAAAACAACAAAATGCATTCAATAAAGATTTTCATAATTTTAGTTGTGTTTTTCCAACCCCTTCCCCACTTTTTAAATATTAACAAACTCCTCATTTTGAAGAATTCGTTTTATGTGCACCTTTCCAGGTAGCAATGACACTCAGATAACAGGAAATTCTATACTATTCAGCATTATTATAAGAAATACCCACTGTGAGCAAGTGGAAAATTTCCCAGGAGCACAACAATGGGCATATTATTAGAAAATCTATTATGTTTTATTCTATTAATAGGTAAAAGAAAGTAACAATGATCATTTCAATATTTTTAAAAGGCACTTCATAAGGTTTAACTTGTATACAATAAAAAACTTTTTGAAAAGAGTAGATTGTTTCCTTAACATGACTAAAATATGACTAAAGCAATATGCTCACAAATCAAAAGCTGAATGGTAAATTTTTAAAAATAATAAATCCCATGAAAGTTAAGAACAAATAAGACCAATTATCACCTCATTACTTACTATTATCCTGAAAGTACTTGCCAAAGCTGTAAGAGACAAAGAAAGAAAGAAAGAAAGAAAGAAAGAAAGAAAGAAAGAAAGAAAGAAAGAAAGAAAAAGAAAGGAAGAAAGAAAGAGAATGAAAGAACAAAAGAAAGAAAGAACAAAAGAACGAAAGAAGGAAAGAAAGCTGTCAGGAAAAAAGGAGGCAGAGATGCCATGATTTGGAGTTAATATATGACTAGAAAACTCAGGAGAAGTTAGCCTAATCTACTAAAAAAAGAGTTCAGTAAGATGGACAATGATAAATCATTAAAAGTCAAAGTTCTTTTGGTATACCAAAAGAACCATTTAGAATATATAATAAAAATATATCCCCATTCATTAAGCTACAAGACCCAAGCTATCTAGTAATAATTTGTCCAAAGAAGTGCAAGGTTTATATGAAGAAACATATAAACCCCCCAATGAAGACTATGAAAAGATATGTAAAAATGAAGTTCTTAAATAGAAAGACTTAATACTACAAAGTTGTTCATGCTTTCTACACTAATCTCTAAATTCAACAAAATCCCAATAAATATCCCCAAAGGAGGTCTTTAAACTCGACAGCTTTTTTAGAGTTTAGTTGGTACCATAGATATTTCAAAACTGATGAAAAATTCTAACGAGGGCAGACTTGTCCTCTATGTTAAAACATATTCTAAAGTTACAGTGATTGACATAACATGCTTCCACCTGCAGAGTCCAAAGCTAGAAATCAATTTTGCTTAAAGAGAACATAGTTCAAATCAGTGGGAAATGACAGATTATTAATAAAGAGCATTTAGACAACTAGTAAGCCTTTTGAAAATTATTTTTACCTCACTCTTAACACCAAAATCATCTCAGGCTAATGTTAAAGAAAAAAATATGGAAAAATGGGAAAACATAGGGAAAAAATACATAGTCCTGGGATGGGATAAGGACAACAATACTCTAAAGCCATAAAAGACTCACAGATCTGCAATTTAAGAAATTTAAAGTTCTATTTGGCAAAAGACACAAAACAGAAAGCTAAACAAAACAAACTGGGGGAAAAAGGATTTGCAACACATGACAAAGGGTTACTATTTATAATATGTGGAAATTATTAATAAGGGAGGAACAATCTAGTAAAAATGGGGCAGAGGAGATGAATAGGCAATTCATAAAAGTTATAAATGCAGACAGACAATAAACACACTGGATGCCTAATCCTATCTATCCAAGATGGTCACGTAAGAATCAGGAGGTAAATGACATTTTACTTAAATTGGCAAATATTTATAAGGATTGCTAATGTGCCCATGCTTGCAAGGGAATGGGAAAATAGGCACCTCCCTCTCTGCGGGTAGGAGTATAATTGGGTCCAGTCCCGGCTCTGCCACCTCCGGCTGTGTTTACCCTGCTGAGCCTCAATGTTCCTATCCATAAACCATGTAGTGCTTTCCTTATAGGGTTTTTCCAGGGAGGTAATGCATTCAAAGTGTTCAGCACAGAATTAGGCCCCTGGTAGTATTCGACAGACACATGTAGCTATTTCAAGAATAGTGAAAAAAAAAAAAAAAGAATATTTTTTTAATGTTTATTTATTTATTTTTTACATTTATTTATTTGATACAGAACACAAGTGGGGGAGGGACAGAGAGAGAGAATGAGACACAGAATCTGAAGCAGGACAGAGCCCTACGCAAGGCTCAAACTCAAAAACCGTGAGATCGTGACCTGAGCCAAAGTCAGATGCTTAACTGACTGAGCCACCCAGGCACCCCCATTTATTTTTGAGAGAGACAGAAAAACAGAGTGTGAGTAGGGGAGAGGCAGAGAGAGAGAGAGAGACACAGAACTCCAAGCGGGCTCCAGGCTCTGAGCTGTCAGCACAGAGCCTGATGTGGGGCTTGAACTCACGTGCTGTGAGATCATGACCTGAGCTAAAGTCAGACACTTAACCGACTGAGCCACCCAGGCACTCCAAGAATATTTTTTTTGGAGACCAATTTAATAATACCTGTCAAAGTTGTTATGTTATGTTATGTTATGTTATGTTATTTTTATTTTAAGTTTATTTCTTTATTTTGGAGTGAGAGAGAACAAAAGAGAGAGAATCCCACTCAGCCTCTGTGCTGTCAGCACAGAGCCCACGCGGGGCTCAAGTTCACAAATGGCAAGATCATGACCTGAGCCAAAATCAAAAGTCAGATGCTTAACTGACTGAGCCACTCAGGTTCCCCAATACCTGTCAAAACTTTAAATGTGCATTTCCTTTCATTCAGCAATTCAACTTCTAGGATTTTTTTTCCTATAAAAATGCCAGGAAGAATATATACTATATAGATATCAATTACTACTTTCTACTTAATGGTAAAAATTAGGTTTTACATAAGAAATCTCAAAGAATGAAGCAGAAATAGTGAAAATGAATTTGGTTAAGACACCAATGCTTTCAGAGGCTCTGGCACAGTTAAAAATGTACCTGCTTGAGTTTTGGTTTTGGGGTGTGTATGTGTACAACCTTTGCCAAGCAGCCTAATTATTTTCATTCTCAGGCTTCCCATCTGTCTCAAGGAGGTAACTATCTCCCTGTCCTCAGCCCTATAGGGATAGTGTCATATTCGATATTCCTGAGAGTCTTACAATTCTGCATAAGCATCACCTATGAACTGAAGTCATTCTACTATACGGCTCTCTTCTGCAGTATTTCCAGAAGCCATTTAGTAATGACAAAAGACCAGATTTTAATGTTCCTTTGTTGGGCAGATGATAAAATTTGGTCTAACGATCACACTATATGTAGCATATGTTATCACCAGCCTGAGACCTAGTTCAATATTGGCCAATGCAAAATGTGTATTGAATTACTACATACTTATCACATCTAGATGTAAGTTAAACTCTCTCTGGGGGTCTAATTATCAAGAATTTACTTTTTTAAGCCCTTAATACCATGAAGAGTGGTTAAAAGGTCAGTTCACTTGCATTTTTAATATTTCTTGAATTGAATCATGTTCCCCCACCTCCTCAACAGCTACTGCCACAGTAGTAACAAGACCTATGAATATTCCAAATGATTCCTTCTAGCCTGTAGGACTTAGGAAGAAACTGCTTGCAGCCATCCACCATGTTGGTCAGCACTTAATGCCTTTTCTCCTGCTTTCTACCCCTCCTAGAATGCCCTTTCCTCTTTTTTCCCTCCAACTAGTTAACTTGGACTTATCCTACCTACCTCAGAGCCTAAATAGCCACCCCTACATTCTGAATGTCCTACCTTTCCTCTTCCCAAAGCAATCTGGGAGTGTACCTCAATCTTGTCCTTTAACTCACAACACTGGGAAAGAGTTCATCTGGTATCCCAGATGCCTCAGAAGCATCTCCTATGTGGTCATTTTAACTAAACTTCACTCCTCCCTCTTCTGTATTCTTTCGGACAGGTGCCTCTTTTTGTTTAAAAAGCACAAAAACGGGCAACTGGGTGGCTTGGTCAGTTAAGTTTCCAACTTCAGCCAGATGATGATCTCATGGTTCGTGAGTTCCAGCCCCGCACAGCTCTGAGAGCACAGAGCCTTCTTCAGACCCTCTGTCTCCCTCGCTCTCTGCCCCTCCCTCACTCGCGTGCTCGCTCTCAAAAACAAACAAACATTTAAAAAATAAATAAATGGAAAATAAAAGCACAAAAACACACTCACACACACCTGGGATTTTGAAAGATGTTTGGTTAAAAAAACAGGTACCCCTTCCCCCCATGGCCTCAAATGGCTTTCACTGTCACATTCTCTTGACGGATGTCATGGACAGGAAGAAAGAGCTCTCGAACTTCACTCCGCCCGGGTTCAGTCTCTACCCTCACCTTACAATCAGAGTGCACAGGGGACTTCCTCACTGTTTGCACTGCCTCCTATTGCCTTAGGATGGAGTAAAAACGACTAACAAAAGATTATTTAATCCTTTGGTGCCTCAAACCAACCCAGGCTTGGGGACATCTTTCAGATCACACGTTTTTTTTGAACACGTTAGGCAAACCCTAACAGCCTTTGCAGCCAAAACTTGCATCACTACTTCTGTTTTGCTCCCGATGTGCTCACTGCCTCTAAGTAAATAGGAAGCTGGCTCAGTGCCCGGCAGGGAAATTCACATTCCAGGCTCAGAGCGGGGCAGGCCTGGAGCCCTGCCTGATCTGTCTCACCCAGAGTTGGTTTTGACAAGCCATCCCATCCATGGGGTAGAGAATAATTAGGTCAAATATAATGAAGACTGACTATTTTGAAGCAGAATTCTGTTTCACAAAATCGGATTGTCACCTCACGCTTTCTTTGGAACTCTAAAAGGCACAAGCGACTGGGACCCACCAAAGCACTGCAGGGTTAGTTTTCATGTCAAAAACTCTCATTGGACTGAAATGTGTTGCTAGCCTGAGGTCTTGTGGGGGAGGGCTGACTCTGTGAAGTCTCTGTAAAGCTGCCTTAACTTCTCAAAAATAGTAAACGCTTCAGCCTCTTTAGTCTTTTGCTCTACCTAAAGCTTTTTGCTTTACCTGAATCTAAAGCTTTCTATTCCAGCTGCAGAAATCTGTATTTGAAAGTACTTCTTACAGCAGAGATCACATGTCCTAATTTTCAAATGATTGCAAGCAAATTAAATCAGAGACTGAAAGTCCATGGCATGGCACCTTTTAAATTTCAGAATTAAATAAATACTTTCAGAATATAAAAGGCATGAAGGGAATGACTTTGATTCTGTGTAAAACTACGATTTAACTTTGTTAAGTTGAATTTGCTTAACAGCAAGGGCACTGCGGTTAAGATCTTAACGAAGATCTGTGGCTCGTCTTTGAGGGGCCGTGCTGAAGAAGTTGTGTGGCTTTTCTACACAACAGGCTGGAGCATGTGGTGGTTGATGCAGGCTGCTCCTGCCCTAATAAGCTGAGTGACCTTGGGCAGAATGTTGAGTCTCTCGTGCCTCAGTTTCCTCATTTGTAGAACATGAAGCACTTGGAGAACCTTCCTCAAAGGGCCACTTGGATGATGGCTGAGTTAGTAAGTGTAACATAATTAGAAAAGTACCTGGCAGGGAGCAGAGTGTTACCTGATTGTTGTTAAAACCCTTACTTCACACTACCCCTGAGATCAAGGAGCAGAAAGGATTTAATTCAATCACCTAATTGCCTGGAAGAGGAATCACTACTTAGGAAACCATTACCTTGAACTCTGTGCCCAAGGTTGATCTGGCTAGCTAGTGCTGGGACTACGACCAGAAATCCTCTGCTCTTGATTTTATCCCAGGGCTTTATGGGTAATACCACACCGCACAGGGTCCTTTATGAACATCAGGTCTCCTGGAATCCCTGGAAAGTAATGCATTTTCTGGTGAGGAAACAGAAACTAACAGGAAGGTTAAGTGAGGTCAAGCAGCTACTGATACAAGTGGGGTCACCAGACGCTGTTTACTATAGTTGAACTATTGAGTAATGCTATCCAACGGTTTTTTTTTTTCTTTCCTTTTCCTGAGATATTTGTTTTATCATTTGTGCATGAGGGAGGGAATAACTGGGAGAAAAACAAACAGGAAGACCTTAGAGTTAAGCAAGTTGCTAGTCAAGAAAGCCCCAGAAAGTATTACATTGTTTATCTCTCCAAAATATATTCCTGAAAGGCAACAAGATAAGGTCGTGAGAGAATCTTGCTTAATATCATCAAACACACTGAATAAGCAACCGTCTGCTCACAAAACTGTGTGCGTAAAGAATGATGCATAAGAATTTAACATCAGGTGATTCCTGTCTGAGACAATAATGATATAAACAGAGAGAGATTAGGACATGTGTTAGGCAAACACACAACTTAAATGAGTCTCTACAGTAAGTACACATAACTGTGGGTGAGAGCATTTAGTGGGTGTTGAGTGAAGAGAGAATCTGAGGAGTTGTGTATCTAGTCCTCTGATTAATTAAGGATGACTTTATAAATTAACTGAGATTAGCAGCTGCTTGGAAAAGAAGAATTTGATACCCAAGGATCGGGAGAAGGTTGCAGGACTTTATGCCAGCACCAGCAACAAAGACTAAAAAAAGAGCATTCATATTTCAAAATGGCATGAAAAAGCCACCCCCCCAACACTAAGCAGTACAGAATCTGCTGTTTTTGAAAAGCATGCACCACATGACTCATAGTTATTTCCAAATTCAGATAGAGTGATTAGACTCAGCGCGTTAGGAGACCCGACTCCATGGGCACCACGCACAGGTGTTTCTCAGGGGTTTGGCTCCCTCCAAGGAAGCTCAGCCTGCGTAAACACCTTCCATCGGGCATCATGGGGATGGCTATCGTTGGCAAAAGGAGGAGAGACAAATCATTTGTTACTAGACTGACTCTCCCGAGTGCCCTCATGGCCATAGCACTGGGAAAGCCGAGCCCATCCTCACCCATCACTCCAGCCTCTCTGGCAGCAGGTGATTAGAACAGAGCTCCTCGGTGTGACCAAAGCTCCATCAAGAACCATGAGAAAGGCACCTCACTCCACTGTTACAAGAAGGGAGCAGTGCCTCTCACCATCCTCTCACTGTCTCCACTTCTCTCATCCATGAGAACTGCCAAAGTAGAAACTCTCCCCTTCTCGGTACTTGGAGAAAAGGACCTCGGCTCCAACAGCACCTGGCTCGTCTCACTCTACAATTTCTTCTTCTTGTCCCCTTCACCAGCTCTTCTCTCCTACCCAGCCTTGAAATTTGTGTGTCCCCAGGCCCTTTGTATGCCATTCTTCTGGTCTTCTTGGATGCTCATTCATCTCCTCAGAGACCTCACATGTTCTCTTGATTGCTAACAATTGCCTCTGTACTGAGGACTCCCAAATCAACAGCTCTAGTTCTGGCTTCTAACTACACAGAGAAAGATACTAAACATTTCTAAGTAGCTTCTCGGCATCTCTCCAAGGTATCCCAAATTACCTCAAATTGATATTTGTAGGCTGAGCCCTCTTCCCTGCTTCTTCAACCCACTCTTTCCCTTAGATAATAGTATCACTATCCTTGGAGTCATCCAGAAAAAAAACTAAAAATGTCTTCAGATCCTTCTTCTCCACCCACAACCAATCAACTGTCAAGTTCTACTAAACCTATTATATGATCTGACTAGATCTCTGCCTCTCATGCTCACCGGGTATAGTTCATGCCACCTTCTTCCTCTCATCTGGACTATGTAATACTTTCCCAACTAGACTCTCTGCATAAGGTTGCTCCCCAGTTACGCATCCAGTTACACATATGAAATATAGGTCAGATCAGGTCACACTCTGTAGGGAGCCGGCTCCCCTGCTACATCCTATGTAAATCTCCTGCATGGAAGTTACAGTAGTTGTCCTAGGTGAACCATGATAAGGTAAAGGGGGTGGGTTTTCCCCAAAGGGTAGTCCAACATCTGAGAGAAAAGTCGAATCTTCAGGCAGCAAAATGGCTTCCAGGCGGGCTATAGTTAGGTGGGAGACAGAATCTTTCCCCCTTGTCCTCACTCTTTGGGGTCTGGACTTGAGGCCCCAAGAATGGGGTGTCCACAAGGCTCTGCAGAGGCAGAGTGAAGTAGGTTAGGAGTAAGCCCAGTTGTGACAGCACACACAAAATGTGTTCAACATCCCTTGTGAGGGAGACTATCTAATGCATATCATTCTATGTACACTTCAGTTTCTGCCAGTAAGCCTGGTTTACATGGTCCAGAGAGGCCTGAGCTCTGCTTCAGAAAGTACATTAAAGTGGACAAGCCACCCTCTGAGGCTACCATGGTAGACAGAGGGTCCTCATGAAAAGCGAGAATTCCCAGAGAAAGCTGAACCCTGGGATATAAGATCTGGGGATCCAAGATCTAGCCAAATCTCCCAGGTGGCAGGTCTCCCTGTTGCCAACCTTGGAGGACTAGGATTCCCTCTGTCAAGAAGCCAGCAGATCTTACACTCCTCTACAAAGTCTGTTCAATAGACGCCAGTGCCAGAATCCCTGACCCAACATCCATTGGCTCTCAGGAACCCATTCCCTCTCTTGCTACATGACTAGGCTCCTTCAGCAATCTCAAGGAATCAATAGAACAATCTCAAGGGGGCAGAAAAACTGGAATAGTTAGCCTCCAGCTCCCATCTATCAGGGATTGATGGCTGCTTCAGGGACAGGGGGCATTAATTCTCTAGTATTTCCAGCCTTCCTTTCTGACCCGAGAGAAAATATGGACAGGACATCCATAGCATCTGCCACAGAATGAATTTATACTACTCTTGTCCTGCTTTCTTGTTTGTATTTTGCTGCCATATATACCTTCTAACCCTGCTTCAAACTCTGTGTGGAATGAGGTGAAGTATAAATAGAAAATTCTTATAGTAATTTCAACTATCATTGTGCCTACTCCTTTCTGCACACATAATTTAATGACAGAAATTCCCTCTTGCTCCCTATTACCAAAAGCAAGGATCCTACAATTCCTTTCTGCAAAATGGTATGAATTTCTACCCTGTTGCTGTGATTCTACAAATATTTCATTCCCCCCTCCCACCCACACTGATTTCATCCATAAATAGACATCTAGCTGCCAGTTCTTCATTTTTCAGGGGTTTTTTGTTTTTGTTTTGTTTTGTTTTGTTTTGTTTTGTTTTGTTTTGTTTTGTTTTGTTTTTAATGAAAGTTAAACATTGCTGAGTGGATGATCACCCTGGGTTTCAGGATGATGAGGAAACGTGTTTGTTTCGTCAAGTTCATATTGGATTATGTAAAAGCACGTCCCACATTATGCCTCTCACTGTCCTCCTGACTGTCTGGAAAATACCTCAAAATGGCATTACCTTCAACTCTAAGCTTAAGTTAGAGTAAGTACCTTGGTTGTATGTGCTTAAAAATGTTAGCATTTTCCAATTATCTGGCAATTTTTCTTTTATCCTGCATTACTAAATTTATCTGGGGAGCAAATATCTCACTCATGATCTCTCCTGTCTCCCTGAGAGTCTTTCGAGTTTAACGTAAGAAGACAATGAAACCATAATGTGCAGAGAACAATACATAAAATGTCATTTTGCTCTTTTGCTGTTGTTGTTTATAAAGATAATATATGAACACTATAGAAAATACAAACGATACAGAAAACTCTAAAGACAAAAGTTTCTTTTAAAAAAATCGTCTTAAAAAAGGAAACGCAAAGACAATAAAAAAATAAAAAATCATCTTAAAAAAGGAAATGCAAAGACAATAAAAAAATAAAAAATCATCTTAAGTCTTACTGTACAAACAACTGCTGTAAATATTTTGGGAAACATGACAAATATATACACCATTCAGACATACAGTAAATGGCGTTGTACCCTGCATGCTGTTTTGCCAGCTACTTTTCACCCAAAACATCTTTTCCGATCTCATTTCTTAAAAGACTTTAGTTGTTCAGAGTAGTTTCAGATTTACAATAAAATTGAGAGGAAGGGATGGAAGTTTCCCATATACTCCCTGATGCCACACAAGCACAGCCTTTCCCATTATCCACGTCACTCACCAGAACAGTACATTGTTTACCAAGGACAAACCTACAATGACACATCACAATCACCCAAAGCCCATAGTTTACCTCAGGGTTCACTCTTGGTGTTGCACATTCAATGAGTTTAGACAAATGTATAACAACATATATCCATTATTAGGACATCGTACACGGTATTTTCAGTGTCCTAAGAATCTTCTGTGCTCTGCCTATTCATTTCCCTCTCCCCTCCTGCCGCCACCTCTGGCAACCACTGATCTTTCTATTGTCTCCAGAGTTTTCCTTTTCCAGAATGTCACACAGTTGGAATCTACAGTATATAGCTTTCTCAGATTGGTTTCTTTCACATAATATTCTTCCATGTCTTTTCATGATGTGATAGCTCATTTCTTTTTAGTGCTGAATAACATCCCATTGTCTGGATAGAGCACAGTTTATTTATCCGTTCACCTACTGGAGGGCATCTTGGTTGCTTCCAAGTTTTGGCAACGATGAATAAAGCTGCTATAAACACCAATGTGCAGGTTTTAACATGGACATAAGCTGTCCATAATTTTTAAAAGTTACTATGTGTGGGGCACCTGGGTGGCTCAGTTGGTTGAGCAGACAACTTCGACTCAGGTCATATCTCATGGTTCTTGAGTTCAAGCCCCGTGTCAAGCTGGCTACTGTGAGTATAGAACCCGCTTCAGATCCTCTGCCTCCCCCTACCCCATGCCCCTTCTCCACTTGCGCTGTTTCAAAAATAAACATTAAAAAAAGAGTTGCTATTCGTTTTTATAGTAATTAATACTAACATTACCATTTGGTCATTCTATCTTATAAAAACGAATATACATCACAACAAACTTAAAAATAAGCTAACAGCATTAGCAGATAATCCCTGTGAAAGTAGGGTTTCCCTGGTTGAAATCTCTACATTTTTTCTCATTCACTTGAAGCATAGGGACAGCTTTCTCCACCCCCACCCCTGCCTCTAAGCTCAGGTTGGTCTTCCTTCCTCACGCACACAAAAATTCTTATACAAACAACCTGTCCACCCAAAATCTTTTCCAGATAAACATGTGTTTCCTGCTGAGAACTAAAAAGAGTCCTGCCCCATAGCTTGGTTTATTCCGTTTCCCTTTCAATTTTTTCCCCTCTTTTGCACGAGTAGATTTCTGAGGTCTCTTCTAAGCCCTCAAGTTCTGGTTTTATGATTTTAGAAAAGCCTTACAGGATATTAGCCAGGAGGAATATGAGGCCTAATCATTTCCTTCTCTAACTACATGGCTGGAATGAGAGCAATGCTACCTCCCTCATGCTGCTGACTCAACATGATTTTTAAAACCACTGTGCCATTGCTCATTATACACAGACTAATTCCAAATCCAGGACTAAAGGTGAAATACCTTTATCACATAACCCAATTTCCTGCAACACTAACACCAGGGCTTTGAACCTCAGCCAGCTTTTTATGATCATTTAAAAAAAAAAAAAAAGGCAAGGAGACAGCTGCCTTAATCAAATGTCATTTCTATCATATGGTCACTTCCTGTCAGAGGCTAGCAATTTACAAGTGTATATCTTGGCTACTAGGTTGGCTTTTTTATTTGTTTGCTTTTTGATGATTATATTGTGCCTTAAATTAGAGGGAAACAAAATAAAAAACCCACTCAAAGAGTTCTTTATTGACTACGATTAATAACCCAGTCTACATTGTGAATAAGAGTTCATAGTTTTCTAGGAAAGTCAGAGAGGTATGTAAGAACACTTCCGGGGTGCCTGGGTGGCTCAGTTGATTAAGCATACAACTTCAGCTCAGATCATGATCTTGTGGTCCGAGAGTTCAAGCCCCGCGTTGGGCTCTGTCCTGACCGCTCAGAACCTGGAGCCTGCTTCAGATTCTGTGTCTGCCTCTCTCTCTGCCCCTCCCCCCTTCCTGTCTCCCTCTCTCAAAAATAAACAAGCATTAAAAAAATTTTTTTTTCAAATATATTTAAAAAAAAAGAATACTTCAAATATCAGGCTAAGGTGTGACAAATGCCTCTATCTTCTGGAGTATTTAGTATCAGCTCACCTGCCACACCAACAAAAGTCTAGATATTTGTTTTAATTCAGCCATTTATCATCTAGTAAATGTTTATTTACAGTTTAAACACACAATAGTTCAACAAACTGCTAGGGTTCCCACCAAAAAATGAGTGAACAGGGCTTTTCGACCCTCAGCTGTCTTTCATTCACAAATCACTTTGGGGACAAGGTGGCATTCTGCTCCATTGTGGATGTTAAATAGCAGGCTATCTTTTGCAATGACGTTAGTCCTAAGCTCTAGGAACACTCAACTTCTTTCTTCTTTTTCTATCATATGCTTATGCACCCAACAGGTCTTGAACCTTTATTAAGTGCTGGACGCCGTGATGGGAGGTAGGGGTACAATGGTGAACAAGGTATAGTAGTATCTTCAACTGAAAGTCTAACATTGGAGGAAGATTGTAAACAACTGTTACTATGCATAGCACAAATCTCCATGGGAGTGTGCGTGGGCAGGAATCTTACCCAGATGTGGGAGAATCAGAGATGACCTTTCTTAAGAAGCACAATAAAGCTATAACTTCAGAACAAGTGAAGAAGAGGTGAATCAGGAAAAATGGGGACAAATGTTGCAAAAAGAAGCAGCCATATGTACAATGTCCAGAGTTAAAAGAACATAAGGTTCAAGGAACTCCTAATATTCACCTTCTGACTTGGTTACTCTAACTCCTAGTAGGTGCCTCATCATCATCAAATACTTAGCAAATTGTCTACTATTTACTAGGGCCAAGAACACCAAGCCGTAGGGGTAAGAGTACTTCACAAAGGTTCTTGAGTTGCTATGCTGAGGTACAGGAAGAAACTACTGGAACTCCCATTTGTGTGTTTCTCATACTCTTCATTTCAATTCTGTAATCCTTTATAGTATTTATAACATACACAGTATTATATATATGTAAACTTTATGAAGAAACATAATGTCAGTGATGAATCACGGGAATCTACTCCTAAAGCCAAGACTACACTGTATGTTAGCTAACTTGACAATAAATTAAAAAAAGAAAAAGAAAATATACATATATTTGGAGGGCATGCGGAGCTCTGACATCCACGTGATCAAAAAAAGTTTGGAGACCACTGATCTAGATGGATTTACATTCTAGTTGGAGAAACGAGCGACACATAGATGAAAGGCACCAAGGCTAAGTGCTATGTCCGGGTATTAGGGAAGCAAAGGGTAGGAAAAGATACTTGAGGGCTGGGGTGGTCAGGGAAGGCTCCAAAGCAGAGATGGCATTCAATTTAGGCCTTAACAGAAGAGTGGAGCTCAAACCAAGTAGAGACATTAGGAGAGGACTTTTTGTCTGGGAAGAATGACAAGCCCATGTATATGGGTGTTGGGAAGCAATGAGAAAACCACCTTCTGTAACACAACAGACTCCTAGTGAGTAGCAGGCCAGACGATGTGACCCTGGAGTGGACACAAATGTAGCACAACAGTGGGCATCTCCAGTATCAGGCTAAGAAATCACACTTTGTCACTGGAAGCAGGGACCCTGGAACAGTCATTATTCCTTCTGTGCCCAGTGGCAGGCCTTCTCTGCAAATGGAAAAAGCCGAGCTAAATGCACAGTGAAGTTTTTTTATAACTCTTAAGAATATGTTACCAGTGAAAGTAGTTTTCAAGAATGAGGGCAAAAGAACGATGTTTCAAGAGTGCTGAGATAGCTCATCATCAAATACCTTCACTAAATAAACTTCTAAAGGATTTACTCTGAACGGGAGAAAAATGATCCTCCAAGCAATGTCTGAGCAACAGAAGAAAACGGTGAGGAAAAAAATTATACACATTTAGCTAAATATAAACAAACAATGATGAAATAAGTAATAATGTCTAGTTAATGGAGCTTCAAAAGAAAAATAAAAAATACATCTAAAATATCAACGAATTGGGGGCGCCTGGTTAAGTGTCCGACTTCAGCTCAGGTCATGATCTCGCAGTTTGTGGGTTCGAGCTCCTCATTGGCTCTGTGCTGACAGCTCGGAGCCTGGAGCCTGCTTCAGATTCTGTCTCTCTCTCTCTCTGCACCTCACCTGCTTGTTTGCTTGCTCTTTCTCTCTCAAAAATAAATAAAACATTAAAGTATCAACCAATTGTACCTAAGCCAGGAGGAGGGTGAGTAGAGATAAAGCATTCTAAGATCCTTATTTGCTCATTAGGATCTCAGACCATTTTTCAAAGCGGCTGTACCATTTTGCAATCCCACCAATAATAGGAAAAGCTGGAGTGTTCCACAGTCTCATGAACATTTAGGGTGGTTGGTCTTTGCCATTTTAGCCATTTTAGTGGTATCTTACTGTGGTTTAAATTTGTACTTTTCTATTGCCTAAAAACATTGAGCATGTTTTTACATGCTTATTGGACATTAGCTATTTCTTCTTTTGAAAACATGTTCAGTTCCTTTGCCCATTTTTTAAAAGTTGAATTGTTTGTCTTCCATTTGTACCACAACTTTCTGGTATATGCTGTTCATTTTTGGAAAGAAGTTAGCAACTGTTGGGGCACCTGGGTGGTTCAGTCGGTTAGGCGTCCAACTTCAGCCCAGGTCATGTACTCGCAGTTTGTGGGTTCGAGCCCTGCATCGGCTCTGTGCTGACAGCTCAGAGCCTGGAGCCTGCTTCAGATTCTGTGTCTTCTTCCCATTCCCTTTCCCACTTGTGCTCTGTCTCTCCCAAGAGTAAATAAATAAACATTAAAAAAAAAAAGTTAGCAACTGTTTTTCCTATTAAGAAATATATTCCTCTACTATTAATTCCTGGGATTCACCTGAGAACTCTCACCAAGACCGTGTCCAAACTGGATAAGACAAAGAAGGTTTCAGAAAGGTTACAGTTCATTTTTACCTTTTATATATATATATATGTATTGGTGGGGCAGGGGGTGTTGAGAAATATCCAGACTTATGTTTTAAAATTCCATGCATACTCTGGCTAAACAAACATAGAAAATCATATTTTTGCCAGGTTTTTTATATAATCTTTAGCTGAGTAAGATAATACAGTTAAATTTGAATTTTAATAGAATAATCTAAATTACAATGATTCTACTTCATCTCCCTTTATAATTCCTAGCACATACCACAGAGATTTTTTTTTCCTGGCCTCTCTAGAATGGGTCTGGTTAACATCACAGTCAAGTTCTTTATTAACTGAAATACATTTGATTTCAGCAACTGCCACTGCAATCAGTCAGTCAATAGCAAAGCAAAGCAAAGTCCAAGAGACACATATTCCAGGATTCCCTGAGGCTCTGAAAACATCATCAATGGGCGTGACTGCTCATCTTCCTCATTTAGTAGTAGCATCCATAGTTGTATGGATTACAAAAACAATCCTCAAATTCATCTTTGATCACAAGATTAAAAACAGTGGATGCCAGCAGGTCCTCTACCTGTGAAGCATTTATAAACCTTCACCATTTGCCCTTGAGAAATAGAGTGCTGATTCAGCTCTACAGGTTTCTTTAAAAAAAAAAAAAAATTTAACATTTATTTTTGAGAGACAAAGCGAGACAGAGTACAAGTGGGGAGGGGCAGAGAGAGAGGGAGCACCCAAAGCAGGCTCCAGGCTCTGAGCGGTCGGCACAGAGTCCGACACGGGGCTCGAACTCACAGACCGCAAGATCATGACCTGAACAGAAGCTGGACGCCTAACCAACTGAGCCACTCAGGCACCCCATAGTTCTAAAGGTTTCTATTTGAGCGGCTGCCCAAAAGCTTACCAATTAGTTCCTTAATGTGATGTAGTAACTGATGAAAGAGGTCTAAAGAGCCTCTGTGCTCTGTCTGGCCTTCGAGTCTACTTTTTCTCCGTTTTGTATTTGTATCGAATGAGAAGATAGGAGCCTGTTGCACTTGATCTGTAAGGAATGAAGCTTTTCATGGTTCACTCTATTCTCCACATCAACTGTATACTCACTGTAGAACTATGGGACTTCTCTATAACAATTATGAGACAATTCCCTCTTGCTTTAATTTTGTGTCCTTTAAGAACTATTTTTAACCTTTAGCCTTGAATGTGGAACTCCGGATAAGGAGGTGGGGGGGGGGGGCGGGATGTAAACTATGGCATTCAGAATTCTTTAAACCATCTGTGCAGAAAAGCAAAAACTATTGTCATTGAAAGGTTCATCCGAAAAAGGGGTATTTTCAAGAGATATTTAGGGAACTAGGCTAGCTAGCAAAACAATTCTTCTACTTTTATAGGCAATGATTGACTCTCAGAATCAAACCAGTGGGGAACATTTTCTGTAATCAATAGACACAGAAATTTTCTCTTTCCCCAAAAAAGAGCACCCACTCACTCACACAGGTGACACATTTTGGGTGTTAATGCGCCAGGTTAATGCTCTATTCGTGGAAATAGAGTGGATCAATTCTCAAACAACCTGTTTTGGTAAGGGTCTCCAACAGCTGTAGCTTCAAATCAGAGAATAAACAGGCTTAGTGATTCTCAGCATCTGGTGTAGACTGGTAACATGGTGGGGATTTTAGAGAGGAGAGCCTGGCCTCCTTTTGTGACTACCTATATTTCCGCATTACAAACTGTCCCTAATCCACTTTGGTAAAGTGCATTCCTGAAGCAATAACGCATAAGAGATGAGAGTCAAATTTCCACAAACAAAACCTTCCACATTTTCTTGTAGCTGTACGAGAAAATTCCCCTGAGAACACAAGAACGGGTACTTTAGCTTCATACTATAACTGCAGGTAAATGACTGAACAGAAAAACTTATTTTTAAACAAGCTCTAGCTTTCTACTTTAAACTATATAAATAATAGTACTAAAAGGCTTTCTTCTTCCAGTATTTGTGTCGAACTCTAAACAAAACAAGTCTTCATGGGAAGCCTCTTGGAATTCCTTGGGGCAAATTACCATCTAAGATGATAAAGGAATTACCCTGGATCAAAGGGTTATTAAGAAGAGACACCTTTGATGAAAACATTCTTAGTGAGACTGTTTGCCCAGGCTTGTGAAAGAGCTACGAATCTGGCTTCAGCAATGACAGGGTCATTATGAACTGAAAGCTTATTCTAGATCATGTGTCTGGTGTTTTAGATTAATAAACAAGGAAATCAGAGTCTTGATTTTTTTTTTTTTAATGTTTTTATTGAAGGCACTGGCAAATGCATTGCACAACAGGGAAAGTGACAGCTTGACGGTGTGTGGGGGGCACACGCACACGGAACAGGCAGAGACAAGAAAGCATTCTTCCCTGTGAAAAAGCCAAACGAAACTGTCCCAGGATGCATCTTGGTCTGTTTTCCACTGACCTGGAACTCAGGGGTGTGATCAGTGCTCTCCAAAAAAGAAGAGTGCAGGGTCATTACCTTAGATTCAGAAATTCATGACTTTGGTTAAGAAGGTGAATGGAGTTAGAGATAAGGACAACAGACTTTTAAAGAGCTGAAGTTGCCTGGAACTAAAAAGTACCACATGGCCACATATCCCCAAGCTTAGTATAGCCCCAGCCTTTCACTGAAGGCCAGTCCTCTGGAGCCTAGACCAACCTTCCCTTCCAGGTTAACCACCAACGCCTCCCTGACACAAACCTGTGCTCTAGTCAAACAGGGATCTTCACCACTCAGGGCCCTTCCTCCTACCAGACTCTGCCCAGGTCACTCCCCTCACCAGGAATGGCTTTTCACCTTCCTAAACCCAATCCTCAAAAAAGTACTTCCTCACCCGAAGCTGTCTGTAGACCTGCAAAGGAGAAGGAAATTTCTAATGCTCGTCCACAAGCAGCACTCTATGCAGCCTTCGCAGTCTTGCACAGTTATTCAATTGCCTACATATTTTTGCCTTTTCTCTCAAGTGGAACAAATTTCTTAGAGAGTAAGATTTTATAGTTTTATATCCTCCCAGAATCTATCATAATGAGCATCTATACCCATCAGTGATATCCTTACACATGACACTAACATGCAACTGAAAATTATAAAAATACAACTTAAAGATCCCTTATTACCATTTCAGGGTGTCTAGAATGCTATGGTTCAGTGGGATCGCCTGCTTCTCAAAGGCTGTCTCATTGAGGCACCTGTGGTGTAGTGATCTTTAAAAGGACCTGGCGTCGGAATCATTTGTGAGCTTTAATTTAGGCTTAAACACTATTTTCATACCTAAATTTGGGCAACTTCATTCACTTATTAAATCAAACGTTTATAGCAGACTCTATTCTACACTAAATCGGAATATCTGGAGACCAAGAATCTGCACTTGAAACTCTAAGAACCAGTGGCCCAGCAGGAAGGACACACAAATAAACAATTCAAATACAAACGCAATTAGTTGCCCTATCTCTGTGTCTGCATGTCTAGGGGGAGGAAGCCCAGATGGTGCTGGGGAATCAAGAGCACACACAGAAGAGGTGATGCCCGACCTGACTCTACAGCCTGAACAGCAGAAGAAATGCCCAAGGGAAGTCTCTGTGAGTCATTCACATTCTGACACTCTCCTGCTTAAAAGGCATTCACTGGCTGCATTCGGGGCTCAGGGCAAACTAGCACACCTGCAGCTGGCCTTGCCCCCATCAAAACCCCATCACTCATCCATCCCCGCCTGGCCCTGGGGTCCACGGCTGCCCTAATCTCTGCCCTCCTCTCTCCTCTCCTTCCTCTCTCACCCTGCCCCCAACTAAAATGATTTCAGGACTTGCTTTACTGAACCTTATTCAAGTCAGGGTTCGACTGTCCTCCTTAAAGAAACCCCAGCATCAACACCAAAGGTCTTATCACGTAGATTCACACTTACCTGTTTAGACTGTGAACTAGGGGTGTGTGCAGGGTGGGGGTGGGGGGTTAGGGTATCTCCCATGTCCAGCATATAAACAGCAATAAATGAATGGATGGATAAAATGACGCTCACGTGAAAAAGTAAACAGAAGTATAAAAGAGCTTGCCAGATTCCTGTACCTACAAGTAGTTGACTATTTGCTAAATTACAGAGAGTATGAATGACTAGTAGGAGATGAGATTTAAAAGGAAGGTTACTGGGGCGCCTGGGTGGCTCAGTCGCGGTTGAGTGTCCGACTTCGGCTCAGGTCATGATCTCGTGGTTTGTGGGTTCGAGGCCCGCGTCAGGCTCTGTGCTGACAGCTCAGAGCCTGAAGCCCGCTTCGGATTCCGTGTCTCCTCTCTCTGCCCCTCCCATGCTCATGCTCTCTCAATAATAAATAAACATCAAGAAAAAAAAATTTAAAGGAAAGTTACTATCAAACCTGTACGGGAAGAAGGGGCTGGACTTTCACAGATCTTAGGAAGGCACTAAAAGGTTTCATATAGAGGAGAAATGTTATGAGATTGCCTAAGTTCTCTCAAGATAAGGCCAGGAGAGACCCAGGTCCCAGGGCTGGTTTGTCATGATTAAATAGAGAACACACATATAGAAACAAAACATACACCATAATGTATAAAGGTAAGAGTATCTTCTGCAACTCCTAGCTATTAACCTACCAATCTTACAGTGTTTAGTTTTCATATCCCTAAAATTGGTTGTATATTTTCATGATAAAAGGTGGCAAAAGGGCACAGATCAGGAAATGCAGCCATTTATCAGGACACTGTGGGTAAGAGAGCATTCTGGGAAACCATTCCCTTTTCAAAACACACCAATTATATCCCTGGGTCACTCACAAAACCACCTACTAGATAATGTCTTGTATAAATTGATATATATATATATCAGTGGTAACCTTTGTTGGACCTATTTCCAGCTCAATGGTTTCTGTATTTATGTGATGGCAGTAATCCACACCAGAGACTGAAGTAAATCAAACCGATTTAAAACCTTAAGCCAAGAGGAGAAACCTTTCTTTTTCCCAAATATTCTTACAGCAAGCTTCCTCATTACAAGTAAGAGGGTGCTTCGGGAAAAGCCTCGAGTCCCTTACCCAGGTAAGTAAGAGGTCTCGGGTCCCCCTGAGCTCCCTTTCTCCAGCCCACAGAGGCAGGTAAAGGAGAGAGGAGGGGGGATGGAAGGGTGTTGCAACAGGCTCTTATCAGCCTCTTTCAGGAATTCGGAGCAAACCTCTGCAGGGCTCCTGAAGCCCAGGGTTTCTCAGAAGGGCTGGAGATCCACAGATGGACATATAGATAAAATAAGTTCTGTTTGCTCCTTTGTTTCCAAGGCTAACTGTAGCAATCATGTGATCTCTGGGGAAAATGAAACATTTTTCTACTCACCAAGAGACTGTTGCAAGCCAAGCAGCCAAACAGATCACTAAGGACAAGGGGCGGGTCCTCACGTAAAGCACAAGCTCTCCGCTGAGACTTAACGCTAGGCTCCAGCTCTGGCATGGGGTTAGAGTGAGTTTGCTGGCTAGACCAACAAAAGCTGAGCCCTCTAGGCAGCCAGTTCTCTCCCTCCCTCCCTGAGCATCTTCCCACAGGTGAGAGTGACTCACTCACCAGCGAGTGAATTCTTTATACTAACTGACGCCCACATACCTGGGGTACAGAGTCTGCCTGTGGGACAGGTTTCCGCAACACTTTCATCAGCCTGGGTTCATGAGGAAAATGTACGAGTGGCACGTGCCAAGCTCCCAGTGACCACCCCCCCCCCCCCCCCACAACGGTGCTAAGAGCAGCAGGGGAAAGGAGAGCACATGGGGCTTTCCGGAGAAGAGGCAGGGTCACTCACACATGTATATACAGAAGCACACGTTAGCATCCCTGAGTATGAAGGGCAGATGTGTAATGTAAACGTCCATCCAATGCCTTTGAAATGACTGTGGTCCAAACTGGGATTCGGCTGGAGTCTGGCCAGAAGAGGCTGCAGGTGCTAGCCTACCTTTCCAGGCCTCCGTGAGCTGAGCCAATTGTGCAGAGTCTCATAGAAGCTAGGGTTCACATAGCAAAGGTGAGCTCCACCACTGAGAACTACAGGCTTTCGGCTCAAGTCTGTGGCAAAACATGACAAACTGCAATAGCCAAATCCCAGGAGTTAGGTGGACAACACTCAGCTCTCTTCCCTTATTCTCACATCCAAGTACACCAACAAAGTATGCCTACTTACATATATAAAGCAGTTCAGTGTATATTTGGGTTTAAAATATAGGATTTGTCTAATTTTAGTTTTTCATTTTAGTTTTTGGGTTTTTTTTTCTCTACTGATAACCAGTTCCCGTGTTCCAGGCTTTAAAAATGATGACCTACCCCTCTGGGGTGGGACACCTGTTTGGCTCAGAGCTCTACACCAGTTCCTCCCACAGTAAGGGCCAGGGACCCTGTGCAGGTTCTAAAGGAGTTTAATCTCCCTTCCAAAGAATCAGTTCCTTCTTTCTCAAAAACAAAAAGAAAAAATCAGTTTTATATATTGTATTGCATTGGTTCTTAACCAGGAGTGATTTTGCCCCTAGGGACATTCGGCAGTGTCTGGAGACATTTTTGGCTATCACAGCTGGGGTGGGGTGGTTTGCTACTGGCATCTGGATTGTGGAGGCCAGGGATGCTGCTAAATGCCCTACAGTACACAGCACCACCCTCATAACAAAAGTTATCCAACCCCAAAGGTCATTTGTGCCAGTTAAAAAACCCTGCAGTATTTGGATTCTGTAGATTTCATCTGGGGAAAAAAAAAGTATTTTGTTGCTTAAAAATAAGTTTGAAAATTTCTGCCCTAGGACACCTGCCGGGACCCAAACTATTCAACAACATGATAAAGACTCTTTTGTATTGAGCTTCAAAGTGCTCAGATAGTACAGATTTTCACATCCGACGCTGGCTTTTAAATTCCCGTAATAGGTCTAGCTGCTATAAAGAGCTAAGGCCCCGTCTCTCTTTCTGTTAAACCCTGAGTGGGAATCAAGGAGCTGTAGCCACCTAGTAGGACCTAATGCAAACCTCCTTCTGTGCCAGGGTAGAATCACAGTAACTTCAACCAAAGTAGGAAAGATCAGACAGAGGCTGAGGGCTTGTCCCGATGGGAAGCCACGGGTGTTGGCTCCATAGAGATCAGGTCTCCATCAGTTAGGCAGAGAGCCAGAAGTTAAATATATTGCTTCTTTTAGGAAGGAAAGTGAACAATGGCCTCTTCATGTGAAACCACAATGGGAGTTTAGGAAGGGGCAGAGCATAATTCCCAGGATGGAAAATGGCCTGGGCTCCAATGTTCGGTCCTTGGTCCTGCAGCACTCAGTCATTGCTGGTGAACTCTCTATTTACTAATTCCTACGCAAAACCCATGGACTAAGTGGCACCTTTTGATGCCAACCAAGGGAATAATTCTGATTCTCAGGTTGAGGGGATAACTACAGCTGTCTACCCTATCATGAAGGCTTCCTGCTACTCTGAGGGTCTCTGAGGTGTCTCTCAGCAAATGAAACTAACAGCCCACGCGTAGGCTAATCCTTCCAGATATAAAGACAGAACCTACATGACACATCGCGTGTGGCCCTCTAAGCCCTGCTCCATCTTCCATCTCTCTCTCTCTCTCTCTCCAAAAGCCATCAGGCCTTCTTCCAGGAGGTGCCCCAGGGCCTTTGGGCACTAACCATAACACACCATCCTGAACTGTGTTTACATGACCACCTTCCTCTCCAGGCTGGGAGCTTGATCACGGTAACCTGTGTCCTACCGCCTGGCACACCAGGAACCTAATATTCGATGAATGGATGAATGAGCTTGACCTGTCAACCATGGGACATGCTCCCAAGTAAGTCCTCCCCAAACTGTAGAGCAGGCCGGACCCTTCCTCACGCTGTACGTGCGGCTTGCAGTGTATGAATGTGAGTACAGAACTCGCTTCAGTAAACACAGCCGTGGAACAGGATAGGCCTGTGCAGATGTTAGATCTTTCTCCAGGAACTATTCCATATGTAAAACAATTGGAGGGTGGGGAAATTCAATAAACAGCTGCCCTTTGAGGTGGCAAAAGACACACTCTCCCTTTTCAAGTGCAATCAGCGGGTTGGATGACCTTGCCTCAACCCTTGCAGCAGAGAAACAACCCTGGTGTGGCTTCCTCATCAGTCCTCAGAAGGATCCACACAAAAAAGCCCTCACACACAATAAACTGCAAACACAAACACACTTTCAACCCAGACGCTTTCATTTAGATTATCAAGTCTTAGAAGATAAAGATTTAATCACACTATAGGCTTTTTTTTTTTTTTTCATTTTCCTTTTAAGGAGAGTGGGTCCTGGGACATTCCCAAGCTGTGGGTCCAGAACTGCTGGGGTGAGCCCCTTAGAAGGGAGGAGGACTCCACAACCAACCTCTCAGAATGCAAACTATGTCTAACATGTGTGCAACTAGTGTTTAGATACTTCTGAAACAAATTTTTATACCCAATTAGAGACTGTCCTGAATGCATTGAATTTTGCCATTAAGTATATTAGGAGTCCCGAGAGACATGGTTCAAATAGCTACACATACACAAGACTCCGGGAAATACAGAAAAGGCCTTGATAACCAACCTAGGGTTAGAAACCACTAAGCCAGTCCATTTAAAGAGTTTCCTCCACTGTGCTGTACCAACAGCCCTAGAAATAAGGCTCTTTTGTTTCAACTGATAATGAGAGATCAGGAAAGATTGCCAAAAGGAAGACGCTCATAGGGGTTCTGTTCGGTAGAGCTGTCTGGGGTACAGACAATAAGAGGGAAGCTCTTTCAAAGAAGTCTTACTCCGAGGACCAGTCTTGTCTTGACAGACTGAAGTTGCTGTCAGTGATTAATGAGGGGGCTTTAATCCACATCCTATACTGGACCCCAGCCCCTCCTTTTCAGGTATGAAGAATACTGAAAGGAGGAAGACAGGAGAAAGACAGAATTTTGTAGTGCCTGTGGGCTGCCCTCATAAATGTCGTATAGAACTAGGTCCCCTTTGATTTTCTAAGTGTAGCGGGATGCTAGGTGGGACTTTTCCTCTCATCCCAGAATTTCAGCCCAGGACAAAAGACACTAAGTAGCCATCATCTAAGTTCTGAGGGCTCCCTCCCATCAGGGCTTTCTGGAGACAGCTACCCCACCACCACCCCACGACACACCAGTTCTGCACCACTCCCCCAACGTCAGAATGAACCTGAAAAGGACTCCAACCTGAAGCTGAGGAGACAGGCTCCAAGAAAATCACTCTCGGGGGACAGGCAGGGAGGAGGGAAGGAGAGGAAGGGGAGAGGATGCTAGATCTTAGGACAAGACTTCACCGTCCTCGAAGGGGGTCAAAAGATACAAACTTCCGGTTACAAAATAAATAAGTTATGGGACTGTCAAGCACAGCACAGCGACTATAGTTAATACCGTTTTGCGTGTTTGAAAGTTGCTGAGGGTGGGGCGCCTGGGTGGCTCAGTCGGTTAAGCGTCCAACTTCGGCTCGGGTCATGATCTCACGGCTCATGTGTTCGAGCTCTGTGTCAGGCTCTGTGCTGACAGCTCGGAGCCTGGAGCCTGCTTCAGATTCTGTGTCTCCCTTTCTCTCTGCCCCTCCCCCGCTCATGCTTGTGCACTCTCTCTCAAAAATAAATAAAACATTTAAAAAAATTAGAAAGTTGCTGAGAGAGTAGACCTTACAATTTTTTATCACAAGAAAATAGAATTTTTTTTGGTAGCTATATATGGTAACAGACATTAACTAGACTTACTATGGTAATCATTTCACAATATCTACTTGTAGCATATCACCTTGTACATCTGAAACTAATATCATGTGATATTGTCAATTATACCTCAAAACAAACAAACAAACAAACAAAAAAAAGACTTCACCCTCTTCTTCACTCCAAGAAGCTGGGCCAAACCTGGGGGAGGTGAGCCAAGGAGGTCTCAGCTGTGTATGACCGAAGTTTTCAAAATGAACAGGACTCAGTCTAAAACAGTAATAGGAGTTTGCCCATCAACTGATAAATAGATAAACGAAGTGTGGTATTTACACACAATGGACTATTATTCAGTCCTAAAAAGGAAGGAAGTTCTGACGCCTGCTATAACATGGATGAGCCTTGAGGCCATCGTGCTGAGTGAAACAAGTCACAAAAGGACAATTCTGTATGATTCCACTCATACCAGATACTCAGGGTAGTCAGAGTCACAGAGACAGAAAGAAGGGTGGCTGCCAGGGGCTACAGGGGAAGGAATGGGAATTTATTATTTAATGCATAGAGTTTCAGTTCTATAAAACTTCTATTCAGCTTCCAGAAAGAGTTGTGGAGATGGATGGTAGTGGTCGTTGCACGACAACGCACATATAATAAATACCACCGAACTGAACACTTAAAATGATTAAGATGGTAAATTTTTATATTATGTGTCTTTTACCACAGTTACAGAGAACTTAAAAAAAACCTGAAGGCAGTGATGGATGTGTTAATTAACTAGGTGGTGGGAATCCTTCCACAATGTATGTGTGTATCAAGTCACCATGATGTACGTTTTAAATATCTTGCAGTTTTGTCAACTGTACTTCAATAGAGCAAAAAAAAAAAAAAAAAAAAAAATGAAGGTAAAGGACAGTTATAGAATTGGCCCAATGTAGTGTAAAGGAATCCACTACCCAAAGGGAAATTAGATTTCACATAGGATAATCTAAAGTAAGTACTGTTAATAGAATTCCTGAAAATATCCCCAATGAGAAGCCTCATTAAACTGGTTCTATATCCTCATCTTTGAATGGCTAATCCTGTCCCGTAGCTCTCTTCCTGGCTGAAAATAAAAGTCTAGAGGAAATCTCATCCAAAAATATCATTTCTGACATAACTACTTAAATGTCAAAGTTGAAAAGGGCGGAGGTTCTGCAGATGCGTGTTAAAATGGGAAACGGTAGGAACCACTTCTTCTACCTTCTCTTTGCTTCACTAAAGCTTCATATATCAGCATGGTGAGCCGGTGGAGTTCAGGCTACACAACAGAACGCAAACTTCAAACTGCCTTTGCTTTGGTTGGAGAGACAAAACATGTAGGTAGAGGAAATAAGTGGGTTTCAGGCTTGGGTGTCCAGGAGAACAGAGGCAGCGATGACAGAAATGGAGGAAGCAGAAGCGATTGACTGGCAAGGACGATGATGACCGGGGTCTGAGTTGTAGGTGTTTGAAAGATACCATAGAACCAGAGTTCATGGGAAGAAATGAGGCGAAAGGTAAAAACTGACAGTCTCCCCAAAGAGGAAAGACCTTATGAGGATGGGTGTCCATTTTTTTTAACGTTTATTTATTTATTTAAAAAAATTTTTTTTTTAACATTTATTTATTTTTGAGACAGAGAGAGAGCATGAACTGGGAGGGTCAGAGAAAGAGGGAGACACAGAATCTGAAACAGGCTCCAGGCTCTGAGCTGTCAGCACAGAGCCCAACGCGGGGCTCGAACCCACGGACCACGAGATCATGACCTGAACCGAAGTCGGACGCTTAACCGACTGAGCCACCCAGGCGCCCCTAATGTTTATTTATTTTGAGAGGATGTGTATGCATGCACGCATGCCAGTGTGGGGGAGGGCCAGAAAGAGAGGGAGAGAGAGAATCCCAAGCAGGCTCCACACCCGGCTCAATCCCACAAACCGAGATCATGACCTGAGCTGAAAACAAGAGTTGGATGCTTATCTGACTGAGTCACCCTGGTGCCCCCACTTTTAAGATCGAGAATGAGGAATGGAGGCCTGTTAAGCACACAAAGGAAGGACAAAGAAATGGGAGAAGGATTAGAATAGTACAGCACCCTGCTGAGGGGGAATGGTTTTTTTTTCATCATATTCAACATTTCATATTCAACAAAACATGGGAATAGAAGATGCATGGTTGCTAATTCAAAGAATGAGTGAGAGCTCAGGTAGGAATGTCCAGCATGTGACTGGGCAATGGTAGCTGGCCTTCATTAGAGAGATCTGGGATGCAGACATAGAAGCAGGGGGAGAGAGCAACAGGCAGAGTGAAATCCCCAGATGAAAACAGATCCCAAGGGATGTGCATGAGAACAGCCATGGGCTGAGCACTGACCCTGGAGAATATAAACTGGAGGGGGAGGGAGAGAAGTCCAAAAATACAAAGAAAGAAGAGTCAGGGTGGTGCAGAGATGATCAGAAGACTTCAGAGTTGTAGAAGTCAAAAAGTGTAGGGCCCTGAAATGGAAGAAGTGTAAGCATCATCACATGCAATAGAGCTCTCCAGTAAGATGAGAACCGAAAGCTGCTGACCTGACCTGGCAACACAGATGTCCTTGATACTTCATCAAGAGCTAATTGAGTAGATGATGGTGAAGGATGCCAGAGAGCTTCAGTAGTAGCTGGAGGAGAAAACAGAAGGCAAAGAAGTGGAGACAATGTACACAGACTACACTCTCAAGACATTTGGATGAAAAAGAGGACGTGAATTGGAATTGCCCATGGAAGTGCTAGAGGACATTTAGGGTGAGGAGGCTTAGCACGTTCACAGGTTGGGGAAAGCAACCAAGAGTAAGGGAAATGGAGAAGTTAGAGGTAGGGAAGCAAAGTCCCTGAAGGAGCACAGGTCCTCTGGGATAGAGGCTAAAGAATGAGAATGGGTGGGAGTGTAGATAAGGTCAGGAGCAGGATGTAGTCCTCACTCACATCCCTGGGGATCTTTTTGGGGGGCACCTGGTTGGCTCAGTTGGTAGAGCAGGTGACTCTTGATCTCAGGGTGATGAGTTCAAGCCCCACCATGTGCATAAAGCTTTACTTAAAAATTTTTTAAACATGGGGAACTGTTTTCATCTGGAGATTTCACTCAGCCTGTTGCTCTCTATCCCTGCCTCTATGTCTGCAGCCCAGATCTGTCTCACATGTGTCAGGGAGGTCACACCTGATGTGATTTTCTCGATTCCACAGGAATCAAGGCACAGGGTAAATGGGGGTCCTGAAAAGCATGATGAAGGTTGAGTTGTCATTGAAGGGAGTGGGAGAAGGAGCTGTAGGTGTGGAGGACCACCACTCAGAATAAAGGACACAGATTCATAGGAGTGATGTAAGCTCTCAGAAGAAGAGTAAGCAGAACCAAATACAGCAGCAAGGTCACAGTGGAAGATTGCTAAGAAAGGACTGCACATTTTGTAATCAGGAGGCATCTGAACAAGAGAGAACTAGAGAATGAGAAGAAAAGGAGTGTGAGGAGTATAGAGGATTTGTAAAGATACTTGGCTATACAAGGAGGAAAGAAATAGGATAGTAGCCAAGGATCAAACGAAGAATTTTTCTCCATCAACATCAACAAAGGAGAAGCAACCAAGGGAGAATAAGGGACCCCACAAGGTGTAGTCAGACAAGTGAGGAAGAATATGGCAAGAGGGCAGAGAGGCTGGATCTGCCCAGGTAAAGGGTATAGCCTCTGTGAGAAGAAAGGTTTCCTTGGCAGCCAGCAGAAAGGCAGACAGGAGATGGCCAGACTGAGGGACAATGCATATACACAGATGCAAGTCACTGCCGGATTTTTCTCAGCAGAGTATAGAATCAGAATTTTGAAGACAAAAATAAATAAATAAAATAAAAGGAAAAAGAAAAAGAAAAAAAAGAAGGGCTTACAGATATGAGGGTCTTGGAGTCCGTGAAAAACCCACAAGAAGCAAACTAGGATTTTTTTCTGGGTACACCGAGAAGTCCTACACCAGTGGATCCAGCAGCATTCTTTGTACCAGGACCAGGACTGTAGGATGACTGTGCAGGTCTGGCATGGTCATGGCAAGCATGAAGGAGGATTAAAGGATCAGCTAACTCTTAGGCATCATGAGTTAGTACTGCAGTAATGACCCTGGAGTCTGGGCTCAAGAGAACACCAAGTGGACCAGCAGGAGCTAAGGAATTGGATACATTAGTAGGGACCAGGTTTGGGTCATGTGGATTTGGTGGAAGTAACATAAGGATTAGAAACATAAGGAAGTAATGTAAGGATTGATTAAAAGAAACATAATGTTTGAGATCCAATTTGTTTCCTTTTTTTAACCTTTCATCTCTGTATTTAACTTTTGAACATATGGGATCATTATCACAACTGTTTTAATGTCTTGTCTGCTGATTCTAAGATCTGTGTTAGTTCTGGGTTCCTTTCAATGGACTGATTTATCTCCCATTACAGGTTGTATTTTCTTGCTTCTTTGCATGCCTGGGAATTTTTGACTGAATGCCAAACATTGTGGATTCCACCTGTTGAGTACTGGATAGTTTTGTATCATATAAATATTCTTGAGCTTTGTTTGAGGACACAGTAAAGTTTCTTGGAAATAGTCTGATCCTATCAGATCTTGCTTTTTAGATTTGCTAGGTGAGCCAGAACAGTGCTGAGTCTAGGCAGCCAAGACCCTTCCATGTACTCAACCCAATGCTCCATGAATCCTGAGGTTTTATAGTCTGGCTAGTAGGAACAGGCACTATTCCTGGCCCTGAGCAAGCACCAGAACAGTTCTTTCTGATCCTTCAGATGGCTCTTTCCCTGGCCTCAGGTAGTTCCTACATACTGATCAGCACTCAAGTGAATCCTCAAGGGGGACACTTTGTATTTCTCTGGAGTTCTCGCTTTCTGGGTAACTGTCTCCTTCCTGGTGTTCTATCCTGAGTCCTCCAGCTGCCATACTCTTCCTGGATTCAGATCTATCTCCTCAATTCAGGAAGCCCACTGGTCTTCCCCTGACAGAGGGGAAGAGGGAGCATCCGAGAATATGAGGGGGATGAAGAAGGAGCAATTTAGCCACAAGAGCCTCCATCATTATACTCCATGGGCCAGAAATGATGCTAGAAGTAGGAAAAAACACCCAGATCTTGACTCTGTTTGCCTTTATAGGCAGCAGACCCTCCCCCTCTATTCCTTAAAGGAATATTTCTAATATTTCTAATAAACGCTAACTTGATAAATGAGCAGTCTTGCAATATGAGTAGTATGTGATGCTGAACATGAGCACAACTGAGCCAATGGTTCTTGAAGTTCACTTTGATATATGAGTGCTTTAGATTACAAGAATGTTTCCGGAATGAATTATGCTCACAAACCAAGGTTTTACTTGTACCTTGGGGATACCCATCAGGTTTCCCAGAAACAGCTGAGCCTACCTTCAGTCCTTTGGATTCATAATATTCTACCTACAATCCACACAAAAGTTCATCCTTTTTCAGTGCATGTTCTTCCTTCACATGCAACAAAATTGCAGTTTTGCCTCCAAAATGCACAGGAGCTATTTTAATTAGTAATTAAGTTGTACATTTAAAATGGATTTTCACGTGAAGATAACAACACCATCTTTAACTTAAGAAGGAATTGGGTGGTGGTTAAGCCCTGAACAAGCCAGCAAGCAAACAAACCCCGTTTATGGACTCAAACAAGAGACACCATCTGGAAGTACAAAGACAACCAAGCCTGTACAATTAAAACCATGAAAGTCAACACACACTTCAACTCATAAATGAGAAAGTAATTTAATAAACTAAGGCAAATATTTGGGGAGAGGCCAATACTATAAAAATATCCACATGGAGTGAACCAACTGCAATTTTTTTATAAACAACAAAGTAAACACCCAGGGCTTTTCCAAGTTGATGGGCAGCACTTGGGTCAGGCTGGTGACCAGACCTAACAAAATCCTGGTACTGGGGAAAAAGGTGGAGAAGAGGGGCCAATCCTGCCTGACAATTTACAATGTCTGCCCTGGCATTTAATATTGGATCCTCTAGAGGTAAGAGATTAACAGCCAATAGTTTATACAATCTGCCTTTAAAACACACCTTCTTTCTGGGACCTAGAAATGTCTTGAAAACATTAACTCATTCATCTTAACATAGCTACTGGAAGAAAGCACTCATTGCAATTGTGCATCTGTGCTTAAAGAACTAACCAACCACAGAGTCTGGTTTTCAATATGATCCCAAAGAGGAAATGCCTGGGTCCACTGCTCCCTTGGTCATGCTAGACAGGAGAATAGACCTCTAATCCCTATCTGTTGTCCTATCAACATTCCTATAAAGCACCCATGGCAGTGGGGCTGCTCATGAATAGGGCTGGTCTATACACACACACACACACACACACCACACAATCCATGACACAATCAGTCCTGACAAGGAAATGCCAGCGGCATCAATCTAGACATTATCTAGATCCTCAAGGAGTGACTTAGGGCTAAGGGTAGCATTGGCTCTAATGGGAAAATTTAGGAATAGGGGCAACATATGTTCCCGAGGGCCCAGCCAGCAGGAAACTGGCAAAGTAATGCTCCCCTCACAGGTAGCCATCCTTCCACAACTTCTCTCCCACTCACAGCTTCACTGACTATGGTAACTCCTACTGAAGGCCCGCTGACACACACACCAGGATGTACTTTGCACCCTCCCAGAATCTGACACACGTGCCAAGCTCAGTGTTTGTCTAGGATTTGAAACAATGTCCAAGAAAGGAGACTTATGTCATCAGACTTTTCTTGGTGCCTTTTAGATGACTTCCACCAAGTATGTGGAGTAACTTGGGTATGGATTTCCTTCCAAAATGGGTGGGTACATAATCTGCATCAGGTCCTAATGCAGCCCTTTGTGGGTGTGTGCATGCTTGCTTATGCACAACACCCTGGGGATAGATGCCACTAGCCCCATGTTTTTCATGTAAGGCAACCATTGCTCAAGGCCACACAGCTAGGAAGTACAGGGAGCAGAGCCGGTCCCTCTCATCTGAAGCTGATGCCCTTCCACCACCCACCTCTAATCTCAAACACAGTAAGAGATCCTCGATAGGATTTCCCAGGGCATTCTGTCTGTAAGGGTCTATTAAGGAAAGAATTAACACTAACACCAGAAAATAAGTTTTGGGGCATTCATGAAGCTGAAGGAATCACTAAAAGTGACCTACTATCTAAAAAACCTGACTTAGAATGGCTAACATTAACAACTCCGGCAACAACAGATGTCGGCGAGGATGTGGAGAAAGAGGATCTCTTTTGCACGGCTGGTGGGAATGCAAACTGGTGCAGCCACTCTAGAAAACAGTATGGAGGTTCCTCAAAAGACTAAAAATAGAACTACCCTACAACCCAGCAATTGCACTATCAGGTATTTATCCAAGGGATACAGGTGTGCTGTTTTAAAGGGGCATATGCACCCCAATATTTATAGCAGCACTATCAACAATAGCCAAAGTATGGAAAGAGCCCAAATGTCCATCAATGGATGAATAGATAAAGAAGATGTGGTATGTATAAACACACACACACACACACACACACACACACACACACACTGGAGTATTACTCGACAATCAAAAAGAAAGAAATCTTGTCATTTGCCACTATGTGGATGGAACTGGAGGGTATTATGCTAAGTGAAATTAATCAAAGAAAGACAAAAATCATATGAATTCACTCACATGAGGACTTTAAGAGACAAAACAGATGAACATAAGGGAAGGGAAACAAAAATAATATAAAAACAGGGAGGGGGACAAAACATAAGAGACTCTTAAATATGGAAAACAAATAGAGGGTTACTGGAGGGGTTGTGGGAGGGGGGATGGGCTAAATGGGTAAGGGGCACTAAGGAATCTACTCCTGAAATCATTGCTGCACTAGATGCTAACTAATCTGGATGTAAATTTAAAAAATAACAAAATGTAAATAAAAAATAAATAAAAATAAGAAATAAAGCCTGACTTATCTCCTGGATTATAAAACAAAACAAGGATTTCTCTCTTTACTCTTCCCCCAAACTCCTCGGAACAGTGAAACTCTGCATCACCCCAAGCTGTAAGTGGGAGATCCTCTGGGTAGGTTGGCGTGCCAAGAGAGGAACCTTTATCGTATTCAGCAAAGCCAAAGTGTTTTTCAGTTGACTCCAGCAAAGAAGTGATCCTTCCCCTTAAAAGACGATTAAAAGTGCCCCCATAGCTACCATACAGCGCTGAATAAACACACTGAACAAATGCTCAGATACAACGTGAGAGATGGAGACGGGGAGGTGTGACGTCAGAGGGAATTCAGACAACAACAGGTGCTGGCTAAGGCAGTGCTCTGGAGATCCCTGCCCTGTCTGAAGAGTTCACAGGGGGAAACTTCAAAAACATTATACTAGGCCACACGCAAAACAAAGCTGGTCTATGGGCCCATTTCAGTCCATGAGCAGTTCATGGTCCAAACAGACACAGCCAGCACGCAGCCAATATTCTGCATATTAGAGAGAAGGCCCATAAAGACTGGATTTAGAGTGACCTACGAGCATTCCCAGAGGCAACGACCAAGAATGGAGGAATCAGAGGCCTCCAACGGGGGCCCCGCAACACCTGAGGCAGAGGCGTGGAACAAGACATGACCTGTCACAGGTGCACTGGAGCAGAACTATGAAACTGTTCTCTTTGCATCCTGGATGAATGTTCCCACAGTGTCCTCACCGAGGGGCCAGCAGGAAATACTAGAGTACTACTGAATCATCACTTATTAATATATTAATAAAATCCTGATGGTTCTCTCCCAGAGATAAGCTTCAGTCTGTGTCAGTGAATCCTTCCTCAAGTCCTCTGTTATAAAGAACTGCTCCAGGTATTGTTACCTGGTGGATTTTTTTTTTTCCAATTCCGAAACAATCACCACAAGTTTTGGAACACTTGCATCACCCATAAAGGCAATCACTTCCATCAGGCCTAGACAACCACTCATCTACTCTCTGTTTCCATTGCTTTCCCTATGATGGACATGAAACTATGAACTATAAAAGGAACTTTCATATGAACTGTGAAAGGAATCATACAAAAAATATGAAAGACTTCACGGATTTGCATGTTATCCTTGCACAGGGGCCATGCTAATCTCCTCCATATCGTTCCAATTTTAGCATATATGCCACCAAATCGAACACACCTGGGCAGATTTTAAGTAAGCATTAGATAAGATGGTGATACCGGGATATGTAGTCCCTTCTACAGAACGGCATCTGAACACTATCAACTTGCATTAAGAGTTATTATACCCTAACTCATCATCTGAGTTCTCATTACCCCAAATCCCCACAATAGTGATATTGATACAGGTAAACTTAATGCTCAAAGCATAAAACTGATCGCCAATGAACAGACTAAGCACTTTTAAATGAGTCCCTTCTCGGACATTCCTCCCTGCTTACACCTACCCTGTTCTTGCCCTGCCTATGAATGGCCGCTGTTCTCAGTATGAGTATCAGATACATCCCATGCAACAACATACACAATAACAATTAGGTACCAGATCAAAGTGAGATCTTGTAGCTGATGTAGATCATGAAATTCACTGACAAGCTACTCCAATCACAACAAACCCTTGATACAGTAAATCCAGGTATAGGTCCATCACCAATGAAGAAAAGATCAACACCGATGGAGCCATGCCCAGCCTTCGGAGAAACTGATGATGCCTTCAAATACTTCTACATACATTCCTTTTCATGACATTGTTGAGAAAGTTATCATGAAATGGAAAATGTTATCATGCCTTCAAATCAGTCAGAAAAGTACACATCTGAGTTATTTGATCTGTTCTCGGTTCTAAGAATTAGCATAAAGGTATCATTGTAAGCTCAACCCTGATAAATATAAGAAAGAAACTGACTTCCATAATTTTCAAAGGCGGAGTACCAAGAAAACCCTTTGAAACTTACATTTTTTGTAATGTTGGCTTCCATTGTAACTAGAACCACCGTAAATTGCCTTTTTCTGGTCCCAGTTGCTCTAAGAGAAGGGAAATACTTATAACTTGTCTCCAGTCCAATAGCCGATAGGCTACACTGTCAACACTCCCAGCCTGCTTCTACCACTTTTAAGCCTGGCTTGAGTCTCAGCATTAGCCCTGAGTGTTTGCAGACATTAGCAAGGCCCTTAGCACTGAGTCTCATTTTCTCCTCCTAAAAGCACAGAAACTGTAACCTGACCTGTCTATGTCACAGTATTTTTAAAAGCTCTTAAAAGAAAACATTAGGTGTTTTGTCAACTTAAAAGACTACACTGAAGTAATATACTCCCGTCTTTGGTTTTTTCTTTTTCCTACATGCTCTTTTTCTTCAACTAGCAAACCTCCCAACTGTCAAAATTTTCCATTCATCACATTAGAAATGATTTAGGATACAACAAGGGTATTAAAATGTGGATAACCATTAGAACCAGCCAACATGCTTATTAGGAATCTGTTTCCCTGGCCTTTTCCCCAGAGATTCCAATTCAGTCTGGGGCATGAGAATCTCTATATCTTTCAAAATTCTTAAGTGATTTCATTGCTCTAAAACAGATCCTCTCTTGCTATCTCATAGTTTTTAAAGGCCCTATTTTCAGTACTTGGTAAATCCCAATCCAAGGACTCAGATATTGGAAGTATACTCGTTTACACGAAACAGGAAGTATCAACAAAATTCAATTAGAACTAAGCTTCTAAAAGTTATATATTAAGTCCCAACAGAGCACCCAGATCAAGCTCCAATCTATTTACCTCCCCAGATGTTTAATAGATGTATCACTAACATTTATTAACACTTCACAAGGGGCACCTACATGTCTCAGTTGGTAGAACATGTGACTCTTGACCTCAGGGTCATGAGTTTGGGCCCTACTTTGGGTGTAGAGATTACTTAAGTAAAAATAATAATAATAAAAACCAAAACACTTCCCAACAAATGATAGTTCCCACCCAAGTTCAAGAACAGAAGACTCCAGCTAAGCCTAAGTTTTCTCTCTTTTAAGTGGGCGAAGTACACAAAAGTAATTTCTTAATAACCCACACAAACAGAATTGAATTATAGCTCATTATATTGAGAGGTGCACAGACTTGTTATGGATCTCCAAACAGTTGATTTGAACTTTTAATTCTTACTAAGCTGTGTAATGGATCCTAATTTAGCTTAGAACAATAAGAAACCACACTGGAGTGTAGAGAACTTGGGAAAGTCTTCAAGATGAACTTAAAATAGTTCAGGCTTCAGCAACTTACGTTAAATCATTGTAAACGGATGTAATATGGTGCTTTTCAAGACCCTAGCCAAAGGAGAAAAGATTATGTTCAATCAGCCAGCATCAAATATAAGTGTACTTCACTTAAGTAACAAGACATGCTCCCCAACAGGGAAGTGACAGTACCAGGGTGCTGACCTTATGCCAGCCAGGACGCCGGGCACCTCCCCAGGACGTCATAGCCCAGCCATGTTCCTCTACCGCTGCAACTCTCACTCACCAACAATGCCCCTTCCCTTAGGGTCTGTGTACTTCCTGTTCCTTCTTCCCCCAGACAGCCCTGTCCACTCCCTCCCTCCCTCCCTTCAAATCTCTGGCACAAAGGCCATCTCATAGAAAAAGAACAACACACACCAACCCTCCTCTCTGTCGTGACCCTGTCTTATTTTTTCCATGGCATTTATCACTTGGCATATTATGTTAATTTATCTAATCGTTTGTCTCCTCCCACACACCAAACTTTGAATTCTGTGGGAATCAATTAGTGTCATTAATAAGCACATGCATACATACTGCACATAATACCACACATACATATTCTCTGTGTGTATATGTGGATAGTCCTTCTGATCCACCAGACCCAAGGGGTAATAATTTACAAGCATTGCTCAGCCCAGTGCATTTTGTAACCAAATGTAAATTCATAGAGGTAGCTACTGATTTTTTCCAAAATAATGTGAGAACTAAATTGCCACTTACAAAAATCTAAGCCCGCTGTGCCCCCACCTCCCCACACACACTCTCAACCTCCTACAGGGAGTCCTTCAGCACTGACTTGAGCCCCAGAAGAGAAATCTCAGACACCAGGATCAAACCATGATGCTGAAGATAAGTTTCAGGAGAGAAGGGAAGAAACAGGTCTTCCTCCTCTCTACCTGCCCACTGACACAGGGCAGAGAGTTATTGGGGAAAACCGAAGCAAAGGGCTGACAGGATAACTGGCTCTTCATCTGAAACAAAGAGCTGAGAGGTCAGGGGTTGCTAGAAAGGAGACTGAAGCATAATGAAAATAGACTCTGGAGCAATTAATTTTCCATCAAAAAATGAACCCATTTCTGTTTTACCTAAATCTCAGTTCCACTCAAAGAATACCACATTAATGTAATTTCAACAGCAACAACAACAAAATGAAGCTTGAGAAAATTAAGAGACTAGTCTGACTCTGTGTTTTCAAAGCAGCATGCTAGTTAATAAGCAAGTGCCCTAGGAAGTGAACGTGCTGATACTTCCGTCCATAGATCTCTGAGCTATTTTAGAGGTTCAGCTTTTAGCACTTACACCTCTAACCACTTGCTCAGAAGTACTGTGACTGCCTTGTTCTGCTGGAAGCAAGCAGAGGTGTAGCATAAAGCTACCCGGAATGGCCATCTCCCAGGTTAGAAACCACCGTCAGCTTCCGGTTGTTTGGGTGTCACTTCTGGACCTTCTTTTTTGATGAGAAAGGGCTTGTGACTGGCTGAAAAAGTTCACTGCACAGTAAAAATAACTAGAAAAACAGGATGACAGTGTCAAAAAATTGCTGAATTATTCTGTTACCTGTATCACCTGATTGTCACCTAACATCAGTCCCCCATACAACATACACAAGTATTTATCAGTTCCTTCTTTCTGTGGTCACTAAATTAAAAGTGTTGGGCTTCTGAAAAAAAGATAAAGGGAAAAATTAAACTATAAATTCTAAAAATAATTTGGTCTCGGTAGCATTTTATAGTCTTAAAAATTAAAGACTCAAGGGGCGCCTGGGTGGCTCAGTTGGTTAAGCATCTGACCTTAGCTCAGGTCATGATCTCGTGGTTCGTGTGTTCGAACCCATACATGGTTTCGTAACACCTTGCATTGGTCATTTTGAAGATATGAATTCACTGAATCATAAAGATCTTCTTCCAAATGCTGACACATTTTACTATACAATATTTAAAAACACAATTGCTAATTAATATCAAAAACAAACTCATGAGAAAAGTCTTTTTTTTTTTAAGTATTGCAAGCTGACAAGCTCATAATGGTAGATATATGTTTTCCAAAATTCTAATTATGTCTTGGAGGAGCCAATTCTATCACTGGTATCCAATCACAGTTGTTTCCTGGAAACAATCCATTCACAATAGGCTCACTTTATTCAGTTTAAAGAAAATACCTGATAAATTCCCAAAGCTCCATCACTACAGTTTGTCATTCTTTCCAGTAAAAATGGTGTTCCACGAAAAACAAACAACTAGCTCAGCTAACACCTCAATCATACAAGTGGTTTTCCTTGAGACATGATAGTATTCAGAATGTAGCAGAAACGCTTTATGCCTAATTCCCATTTTAGCACACAGATTATAAAGATATAGAGCCAAAGGTTGAGCTTAATACATTGATAATGTTTACTGCTTCATCGAAGACATTAAGTGAAACTTTTTTTTTTTTTCACTGCAATTGTCTGGCAGTGCAGAAGACGTTGGCTACACTAATGTTAACTGCATAGCTGGGTGTCTTGATTCATCCCAAGGTGTCAGCAGTTTTACCCATCATTTCTTTTGCACCATTGAGCAAATGACAGTACACTTAAAAAGGCAAATAACATCTTCGTATTATAAATAAATAGTTTTGAATGACAGACCTCCTGAATAGGTCTTCAGAACCCTCAGAGGTCTGTCTAACCTTACTTTGAGAAGCAATCGAAAAATTCTGAATAAAACCACCACTTAAGAGTGTTTCCATCAACAGTTAATGAAAGTAAGAGAAGTAGTCAGGATGAAGCCAATGGCGATTGGGGTATAACTACACAAATATGCCGATCATACCCTAGGCTGAACTTATTTACTTTTTAATTCCTTCCAAGTTCTAGTTTAAGATCTGCATTAAGAGAACCTACTGATAATCCCGGTAAAACTTGAACAAATCTCAAGCTCATTCTTTCTAGAGTGCTCTGATCCATGTCTGACATCTGAGAAGACAGCACCTTTTCCAGGTGAACATCAGTCTTTAAGTTTAAAAACGGGGAACCCAAGGGAAGCCTTGCAAAAACATATCATCCCAAAAGATGACAAAACTCTAAGGAGGGTGAGATTATACCACCTAGAAGACAGTTTCCTTCCAAGGTAGAATAAAGAGAAAACACAAAATGCCTCCCGGATAACTGGGCGACCTAGGAGGATACTGGACCTCAGCACCCCAGTCTGAGCTGTGCCTGCGTCACTTACCACCCAAGAGACCACGGCAACCAGTGCCTCTGAGCTGGATTCACCATTTGCATATTGAACATCACATCAGCCTCTGAAATTTGGTGTGGGGAGCAAATGACATAATACACGGGACTGGATGAAATAGAGAGGTCACCTATTATCAGGGTAAGAGGCCATCCCACTTCCAGAAAGAAAATAAAACAAGAACAACCGCTGCTGTTTGTTAAATTAAGGCCAAGCCCAGTACCTGGTCCTCAGGAGGCATTCAGTAAATGAACTGGCTGTGATGGAGAGGAGAAGCAGGCAAACTATAACACTGGACAACTAGCCTCCCTCCCTTAAAAGCATCTTCCATTTCCAGTTTCCCTTCTTTTTTCACTCCCTCAAAGCCTCTTTCTCTCCTGCCCTTTCCTCAACCTGGCATTCATTTCCAGGGGTAGCCACAGTACCGCTTGGACCAAAACTGAAATGCCCCCTCGCTTCTCAGGCTGAATATAGCAAAGGAACGAAACACTGGTATAAAAGCTAAATTAAAAAAAATTAAATCAACATGCTGTCACCTGGCTTGAAACACAAGAAAGGAACACCGAACATCAACCTCCATCAGAGATAACCTTTTCCCCTATAAAACTGACATTCACTGTGAGCATTAGACACAGTGAGAAACTGTGGGTTGCAGCTTTCAAACGGTAACATGTTTGATCTGCCTTCATGCATGAGGCCACAATGATTGAGCACAGAGCTTAATTAATCTTAAATCAATGGTTTGACACAGGAAATTTGAGCTAAACACTGAGGCAATGCCCCTCCCCCCAAAAAATAAAACAATCAGGCTTTACTCTACACAGTAATGCACTCCTTTGGCAAAAAGAGTAAACAGATCCCAAAATTCAAGTGCACCTTCCATATTCTCCCCAGGAGAAATGAATATCCAGTAACATAGTAAGAGTCTGAAAGAAGGGAAGCAAGTCCAAGTTTTAGCAAAGTTTTCTAGACAAGCTTCAAATCCACAAATGACAACTGTTTGGTCAGGTTGTATTTTTGTTTTTTGAGAAGTTACCCACCCACCCCTCGCCAAAACAAACTCTGGTACAGAATACCTTCATGCATGCTTGGGGATTTCTGGAGGAAAAGCTTGTCCTCACAGAACTTCTGTCTTACTATCTTCATAAAGACACTTCTACCGTTAATTTTTCTGATTTACTTTATCCTTTTAGGAAACTATCTTAAAATTAAACTTTGCAAGTACAAAATGTTATGTAATTGTTAGTAGGAGATGATTTACTTGTCATTCATTTTAAGTGAGAACTGTACGAGGGAAGGAAGGGAATTATCTTACTCATCTCTTCCTACCTGCCGTTTTTGACTCACGGCTTAGTATTTATTCAGAACTTTAAAAAAATGTACTGAAGTACCTTAGTCATAATTTTTAACTTGCCTCTTCACAATATATAAAAATTTGGAATTGATGATAAAATATAGAGAGACCAAAAAAAAAAAAAAAAAAGGAGCCAACAAACACCAGCTTTAATTTATAAATGAGGATAGGTAATATGTGTTTGAAGTTAAAGCAGCATATTGATGATACAGAGGCAATCCAGATTCTGGTTTTTGTCTAGGAAATAGATTGTTTTTTTAATGTGAAGTTTTATCTTGATTTTTTACTTATTAAATACAATTTCAGACACACACAAAAATAGAAGAGTCTAGCAAACCCACATGTAGCCCACACCCAGCTTCATCAATCAATTCATGGCTAATCCGATTTTATCTGTACCCCATTCCCTCCTCCCACTTCTTGATTATTCTAAGGTAAATTTCAAATATAGACTAGAAAAGAACAGAGACCACCACCAGAAACACCAGCGTTACAGGTAACACAATGGCACTAAATTCGTATCTTGCGATAATCTCTCTGAATGTAAATGGACTAAATGCTCCAGTCAAATATCAAACAATTGCACTAGTAAATATTTAAAAGTTTATCTCTAACAGATGCCCCCTTTTTGTTTTAAGCAACTGCAATACCATACTATCATACCTAAGTAATATTAATAATTCCTTAATTAATAATTCCTTAATAATTTCCAATCGCTGTTCCCATTTCCTCAGTGCTTTCCTGGGCATTATTGTTTGTTTTACAATTTGTGTTTGAACTGGGATAAAATGTGGTCCAAATATTGAAACTGGTGAATATGCCACTCTTCTGTTATTTTGGTTTTCTCGCCCTCTCTTTTCTTTCTTCTAATTTGTGGTTGAAAAAAACCAAGTCTCTCATACTGGAAAATTTTCCAGTCTAGATTTTGCTGATAACATCCCATAGTGTCATTTAAAATGTTCCCGTCCTCGAGGCGCCTGGGTGGCTCAGTCGGTTGGGCAGCAGACTACAGCTCAGGTCATGATCTTGTGGTCTGTGGGTTCGAGCCCCGCATCGAGCTCTGTGTGGACAGCTCAGAGTCTGAAGCCTGTTTCCGATTCTATGTCTCCCTCTCTCTCTGCCCCTTCCCTGCTTGCTCTCTGTCTCTCTCTCTCTCAAAAATAATAAAACATTTTTAAAAAGTTAAAAATAAATACATAAAATTAAAAAAAAAAATGTTCCCGGCCTCTAACCCGGTGAGTAGATCTGGAACCCTGACCAGATTCAGGCTTGACTTTTTAAGCAGAGCTACCTCACAGATGGTGGTGACTGTATTTTTCTTTCTAGGGACCAACCATTTAAATTTGAGGTACTGTAAGTCAGGCAGACTTCACTTAGGCAAACCTAATCTTAAAATCTCACACCATATTTCTTAGCAGGATAACAATGCAGCAACATATTTTTGATTTGTTCTCACACGGAGATATCACTATTTTAACTTAATTTCTCTCTGTTACTTCTCTTCCAAGTATAGCAGTTATCAATTCACTCTGATGCGTTTTCATCAGATTCCTTTATTTCAATCTCGGTTGGGTTTCTTCGGGTTGTGGTTTGGTCACTCCACTCTTCTAGGTAAAAATTATTCCAATACAGCGACAAGCATAAACAGGGTCAGATTCTGCCATTCTGTCAGCATCCAGCAGTGGCACTGAAATCTAGGTCTATTTCATCACCACAATCAATTTCGTCTTGGTTAGGTTGCAGACCCAGTTGTTAGTCCCAGAAAGGTTTAGTCAGAATGAAATAAAGAGTGACACACAAGACAGCTTCTTCAAAATAACAAATCACTTCGTCCGCGTCTACTTCAACAGCACTGCTTAGGGGAATTCTGCATCTGATCAAGAGCAACGCCTTTGTTAAGAGGAACAATGGTGATGGGTTTCTGAGGCAGTTGATAACATTATGCCTTCGGCTCCATGCGGGACTTACACAAAGAGTTTTTCATGTTCCATCTTAATTCAGCGAGGAGCTCTGTAGGTTTTTGAGCAGATTCATTCTTACCCCAGCCTTAAGAATAAACCCGCACACAGCACACTGTACCAAACTTTGGAGCTACTACAGTTAACGCCAATTCAAACGTTACTTTTCAAAGCCTTTTGTGTGCTGCTCTTTATTCAAACTTCATTATCAAACATTTTGATGCCAATTTGAAAGACATTATGCTATTTGGTGAGACAGTCCCTGGCACACAGTAAGCACTCAAACATTACTGAATGAGTAATGAATATATAAACAAAATGGGTGTTCATTCAGTAAACCCTCAACATAGCTTGACTGAGTGGGACAGATTGTATGCTTGATCTTAGCCAAAAGGCCGAGACGCGATTGGACAGGTTGTAATCCATGAGCTGGAGTCATTACGTGCTGGTGTTCCACAGAGTTCTGCTGTCGGTCAGCCTTGGTTTTGTCTCTCAATCTCCTTGCTGGGCCATAGATCCGTCTTTCACCGACACCTACAGCTATATCTTGGGACCAGATCTCTTGCCAGACTTCAGGTTCTTATTTCCAATTCCTCCTAGACATCTCCACTTGGGTTTCCCACAAGCATTTCAAATTCCACCTATTCAAGCTGAATTCATCACCTTCCATTCCTTTATTTCTACCCTGGTGAATGACTCCACAATATCATTTGAGACTCGTCCCTGTTCATCCCTGACATCCAGTGAGCCGCCAACTCCTGTTGGTTATACTATGTATACATTTCTCACAGCTGTCCCCTTCTCTCCATCCACCTCCACAGATTCCAACTTAAACCAGGCTCTACGAAGCTCTCTCTTAGACAACTTTAATAGTCTCTTAAAAGCTTTCCACACCTTTGTCTCCTCTTAGGCTCTAAAACTCCTTAGCTCCCAGCCCCTGGAACCCACTGCTACCAAAGGAGATCTTATTTCTCTCTGCTTAGAACTCTTCATTGGCACCCATCACTTCTACTAACCTAGAAGTGATATGCCCACGTAATTTATCTTCTAACCTTTTGAGAGTGAAAGGTGGCCCTGTTAATAGTTACCCTGGTACAGGAGACAAAACTGTGACCGTTCCAGGCAAACCATCACAGAAGGCCCTCCCACGTGTCTGGCCACATCTCCCTCACACTCCTCAAACTCCGATGCCTCCCCACCACTTTCAGTTTCTGGAACATGCTGCTGCTCTGTCACCTCTGTGCCTCTGTACAAACTGTCTTCCCCTCTTAAACTATCCTCCCCTCCTGGCACATTTCTATTTATCATTTGAACTTCCTTTAAACATCACCTCCCCTGTGAAGCTTTCTCTAAAACCTTCTGGCTGATCTGATTACACATTCCTACACGCCACGACCATGCCTTGGACCCATTCCCATGGTGGGACCTGGGTGCCTCTCCTGCACACATAGGGCGCGTCTACCCTCTCTCCTACGAGCTCCCTCAGGAAAGTGCCTAAGTCCTGTTCATCTTTATCTCCCCAGCATCTGTGGCGAATCACAGGTCTGCACCCAGCAGGTATTTCCCATGTCCTTTCTCAGTCATGTCTTACATTTAATAAAAGCTTTTTTGCCTTAGCTGCTATTTCAGTGTAATTAATGACAGATAAGAAAATGAAAGAGGAAGAAATGAGGAGTAGTCAGCAGCTCCTAATACCAGTCCTGTATATCGCAGATCACTGCCCCATGTAAGCAATTTCTTAAGGAGAGCTTTGGAATTCTAGAATCTGAGCTGGTGGCAGAACTCCTAAAGGAAGTCATGAAAGGAAAATAGGCATAGAGATAAGTCAAGAGCATATTAGTCATTGTTCACTAACTTCTTGAGGCTTCTGAAAATATAATGTCAAAATAAAACAAACCTGCTTGAGTATTCATGGGGTCCCAGGCAGGGGTCTTGTTACCATAATAGGAACATGGAGACAGGAACCCCACTAGCATACTTTCGTAAAGCACTCTATAGTTTGCAAAGCAACTATACATTTTACACATTTTAACATCTGACCTTCAAAACCACAGCCTCAGATGCACCCTGAAGATCAACCGATATTTCTCGAGCTTTGACCATCCCTCAGGGATCCCAGGCTGATGCTCGTTTGACATCCCGAGACGCTGGGCAGGCCCGACTTCATAGTGCTTTTTTAATATAAAGTCCTTCAGCATCCAAGATAAGAACAAGAACTCTAGGGGCACCTGGGTGGCTCAGTCGGTCGTGCGTCTGACTTCAGCTCAGGTCACGATCTCACGGCTCATGAGTTCGAACCTCGCATCTTGACAGCTCAGAGCCTGGAGCCTGCTTCAGATTCTGTGTCTCCCTTTCTCTCTCTCTCTCTCTCTCTCTCTCTCTCTCTCTCTGCCCTTCCCCACTTGTGCTCTGTCTCTCTCTCAAAACTAAACAAACATTAAAAAAAAAACTAAAAAAAAAAAAAAGATAAGAACTAGAGCTCCAAATATCCTATCTGTCAGCCTGTCATTTTATGGCCAGGGATAACCTAGAGTGGCTGACAGGAGTGAAGCCAAACCAGGGACATTCTCACACTGCCAGGCTCAGGCCGCTGCCACAGCTATAGCAGGTACATGGTGGGGCTCCATTTCCTCATGTAACACAGAGAGGCAGCTATCACGTCCTCTGCATGTGACAAGGGAGCTCTGCTCTAAAGCAGCAGCAATGTGCAAACCCAAGCTGTACCCCAGCTTAGGAGCCAACATGACAAGGCAATGCTCCCACAGTCTAGAGAGAATAGATCCGAGGTTCTAAAATACATCCTGCACATAGATGCCATCGCTTCTGAAATGTCAACATTAAAAATCTATTTCTCATGGATAAAACATCAATTTTAGCATCTTTTAAAATATGCAGCCACACCTAAGAGGAGTACCAAGATATTGATCACTATCACTTCAGTGTGAATTCGCCCATGAATTCACTATCTTCCTTATTGCCAACTGTTTCTAGAGAGAGGAGATCACTAGGCATCTTACCAGAGTAAGACACAGTTAAAGGCAGAGAGCAAAAAGAACTAACTTACAGGGGATGTAGGATTTATCACGGAGGAACTCGGCCAGCCTCCCAATTTTACCCAGGGTCACCTCTAAAAGGGCTACCCTTGCAATGACCTGGTAAGAACCCAGCCCTAGTAATATTTGGCATTTGTTTCTTCTTATCATTAAAACTAATAAATTAATATAATAAGAACATCCGTAAGAATTCCAGTGCCAGTGTTTTAGTGTTGCCGGTGTACATTTAAAGAGGATAGAACCTTAGTATAATTTAGTCCTACAGAGGTGGCATAACTCTTAAAAAAAGAAGTCACATAATGACTACAGCACATCCAGATGTGGTCTAATGTGCATGGCCTTACTCCCATGTAACTTAGCGCAGAAAGATAGTTCAACACATGGAGAACCTCACCCACTTCCCACTCTGTCACTTCTCTCATGCCCGGGTTTGTCTATACCATGGTTTTGGCCATGTTCCATGTGCTATGAGAATGTTCTAGCAACAGTGGTCTGTGATATCACATTCTATTTTATTTGCACTCTCAGTGGACTCATTTTTCTCACAAACCCCCTATGTACAAGATACCAAGCAAAACAACAAGGTCTGTGAGCAGATCAAACTAGAATCTGGATTGCTTTTTCACGTCCAAGTATCCCACTTTTCTGCTAATTTCCATATTGGAGCAAAACATCTGATAAGATGCAACAACTGAGACGACAGAAAAATTAAACATTAACATTAAAACAATTCGCCCACACGAATAAGAACAGTCAGCTGAGAGGAGAGAAAACCAATTTTCAAAGGCGTCACCAATTTGCAAAATGCCAACATCAAATGGACAAACCACTAAGCCACATGCTTAAAAACGTTCACAAAGATTTTAGTAATGGTGGCGTAGTTTTTAATTGGCTAACCCTCCCACCGAAAAGAATTAAAGCCTCTATAAAATATATCTTAAAACAATTAGTTAAAAACACTGGAGAGCAACCAAAAAAGGACAGAAATTGGAGGGAATCTGACACGTGAAAGAAGGGAGTTGCACTGGTCAAGATCCATTATTTATGGGCCATCTCCCAAGATTATTCCGCCGGCTGCAAAGGGTCAACAGAATTCAAACAGAAAGCTAGGGTTTCATCGGCTTGAGGAGTAAAATGATAAGATTCAGAAACAGATGAATGGAAACTGAGCAGAGAACACCTGAAAAGAAGGCCACAGAGACAAGAATCCCCAAATCTATTAACTCCTCCAATCCGTGCATGTGCATGGGAGATTCGAAAAGGTCCACAAAAAGCAAGAACTAGAAGGCTGAAAGAAAGGAGATGAGACTTCCGTTTCTCACTGTAGGACAGTAAGTCTGAAGCCCAAGTCCCATAAAGTTAAAGGGACTTAAAACACCTTGGGCTTTCTACTGAAACCCCAACTTGATTACACCTTATGAGTGAAAACTATGTCCCAGGACTATGGAATTTGTCCAAGAACTAAGGGGGAAGGGTTAAAAAAAAAATCCCACTCTCAAAAGCCTTCACAAGGCTTTTAAGGTGATAACCAGTATTTTAGCTGCCTGCTAGAAAATAAAGAACAGAAGAGAAAAACCATAAGAAAAAGCCCTTGCTAAAATTTAAGTTACTCTTGATCTAAAAGAAAAAGAAGAAAAAAACAAACCGATCAGAAAACTAGGACTTGAAAGAACTTCCTCAATTGTGATGAAAAGTATTTACAAACTGCATACACCTAACATTATACTTCGTAGGGAAAGACTAAATTCCTTCTTTCTAAAATTAGTTATTAGACAAGGAGGTCTGTCCTAGAGGCCTCCAGGCACAATAAGACATGAAACGGAAATAAAAGCCATAAGTATTAGGAAAGAAAAAGAAAACTGCCTTTATTCATAGACAACATGATTATTTACAGAGAAAATCCTAAGATATCTCCCCCCCCCCCAAAAAAAATACTCTAGTAGAAGTAATAATGGAATGTTTTTTAAGGTCATAGGATGCAAAGTCAAGAAACAAACAAAAAAATTCATTTCTATATACTGCTAACAATTTCAAATTAAAACTTCTAAATACCATTTATAACAGCATCAAGAGTTTAAAATACTTAGGAATACATTTTTAAAAATGTACAAGATCTCTATATTGAAAATTATATAGAAATGTTAATACTAGTATAGATGATAAACATTAAAAGCCATTGGTAAATGGAGAAATATACCACGTTTATGAATTTGTAGATGTTCACAATTGTTCAGATGTCAGTTCTCCTCAAAGTGACCTATAGATTCAATACAACTTAATTTGAAATCCAACAGGCTTTTGTGTGGAAATTGATAAGCTGACTCTAACACTGACATCAAAATTTTAAATACTGTGGGGCACCTGGGTGGCTCAGTCAGTTAAGCATCCGACTTCGGCTCAGGTCATGATCTCATGGTTCATGAGTTCAAGCCCCACGTCGGGCTCCGTGCTGACAGCTCAGAGCCTGGAGCCTGCTTTGGATTCTGTCTCCCTTTCTCTCTCTGCCCTGCCCCTGCTCACGCTTTATCTCTCTGTCTCAAAAATAAATAAACATTAAAAATTTTTTTTTTAATTTTAAATACTGAGAACAACTAAAATAACCTTCAAACAAACAATCAAAAAGAACACATTTCGAAGACTCACACTATTTAACCTTAAGACTTACTATAAAGCAATAGCAATAAACATGGTGTGGTCCTGGCATAAAGATAGAAAAAATAGATCAATGGAACAAAATAGAAAATCCTTAAATAGATCCACAGTGGGGCCAATTGATTGGTGACAAAGGTTCCAAGGTGATCCAATGGAAAAATGAAAGTCTTCCACAAATGGTAGGTAGTATAACAACTGGATTAGAGAATGGAGAAAAGAAAGGTCAACCCCTTCACACACAAATATTAAGAAGGAACAAAAACTTAAATATAACATAACACAGACCTAAACATAAAAGCTAAGCCTAAAAGCTTCTAAAAGAGGGGCGCCTGGGTGGCGCAGTCGGTTAAGCGTCCGACTTCAGCCAGGTCACGATCTCGCGGTCCGTGAGCTCGAGCCCCACATCAGGCTCTGGGCTGATGGCTCGGAGCCTGGAGCCTGCTTCCGATTCTGTGTCTCCCTCTCTCTCTGCCCCTCCCCCGTTCATGCTCTGTCTCTCTCTGTCCCAAAAATAAATAAACGTTAAAAAAAAAATTTTTTTTTAAAATAAAAGCTTCTAAAAGAAAATGGGAGAATATTTTTGTGACACTATGACAGATTTTTTAAGGAGGATACAAAATATATAAAACTATGAAAGAAGAGATTGATAAATTGGACTTCAGAGAAAATTTTTTTAAACATTTATTTTTTGAGAGAGAGAGAAAGAGTACACACAGGGGAGGAGCAAAAGGAGAGGGAGAATCTTATTCAGGTTCCACACTAGCCCTGAGCCTGATGCAGGGCTTGATCTCATAACTGTGAGATCTTGAGCCAAAATCAAGAGTTGGATGCATAACCAACTGAGCCACCAAGGTGTCCCTGGACTTCAGAAAAATTTAAAACTTCAGCTCAAGTGTTAAGAAGGTGAAAAGGCAAGCCACACCCTTGGAGAAACTATTCACAATACAAATTTCTCACAAAGGATGCTTATCTAGAAACACAAACAACTCCTATAAATCAATAATAAAAAGACAAACTCAGTTTCAGAAAACAAAAGACTTCATGCACTTAGGAAGAAAATGACCAATCAGCCCATGAAAAAGTATTCAACATCAGGGAAATGCAAATTAAAACCACAAGATATTATTTTATACCCACTAGAATCTCTAAAATTAAAGAGGATAAACATACCAAGTATTGGCGAGGATATGGGATAATTGGAATGTTCAATACATTGCCCGTGGGAATATAAAAATATGACCACTTTAGATAAACATTTGAGAGTTTTTTAAAAAAAATTTAATGTTTATTTATTTTTGAAAGAGAGAGAGCACCCATGCGGGCACGTGTGCACAGGAGTGGGGGAGAGGCAGAAAGAGAGAGGGAGAACTCACACACCGCGAGATCATGACCTGAGCCCAAGTCAGATGCTTAACGGACTGAGACACTCAGGCACCCCATACATTAAAGAGTTTCTTATAAAGTCGAACATGTATCTCCTTTATTATCCAGCAATTCCATCACTACATATCTACCCAAGAGAAATGAAAGTGTACATCAACAAAAATGTATGTATAAGAATGGGCATAACAGCATTATTCACAATAACCAAAAATAGGGAAGACTCCAAATGTCCATCAAGAAGAGAATGGGTAAACACATTCTACTACGTTTATACAATGGAATACTCAGCAATAGAAAGGAATAGGATGCTGACGCACACAATGACCTGGTGGATCTCAAAGAAATTATGCTCTGCGCAAGAAATCAGACACAAAAGAGAACATACTGTGTAGTTCCATTTACATAAGCTTCGAGAATAGAAAAAACTACGGTGAGAAAACAAAACAAAACATCCCATTTATTGCATTGGGAGGCTGACTGGGAAAGGGCAGAAAGGGAACTTTCAGAGTGGTGGAAATGTTCTTTATTTTGGATTGGGGTGTTGTTTACATGGTTGTGTGCATTTGCCAAAGCTCAAATTCTTCACTTATGATCTGTGCATTTCACTATATGTAAATTTTACCTCATTTATTTTTTAAAAAATTAGGGATGGGAAGTGGAAGAGGAATAGAATCCTTTAAAGGAGAGAATGAGACAAAGATTATAAGAAAGGGAACATGATCCTTAAATTTTTAACACATTCAGGGGCAAACTAAAAGGTTGGCCCCAAGGCAAAAATCTGAAGCACAATTTAATAGGCATGAACGAAAAGAGGCAAGAACCAATTCGGCTAAAATGATGATGAAGAAAATAAAACTCAGTGCATATGTTAAATCACGAGATTGTCAGATTTAGCAAATATATTGAATCTGGCAACCCAAAGCAATAGATCCTTAGAAACAAAACACCAGCCCACCCAACATAAAACAATTTTCTAAAGCATCTTCTACAAAATGCTCTTTTTATAATTTCCATGTTAGAAATTCTTACTGAGTATGAACTAACTTATACCAGGAACAGCCAAAACTTATCCTTACCTTCAGTGAAGCTCCCTGTTAGGGTTATTACCACAAATACTTTCCCTTCTGGCTCCAGATCCACCTAGAAAGAGAAAAGAATTGTGTGTCATATTCTAATTGTAAAGTATTTTTTTGAGGGCCTCAAATAATTCTTTACAAAGAGGTCTACATTGTGCAAATCACAGCCATAAATCAGACCTCAGCAGTCTTTCATTCAACAGTAGGGGAATAAGAAATGAGTGCACAAGAAACTACAAAGATAAAAAAGCAAATCTAAGAGAAACGGTTCTTTCAATAAGTTTTCCTGGTCTTGAATTTTATTCTCTTCCATTTTGGCTCCTTGTGATATTATTGAGAAGTACGCACAAACTTGGTCACTGTTTCTGAGACATTCCTAGCTGACGTCAGGGCAACATTTTATTAACCCACATGGAGGGTGTATGAAATAGAGAAACAATGGCAACATACAAGGTAATGAACAAATGTGGCATGGTCAGTTGCAACCTTTCCTTTTAGGAAGTAAAAAGTAGGAGAATACTGTCTCCATCTCTACCATTTTCTCTAAGTGTAGTTCATCTTCAGGAAGCACCAGGGAAGGCAATTCAGGAGCTTATGCACGCACTGCTCTTGCTCATTCCCGGAGCGTCAACATCCTTTAAAGTTCTTAATCTATGCTCTGAGATATCAAGACATCCGCTCTGCAAACGAGGCAGCTTGCAGTCTCCCAGCTAGGTCTCATCCTCCACACACACTCGGGTTCCCCAAGACCCTCATGCAGCATGCCTCCAGATTTGGGCAGCGCCCTCTAGATCTGCTCTGATCACACTTATTCCAGGTAGACAGGCTCTGCCCTCTCCGTGCTACGTGCTAACCTTGAACTCCCCAAGAACACCTCTGGGCCTTGGACTGTGAGGTTCTTCTGGCCCCCAATATGTGAATTTACAGCTGTCAAAATCTTGTCAGATTCAGCCATGGCTCCATTTCTGCCTTTCACTTTTCATCTGAGAGAGAGAGGTCCAGAGAAGCTGAGTACAGATACAGCTGGTCATTTTTGGTAGAATATTACATTTAAAGCAGCTGCAAATGGTATGGTATCGTGTCCAAACTAGGCAAGGACATGGCCTCCAGCCTGACTGCCCCAGCTGGTTCAGGTCTCTGGGCAAGGTCTTTAACCACCCCTAGCTTCGCTGTTCTCATTCAAAAGTCAGTGACATCACTATTCAGCATTTCTGGCATGGCTTCCACCAGATGAGCTCAAAGAGCCTTGACAGTGCTATTTACTGTTTTTACTGTACCCATAGGTGACAAAGACTGGTGGAAAAAATGCATTGACCTTACATATTTTTTTAATACCACGCTCCAATTCCATACTTTTTCAAAATAAAAGACGCCTGTTTTGCTCTGACTCAGAAAGTGTCACCTGTACAACAGCCTATTCTTATAAACCCCCCATTCTTCTGCACAAAATCTGCTGTCACGGTGTTACCACACTGTGGATCACCCCAGTGTTCAAACCGGCTACTTACCTCATGACTACCGCTTAGTTAACAATAACCCCTTAACTATCTTAATACCACTTGTGAACCTTTATGGAACAGTTCTGAAAATAGAGCTCTCTGGAGAGATGACTAAACAGGATGTCAGTCTCTAATTGTCTCCACTCTCTGCCTTGACTTGTTTCAAGTCAAAAATATGTTATTTTTACAAGCCACTCCCTCATCTTCAATATAAAGGCCTGGCAGAAAGCACAGGCATGCACACACATTCAACTCACAATGTAAACTGCTGCTGGCATAGAAGGAGCTGCTGCCAGCCTCCAGACAGAGAGACAGACTGCCGGGGCCGCCTCCGAGATCCTGCGGTCCACGGCCAGCCCGTAAACTCCCTGCAACACTGCCCTGCGGGCCCACAAAGAAGGCCACTCCACCCCCACGGGCCCAGAGCTGCTCTGACAGCCAGAGGTGCCACCACACGGAATCAGGAGCCCTCACAAGTAAAACGGGTTTGCTTCCTCATTTTTGACCACTGCCACCGTCACCATGGAAAAGCCAGCCTCAAACACCAGCGTCAAGCCTAGCCCAGCTAAGACCCCTGACCTTAGAAGAGGGCTTTACAAACTACTGGTCCACCATCAGTCTGACAGGAAAACAATGGCATGGGTTGCACACAACAGGGATTCTGCAACAGAAGATACGCGCATGTCACACAGTAAGGAAAAGTGCTATGCTGTGAAACTGCTGTTTGCGGTTTCATACGCATGTTTAAGAGTATACTGGGTTTTGTTGTAAAAATGTATCTCTCTCCAAAAGCAGAAGTGTTTCCATCATTAGTTTCCATGCATTGATACTAGTCTTTCCTCTACAGCTACGGTGGCTATTTTCTCTCCAGGTAGAACATCCATTCCAGCCTCCAGGAACAGCACTTCCGCTTGATTTGAGAAATATCCCTCCCTTATGGTGGTCCAGATGGTACAGCTGGGATTCTACTCCTAGTTCCAGATTGGACATGGGACCCAGGCCTCGCCAGTCAAGGCACTGAATTCTTCCAGCCACGATGGCTGGCCTGGAGCTGACACGTACCCTATAACCAATCATCTGAGTAATCACTATTCCCTACCCACAGTAACTGGCTCAGGTGTGGGCACAAAATCTAACTGGATCCAATTAGGAATCCTGGATCTATAAGGAAGAGACAAGATCTCACTTCTGCTGAGCTTTAATCTAGAAGGACATAAACTTGGGAGTGTCCGGCACCCTTCCTGTCACCACATTGGGCTAAAGAAGGAAGCCAGTTACAAAGAGAAAGCCAACAGACAGAAAGAGACCAGGTCTTATTGTCATTTACATCCTTAGATCAAGCAAGGCTTGATTCTTCTGGACTTTTCAGTTATCTGAGTCTGTAAATTCCTTTTGCTTTGGCCAGTTTGAGTAGGGTGTCCTATCATCTGTACCCAAAAGATTATCCAAATTGGCAGCCAAAGAAAATTAGTCAACTATTTAAAAAGTTATCGCCTCCCCTCTATACCTTCAAACATCCATTTTACCCCTACAATCTGATCCTCTGCCTCCTTTTGGCATCGAAACAGCTTCTGCAACCAATGACAAATACAAAATACAAAAAAAAGAAAAAACCACTGTCAAATACAAAGATATGTGTTTTCATGTCCATTCATTTCTGCAGCTCTGATCCTCTTGACAGCTTCCTTCTTTATGATTTCCTTGCTCCTTATTTCCAGGGCACCCACTTTCCTCATCTTCTCACTGTTCTCTTTCTCTCTCAGACTCCTTTCCAGCATATCTCTCTCTCGCGCGCGCACGCTCCTTTCCAGCACCTCTTTCTCTCTCTCGGGTTGCCTTTAAACCATGTTAAGCCCTCTGTTTCTTCCTCTGTGTTTCTTCCTCTGAGCCTGCCTCAGATTCTGTCTCCCTCTCTCTCTGCCCCTCCCCCATTCACATTCAGTCTCCATCAGAAATTTAAAAAATTAAAAAATTAAAAGAAAAAACAACTCAAAACTCATCCTTATAGGAAGACTTTCCCAGACCTTTTATTTTTTTCCCTTTGAGAGAGAGAATGTGCATTCACGTGCATGAGTGGAGAAGGGGCAGACAGAGAGGGAGGGAGAATCTTAAGCAGGCTTAATGCCCAGTGCAGAGCCTGATGCAGGGATCAATCTCACAACCATGAGATCATGACCTGAGCTGAAATTAAGAGTCAGATGCTTAACCGACTAAGCCACCCAGGTGCCCCAATTTTCCCAGACCTCTTCAAGCAGTTGGACAACTTTGCACCATTCTAGACACCATTGCTAGAACCCACATCATGCTGCAGTCATTATGCCCTGTCCCTTAGAATCTACCTTGAACATAGGAGGACTGAAACATTCGTGGAACTAATGAGTAAATAAGTTAACACAATGTGAATATCCCAAGCTCCTTCAGTAGCTTCCTACAAGGCATGGTTTTCTCCTCCTTCCACATTCAGATCAGTTTCCTCCAGATATGCCTTAATTTATCCATATACCCTTAAAAAGAGAACATCAGCCTGTAGGTATGACTGGGTCCTTACAGAGGAGAGCAAAATAACACCAACCTTGATGTTGTCAGTGACACTGTCCATTGCTGATGCAGCTACAGACTGCATGAACACTATGAGAAGCCCTAGTGAGCCAGGCTGAGTTTGCTATCAACTAAAACCTTTGCACCTCTTCTATGTGCCATCAGGCTCTGTTTCCCACATCCTGTGTAGTGGTTAGGCCCAAAATCCTAGGAGCTTCCTATTTTCTCCCTAGAACTACAGTTTGTTCTAGGCCCCAAGGTTTGCTACATCCCACATCCACTTGGTTCAAATAATTTTCCTTCTCAGCTTTATGGCCTCCAATGTCAGGGCATGGGTTAGCCATGTCATCATCTAAAGCACTGAGAGAATGTCCAACAGAAAAAGGCTGAGGCCAGAGTGTTAGGGAGGCTTCACATAGAAATGGATGCATTTAGCATTCTTTCTGTAACAGACATTCAGGGAGATATAACTATACTAACACTTCTCTCCAATAGACCACTTCTGTGGGTCAGAAGGGCACTCCTGGGCGCTGTCAAAACTCAGAAAGCAATAGACTTTTCTTTTTGTTTAATTTACATCCAAGTTAGTTAGCATATAGTATAACAGTGATTTCAGGAGTAGATTCCTTAATGCCCCTTACCCATTTTAGCCCATCCCCCTTCCCACAAGCCCTCCAGTAACCCTCTGTTTGTTCTCCATATTTATGAGTCTCTTATGTTTTATCCCCCTCCCTATTTTTATATTTTTGCTTCCCTTCCCTTATGTTCATCTGTTTTGTATCTTAAAGTCCTCCTATGAGTGAAGTCATATGATATTTGTCTTTCTCTAATTTCCCTTAGCATAAAACCCTCTAGTTCCACCCATGTAGTTGCAAACGGCAAGATTTCCTTCTTTTTGATTGCTGAGTAATACTCCATTATATATATATATATATATATATATATTTTTTTTTTTTATTTATATATATATATATATATATACACACATACCACATCTTCTTTATCCATTCACCCATAACAATGGACTTTTTAAAAATGACATTATAATGCACAAATAGTATTAATTCAACAAATGGCGCTGTAACCAATGGATGTCTATATGCAAAATAGTGAACTTCAACTCTTACATTGTAAATTACACAAAAATTAACTCAAAATGGATCACAGACCTAAAGAAAAACCTAAAAATTTAATACTTCAAGAAAAATACACAAGGGAAAGTTGGGAGGATCCTGGGTTAGACAAGTTTTTCTAGATATGAAACCAAAAGCACAATCCATGGAAGAAAAAAAATGACAAATTGGACTTCATCAAAATTAAAGTTTCTCTCTTTGAAAGACCTGCTCAAGAGTATGAAATATGAATCACAGATTAGGAGAAAATAGTTGAAAATAGTAGAAAACAGATTAGGAGTAAATCCTATATCTGATAAAGTATTTGTATCCAGAATGGAGGACTTACAAAATTCACTAATAAAACGAACAATCTAACTTTTCAAAGATGGGTTTCATCACTTCATGTTTCACTGAAGAAGATATACAGATGGCAGATAGGTACATAAAAACAAGCTCGACATCATTACTCATTAGAGAAATGCAAATTAAAACCACAATGCAATAACAATATATACCTCTTAGGATGGCTAACATTGAAAAGTCCAACCATACTGTTTGCACAAATACGGAAGAACTGGAATTCTCACACACTATTGATGTGACTGTAGAATGGCACCATTACTCTGGAAACAGTTTGACATTTTCTTAAAAAGTTACACAACACACACACCTCCCATTTGATCCGGCCATTCCGCTCTAGGTATATACCCAAGATTAAAGACAGCATGTGTCCATACAAAGACATGCACACAAATGCTCACAGGAGTTTTTAAAATGTGGTATAGCCATATACTGGAATAGCATTCAATAATAAAAAGAATGAACTGTTGATGCATGCAACAGCATGGAAGAATACTGAATGAAAGAAACCAAACAAAAAAGAGTACATTCTGTCTAGAAAAGGCAAACTAATCTATAGTGACAGAAAGGTGATCAGGGGTTGCCTGGACGCAAGGGTAAGGAAAATAGGACAAGTGATAGGGAAGGATTACCACAGGGCATGAGAGTACCAACACAATTAAATGGAAAAAGAATATTCTTTTTAACTAATGGTGCTAGGACAACTGGATATCCACATGCCAAGGAATGAAGGTGGCCTGTACCTTATACCATATGTAAACATGAACTCAACATGGATCAGAGACCCAATACAGAGCTAAAACTATAAAATTCTTAGAAGAAAGCATAGGAGTAAGTTTTCCTGACCTTGGGTTAGACAATGGTTTCTTAGGTAGGACATCCAAGTGCAAGACATGACATCAAGTACAAGAATATGTACAAACGACAAAAAAAAAAGTGACAAGTTGGACTGCATCAAAGTTAAAAACTTCTAAGGTAGGAAAACAAAGAGTCTATACCTCACCACCCAGATACCCTTTCCCAAGGGCCGCTCTTATCAACTTCCCCTTCGAAGCCTCAGCTGGCTTCCCAGTGCCTTCAGAATAAAACTCAAGCTGTTCCACCTGGCTCTCTGGGCTACCTGGGTTCCCTTTCACTGCCTCCACATTAATTTATCCAAACCTCTTTTTCAAGCTTCCATTCTTTAAACCTGCTCATCCAGTCAGGCCTGTCTCCTCACCATGGCTTAGCCATTCCTTTGCTCATGCTGTCATCTCTGCTTGGAAAGTCTCTCTTCACCTAGCCACTCATTCAAACCTTTACTGAATTATTCCTAGGGCTGGGATTATCTCCAGGTGTTCAGGATTTCCCAAAGTAGCTCCCTAGGGCTACAGGTGGGATATGGAACCCAGTGTACCTGGTGAAAATGAACCAGCCATAGGGGCTGAAGGAAAGAACTTTTCCCAGGAAGATCTTGACATGAGCATTGATCCCTCTAGTCTCAAAATTCCTATCTTGAGTATTATCTTAATACTTACCTATGCCCTTGAACAATTAGATAAAATTTCATATACTTATATCTTGTCACTTGCAGTAAGTCTGTAAGCTCCACTCCAGCAGGATCTGACACTTTTATGTTCCCCAAAGGGCCTAGCAAAGTTCCTTGAACCAAATAAACACTCAACAAATATCTGTTGATTTAGTCTAATGAGTTGAATTGGAAGTTGCATTTGATCACCTCAATTTCATCACCTATAAAATGGGAATAATATCCCCACATGCTATAATAAACATGTGAGAGCACTTCACAAAATATAAAAGCACGCCAAAATGACACCAAGGCATACCAGTAGCGTGTGGAGTTCATGGGCCCACGGCCTAGGCATCCTGCTCTGTTTGCTTGATGTGCCCACTAGATCTCTAGGATCCCCTCCCTCCCCTCTACACCCCTACCCTGTGTTTGCCTTCCCTTGGCATCACTTGGCAGAAGCTGAAAAAGTCACTTACATCCCAACTCTGTCTCCTTGGTCATGAAATGAGAGGACTGTCTAAAAACCTTTCTAGCTCTGATGTTGCATGATTCTAAACAGGCTTAGATAAAAGCCTACACACAGGACTCAACGGAAACACTCATTTAATTAACTGGTAATAATTTACAACCATTTCCCTTCACAAAAGGCATTAGAATTGATCATAGACAGGAACCTTCTGTCTACTTAATATTCATCTTGTCCTGGGATAAGCAGAGGGATCTAGCATATTAAAAGGAAAAAAAAAAAAAACAATCCTTTATTTGGGCAAAAGTAGAAGTTCACCTAGACTCTTGGCCTTGAGCCAAACATCTGTGAGATTCAGATTTTTGGCTTGGTGGCTTGTTTCTATAACTTTTCTAAGTCCTGCTCTCTAGCGATAAGTAACCACCTAAAACCGTGATAAAGTATTTCACAATTCTCTTTCAGCTGAAACTATCAGGCTTAAGAATGAAAGTTCATATCTCCAACAAGGAAATATACAGCTGTGTTCTTTAATAATACAAATAACAGCTACTATGTCTTGAGTTTATCAATATGTAGGAGCTAAGTGCCTGACCTACATTGTTTCTCACCTTCACCACCTGCAAGTATCACCACCACCACTATACGGACGGGAAAAATGGAGGCTCAGGGAGGTAATGGAACTGACCAAGGTCACCAGCGGTGAAGGCCAAGACAAGACCCAGATTCAATGAAGATCACATACTGGTTCCATAGCAGCCTTTCTCAAGGCTGCAATGTGTGACGGCATCTGTCTATGGGTTACCGCAGGCTTACCCCTTGCCTTTTGCTCCCCTGATGCCAGCTTGCCTGTGTTTCTGGCATGGTAGGTCATCACATCACCTGTCTCCTTTGGGAACTCAGGCAAGACTCATGCCATCAGCACCTGAGGATGCTCCCTGTCAAATGCCAGTTTTCCTCAGTGTTCCAGGCTCGCCTCCTCACTGCCAAGGCCAGTGGTAGTGGCACCAGCCTGACGGTGTCACTAGATGGCTCCCCATGCGGGGTACGAGGCAGGAGCTGCTAAGCATAGCAAATCTGTGCTGGAGCTGGTAAAAAGCAGTGGGCAACTCAGGACCCATTAGTCATCTGCCTGGAGGACCCGAGTCAGTGTCATGTGCTGTAGACAGACAACGCATCCCCTCGCTGTGGGAAGGCATTTATAGCAAAAGGGGGTGAATGAGGCAAATCCCACAGCCCTGCTGATTTTCTATTTTCATCTAACAATCAGACAAGTTTTAGGAGTTAAAAACACACTAAGAGGTATCACAGATTAAAATTATCAGAAAAAGGTGGCCAAAACTGAACAGAAGAGTGAGGCTTATCAAATCTGACTCAAGTTGAAAGTGAAGGAAGATACTATCTCTATTTTAGTGATTATGTCCTCATCTCGCCAAGTCTGGGCCTTCCATTAGGGTCAGAAAAGGGGATGGGCATAGAGCCCCAGGCTGTGACCACAGCTCTGGTGGCAGGACATCTGGTGGACTAGCCTTTAAGTTTTGTTTCGTTTTGTTTTTCATATCTTCGGTTCCAAGTCAGAAGTGATTTCTGAACTCCATTGAGCAAGTGAAGACGTTTCAATACTACTAAAGAATCTGTCTCTGAAATTCACACTTAAGGCTCATGATAACTCTTCACCAGCCCAGCTAAACATACCCACAAAACCATTGTAAATTTAACTGACAGTCCATTACCCCTATGTTCTAGCATAAACGACGTATCTCGGGCAAAGTTAAAGTCTGGTGCATTAAAATTAATTTTTCAAAGTTTCTCTGCCCATAAGGAAAAATCAAGATTGATTGATTGAAGAGTCAAGATTGAATATCTCTGAGGAGAGGTTTTGTTTTCTCTGCTAAAAGTAGGCTAAGGATAGATAGAAACGGTCTTCTGGAGAAGTGCTGTGAGTGTCTCTCTGTCAATCTTTGACTCCACTAACTAAGGGACTGAAAATGTAAATTAAATGAAGGTTGCCTTAGGCTCTTCAAAATGTTCCACTACGGTTCCTCCCCAGTTACATCCCAGGTAGTTTAATTCTGTGCTCACCTGATGCATCCTCTGTGAATGAGGACAGAGGCTGTGAAGGGCCCTGCCCAGGCCCCACTGCAGTCCAGAGAGGCTAGCGCTCCTAATGGACCAAAATGGGCAGGCCAAGCCCTTCTGAAGAAGCCAAACACCCACCCTGGAAACCGGCAAAGGCTTCTCTGAATAGCACCCTCCAAAACCGAGGAGGCACCTTCCTTCTCCTCCAACAGAATGTCCCCGAGAACCTCACACCAAAGCAGATCCTGAAGTGAGAGAGAGAACCATAGTAATTGTGTTCCTTCACCATACCGCATATCCCCCATATCAAAGAACACTTTAAAGGAGCACTTTCTTCATGATCTCAACCCTTCTCTTTCCTGCTCCATAGACCCTTCCAGAAAGAGAACATACTCTCCACTTGCCAGGATGAGGCACTAGATGAAACGGACAGGTGGCTGTTTGACCCTGGCTACAGGAGACAAATGCTGTCCATGCCCAACCTCCTACTCAGCAGCCTTCCAGCCTCCTTCCTTTTCCACAGCCTCTGTGGCTGTCTGGTAAGAGGTGTCAGTGCCCCCAAGAAGCCTCCTCCTCTGAAGGGAAGCTCCCACAAAAAAGGGAAAAGAGCAGGAGAGAGAGTCTAGTAAGTTTTGCCACAGATGTTAAGTTACTTTTCTAGAGTGAACAGGGATATATCAAATATTTGTAATGAAATAATTATCCCCCACTGCTCTGCCCCCATCCTAACATTTTAAACTGAAGATGTCAGATTTTTTTTTAAAAGGATATAAATACACCCAGAATTATTCTACATTGTTGACTCTCACTATCCATCATAATGGAGGAAGAAGGCAAAAGCTCTAGCAAAACCAAATCAAGGAATAAGCCAAAACTACATATTTAGCATACTTAAGCATTCAGGATGCTTTACTCGCTTATACTTAAATGGCCATTGCTCAGGCTCTAGGTCAACTGGAAAAGACTCTAAATTTCAAGGGACACCAGAAAATACCTCCAGCCCAAGTGTCTCTCCCAAATGGTTATGACACCTGTACTCTTTTTGGCCTTCCAGAAGGAAGGAGAAATGAAAGCTCTACAGAAGGGACATTTATGCCCTTCCTAGAAATTCAGATAGCTTTCCAGGTAGACCAGAAGAGGAAGTATATACTAATGCATAGAGGACCTGTTGGTGTTACATACGGTTGAATGCAGACTCTGTCAATGAAACAGGTCAAGAACGACGCTGGAGAGGAAAGGGTATTCGATCAATCATTGCCTCATGGCACAATGGAAAGTTAGCCCTTATCCTAGGACAATGGAGAGCCACTGAGGGGGTTCAGTCAGCAATGTTACAGGATCACATCTATATGACAGGTCCCTACCTATAGAGTGTTGGGGTTATAAGGAGAAAGAAGCTGGTGGTGGGCATAAACATTCAAAGAATAGTCCGGCAGTCTTAGTGAAGGATGGCACTGACTTGAGCTAAGCCAGCAGCAGAGGGAATGGAGAGGAGGAGGCAGACAGAGGAAAGACAGGGGAGAGAGAAGCAGCCAAACATTGTAACCGAAGTGTAGTGGAAGATGAAAGAGAAGTAGCCACAGAGTCTCTAGGGCCAATGGTGGTCCCTGGTGCCATTAACCGAGACAAGAACTCCAAAGGGATGAGCAGATTTGAAGGATAGATAGAGTTTAATCATTACCCATGTCAATCAACCATCTACGGCTTAACAACTGCAGATGAAGAACAAGGAAGGCCAGAAAAATATAAAATACAGCCCAGTACAGTCTCAGCCAAAAGGGTAAGGACAACATTAAAAGCACATGCAGATCAAGAGAAGGAACAATCAAGTTATAATAAGTGGAAGGGGAGGCCACCGTGAATCAAGAGAACATCACGAGCAGAGGTAGAACAAATATCGGAATACAAACTAGACCAGTGTGCATGGAGGAGTGTCCATTCAGAGGACTAAGAGAAGGTTGGAGGCAAAACCATAGAAGCTGCTGCACTGGGAAAACTTTAACCTTATTATGCATGCGAAGAGCCATCACTAGAGGTTTCTGATTATGCAAATTAATGGAGAGTAACAAGTAAAGGGGGCATTTGGTCTATTAGACCAACGAATGGAGAATCACTATGGTCTAGAAATATGAAAAGTTTCATAAAGGTAGAATCAGCAGAAATTAAAAATAATTTGAAGTGAGTAAACAAAAGTAGTAGAAAGGCAAAGGAATATTGAATTTTGGAGCTGGGTAACCTAGGGTCTATGACCCACAGGCCAATTTCAGCCCACTGCTTATTTTTGTAAGTAAAGTTTTATTGAAACACAGCACACCTATCTTTGTTCACATATTATCTATGTGTATTTTTGTGCTACAAAGGCAGAGGTTAGGAGTTATGACCGAGACCTTATGGCCACAAAGTAAAAAATAGTTACTGTCTGGCCCTTTACAGAAAAAGTCTGCCAACCTCTGTTGCCATCAACCAACCAAGGAACGCAGGGGGAAGGAACATGTTTTAAAAGGAAGGCAATGAGTTCAAATTTGGACACAAGGTACTCAAATAGAAACATCTAGCAAGAAGTTAGAAATAAGGACAAACTGTGAAGATAGGGATGGGGTTCTTATCTGGGAATCTTTCTCAAAAGTTGATCACTAAGAGCCACTAAATTTTTCAAGAAAGAGCACAGGAAAGGGAGAATCAGGAAAGGAAATTCATTTAGGAGATGGAAGAAAGAAGAACCAGAGATGCAATCTGAGAGGTGAGTGGCCTCACCCAGGTGCAGTGTTGTGGCACGTGAGAGAAAACAGCTTCAAAAGAGAAGAGAAGCCACACGCTGCACAGGTGGAGGAAGGTAAGAGCCCTCAGGCTTGGGAACTGGGAGGTAACAGAAGGACTTCTTCCAGGAGTCCCATCTTTGGCAGCTCTGTTGGAAAGGTCCTCCTCATGCTAAGCTAAAGTGCATCCAGATCCCTGTACCTTCTCCTGCAAGTTCACTTCCACCTCTACAATTTACCCTGCCAAGATAGGGACAGAGAGAACAGCACAAAGGCAGGAAGGAACATGTAGTTTAGTTAAGTTGTACTATATAGTTTGAGTTTTGAAGGTAAAGCTAGAAATGCAAGGTTTGGATGCCAAGTTGAGTTTAAATTTAAGTGTAAAAAATGAGACTAGTGATAGTAAGGATAGGCTAGAAGACAAGCTAGCAGGGAGCAGACTGGACTGGGTTATAGTGGGCACAGTTAAGGGTCTATTCCAACCATACAGGTTGGCAGTGGAGGAAACAGGAGGAAAACACTGTAAGAGGAGCTCAGCGTGACTTGGAGACTAAGGGTTCAAGATGATGAAAAGCCAAAAAGGCTCCAGGATCGGAAGCTCGTAAGACAGCCTGGAAGAAGTAACAGAATCCAGAAGGTCAGTTGGGTGTGGATGACTCTAATTTATAAACATCTTGATTTTGAAAGGACAGGTTCAGGTAGAAATGTTTGGCCAAAAGATAGAGGGGTCTGAAACGTAGAACAAAGGGCCAGGCAGAGTTTTAAGCGTCACCCACGCAAAAGTACAACTGAGCCACAAGATAGTTGATCCCAAGGACAGAGGGTACAGTTGAAAGAGCAAAGGGTCAAGGGCCAACACCGTGTCTAGAGGATAGGAGAAAGCAGAGCGAGCAAAAGAGAAAGAAGAGAGTGCAGAAAGACCCCACAGTCACGTGAGGCACCCTGAGCAGTTCCACGTGCTTTTTTGCCATCTATCTTCACAACTGCCTTCTGAGTAAGGAGAAGCAGAGCACCATTATCCCCACCGTACCGCACAGTCACCCAGAGGGAAAAAGACGTAATAAATTGGCGGCAGGTTAACCTAGGTTTGGATTTTAGGGCCTCAACTACCATTCCCACCATCCTGTGAAGAGAATCCTACAGCATTTATGTCTTTTTGAGAAGCCTGATTAATGAATATGTACCACACAAGAAGGTTTCATAAAGTTTACCTGCTCCATTCCCTTACTTCTTCCTAAAGCGTCTGCTTTTAGGAACTAGTTTCCATCCACAGCTGCAACCCAACGAGGGCATCCGCCAGCTGACAGGCTGACAGCAGACCAGTTTCTAAACATCAGGTGAAATTAAAACCAGATCCGCTTTCAGATACAACTGGCTGGTAGGACTTTCAACTGGATATTAAATGAAATGGTGAGTTGGGGCCATTGATGGGCTTAGGAAGTAAGAAGAGAAACCTGAGACAGTATCCGCCCCCCCACCACCACTTCCCACCCCAGATCTAAATCGGAGCTACTCAAACACCTGAACCAGGACTCTCTGGGGGCTTTTCAGGGAAATGGAAAACCCGTCCCACACTACTTCCTTCTTTTAAAGCAGCAAATGACAAGGCCCTGCCAGCCTTGCCTTGTCCTATAAGAAACTGCTAATATTTATTCTATTCCTTCTACCTAGCAACACTTTCAAACTCTTAAAAATGCCTTCATGGGGTGCCCTGAGTGGCTCAGTTGGTTAGGCATCTGACTCTTGACTTCAGCTCAGATCATGAGCTCCTGGATCGTGAGATCCAGCCCCGCGACAGACTGCGCTGACAGCACAGAGCCTGCTTGGGATATTCTCTCTCTCTCTCTCTCTCTCTCTCTCTCTCAAAATAAGAAATCATTTTTAAAATGCCTTCATTAGGGCAGGAGGTTTTTTTAGGGCAGTAAAACTCTTCCATATGATACTATAAGGACACGAAGCATTTGTCAAAACCCTTAAAACTTCACAGCACAATGAACCTGAATGCAGTTAAAAAAATAAAAAGCATTTAGGAGGTCAAGAGATCCCAGGATGGAATGCAGACCACAACACGAGAATCAACCGTATTAAAATGTATGAAATCACCTCACCGAAGGGAGTAGGGGAAAAGGTGCTGAGCTAAGTAACTCTGGGAGTGAAGACTCTAGGCAAAAGGAGGCACTTAACTGTAGCTAAAGTTGAGCAGTGGGAATGATCCCAGCTGACCGTTCTGACACCGCTATACATGTGAGCAATGGATGGATGGAGGGTGGTGGGAGGGAGCTTCTCACTGTTGCATGGGAGTCTGCAGACAAGGGGAGAAAGGCCAAAATGACCCATGTGGTACTGCATTGGAGGTGGAGACATCCATATGAACTCATGTTTGCTTAATACAGCTACATATGGATATACACAGAAATACAGGTATGTGTATACATAAAAGTTAGGACACATATATCCATTTCCTTGACCTGTCAGCTGGAAGGCCCTGCACCCAATGAGCAACATGCACACGCAGCTTCCAGAACTTGGTTTCTAATTCCATTCTCTGATAAAAGGAACCAGGGCTCCTTGAAAAAATGGCTGATTCCAGGGATCCATTAAGGAATATATACAATGAGCCTGGAACACCAGGTAGTGCCAGCAAGAGTAAGAAAGCATTAAGGGGCACCTGCGTGGCCCAGTCAGTTGAGCGTCTGAATTAGGCTCAGGTCATGATCTCACCATTTGTGAGCCTGACCCCCACATCAGGCTCTGTGCTGACAGCTCAGAGCCTGGAGCCTGCTTTGGATTCTGTGTGTGTGTGTGTGTGTGTGTGTGTGTGTGTGTGTGTGTATGTGTCTGCCCCTCCTCAACTCGCACTCTGTCTCTCTCTCTCAAAAATACACATTTAAAAATTAAAAAAAAAAAAAAAGAAAGTCTTAAAAAAAAAAAACCCACAACGATGGAGGTATTTCACAAAAGGATAAAGGAGCCGCTGAAAGAGCTCCCAAAAACCAAAACTGGAAGAGTTTGAGCAAAAAAATAATGTAGAATTGCATATAACCTGAAGTATAAATATTCATAAGTCCACAGAGAACTAAATAAATGACTGAATACATACATACATACATACATGCATACATACATACATACATACATACATACATTGGGAGAAGGGGCAAGTCTCCAATGCAGAAAATTATCAAATAATGTATATACATACTGCCCCCCTCCTAGAGGTGGGCCATAACTCATCACACCTGAAGTGTGAGCTCTGCATAGTGACTTCCTTCCAAAGAGTACAGTGCAGAAACGGAGGAAAGGGAGTAAGTTCGGGGGAGAAACCTTACAAACGTTAGCTCAGCCATGTGATCAAGGTCCACATCCACAGGATTAAATCATGTTGATAGTATTCCTGTATGTAATGTGTAGCAATGTAATTGATGTGACATAATGAAATACAGCACTTTAATTCTGTGGTCTTCCTCTGCAAAAGCCTTCCATAAGCCCTGTCTAACCACAGAGAAATATTAGGCAAACCCAAATTGAAGGATATTCTACCTGACTTGTATTCCTCAAGCTTTTAAGCTCACCAAAAACAAAGAACGTCTAAGAAACTGACAGTCTCAAGGAGACTAAGGAATAATGACAATAAAATACAGTAAAACCTTGGTTTGTGAGCATAATTTGTTCTGGAAACATGCTTCTAATCCAAAGCACCTGTGTATCAAAATGAATTTCCAGAACCATTGGCGCAGTTGTGATCATGTGACATTTGGCATCACGTACTACTCGTTTTGCAAGACATCGCTCGTTTATCAAGTTAAAATTTATTAGAACTGTTTGCTCGACTCACGGAACCCTCGCAGAAAAAGTTACGCACAATCCAAGGTTTTACTATGGAATGTAGTATCCTGGATGGAATCCTCACACAGAAAGGGCACATTGGGTAAAAACTGATGAAATCTGATTAACCTATAGAGTTTAGGAATAATACATCATTATTGGTTCATTAGCGGTGACAAATGTACCATGCTAATGTAAGATAGTAATAACAGAGGAAACTGGGTGTGGGGTGTATGGGAATTCTCTGTACTAGCTTTCCAATTTTTTTGGAAATCTGCAATTATTTTAAAATGTCTATTTAAGAAAAATGTCTTTTAAATAAAAACTGCCTGGGGCGCCTGGGTGGCTCAGTCAGTTAAGCCTCCGACTTCAGCTCAGGTCACGATCTCGCGGTCTGTGAGTTTGAGCCCCGCGTCGGGCTCTGGGCTGATGGCTCAGAGCCTGGAGCCTGCTTCCGGTTCTGTGTCTCCCTCTCTCTCTGCCCCTCCCCCGTTCATGCTCTGTCTCTCTCTGTCTCAAAAATAAATAAACGTTAAAAAAAAATTTAAAAAAAAAACTGCCTCCACTGAGGGCTAAATCTAGGTAACTTTTAGAGAAATTAAAGTCTGAATTAGTAACAATATTATGGTTGATAAATTTGACTCTGTCACCAAAGGGATGAAAAGAAAGCCAGAGACAGCTGTGCTAAAGAACACCTGACCTTTTTAGACTGTGTATGTAACATTACCATATGAAGGCTGAGATGTCCCGTTCCTAACCTGCCCCATCTGGCGTGGTGTTAGCACATTGAACCTCAGCCAGCTTTCATGCTGCGGTGTTCTGTTACCCCACACTCCTGGAGGAGGCCCACAGTGAGAACCCCAAGACTTGTTTTATTTTAGAAGAATTCCTTTCTCTACTTGCTCTTAGACAAGTTGTTAATAGGGGGTCTTCCCTTAAGCTAAAAGTAGGGGGAAAAAAAGACAAAGTGAGGGAGAGAGGGACAAAGAAAAGAAAGGGGGGAGAGAGTAGAAATCAGCTACAAACGGCTTCCAACTACCATCTAACATAATGAGTATTTTTTTTTTAAGTTGAGGTTGTGTAATGCGAATGACATCATGCCCATTACACTATCTGATTTCACCAAGAGTTGTAGAAAAATCTGAACAGGAACGCCTCATCTAAAAAATGGATGGACTCAGAGGAGGGGTTCAGCCCCGCTTTTCATTTTTCTGCTCAATGCCGAGGGAGTAAGAGCTGTAAGAACTTCTCCAGGTCCCTGCCCCCTGAAGCCGGAGTCTCCCGCTGTACTTCCACACAAATACGGGCCCCCAGCCCAGGCCCAGTAAACAGCAGCCAATTTAACCAGCTCCTCCGGCGACGGACTCCAATGCCCACTCAAGTCTGGCAACCACTGTAATTACTCTTCCTTCACTGTTCTCATTACTCCGTCCTACTCTGTCCACCCAACCACCTAAGTAACTGTGTAATTTGCTTATGAGCAACTCATTAAAAAATATAATTTTCTGCATACATATTGTATCATATTATCTATGCACCAGTTGTTTTATATTAAAAAATATGTTTTTTACTGAGAACTTTGTCATCTTCTTATCAATTTTTTTTCTTTTTCATGCACTGCACTGGTTAGTCGCTATCAATAATCTGAGCCTTCTGGAGAAACTACTCCCAGAGCCGATGCATTAAACACTTAAAACGTAGGACTTTGGAGTTGATTTGAAAGCCAAATGCCCAAGAAAAGAACAATGACTGCAATTATATTTATCAATATATACTATATTCCACAACAGAGTCCATTTACCAGAAGTTATATAATAAAACTGCAAGATGTAAACAGGTTAAAATAAAAAAAATATCAGAATGGGGAAAATGAAATAGGAGATCAAGACCAAGGGCCAAGTTCAAATGTAAACAATTTAACTCTTATCAAAGTTGAGCTGCGAATTTGAATCTGAATTTCTAAAGCAAAGCAGAAAGGGAACCTGCCTCACAAACATGATTCACATTAACCGTAATGAAACGACGACACCAGTTTCTCAAGAAGAAACTTCCAAGGACCTTCCAAGGTCCTTCCAAGGAGCTTAGGTCTAAAAAAAAGAAAGAAAAAAAAATGTTCCTAATGTAGTGTTTCTCGAAGTGTGGTCCCCAGACTAGCAACATCAATATCACCAGGGAATTTCTTAGAAATGCAAAGTCTAGCCCCACCCTTAATGTAGTGAATCAGAAACTCTGGGGTGGGGCCCAGTGATCACATTAACAAGCCCTCTAGGTGACTCTGACGCAGGCTCACGCTGGAGTTTCAGAACCACTGCTTCAAGGGAGTCTTCACATAGGATACACCGGAAGTGGTTACAAACCTTGGAACTATCCCAACCATAAGTCAGTGCTGTGTTTTACACAGCAAATTCTAGTCGTGTTCGTCAGAGTAAAGCAGATTTATAAAATCCAAAAACCCTATGGCCAAGTACACAGATTGGGTGACAAGAGTGGGCTAAAGTAGGTTTCCCAGGGACTGGCACATAGTAGACGGACGTACACAAGGGTTTTGAATAAATGAATGAGGAATACATGCACGCAGGCATTGTTCAATACCCTCCAAACAATTCCTCATAAGTACCAATTATTATCAGCTGTGCTTGGATGCCCCCATCAACTCTATCACCTTCAAAGGCTGCAAACATTTTTTTAATGACTTTATTTTAGAAGGAAGAAATCACCATTTATAATCAAATATCTTTCTATTTTTAATTTTTGTTTAATTGCAAAAACATTTCAACCTCCATAGCACACTCCGGCTATCAACCCATGTGAGGTCCATAGCCAGGAGGTAATTAGTACCAGCCCTGGTTCTACCGAAGGAAAATACCTACAGGAGAGCTCCGTGAGTTGCCAAAAGGCACAACAGCATTAAATCCTCTGACCTCTGGCCTAGTTATCCTTCCTTTGTTATTTCACAAACATAACATGTGTCTGCTGGGCAGTGACTCCATAAAGTCAGCCCTGCCTTTGAAGGCTTCCCTTACAAATCCTTCTGGAGGATCCGCCTCCTATCTCCATTAGGCACAAGGAACATTAGCATGAAGCCTTCTACCCAGGTAGGACACACCCCAGGATCAAAGGAAGGCAAGATCATCTTAGAAGATGGTTTCTTCCTTTTTTTTTTTTTTTTTTTTTTCATAATGAAGGCTAATTCAGGGAATTCTGGTAATAGCCAGGGAAGAGCGAAGGGTGGGCTATGTCAGGAACCTATAGCAGATGCTGGATTAGAGGGTGCTGTAATGCTCACACAAGGGCTCATCCAGGTTAAAGCACTTCTGCTCTGCCTGGTTGGGTCACAGATTCGTCTGGCTCCTTCCCTAGAAAATCCCATTTCACAAGGCTCTCAGACACCTGGAGGCTCCTCCAAGGACCCCAGGTTAGGAGCGTATAGTCTATCTGGATAACACATTCCTTGTAGTTGTTACAAGAAGGTCAAAAGCAGGACATAATTCTGCTCTGGGTGGAATTCTTTCTAGAATGATTCCAAGTCATAGAACCTCTGACAGGATCAGAGTTAACATTCATTCATCCAATTAGTCATCCAGGAGACATTTATTGAGCACCTACTGCATGCCAGCCACCAAGCCACCAAGAACAGGGAAATCTCAGGACAAGAGTGGCACCCAGGGACAACTTGGGCATGCCGCACCTTTTGTACGTGACCTTACCCATCGTGACCTGTGTGACAATTACATCAGGGCTGACCTCCAACACACACACACACACACACACACACACACACACACATGCAATATTCGAGTCGCATCATCTCATGTTGGTATTCCTGGGTGCATGTCCTCTGGAGATGTTGAGTCAGACATGGACATTTAGATTGGGGTAGGGCAGACGACACCAGGAATTACTAGCTGACTCTACTCTGTCACTGTGGTTGTAATGCATGCTTTCTTCACTTCCTGTCTCTTTCCCCTTTTCCTGTTGTTCTCTGTCACACCTTCTGCCTTCTCTTAGCTCTACATTCCCAACCTGCCAAAGTAGGAAAGAGTCCTGCTTATGACCCCTGGGCCACCAGTTCCAGATGCAGTAAAGGGGTGGAGCAGTGGAGTATGTGAGAAAGTAGATACATTCAGGAAAAGAAGAGTTTCCCTATTCATCCAAATACTTGTTTCAGACATGTCACACTTGGTGCTCTTATTTTAGAAGGAAAGGGGCACCTGGGTGGCTCGGTCGGTTGAGCGTCCGACCTCGGCTCAGGTCATGATCTCACGATCCGTGAGTTCGAGCCCTGCGTCGGGCTCTGTGCTGACAGCTCAGAGCCTGGAGCCTGCTTCAGATGCTGTCTCCCTCTCTCTGACCCTCCCCCATTTATGCTCTGTCTGTCTCTGTCTCAAAAATAAAAAAACATTAAAAAAAATAAAAAAAAAAAAAGAAAGAAGGAAAGACTACAGCAGAAGGAGCCACCACTCTCAACAGAGAAGAACGCTGCGGTTTAAGGCTGAAGTTCTAGGGTTCCATTTTCATCCTCATTACACTGATGAGCCTTTGGCAACTGAGGCAAGTATAAAAATACACATAAACATAGAATACAGAGATGCTGAAGGATTGCTGATTGTAGAAGGGTCCACAGCTGGCTGGGTACAAGCTCCCTTGCCTAATGAATACCATCCGTATTCCCAAAGCAATTAACAATAAGGTTGAAATGACCAACACCGTGTCCTTATATTCAGGATGCCCATGAACTCTGAGGCCAGAGTCCCCAAAATGCCAGAGGTCGAGCTGGGTTCACCCGAAGTGGCCATCAGCCAACCTACAGCCTCCACTGCACTTCCTCACGGATGCCAGGTGAACTGGTGAATTACATGCTATTTTTCTCCTAACTGGGATCTGGCTCCTCTCCTGTTTTGCTTCCTTAGGAATCATTATTTTTTTTTTCCCAAAGAAATGAAGAAATAAACATGGAAACCATTTTACCAAAGGAGGAATCTGTCTAGTAGTTTGTTTAAAATGTCTTCAGAGTTTTAGGAGTCTTTCCTTACTAGGAAAAAAAAAAAAAGGCCAAACTTTTGGCAATATACTAATTCTTTTCATCTTACTTGGTAAATTTCAACAACAGAAAAGACACCCTAGTAACCTAAAACTTCACATACCTTCCCGAGGTGTGTAGTTTGCACCTCCTACACACTATGGAAAAAACAGGGCTTATTTGCAAGGAGCTCTGCCCTCACGGTCTCACCTTCTGACGGTCTGGAGGCAGCACATCGTCATTACCTCTTCAGATTGGGAAATTGAGACAAAAGGTAGAGAAGTTGCAGAACAAGGCTTTAGTAATTCCCAAGTTTCAGTCTTTCTTTCTTTCTTTCTTTCTTTCTTTCTTTCTTTCTTTCTTTCTTTCTTTCTTTCTTTTCTTTCTTTTCTTTCTTTTCTTTCTTTTCTTTCTTTCTTTCTTTCTTTCTTTCTTTCTTTCTTTCTTTCTTTCTTTCTTTCTTTCTTTCTTTCTTTCTTTCTTTCTTTCTTTCTTTCTTTCTTTCTTTTTGAGAGACAGAGGGGCAGAGAGCAGGGGGAAGGGCAGAGAGAGACTCAAGCAGGCTCCACACACAGTGTCGGGCCCCACTCAGGGCTGTGACCATGAGATTGTGACCTGAGCTGCAATCAAGAGTCAGACACTTAACCGACTGAGCCACCCAGGTGTTCCTCAAATTTCAGTCTTTCGACTTAACCCTTTTCTTCTTTCCCTTCATTTCTTCAGTCATTACACCCTTCCCTTACCGTCACAGCCGGAAATGACCTTTCTTCTGAACTCCTGTAGGAATTGCAGCCTGAACAATGCATCTATTAGTCATGTAATGCCATGCTATTTAAATCCTGCATAATTATCTAACTTTTCCTGTGTTTATGTCTTGTTTCTTTGACTGAATGTGAAGTCCTTTGGGGCCAGAATTAAGTCTTAATGTGTCTTTCTGTCCTCACACCAACCCAGCACACAGTAGGACTCCAGAAAATACATGGTAATGTGATTTGTTTGGATTTTTTCAAATCTCAGAAGACACAGATGCCTGAAGCTTAAAAAAAATTAAACACAGAAATACATAAAGTTGAAAATAAAACTTCAGATAGGATTGCACAGAAGTGCATATAATTCGGCCTCAATCTATTGCCTTCCTTAGCACTGGAAAATACTCAAATTTACTTTAGAGCGTTCAGTTCTTTTTGTTAATAATTCATTCTCTTACCCAATGAAATATGTGAGTTATGTGTTCCCTCCCTCTACAGAAAGGAAAATTAACTTTTAATAGGTCATGCAGAAACAGCAAACTAAATAGCAATCAATGAAATAACTTTGAAAAGTATAAATATATAAAGTAGCATCATAAATCACATCCATTGTCAAAGCTTTCTCCCTATTTTACTCCTTAAAGAGACATAAACTCAGCCTTTTTTCCACACCATAAATAAATGACAAGACAATCCCAACAGAAGTCTTCAGAGATACTCAGATGAGATGCCCCCTGCATCTAGGAAGGCTGCTCAAAATATTTAGGACACTCTTCTATCTTTTGTGCTCATAAACATCCAAATACAATTTTTTATTCTACACATTGTCTCGTAATTCAGGGTGAATCTTACAAATTTGTCCAAGTGGAATCAAAGTCCTTTTTTCTACCCAATTTGGCCTTCCTCCACTCAGCTGGCCTTCACCATCAGGCCACTTCTGCCACCCACTCCCACACCCACACCCTGGAACTGCTCTGTCCTGAACTCCACACCACCCTACAGCTCCCTGCCCTTCTCCCACTACACCTGTCTTTCACACTACAGAGCCTTCCCCAAACCATGAACTGTTTCCTTCCAGCCTCTTAGGCCCCTCCTGGCCACGTTTCATTCCCAGCTCTTATCAACTGCTCCCTGCTACATCCTCACACCTTGCTTTTCAGCCACATCTGATTAGCGAAAATCCACCCTGGACCAGTCTCACGATCTGTTGCCTCTGCTCCGGCATACGGTGCCGGGAGCCATGTACACTGGGGCCCCTGTAAATTCAGTTTCTAATCTTGGCTAGGTCTCAGCACCTCTTCACTTTTCTTTCACTTTTTCTTGATCAGCTCCTCTGCCATGTCCTTCAGTGACTGGAATATTCCAAATAATCTCCATTTTTTCAAGCTCTCAATCCCATTTTACTTTGCCCGCTATCTCATCAAATGCTTATGGTGGCCTAGGGTTTGCTAGGTCTCCCCTCCCAGCTTCCATAACAACCACAGAGTCCACCTTCAGAACCATCCTTCTGAGATTTCTCTACGAAGGCCTCCTTTCACCGATCCCTCCATTTTTGTCTGATCTTCCCTGGGACTCCATCCTTCATCTGTGTTCTCCTTGAGCATCAAACTACTCATACTGTTTTACCTACCACCTCTGTACAGATACATATCTCCAGTCACCCACCCTCCCAGAGCTTCAGACTCACATTCAGTTGGCTGGTGAACACGTGAAAAATCAATATATCACCTTAGCCCAATGTCAATTATTCCTCCTACATTCCCTAGATCCATAATGACACCAGAACTTTAGGAGACATTCTAGTCCCTTCCATCTCATGCATTTCCCCTAGCCAATTGATCAAAATCATATAGACTTCACATCTTGGGCACTTCTCAAACCTATCTTCTCTCCAGCTCTGACTTTCACTCCTTTCTTGCATGTCTGATCCTTTCATCTGGCCTACCACGAGAGCTTCCTGCCATCCAACTGCAAATCTATGGTCCACCATGCTGCCATGACAACCCATCCAAAATGCAAATCTGACCATTTACACCCCATTGTAATGGGGTTTTTCAATGGTTCCCCATCAGCTAAAGCATATAGTCTAAGCCCTCGCATAGTATATATCTGAATTTTTGTGGGCTGGCCCCCAACTACACCAAACCCCTTACGACCCTTGACTCCCACCCCATGCTTTATACTTGATCAATACTGAAATGCCTGAACTTACAAGCATACATAGCTGTTTAACGCTTTAACATTGTAGGCTATTCCCTTAGCCTACAATCCTTTTCTTTCCCTCTTGCCCATTCATCATATAAGTCTTACTCCTCATTCAAGACTCAGTGCAGGTGACTTCTCCAGGAAGCAAGCCTGGTCTTGACCTCCTTCTCACATGCAGTAAGAGCCCGTTTTAGCAACCTGTCATGGCACTCATGATTTGATATTGACATCACCTGTACTCACATCCACATCCTCCTTAACATGACATGCAACCACGAGACTGGGGCCACACTTTATCCATCTTTGTACCCTTAGGGATTAGCCCATTATCAGATACAAAGAGGATCATCAGCATTTGCTGTGGCTTCAACAGAATACACACCTTCGGGAATAAGCAGTCCAAGCATTAAGGAAAAGGGAACTTCATTTCCTCCTGTGATGAGCACTACATAGTGTTCTAGGGAGGAACACTTGATTACTCCACCTCCTCTGTGTCAGAGTCACATGAAACCTGACTTTTACAAATCTGTAATAATGTATGTGATCAGTCAAAACTGAGCAGTCTGTCCTCAAAAACTCTCTGGAAGAGAAGTTGGATTCATTATTCTGCTTAGGCTAGACTGAAATCAGTAAACAATGATACTACTCCAAACAGCAAAAAGTGTAAATCATCAAGGATTTTTATTGTTTTTCTAAATGAATATCCTTTGAATATTCTAGTTTCCTCATTTCCCTTGACCCTTTTGTTTTCTTTTAAATAAATACAGAAGTCTCAAGAAGCAACTTGCTATTAAAACACATCCTTTTGATCACCTTCAATTTTATTTTCAGATTAATGCCCTAAAGTAACACAGATTCTGAAACTATGTCACTGATCTCATCAAGAGTCCTTTCTCTTTATGCTTTTATAGCATTAAGTGCATATGTGTGGTAAAACTTAAATATGTGACCAGATGTAATCATATAAGTAATCAAGGAATATAGCATGTTTAATAATTTGTAAAGGTCCTTCAGCAAATGAGTCAACTTGACTTAGTTTCTTATTCCACACATGGAAATGTCCTTCTCTTGCCTGTGGGGGTAAGCATCGCTATTCCCATTTTACAGGTTGTAAAATTAAGGTTCAGAAAGCTTAAAAACATGTCCAAGCGGTGACCATGGGTTTCCATCTCCACTCTGTCTACTCCAAAGCCCAAGTTCAGAATGCTCAGTTGTACGGCCTCTTCTCAAAAGAGGACATCCAGGGTATAAAATAAGCCTCACTGGCATTAAAGGAGACAGAGCTGAAAGTTTTAGAAAACCCACAAAGTTCACAAATAATTGACTCTCTGGAATTCTGTTTCACTTGTTCCTGAAAGGTTTCACGTTGGTCAGGAACCCACTTCCTCTACACAAGAACAACCATTGTAATTATCATCTAGAGCAAGCACCCTTAGCTTTTCATCTCTTATAAACATTTCCATACTGTACTCCAACTTACAGACCCTCTATTCTTTTCCTCAGTAATGAAGTACTTCAAGAGGAAAAAGGCACAGAAAGGTAAAAGTAGGGGGATTCAATCCCCTTCACCCTCAAGCTCACATCTCTCTTCTTTCTCTCAAAAAAAGAAAAAAAAAAGTTAAACTTAAGAACTTCTCCAGGCACTGTGCTGAACAGGCTAGGGAAAGACGTTGTGGGTATGAAACAAAAGAGAATTTCTTAATCCAAAAAAGATCACACCTGCTACAACCTCTGAATGGAGCTTCAAGAGCCAAGCAGATGGGAGTCACCTATGGTCTCCTGGGGTCTTTCATCATGGAATGACTCACACCACACTTCTCTGTGAACTGCAATCATGTGAGTGAGCTGCACAGGTCTGTCGTTCTTGTTCTTTCTGAATAAGGGTTCCTTTCCCTCCAATCCCTCTACAGTACTGATATCCAAGGTGTTTGGTCTACAGTGACCCTGCTCCACAAAGAAATATTCTAGTGAGTTCCATGGTATACAAGATAGTTAGAGTTTCCTACCATGATTCCAGTTGCACTAAACCTATGTTCCTTGAATTCTTCAGGCCACTGGAAGCCAAGTGGATAAGGCAACTGGGCAGCAAAATAAAAGGAAATCTTGTCCTTTGTTTTGATTTCCTTTTTAAAAGTATTTTTATATTATCCAAGGGTACGGATCTCTTATTTCTCTGTCATCCAAATATACACACACACACACACACACACACACACACACACACACACGGCTTAAGACTTTCTTCAAGAAATGTAAATATTTGGGGTGCCTAGGTGGCTCAGTCAGTTGAGTGATCAACTTCGGCTCAGGTCATGATCTCACAGCTCGTGAGTTCAAGCCCCATGTCAGGCTCTGTGCTTACAGCTCGGAGCCTGGAGCCTGCTTCAGACTATGTGCCTCCCTCTCTCTCTGCCCTGACCCACTCGCATTCTGTCTCTGTCTCTCTCAAAAATAAATAAACATTAAAAAAAAAAGCAATATAAATATTTAGTTCCAGGATACATTTTAGCCTGAGTTATTCTGATAACGTGAAGCAAGAAAAATAATTCAATTTACTCAACCTGTGTTCTTTCTTTTCCCTTTTGTGTTGTATAAGAAAACACTTTCAGATAGGCAATATAACGTTATTTGGTGTCTGAATGTTGTTGTCCCTGAATATAGAGACATGCTCAAATGATAAGATGATGTAATGCTACATCCACTATATAAAATGATACAGCGATTCTATGATGTTCCCAGTAAAAATTCTTATTTCACAGCTCTGTAAAACTCCCTCTGTGGGAACGTGGCTTTGATATTGTCCATCAAGACTCCTACATTCAAAAACAGAGTTTTCTGCAACAATAGGAATGTTCTATATCTGAGGTATCCAATATGGTAGGCACTGGCCATATGTGGCTATTCGGACTTGAAATATGGCTACTGTGACTAAGGGTCTGAATTTCGGTCTGCGTGTCAGGCAGCACAGTTCTAAATGATCTAGGCTTTTCAGTGTTTGGCCAGGATCTTTTTAAAATAAAAGATTAGGAAATAGGCAGTCTCTCAAATAGATCAGTCTACATCTCTAAAGAAGTTCTGTCTCAAAGTATACACGTTCTCTATCTCCATATTGATGGAAAGTAGGTCCACTGTGGTGTGACACTACTCAGAAAACTTCACACCTGCAGTGTCTCCCAACAGGGAAGTGCTCATGCAAATAGAAAGTATTAACGTTACCATAGGTTTTAAAACATTAAAGTGCTCTATGAGGGAAAAAAAACATTAGAACTAACCCAAATAATGTGATATATTTTCTTTCATTCTTCACAAGAATAACTTTCAGGCTCTGACACTCCTTAATTGATAGCCTCACTCCAGGATCTAGGGCTAGGGACTCAGAGGAAGGAATATTAGGGTGTCTACCTCAGGTGTGGCCACCCAGCTATGATGTGAACTGCTGATACCCAGCCCTGCCCCAGAACACTGTCGTCCACACAAACAGGAAACCAAGGTCATCGGGAGGTTCGCTCGTTCTTGAATTCAGTCATTCATTTAGCAAACATTTCATGAGACTACTACATGTCAAGCATCAAGCCAGGCGCAAAAAATATAAAGTTGAGTGACACATAGTTTCTGCCCTTCAGGACTTCGGTTGGAAGGAAACCACATAAATAGATCATGATCTAGCATGGAAGTATATGATGAGCACAGAGAAGACAGGACTCTATGGAAGGTTACCTAACCAATTTGGGAGGGTCAGGGAAGGCTTCTTGGAGGAGGTAACACCTGAGCTGAGTCCTCAGCATGAGGAGGAGTTAGTAAGGCAAAGGCAGGGAAGAAAACATTCCAAGCAATGTGGATAATGAAAACAAGACACAGCCTAAATGGCATGGTAGACACAGGGAACATAGCAAGACAGTGTTGCTCAAGAATAAAGTTAGAGGAAGAGGGTGGTGAGAAAAGAGGCTACAATGCCAGCAAAGGCCAGGGCAAGGCCAAGTATACCACATTAAGGAGCTTGGTCTTTGATCTGCACAAAATGGGAGTTGCCAGAGGGCTTCAGCCTGGGGAAAGGTCCTGTTAGAGAGAGGCCATTTGGTAGCTTACAGAATTTGCAGGGATAAAAGGCAGGAGACTAGGATTTTATATTGGAAAGCAACAATATGAGCCTGCACGCAGACATTAGTAGTGAGAATCAAGACAAGAGGAAACGCCAAAATTCCCAGAAATAGCAAATAAACAGTAATTAGAAATCAGCCACACCTGGGGCGCCTGGGTGGCTCAGTCGGTTGAGTGTCCGACTTTGGCTCAGGTCATGATCTCACAGCTCCTGAGTTCGAGCCCCGTGTTGGGCTCTGTGCTGACAGCTCAGAACCTGGAGCCTGCTTCAGATTCTGTGTCTCCCTCTCTCTGCCCTTTTCCTGCTCATGCTCTGTCTCTCTCTGTCTCAAAAATAAATAAAACATTTTTTAAAAAACTAAAAAAAAAAAAGGAAAAGAAAAAGAAATCAGCCATACCAGGTGATTGGCTGGATCCAGGAGCTAAACAGGGTGACTCAGTGATGAGGGTAATGAAGAGACCACTACCAGTAACAGCTAGTATTTATCACACTCGTATTCTGAGCCGGGCACCATACAGACCCACTAGGGATGGCCTCAGAGGAACCTTCTGAGACAGATCCTGTTTTTATCCCCCCCCCCCAGTTTTTAAAATTTTTTTTTAATGTTTATTCATTTTTGAGAGAGACAGAGACAGAATGTGAGTGGGTTAGGGGCAGAGGGAGAGGGAGACACAGAATCCGAAGCAGGTTCCAGGCTCTGAGCTGTCAGCACAGAGCCTGATGTGGGGCTCTAACTCAAGAGCTGTGAGATCATGACCTGAACAGAAGTCGGACGCTCAACCAACTGAGCCACCCAGGTGCCCCATCCCCATTTTTAAAAGGAAGACACTGAGGTTTGGGAATTAAATAACCTATTCAAAACCAAACATCAAGGAAGGGGCAGAGTTGCAATTCAAATCCAGATGTGTCTGATTCTAGAGCCCAAAACTTCACCATCGTGCAATCGTCTCAAAGGACAGGAGAAAGGGGAGGTTTAGGAGGAAAAGCGGTGGGTGCAGCTCCTGTGACTTTAAGAAGCCTTTGGGATATACACACGACAACCAACAGATGGCTATACACCATGCTGCCGTGCAAGGCAGAGACATGGGGTCCTGGACACATGGGTGGTGGCAAAGAGCCAGTGAGCAGATGAAGTCCTGAAGCCAGAGTCTGTGGGAAATACTCCCCGAACTGAACTCCGACAGCAAGGTGTGAGTACAGGAAGAGAAGCCCACAAAGGGCATACAAGACAGAGTAACAGAGGGAAAACCAGAGGCACGGACCATGCCAGAAGCTGGACTCTAGGAGAAGAGATCTGACAAGGCGCACTGAACACAACAAAGAGATCCAGAATGTTAAGGACCGCAGCACTGTCCACTGGATCTGACAAACAGATCAATCATTAGTAAGTATGACAAATACAAAAATGGGAGACACAGGACATTTCACAGCCAATGGGAGAGAAACAGTAAAGATGTGAAAGCTGAAAATTAGAGAAAGAGAAAGGCACAACAAGTGATGATACAGTAAGGTCCAGGAGGAGGCCAGAGGGGTGGGAGAAACCAGAGCAAAGCAGATGAAGTTAACTCTGACTACACACTGTTTGCAGGCATCAGGACAGGAAATTGGTGATCATTCGAGGAAGCTCAAGTTATTAATGAAGTCAGATGCAAGGTCATCTGAGTGAGGGGGTGGAGAGGTCTTCTAGACAACGGTAACTGCTTGGAATAATCATTAGAAAGGGAAAGAAATGGGCAGCACCAACCTGCCCAGCTGTGAGTGTCCCCAGCACCACTTGGTGGCCCAGGCGCAGGCTTGGAGAAGGGAGTCCTGCCAGCCAAAGATGGCAGAAGCTCAGATCCACCACTGACTTGGGGGAACTGACTAGTGTTCAGATGACCCACCATTTTCTGGGAAGCCTCCTCACCACTGGTTCTCATTCTACTCTTGGGTGAGTTCTGGCCACAGTAACAAAGAACCAAGAAGTAACTCTTCTCCCCAGAAGATCTCCCAAGACAGCACTTTAAAAATTATCAAAAAAATACTACAGCTACAGTTAAACTGCTTGACTCTTATTATATAAGCTTATAAACTGAGACTAAAAACAACTGACACTCAAAACATGGCAATGGCAAAGCCAGAAACAGCCTATAAAAAGTCTTTTGTCTCTCAAATTTCACAGAAATTTGACACAGGAGAATCCCAGTTCTTCTAATGATGCTAGAATTATCATCAGCAGAGTCCAGGACTCAGTGTGAGGGGAATAGTAGGAATCACAAGCAATCTGGATTCTGTAGCAACACAAGGATAAGATGAGTCCACGTTCTCCTTGACAAAATGGCACAGCACATCTGCTTAGGAGAGTAACAATGAAGTACAAGATTCCAACGCCTACCCTCCCCCAAACAACCACTGCACTAGAGTTAGCAGTCTCCAAAACAATGGAAATGTCAGGTCACCCTCCTGTTCCATGCCCTCCCCCCCCCCCCACCACTTCCTCTTTCACCCTGGATGAGTTGTCATCTTTCCATGAAAGAATGCCAAGCCTTCAGTCAGTCTGACTGGCAGTTCCTGCTCTTCAGGTTCCCTGGATGCTTCAAAAGGGTGGCAATGTGTTACCAGAAAGACTACCCTTCTTGGCAGGCTGTTTTCCAGGCTTCCACCCCCGGTGAGTCACCCGCCAGTTTCTGTCATGTATAAGGAGATCTGTGATTATAGAAGACTTCATTCGAGTCTCATGGACCTGAGACTCACCAGTGACACCTTCTAAATTCAGACTGGATTATACAGGTGTTTTGGTGGAGACCTTCCAGATCTCAGGTGAACTAGAATGCGGAAGTGGCAGCAAATAAAATCATGACATAACAATAGTGACAGTCGGTCCTGAATAATAACATTCCCCAAAAACTGAATTCAAAAGCCACCCAGAAAGTAAACAATTAAGTCAAAGCAAGAGTAGTCAAAAGATTTCAACCTTGAACATGAGTCTCCAAAATCTTCTCTTAAAATTATTCCGTGCATGTTTTTAGTAAACGTGCAAGAAAATAAATTTTAGTCCATTACTTACCTATTTTATAATCACCCTTAATAAAAAAGAATCCTCCATTTGACACAAAGGATACATTAAAGCATACACAAGAAAATGGATATTTTAAAGTCTCCTACCAAAGCTTTATTACCACCCCTCTTTTGCATGAATCTGTATTAGACACTATTAGAAATCAAACTATCCTTTCCCTCAAGGAACACCTTTTCAAAGAGCATAAAGACCAAAATAAGTATTGCTATCAGATAAGATCAGTTAAATATCCTGAAACATATTTTTAAAAATAAGATGAAAATGATGCCTGGGTGGTTCAGTCAGTTAAGCATACGACTCTTGCTTTTGACTCAGGTCCTGATCTCATGGGTTGTGAGTTTGAGCCCCACATTGGGCTCTGTGCTGATAGTGTGGAGCCTGCTTGGGATTCTCTGTCTCCCTCTCTCTCTGCGTTCCCTGCTCATTCTTTTTCTCTCTCTCTCAAAAATAAACATTTAAAAAATAAATAAAGATGAAAATAAGAAAACAAGGATGTCAAAATAAGTCCAACAGGTGAATGTTAATGGTGTGTAATGCGATGACAGATAAAGGATTTATACAGAAAAGCAATAGCTTTAGCAGAAAAGAACTTAAGATGAGTTAAGAGTACTGGAGAGTACGGGAAAATGTCAGGTTGTAAGACGTTGAGTAAGATGTTGGCAGTGAGTCCTTCCTTCTCTAGCGACTTCATTGCAAAGAGGAAGAAAGCTTATTTTGTATAAAGCATTTACACATCATTGAAATTATCAATCCAATCTATTGTTCCTCTCTAATAATCTAAGAACAGGTTCTAATGTTCTTCAAAGAAGGGAACACATTCAAATATTTGTTCACGTAATCCATTTATTCAAATATTAATTTGTTAGAGATATGTGGGTACCTAGTTTATGCCAGGTATATAGTACTAAGTATAGAGGCCCCCAGGGGGAACAAATCAAACCTGAGACCTGTCTCAGAGTTTAGAGTCTAATGAGGAAGACAGAAATCGAACAAGTAGTCCCAGAATGACTGTGTACTCACAAATGTCATTATATGAGAGAGAAAAGTACAAAAAACCTAAGTTGCTTTGGGGGACTCATAAAAGGCCTCTTGGTGAAGTGGAATTTAAATGGAGAATTAACTAAGTAATGGGTTGAGAGTTCTGGGACATGGACACAGCTTGTGCATAGGTCCTAAAAATTCATCTTTGTATCTCCAGAGCCTCACAAATAGTAGACGCTCAATAAACATGTATGGAACTTCAAGATCTTAGAACATTCTGAAAATCTCTCCCAGGAACACAACCCATACACACAGAAAAAAAGAAAAAAAGAAGAAGAACTACCAGCACAGAGAGGTGTTATCTGGAACAAAAAATAATAGCAGAACAAAAAATAAATTATGTGAAGAAGTGACTGAAATATTATGCATATTATAGTTGTATGGGACAACATACAAAACTAATTATGCACTTAAGTGGGAAAAGATAATAAGTGTATTTTCTTTAGGAATATGAAAACATGTGAAAATTAAGAATAATACAGGTCCTCACATGTCAACTGATAAAATTAATGAACTAGCAACCATCCAATTTACATTCCGTATATAAAACTGCAAATTCCTTCTATTTTGAAGGAATTCTTCCGGTCAATTTTCAGACAAAGCTCATTCCCACCAACTCCATCCATGCCGGTCCCCAAAGAATTGCAGTGTTACCTTAGTAACACCTTACATTTCCATAAGGCCTTATATTTCTATAAAGTCTCTTCCCATACATTATACTTTTGCTATCATCATTGGCTTCTTCCATATGATTTTTATTATTTTATAGGTCAGTATAATGTGCTGTATGTACAAATCAGCAAGGAAAAAGCAGCTCCTGGTTCCCCACACGGGACCCCAAGGGATTTATTGTTCACCACTGGCATTTTAAGTATCACATATTTCTTTTTAACACCCTTATCTAGGAAAGGAATCGAGTGTATGTAAAATAGACCACTTCATAAGTTTGAAAATTTAAGAAAAATCATTTAAATCTTAATGTCCTAACAAAAACACTGCTATGGATTTGTGAAGTGTGTTTCTACCTATGTTTTATGTGTATCTCTAGTTTTTCTGATAATAAATTATATATGCTCACTGGAAAAAACACAGTTTAGATAATGAAAGTCCTCTATAACTCCACCCCACTTCTGCACCCGAGAAAACTATTGCTAAGGGTTTGGCTATGCAGGTCCACAATCCCTTATCTACTGTCCCATTATTCAAAAAGCTCCAAAACCCGGGGCACCTGGGTGATTCAGTTGGTTAAGTGTCCACTCTAGATTTTGGCTTCGGCCCTAATCCTACAGTTCATGGGTTCAAGCCTCACATTGCAATGAGTGCTGGCAGTGCTGAGCCTGTTTGGGATTCTCTCTTTCTCTCTCTTTCTCTCTCTCTCTCACTCTCAAAATAAATAAATAAACTAAAACAAAACAAAACTCCAAAACCCAAAACACTTTTATAACGTTGGTTGTCAAAATCTGATTTGAACATACATAATGTCATTTGTAATCTTTATATATCCCACTTAGTGTGAATATTCATGTGTCGCTGCAGAAGCATTAATGTTTTTGATTACAGGGTGCCATCCAACCCCCTTAGTAGAGCCATTATTTAATAGATGACACATGGCCCTATGAAAGATTGAAAAATCCTGAATTCTGAAACACACTTTTTTTAAGTTTATTTTATTTATTTTTGAGAGAAAGAGAGAGAGAGCAAGAGGGAGAGAAAAAGTCCCAAGCAGGCTCCCTCCTCGCTCAATACAGAGCCCAACATGGGGCTCGAACTCACGAACCATGAGACCATGACCTGAGCCGAAACCAAGAGTCAGATGCTTAACCAACTGAGTCACCCAGGCACCCCCAAGTCTACATCCCTTACTTGAACTATTGGAATCAAGTGTGTTTCTGGGGAGCGCCTGGTTAAGCGCTCAGGCTCAGTCAGTTAAGCGTCTGACTCTTGGTTTCAGCTCAGGTCATGATCTCACAGTTTGTGGGTTCAAGCCCTGCATCGGGCTCTGTGCTGACAGCTTGGAGCCTGGAGCCTGCTTTGGATTCTGTGTCTCCCTCTCTCTCTTCTCTGCCCCAATTGTGCTCTCTGTCTCTCAAAAATAAATAAATGTAAAAAAAAAAATTAAAAAATAAAAGATTCTCTCCCTTTCCCTCTGCCCCTCGCACACACACAAACTCTCTCTCTTTTTTATTATTGTCATGCTAATTTTCTTTATTTATTTTTTACTATGAAATTTATTGTCAAATTTGTTTCCATACCACATCCAGTGCGCATCCCAACAGGTGCCCTCCTCCATGCGCATCACCCACTTTCCCCTCCCTCCCACCCCCCCACCAACCCTCAATTTATTCTCAGTTTTTAAGAGTCTCTTATGGTTTGCCTCCCTCCCTAACACACACGCTCTCTGAAAAAAACAAAAACAAAAAAAACCCTACACTTGTACGAATATTACTATCATTAACACTATTTCAGAAGCAGACCATATACCATAAATACCTCTCTGTAATTAGATTTTCCAACGTGATAATACATCAGAGATATCTCTGCACGTCAATTCACTGTGCTCTTTAAACAGCCATCTGGACACATGTGAGGAATAGTAGGACAGGAAGAGTGAGGGGAACCCTGACTTTAAGGAAAGGGTAAATAATTCAAAAGGAGACCCACAGCAATGGTTAGGGAAGAAGTCTACAAGCAAAGAACAGGTATCACAGAATTCAGAGCCAGAAAGGCTCTTCGGGCCAACAGCCTCATTTTTCTGTTAGAAAGCTAACCTGGGGTAGACAGAGGTGATGACTCCCTTACATTCCTGCTGCCATTTAGCGGGCCACCTGCCACCGGAGCCCCAGGGTCCTACTTCCGCGCTCCTGCCACACTCACTGCGGCTGCTCTGAGACTCCGTACCCCAAAAGGTGAGGGCACGATTAGCTATGAAAACTGTGGGAGCAGCTTTCTCCGTGCAGACGCGCAGACTGCTCCCGGGGTTAACGCAAGCTGCTAATACAGAAGTCTGTTCGTCCACCACCGTGAACAGTAGCCGTGCAAACTCCGCAGCTTGTGCTTTTATAGCTTTGTCGCTAAACAGAGACAGGTATGGGAAGCCATCCCCAATTACTAAGAATTCAAGCTGGATGTTCACATTTAGGTTGCTTTCTCTCAAATCAAGCCACCGTAGGCCACGAGCATGTCATTTTCTTTACTAACCTTGATTTGCCTTTTTGGGCCCCACAGAGCTAACCCCATTATCGAAGAACACTGACACTATTCCACCAGCTGGGAGACCACCAACACTGCACGAGTCTCCTCCAGAATCTCCCCACCCCTCGCTGTGCCCCCAAAACCACTTGGTTCATTCAAATGTGTCCCTCCCAACAAGCAAGTATGCTTTCGTTTGCATAAAGCAAATCTAAAATGTGCATATATATCCAAATCCTGGAATTCACCATACAGAAGAGCAGAGGAAAAAAGAGTGAATCTACAGAATATCAGCAGGACTTTCCCTCTCCTCCTCAACACAGGCCCCAACCACCATGTCTACCCCCCTCCCCGTCACGCTTACAGCAGCAAGTGGGACGGACGCAACTTGGCCAACCCTTTGCTAGAAGCACCATCTGTGAGAATAAAGTTTATAAACATATACTTCCAGAATCCTGCGGCCCTTCAAAGGAACCCCCACCTCACAAAGACTGTGGAAATAAATTACAGTAATGCAGCCTTCTCTCAAGACACCTGGGGCTACAGCCCAGTCAATCCTGTGGGGGGAAATGAAAGCTTTTCAACAGAGTATCACAAAACCTCTGCCATGTCCTGAGGACTGCTTCAATTCTATAAATTGACTGAGAAGTTAAAAACACATGTAGTGTGCTCATGTACCCTGGGGTCCTAAAACACAAAGCAAAGCGGTGCTTCACCAAAGCCCACCCATTTCCAGAATCTACCCACTTCCACAGCTGTGGCTGCCTGGAACAGACTGGCTCTTACAGGGAAAGCTGGAGAATAACCTGTACAATCCCACCCCCAGACACCAGGGGACTGATCTCCGAGTATTGTAAGATGGAAGTCAGCGAGGTTATTTTGAAGTTACATGAGGGTCTAAGCTAAGCGAAGGGCTTTTACACCGTCAGCACAGTGGACACCTCGACCCCACAAAGGAGCAGTAACAATATCCCCCTCCCTTCCTCCCCAGGATGCTGGGGAAAGCGTAGTCATGCAGGCTGTTGAGCTTCCCCAGTAGACACAGACACGGGGGAGAGAGGACACTCTTTAGTGTCTTGGAGAAGCAGGAGACTCTGATGAGAAGTGAGGAGAGAGACCCTACCGCACTTTCTAGTCTGTTTCAGATAGGGCTCCAAAAGGCAATGAGATGTTCTTAGTCTCTCGAGGAGTATGGAACCTGAAGATGAAGCATAAACTCTGACCAAATAACTTTCTATAAAAGCCCATAGATCTAAATATCTGTCAGTTCCCTTCTCTCTGTTTTTACACTGTGTACAAAGCAGCCTGGCAAATACATGTGCTGGTGTTTTCTGGGGCCCAGTGGCTGACGGGTGGCCTTTGGATGGGCTACAGTCTCATCCTCAGCCCTGACGGGAGAGGGAGGAGGGAGAGAGAATGCAAATAGGAGTGAACTCAAAAGACAACATACAAAGTGCTACACAAACGTCGGTTATCTTCCCAGCTCTGATTCCTATAGCACTTCATGCAGACCTTTTTGGGACATTTATAACAGATTATTTTGTCACCGTTCTCTGTGTAGTTACCGTATTCATATTTGTATCCCAAGCACAGTCCTGGCATAGCACAGGCACTTGCTAAATACAGTATTTGTGACCCAGCCACGAACACAGGAACGACCATATACTTAAGCACCATCCAGAATTTCTGAAGCCACGCGCACTGTTCCCCACCCCGCACCAGAACAGCAGCAGGTTTCCGTTGGCACAGTGTGCAGGCAACAGCTCTACGCTCCCACAGTACAGGACTGGGTCTGCGCCCAAACCTTCCTTCCCCCTTTTATTGGATGCGTGTTCCTAGAGAATTTACTTAACCTCTCAGAGCCTCCATGTCCTCATCTGTACAATGGGGACCATAATATCTACCTCAACAAGACTGCCAGGAGATCAAATAAGCTAAGAAGTATTAAAGACTGGTATATAGTCCTCCATACATATGGAGAGGGCAGCAGGAGACAGCAGAAAGAGCACTGTATCTAGAGTCAGACCTAGGCTAGAGTCAGATAGGTCAGATAGGTCTGGCTGCCTCAGAGCATCACTGGAAGGGTCAGAGTAGGAAACAGGGAAAACACCTTGAAACCTGTAAAGGGCTAAGCAAACGAGCCACCACTTACAAGTCTCAAGCACAGACTTTTAAGAATATCAAGTGATACTCCCCCTCCCCCATCATGCTATCAAATTCGCGGAATGAATCCATGGAACCACACTTCCCACAGCTGCCTCTGCGTCAGTCTGTCGGCCGGACAAGCAATGCCCAGTGGTCACCTGCTGTGTGCCAGGCATGTGCTGGCGGCTGATGATGCTGACGGGCTGTGGACCTTGCCTTCAAACCTTCAAGATGCCTACAGTCTCACGGGGATGACTCATCAATTACAAATAATCATGTGCCAAGTGCCACCAGGCAGAAGAGCCAGTTGGGATGAAAGCGTAAAGCGGGGGCAGAGGTGGTAACCCTGAGCCTGGAGGACTCACAGGAAAGGCCACATTACCCAGGGTTACTGAAAATGTCGTTTGGTGACTGTGACAGAGAGGAAGGAGAGGAAAAGGTCAGCCGCAGAAATTATACACTGAAGCCAGTGTGCAAACCAGCTCAGAGCACAGCTTCCTAAAATTAAGAACATAGGTAATAAAAATGCTTCCCTTTTACTGGACCCAATAAAGAACGAGAGAAGCTTCTCTCTGTCTCAACACAATCAAAATAGAAAAGTGGCTTCCTTCACCTGAGGCTCACACATCAGAAGTGGAGGCAAAGCTTTTGTTTCCCTCCATCTGCCAACAAGCCTTGTCCTACCTCCCACCTTTCCAGACAGCACATGCTTTAAATGGCCCCATGTTTTCATCCACCCGGCCCTTTCCTTCTCTTCGTTCAAAACCCGCTTTCTGGGGGCGCCTGGGTGGCGCAGTCGGTTAAGCGTCCGACTTCAGCCAGGTCACGATCTCGCGGTCCGTGAGTTCGAGCCCCGCGTCAGGCTCTGGGCTGATGGCTCAGAGCCTGGAGCCTGTTTCCGATTCTGTGTCTCCCTCTCTCTCTGCCCCTCCCCCGTTCATGCTCTGTCTCTCTCTGTCCCAAAAATAAATAAAGGTTGAAAAAAAAAAACAGTTGAGAAATAATGACTCAACCATGAGCTCAATTGGAGGGCTTCTCACCAGAGTGAATAACTACCACTCAGTGATACCTTTAAAAAAAAACAAAAACAAAAAAAAACCCGCTTTCTGGCCACACACCTCCAGACCATTCGAAAGTAGGAGGAGTCCCAGACACAGCCACAGTCAGCCTTCTCTATGGCACACTGCTCTGGCTGTGACCCCCTCCCTGAGAACATCAACCGTGCGGTCTGACATTTAGGAAGACATGAAAACATCAGCGCTGCCCAAAATGGAAGCCTGGTTACCAAATAAAACGGTCAAAGATCTCATCAGAAAGAGGAATGGAAAGGACCCCGGGAATTCCCCTGTGGGTTTCTAAGCTCTGTCGGCACCTGGAGGAATGGGTTTAGGGAGTTCAATGGCATAAACTCGCCTCCCCCCCATACTCATTCATCCCCTCTCTTCATCCCACTGTCTCAGCCATGCTCGTTAAAGTGTATTTAATGCCATTGCCTACAAAACCTGGGTCCTCTTCCTTTCTATTTTGGTCAAAGGTGGTTGCGTTGTCCTACACCCCAGGAAACTTCGCCGACTGAATGAAGTTAACACTGCCGGTGTAAAACAGATTTTTAATATCTAACACTTCAGATCTGCCGATGTAAATTACTAACGAGGTTCACTGCTAGTTATATTAGGCTTCTGGGGTGTAAAACAGAAGCATTACTAACCAAAATCTGATGAAAAAGGACTCAGTACCTCTGAGGGGTCTACATTAGGTTTATCACCTCCACTAGCTTCTAGTTAACATTCACCACCACTTAGGGGTAACTAAATCCAAGCCAAGAGCACAGAGCTCCAGAAAATTGAGATTCCAGAATAAACTACAGATGCTCCAGGAGGCCCAGAAACACCACTCTTTTCCTAGCAGGCAAGAGGTACTCTGGCCAGCAACCAGCGGGTATGGACACCCTAGCCAGGGAGACAGAGGATGAAGGCGGCTGCAGGAGGAGGAGAGCATGAATACACCTGCACGGACGCTTTCCATGCAGCCTTGAAGATAATCAGAAAAATACTACCAGTACAAAATTGTCATTTATACCGCAACACCCTATCCCCCTGGCTCTGGGAAAATAGTTAAATAAAAAGTAGGTGCATTTTTGGGAGCACCTGCTCAGTGGGTTGAGTGTCTGACTCTTTGATTTCGACTCAGGTCATGACGTGATGGAGGCTGGGCTTGGAGCCTGTGGGTTCTCCCTCTCCCTCTGCCCCTCCCCGCCTCACGTGTGCGTATGTGCATGCGTGTGTCTGCGCATGCTCTCTCTCAAAAAAAAAAAAAAAAGGGCAGGTGCATTTTTAAAAAGCAACTAAGTCAGTATTCTCTCTTTACCTTGGCAAAATCAAACCACCTTAGATTAGCAGCAGAATGACGGCCTCTTCAGAATTTTCACCAAAATCCCTTCAGTTTGAGGAATACCTATTACTGGCTTCCCTCCCCCCTCCCCCCAGCCCACCTCTTGCCAACCAAATTCAAAGAGACTCAATAAATACCCCTACACCATCCCTAAACTATGCTTAAACACGACTTGTGAGAACGTTGACGTCATCCGCTAATGATGGAATGAAAGATAAACGAGAAGAACTTAAATGCTTAGGGAAAATAACTCATTTCAAAGATCATTCCTATAATGGCTGTTTGGTTGAAGTCCAGGACTGAGGGTAGACTTTAAATCAAGCTCACATTAACAGAACGGTTCACAAAACACAGGCAGAAAGATGTGCAGTGGCAGTGTTGGCTCTCACTTGCTTGGCTCATGAAAGTTTTATTCCTTTACAGGCTTCTGCATCAAGGTCTTATCACACACACAATAAAATATGTGATCCCTAAAAGTGTTCATGTACCTGTTTTCCCTAGATAAGCTCCTCGAGGGCAGAGAACCTATCTTTATTTCTGCACATTCCATGTCTAACATAACCTCAGACACATAATAATTGCTTCAACAAAGTCGTGAACGTATTGGCCAATTAATCGCTAATCTAAAACTATCTTTTTTTTAATTTTTTTTAATTTTATTTTTTTAATTTACATCCATGTTAGTTAGCATATAGCACAACAATGATTTCAGGAGTAGATTCCTTAGTGCCCCTTACCCATTGAGCCCATCCCCCCTCCCACAACCCCTCCAGTAACCCTCTGTTCTCCATATTTATGAGTCTCTTCTGTTTTGTCCCCCTCCCTGTTTTTAGATTATTTTTGTTTCCCTTCCCTTATGTTCATCTGTTTTGTCTCTTAAAATCCTCATATGAGTGAAGTCATGATATTTGTCTTTCTCTGACTAATTCCACTTAGCATAATACCCTCCAGTTCCATCCACATACTTGTAAATGGCAAGATTTTATTCTTTTTGATTGCCGAGTAATATTCCTGTGTGTGTGTGTGTGTGTGTGTGGGTGTGTTTATACATACCACATCTTCTTTATCCATTCATCCATCGATGGACATTTGAGCTCTTTCCATACTTTGACTATTGTCGATAGTGCTGCTATAAACGTGGGGGTGCATGTGTCCGTTCGAAACAGCACACCCATATCTCTTGGATAAATACCTAGTAGTGCAATTGCTGGGTCATCAGGTAGTTCTATTTTTAGTTTTTTGAGGAACCTCCATACTGTTTTCCAGAGTGGCTGCACCAGCTTGCATTCCCAATTTTAAAACTATCTTCAAAGGAGAAAAAAGGCCATTGGTGTGGGCTACAGCCTCCAACACTGGGAAATGCCTCTGGCTACCTCCTGTTACTGTTTGTAGAATCTATCCAAAACGTGATGCAGTGCACTTGTGCTGACACACTGAACTGTGCCTTTACCTAGCAATTCACTGTTCAGTTAAGAGAACACACAGTTAAAGATAAAAGAAGTGTCCAGTATAGCAAGTGCAGTGTTTGAAGGGAGGTTAACCCCAGAGATCAAATTTGTGCTCTGTGATCATTTGATACTTCACTCATTAAATTGCTAAGCTGCCAACGTTAATTTGGGGGAGTGTTGTGCTATCTGAGGACCTGTCACCTGCGGTAGAATCACACACAGCAGAAGACATCCATCCTTCCTCTCTGGGGCCTTATAAACAATTAAACCCTTGCTAATTTCTCTCCCATTTTATCAGAACCAAGAAATAGATACCCTTAAAAGGCAAATAGACGGGAGTTCATCTTGCAGTTTTTTGTTTTGCCTCCTATCAATCACCTGAAGTGGGCATGATGGGGGCTGGTGGCTCTACGCAGATGCTCAAACTCTAGCTCCATCACTAAGTCGAAGCAAGCGTCTTACCCTCTCTGGGCCTCCGCTGCCTCCCAAATAGAGGAGAAGACATACTATCTCCAAGGTGTTCTGACAACAGACTGAGTTAACGCATGTGAGCACTCAACCTGGCACCTAATTAACCCTTACTGAGTATCTACGATGATTAGGCATTACCCCATCTCCTCGCCCCGTTTATCACTTCTCTGCCCCTCTGGACACAGTAGCAGAACTCTTAGAAGGAACAAGTTGAGACTCATGGTGGAGGATCATCTGTCCTCTTCAGCGTGCACAGTGCACACTTGATTCCCATCACCGTCAAATTGCTGTTGGAGGCTCTGTCCATCTACTCTCCATAAATACATGTTACAAGTTTTAGTCCACGGACGAGGAAAAGATACAAACGACATACTACTTCTGCATAGTGGTCAACGTTAACTAGATACCTCATGTAAGCTCCTCCCTTTTTACTTGAGGTCTAATACCTACACAGTCTGGGGAACTTAAGTATTAAGGAGAGACTCTTACAAAAGCCAGCTTCAAAGGGACCCCAAGTGACGGAGACTTTAGGGAGAGATGGTGCTCCACAAACGTGCTCTCTGGAAAAGGGGGTGAGAGGGGAGATTGTCTATGTGTGAGTATCTTAGGACTGGCTACCCTAAAAATAGTGGAAACAGGAAAACGATTTGTGAGGAAATATACTAGAAAAAGGAACTGAGAGAGAATGAGTACGCAGCCTAGTATAGTGACAAGGACAGAAATGAGCCCTTAGCATGTCTGAGGTCATTCTTCTGAAGCAGAAGCCAAAAAACTGTCATGTAAAGCCACATAGTTGGTAAGCAATTCCAGTCTAGCCTCAATCACTCAACTGGAGTGCAGGACAGTCACGGGGATTTAAAATTTTAAAAATTTGTCCTGGATGATTTGTAAGTAAGGTTCCTTGGTTCCTAGAGCTTTAAGGAGCTAGCAAATGTGGATCTGATTAAAACAGAAGGTTACACAGATAAGCCACGGAAGGAACTTCTAGAAGTCACACACACACACACACACACACACACACACACACACACACTCACCCAAGCAGAGATCAATAGGGTCAGGACGTTCATCAGAGCAGACCTGGAAGTGACCACCCCACCTATCTCATTGACAGCCAAACCTGTTGATTACAGACCCAGGCGCTGCCCCAAGCTGTACCTGCAGCTATTTGACGGCCTCACAGCTGGCTCTGCAGCCCTGAAAAGAGCAGGTTTGGTCACACAGCAACCTTCTGGCACTTTCCACCAGCTCTTTTTCTTGAAATTGAGTTACAAACATTAAGCACGTCATGCAACAAATCACCAAAGGGGGGAAAAGATGAAATCGGCCACTAAAATCCCTGCTTGAAGCGTGCTATACGCGTCACACAACAGCTTCCTTTTGTGGAAATGCCTGGCACAGAGTGGACCCTTTTGCCTGTTTTGATTTGCATCACAAAACACCTGTACTGACGTGGCCGGGAAATGCCAGGCACCACTGCACTTGACTGCTGCCCTACTTCCCAGGGGCTCAGCGAAGCTAGGTCTCTCGTATTTATTTCCTTTTCTTCTTACGCAGCCAGTGTCATGAAGCAGCCATCCTGGCAGTGGACGTGAATGACATCAGAATTCTCAAGAGCTGGGAGAATTTCAGAGATCTCTCACTTCACCAGTGGCCAGAACCAAGGCTATGCCTCTTCCGTCCCAAGCCCACAAGCAAGCTGTGTCCCTCACGTGGTAAATTCAATGGTGCTCCAAAGGTATACTAACATAATTTTAGGATCATGAGAGGAGATTGCTAGAAGTAGAAGTCACCATCCAGAAGAGCCACCGTGCATAAAATACCTGTGCAGCATGAAGGTGACAAGATTCTGGGGTTAGAAGAGTTACACTTAAGAACCGTCAGATGGAATACCACTCAGTCATAAAAAAGAATGGTATTTGCAACAACATGGATGGACCTAGAGGGTACTCTACTAAGTGAAATAAGTCAGACAGAGAATGACAAATGCTGTGTGATTACACTTACATGTGGAATCTAAAAAAACAAAACAAAACAAATGAAAAACCGCTCTCAAATACAGAGAAGAAACTGGTGGTTGCCAGAAGTGGATAGGGAGGGATGAGATCAACAAAGGCGATTAAGAGGTACAAACTTCTAGTTATAAAACAAGTCACAAAGATGAAAAGTACAGCATAAGGAATGTAGTTATTATAACATGTTGTACAGTGTGGACACTTACCATGGTGAGTACTAAGTAATGTACAGAATTGTGAAATCAACATACTGTACAGCTGAAACTAATATAACACTGTATGTCAATTCACTTTACGAATTAAAAAAAGAATTTAAAGAAAAAAAAAAAAACACAAAAACCTCTCAGGATCCTAAGCCCAGGAGAAAGCCAAGGAGTCAGGCTCTGCTTCCACACAGAAGATGGGGACCTGGAAAACCCCTGTTCTAGACAATCCTGCTCTGTTTCCTTGACGCCAAATAGGATTCCACCCATTTCAGTCTAACAGAGCTATAGGCAAAACTCTTTTTATTTTTTAATCAACTTTTGTACTTTCACTATGTGTCACACGCTTTAGTCAAGCAATGACTATTACTCAAAATACTGCTTGATTACAAAAAGTGGCCAGGTACTAGATTTAGATAAAAATACTTTTCAGTGCACATTAGATACATGTTCTGTGTTTGAAATAAACGTCTAAGGAAACCTGTCTCTCTTCCCTGTATTGCCTAGTTCTTATTTTATCACAGCTCCAGAACGAATGAAAATCCCACCAATAAAATTTAAGACCCTCTTTTCCTTATAGGGTAGTCTTTGCATGGTTTTCTAAGAGAAGTTGACCAGTCTTAACACAGAAGTCTTCTCTATCCCGCCTAGTGTCTTTTGCAATGAGCTGGTCACTATTTCTCTAAAGGGCCATTCTATTGGAAGATCTCTCCCTCAGGCTATAATCATTGGAGATTCATTAATTTCCTAATTGAAGTTAATGTTAAACCTTTCTCCAGATAATACACTAATCTCTGAGCCATTCCTTTCACTTATCAATCCGAATAACCAGACTACTGTGGGGACTGCTCCACTGTAAACACCAACCAGGCAATAAACACAAAGCACAGTTAACAGTGGACTGTTCCGGGCCACTCAGAAAAAAAGTAAAGCCAGAAAAAAAGCAGGCACTCAGAAACAAAGTAAAGGCAAGAAGCCTGTGCAAGAGGAACCACAGATTCATTTGGAACAGTATCTGCTGATCCACGGAGAAGCTACTGCTTCAGTCAGAGGTAAAGCTTCTCTGCCTTGAAGTGATGCTACCCAGTTCCTGGACCTTCACAAGCAGCTTCTACAGGGCATTGTTTAAGGTCAGCTGGTAGAGAAATTCTAAGTGACTTTTCTGAATGCTAGTCTTCAACAGATCATTTAAGACATCTAACGATCAGTTCTTATGTGGTAATCGGTAAACCTGGCTTTAAGACTTCACACTGGACCAGAACACACTGGAAAATGTGCAGTGAGAGATGGAAAGATCTGTTGCATTTTCAACGAGGGCTAAGACACCTCCACCCTGTGGGTTCTGCCATGCAGCCACAACAATGACAGTGGTGAAGGGCAGAGTTCCTGTGGAAACACTTACAGTGCAATTCTTCTGGTGGAAACAGGCCTCTGAAAAAACAAAGGCTTTGCACCAACAGTGCATCGTGATGGAGTCCAGCAGAATGGTGGGTCTGGGGCGGAACATTCAGAGCCTAAGCCAAGAATAAATATTAACGTCACATACGTGAAGCTGAAACTCTCTCGCTAATTAAAGCACAAAACCTGCAGATATGACATATCCTGGTATCTTCAGATCTTCAAGCAGCAGCTCATTGACTAACTCATAATCAAGGGCATCTCTCCAAGGCTCTTCTGCAGCTAGGAAAGGACAAACCACAATAAGCTACGTTTATATGAGTTAGGTTGATCATATTATATGCTAATAAATGAGTTGGCTCCACCTTCAGCAACCTTCTGCTTGAATTTAATTACTGGGTTAGCCTTTAAAAGGGCACGCCCTCCACCTGCAAATGAGTTTGGCACTCGTGTTCAGAAGACAGCTGGACATCTAGACCACACTCTGCCCCTCCCATGAGATAGCCCAGTTCTACTACAGGGGCAAGCCACCAAGCTTACGACCACAGGGCCACCCCCAGACGAGTCTCAACATCACACTGACTTTTACCACCTCCGGTGTAAAGAGGAGAACCTTTTCTCACCCCTCACCCCAAGGCATCCAATTCAACCATTTATTCAGCACCTATCAGGGGACACGCACTGAGAATAAATGAGAACAGACCAAGACAATCCCCCTACCGTCATGAACTGTGTTCCTGTCAATAGAATGAACCAGGAAAAATTTGCTTTTAAAAAGCACTGAAGTCGGGGCGCCTGGGTGGCTCCGTCGGTTGGGCGTACGACTTCGGCTCAGGTCACGATCTCGCAGTCCGTGAGTTCGAGCCCCGCGTGGGGCTCTGGGCTGATGGCTCAGAGCCTGGAGCCTGCTTCCGATTCTGTGTCTCCCTCTCTCTCTGCCCCTCCCCCGTTCATGCTCTGTCTCTCTCTGTTTCAAAAATAAATAAAACGTTAAAAAAAAATTTAAAAAAAAATAAAAAGCACTTAAGTATTGTTAGCCCCCTCAGTCAGTTAAGCATTTGACTCTTGATTTCAGCTCATGATCTCGCAGTTTGAGTTTGAGCCCCGGGTCAGACTCCGCACTGACAGCGCTGAGCCTACTTGGGGATCTCTCTCTCCTCTCTCTACCCTTCCCCCGCACTCTCACACACTCTCTCTCAAAATAAATAAATATTTAAAAAAAAAAAAAAAAAGTATTGTAGCTCTGTGTAAAATGACCCATACAGATAAAAATTCCATGGGGAAAAATACCAATTTCCAAGGGGGAAATGGAGAAAGGTATTTGTACCACCTCAAACCTAGTTAATACTGACTTACCCTGAACACTGAACTCAAATATCACCTCCTCCAGAAAGTCCTTTCTCAATGCCCAGGTTTGCAATCCCTAACATTCATTTTTATTACCGCAGACATCTCATTCCTAAACTCAGCTACTCTCCGATGGAACAGTGGGCTTGTGCTGTCTTCCCCACCACCAAGGGGAGCAACTTGAACTTTGCCCGTCCAGCACCTAACACAGTCTCTGTCCATAGCAGGTGCTCAGTGAAGGCTGTCGGCTGACACATGGAAGCGTCCTGGCATGTGCATATGCACGCTCAGGCCTGTCAGTGGGTGTGTTTGTAGTTACAAGGAGAGTGACATATTTTTTCTGTGTAACCTCCTTCATCCTCTTATCTTTTCTAGCGTTGTTATATAACAAGCCTTCGGTGCAAGGTACAAAGGAATACCTGCCCTCCTCACCCAATATGCACTGGAAATGAAGTGAATTAAATAAGAGGAGAAGAAAACCTAACTCGCTTGTTTGTATGTACATCCTGAACTGGACACGAGGAGAGGTGGGAGACAGAACGGGGGAGGTAGGCAAGGCCAGACTCCTGGGAATCTTCCCAGGAAGCCTGAACTTTATGGGCAATGGGAAGCCTTTAAAAGATTTCCAGCAGGACACAGGTTAGGCTTGAGCTGTGGACAGCTCATCCAAGCAGCTCTGTGGAAGGTGGACTTGAGGGAACAAGATTTGACTCATGGAGATTACTTCCAACGCTATTGCAATAACCCACCTATAGGACAAGGGCCTAACAGGTGTGGTACTGATGGAAAAGAAGAAATTGATTCAACAAGTATTTAGCGAGTCGGTTCAGCAGAACTTGGCAATTGATAGAAATGGCGAAATGGGTAAGAGAGAGAAAATTCCACAATGATGCCTAGAGAACTGAACAATGCCGAGACTAGTTCCAAGTAAACAGACAGAGGAGCAGGTTAAGGGGAAAGATGGAATATTTAATTGTGGACAGTGTTGACCTGGAGATGCCTCATGGATGTCCAAATAGGTCTTCCCAGCAAGTATACTAGATGTGAGACCTTGGACTTGTTCTGGCACCTCCCTAAGCCACAGTTTCCTCAGGTAGAACATGCAGCTGCCTGGTACCTGTTCATGCCTCATGGGATGTCGTGAGGATTGATGGAGACAGAGTATAAAGCCCTTTGCCCTGAGCTGCCCCAGTCCTAGAAGCAGAAGCGGGAAGTGGGATCAGGGACAAAAATGGGAGACAAAGCATTGCAAGTCCTTGGCATATGCACAATATGGTTAAGATTGTGAAAGCAGAGATCATTTGAAGTGAAGAAGACAGCGATAAGGACAAAACCCCAGGAAATGCCAATATTCAAAAGAACCTCAAGGAGAAAGTAGCAGTCAACAAGACAAATAAGAAGTGACATGATGGCATAGTCATTCCCGGGCTTTGCATGGTATCCATGCAAACTGAGAAGAGATGAGGGGAGACACTGAGCCCCACCTCAAAAGGGAAGCAAGCAAGGCCACGGGAGGGCTGTGCAGCTCGTTCTGTTGGAGCTGGGAAGGCTGAGTGTTTAGGGAGATTTGGGCCTCTTTCTAAAAGGGAAGGTGTCAGAGGAAGGGAGAGGATGAAGGTATGGGACAGGGAACACCTGACCCAGGAAAGACATGGAGAAGACCCCAACAAGGCAGTTGGAGGCGTGGGCCCCAACAGCAAGCTCACCTCACCCCAAGTCTGCCTGCAAGGGAAAGCAGGGCCAGAGGGGACATGTCACAGGTGGGAGTGGAAGTTCACTCCATCAGCTTCAGTTTTCTCTCGGGACATGGGTGTACTTGCCTACAGAGAATGATCTGGGTGCTGGGACACAAACAGGCTCTCCCTGGTTATAACTGACTAACCTGAGCTCTTCCAAATAATGGGCCAAGGAGGAGACAAGGAAGAAAGCAAGAGTCCGGCTAAGAGGAAGAGGGGGAGCTTGAAGAGAGTGACACTAAATAAATAAAGTGACACTTTATTATTCATTCTGCCAATTCTCCCCATGGGTTTCTTCCTTGTCATGTGAACTTTGCTGAAGCCGGACTGTCACTGAGTAACTGGACTTCAAAGTTTTAATGGAAACGATAGTAATGGAAAGCCTCGATCAATATCTTGACATGAACAATTTCAGAATCATGATTTTTCCTGTTTTAAAACAGAATCCTACATGCACAAGTTCAACAGGACCAAGTTACAGCAGGAGTCAGCAACGAGCTGTGAGAAATTCATTTCAGAGAGGAAAACGCACACTGTAGAGTCATAATGAAGCAACTTCAGGGGTCCCTTATTTACTTTGCCAGAACAGGACATTTGAAGGCAAAAAAGAAGCTTAAAAGGCAACTATCACTTCAAGGTCACAGTTAAACCATGTCCTAGTTTATGTCCCTTGTTGGTGTCCTGTTCTCACCAAGGGCGGACGGGCAGTCATAAATATATTCCCGACATATGTGTACCGGAAGATAGTCTAAGCCTTCCAGTTCTTCCTATTTTGAAAACCATCTCTTATCACCTCAACAAGTTAACATTTTCTTTGGGGAACCTGGGATTCAGCTATTCTTTCACACACCTTTTACATTTATTTAAATAACAAAGAGAATAAAAATCATGCTGGCACATTCCTTCTCTCTTAACTACTCCTGAGGCTGCTCTTAAACTCTCTGTCTCTCTGTCTGTCTCTCTTTGTCTCTGTCTCTGTCTCTGTCTCTCTCTCTCTCACATACACACACATACACACACACAAAGTTTTAATGTCTCTATCTGAAATACGAATTTTTAAAAGACAAAATCTTTTAGCAAAAATGAATGACAATGTTTGAAGCCTGAATCAGACTCCAGACATGAAAACGATGAGGAATTTCTTCATTCTACAAATGTTTCCTGAATCCCTATCACACTCAGGGCACTTGGCCAGGGACTGGGGGTAGGCTGAGGGTCTCTGAGGGAGGCCCTCACACAGAGAGTGGTACCACTGGGCAGAAAGTAGCAGGTCAGCTTGAAGCGAGGGCAGACACCCACAAACACATTCTCATTCACCCCCAGACAGTTGCAACAGCAGCACCCCAGCAAATCAATACAACCACAACTTGAGTACAGGATGTGCATGATAAGATAGTGAGGAGGCCCAGCACGGAGACTCAGAAACAATATATTCTCTGCACAGCCAAAGAGGCAACTAAGGCTTCTGAATACCCAAAACCAAGGCTGTGCTAACATCTGTGCAAACACTGTTGGGCCTTACTATGGAGCAAATGAAACTTCTGTTCTGAAAATTAAATATGCATACATCAGAAACCTCAAACTTAAAATCGACTGTGAAGGAGCTAGAACCCAATACAAGTAGCCAGTCAACAGCTAAAACTGTACCAAATCACCTTGAAAATGAGTCAATGCAGGGGAAGGAGACTTCATGTTTTTCTGCAAACCAAAATTGTTGGTACCCTTGATTTCATCCATAAATTGCAAGTTGAAATGATGCATTTTTAGGGGTGCCTGGGTGGCTCAGTCGGTTGGGCGTCCGACTTTGGCTCAGGTCATGATCTCACAGTCCATGGGTTTGAGCCCCGCATCGGGATCTGTACTGACAGCTCAGAGCCTGGAACCTGCTTCGGATTCCGTGTCTCCCCCTCTCTCTGCTCCTCCCCTGCTCATGCTCTGTCTCTCTCTGTCTCAAAAATAAATAAAAACATTTAAAAAAAATTTTTTAAGTATAGTTTTCCTCCCTGAAAGCATGAAAGAAAAATTTACATCCAATGATGAGCATTATATGTTCCAACTTAAATCAAGGAAACATCTTTCAATGCCAACTGAAAGAGGCTATTTATCATCATTTCCCTTAACTACAGTTATAAAAATGCTCACTTCAGCTTTTGAAAGGGCTCCTTCAATCCTTTGCAACCAAATATTACAACTTTACTTCCTTCTGATGTATTATTCACACTAACTCAGACTCTTCTATCTGTCCAACATCAAATGAGCAAGCCAGCAGACTCAAGTTCAAGGCTTTGCATAAACTAACTTTGGCCAATATGGTAGCTATAGCATTTCCAGTTTCATTTCCCCAGATTCCTTGCTACATCTTTCAGAGTGGGCGTATGTACAGAATTTACTCCAAATCCCTAGGATTCCAGGGCAAAGAAGCCATCTCCTCTTCCATCAGTGAACATCTTATTGATTTACCCTCCAGAATCTTAAATAAAAAGCAAAAAGAGTAAGAAGGCTGGACTCAAAAATCCCTTCTAAAATTCTCAAAACTCCAAATTCTAAATCCCCTAAAACTAAAAACTCTAAACATCTACGTAAATAAACGTCTTCTTGTTTTCGGAGTTGATTTCAGAAAAAGCTGGGCCTGCGACTTCATTATTTAAGCACTGGCAGGTATGGTGGGGGTGGTTATGGTGACAGTGATAATTTTCTGCAGTGCTACGTGTCACACGCTGTGCTTGATGGTTTACGTAAGTCCTCACTGTATTCTCACATACGCCTGGGAGGTAGGTGCTATCTTAGGGTGAGAAAGCTGGAGCTTGCAGAGGTTGAATGGCCTCTGCTAATGAGAGGCAGAACTAATAGTTGAACCCCAATCTGGCTGACACCCAACCATCACACTATGATGCATTGATAATTATGGTAGTTGTCCAATAAATATTCCTCAAAGCCTGTACTTTGTACTATTACTCTGTAATTGTAGATCCTGTATCCTAATTTATGTGGCTTAGGCAAAGGCTAATGTATCTTTTTACACGAAACACAGACCAAACGGATATTGAAGGGAAGGTCAGAGATACTCTGGAGATCAAGGAGATGCCAAAATAGGCATTATCCAAAATTACTCAAGTAGGCAAAACTATCCAGAGCTAATTCACAAAATTATAGTCAATAAAGCAAATAAGCTTTCAGTGGTCAGAATCAACTGTATCTAGTTATTCATAATTTTTGAGGTTTTATTTCATGATTACTGGCACCTTATTTATTAATTCTCATCCATAAGTCTACAGTTTTGTAAAAAGAAAAGAAAAGAGAAACACTTTGGGGCCTTAACAGTTATATGACCACAGTGTAATAATTATCTTATCCCTCTAAGAATTAAAACTTTCCATTAATATGTATGAGTCTACAGAAAATAAATAGATCATTCAGAAATACAAAAATGGGAAATTAAATTCAGAATCTTTGCTTTCTTTCTCCTTTAGAAAATATGGGGTTAGGGGCACCTGGGTGGCTCAGTCAGGTAAGCATCTGACTCTTGATTTCAGCTCCGGTCATGATCTCATGGATCATGGGATTGAGCCCTCCTGGTTGGGCTTCACACTGATGGCTCAGAAGCTGCTTGGGATTCTCTCTCCCTCTCTCTACCCCCCTCCCCCCACCCCCACCCCCACCACTGCAACTTATGTGCTCTCTTTCTCTCTCTCTCTCACAATAAACAAATTAACTTAGAAAGAAAGAAAGAAAGAAAGAAAGAAAGAAAGAAAGAAAGAAAGAAAGAAAGAAAGAAAGAAAGAAAGAAAGAAAGAAAATATGGTGCTGAAGGAAATAGAGTTAAGCAAACACTTCTGTGTCACTTTAGGGGCACCCTACCCTATCCCCTATCCCCGGGAAACTTTTAAATAACCACCCCATTGTCTCAAATGCAACCATCTGAATGTCTTTCCTTGGCCATTATGATTATGTTCAGAGGCTCTTGTTAAAATATTAATATCCTTTGGAGAGTAAAAGTAACCCAAGCTATCAAAAGAAAACAGTAATCAAAGCTATATTTCTTAAGGGTCTACTTGGTGCTGGGCACTTTTAATTTATTACATCTAATCTTCACATTAATCCTATAAGATAGCTAACATTAGCACCATTTTCCAGAGGAGAAAACTGTCAGAGATTAAGGACCTTCTCACTGTAGCAGAACTGGGGGAATGCACCGAACTTGAACTTGGTAATACCAAGTCTACCCTCTTTCCATTACCTCCTTTTTGTTTCTCTACATGTCAAACCTATTCCTACCTTTGGGCCTCTGCCTTAGCTGATCCCTCTGCTGGCTGGGTGCTTATCACTCAGGTCTCGGCCAAAACGTCACCCTCACCCTGTGAGTCTTTCTCTGTCCATTCTAGGTAAAGCAGTCATCCTGTCACACTCCATCACATCACCCTGTTTTAGTTCTCCAGGGAGCACCTAACAACCATTTGTTATTTTCATAATGATCTGTTTGCCTGTTTATTATCTACCTCTCCATGCTAGGACGGAAGCTCTGTGGGAGCCAAGACGCCAGGTGTTGTGCTCTCTGCCCTATCTCCTAGATGGAGCTGGGTACATAGCAGGAGCTCAGTAAAGATCTATGAATGGTTGAATGGCTTTTCTGCTGCCCCCACCACACACTGCAGTGATGCAGGGGAAGAATCTTGGATTCAAGTCCTCAGACCTAGATTCTAACTTCACTTCTAACCAGCTAGGGGGCTGCAATCTAGACAACCTTCACTCAGCTCAATTTCTACCATCATCAGGTCCCTTCCCAACATGTCAGTGAGGTGAGCTGAAACTCAAGAGAAGATCAGAAAATCTTATTGGGTCGGAGGGACTCAGACCATATGAGACCAGGGGTCACAAGACCAGAGCAGCAGACCAACATCCCTGATTTCATCATTTTGTCTTGGACCAACACAGTGATTCACCATAATGCTCATCACAGCTCAAAAAGAAGTCAAATGTTGTAAGTATACAGATATATCCTAGCTCTTTTCATAGGGGAAAAGTTGGTATTAACAAAAGATACAAGCAAAGTCACTCAAACTGTCCTAGTTTTGTGTTTTTTTTTAACTTTTCATCCACGGCAAACCTCAAAGAAACCCCTTCAAAAATAGAGGCTTTTGAAAATACCTAAATAACACAACCAAATAAATCTTAAAATGGGTCATCATCTAGTATATTTTACCAGGAGCCAAAAGTAAGTGAGAATACATTTTTTAAGCACATAGCTTTCTCTAAAATGTATAGCTCTTCTTTTCAACTAGTTAATTGTCTGCTATAATCAGTTCAAGTGAAAAATGTCCTCAAATATAGGGGAAAAGATTAGAACCATGCCCTGGGAATTAGAAATTAATAAAAGCCTTATTTTTTATATCTTCCAATGGGGGTTTCTAAATTCGAAACCCCATCAGGCTTTGGGGACCAGTAATCTGGTGACACTGATCCCAGCACATTGTCAATATGCACATATATGCATTCTTCTAGAAACAGGATCCATAGCTTTCATCATCACTAAGGGTCAATGACTCAAAACCAGTTTCAGAAGCACTGCTTCTGCTGAGAATTTGTTCTCAACTCTATGATAGAACAACAGCAAAATATAATAAAGCATTTAAGAGATCCACACCTGACAAATTAATAAATATATTCTGTTTGAGGAATTATGCTAATATATTTATGACCTTTGTGCACTCTTTCAAAAATAATTTCAGAGCTTAGAACAAATCTGAGTATCAGCAGCACGGTCTCCAGAAGAAATTTCAGAAGGAAGCAAAACTTTCATTGTCCAATGGAACCATATCTAGAACCACATAACTCTGATGCTGGAAGAGGCCACAAGAAGGGGGCCCATGACATCACAGACAAGGATACCAAAGCCTCATGTGAGGACAAGGTACAACATCATATTTAAGTGCTATTAGAGGGAGATAGAAACAGTGCTATGCAAGTACAAGGGATAAATATGACTTACAAATGAAAATACAGCTTTGGGGTTTGGGTTTAAGCATTTATAGAACAGGGGCTGAGTCTAGAACATGCTCACACTGGCCCCCTATGACTTATTTTATTAATATAATGATGGGCTCTTGTTGTCCATCCTCTGACAAATTTTTTAAATTTTTTTACTTATTTTGAGAGAAAGTGCTCACTAGTGGGGAAGGGGCAGAGAGAGAGGGTCCATAGCAGGCTCCATGTTCAGCGCAGAGACTGATACTGGGCAGACCCCATGAACCGCGAGATCATGACCCAAGCCAAAACCAAGAGTCAGAAGCTTAACTAACTGATCCACCCAAGTGCCCGTATCCTCTGGCAAATTTCTTAATTTTCTTTCTTTCTTTCTTTCTTTCTTTCTTTCTTTCTTTCTTTCTTTCTTTCTCTTTATTTCTTTCTTTCTTTCTTTTCTTTCTCTTTCTTTTCTTCTTTTCTTTTCTTTTCTTTTCTTTTCTTTTCTTTTCTTTTCTTTTCTTTTCTTTTCTTTTCTTTCTTTCCCCACAAGCACAAACTAAACCTTCTAGGCATTTTCCTCCCTGTAAGATGCAAGGGTAAAGCTTATGTAAAATTGAAGGAATTCTGCAGAAGGCAGCACTTAATAAAAACACTGACCACTCTACTAAGTGGTCTTTCTACAAAAAGTTCTATGTGCTTTGACAATTGCTGCTGTATTTTACCGAAATACACTAAAAATAATAATCTTGATAAATCACCCTGGATAGTACCATGATTCTCAGCAAAAATTTCCCATCTCATAAAGTTCTTTGACATAGCTTAAGCACTACAATAGCCAATACCCTTGGGCTCATTCCTCCATCTAATTAAAATGTCTGTTCTACAAGTGATTTATAGTATTTGTCATCACCTAAGGTGAATATATAGACTGGTGGCTACAGACATGTTGTGACTACAAAACATTAATTACCATGCTAGTGAGAATGGCTTCCAGCAAAAGCTCAAACAGTGGGATTCTCAGTCTCTCTCTGAAAACAAGTAACAGGGACATAACTTACAACCACCCTATAGGACAAGGAGCCCATTAGTGTAAATCAAGAAAGATAACTGCATGTCTTGAAATGAGGACCCACTGTAATTCCTTAAGGCTGATTCTAAACCAGGGAAATAACACCAACATCACTAACAATGCTAAAAGTCATTTAGACATGTGCTACATCCTCTTCAAGCCTGAGCAATTTAGATTTGGACCAATTCAATTCTTAGGAGTTACTAACTTTGATCAAGTTAGTATCAAAGTTTTTGACTGCTTAACACCCAACCAGTCACCCCAAACGAGAAGAAATGATGTAACTGCCTAAACACAGAGGAGGCAGAGGCTTTACGGATGGAAGGGTCCTTCGAGACATTCTAGTGTAACCTCTGTATGATCTAAACCAGGGAACTGAGGCCCTGGTACACACAGGCTTGCCTAAGGTCACAGCTGACAGATGACAAAGCCACACCCTGAACCCCACTCTCCTGACTCCCAGTACAGCCCCGCACTTATACATTGCTGGGAGATGTGGAATGAAATACAAAGAGGGATTTTTTTTTTTTTAATTTTTTTTCCCAACGTTTATTTATTTTTGGGACAGAGAGAGACAGAGCATGAACGGGGAGGGGCAGAGAGAGAGGGAGACACAGAGTCGGAAACAGGCTCCAGGCTCTGAGCCATCAGCCCAGAGCCCGACGCGGGGCTCGAACTCCCGGACCGCGAGATCGTGACCTGGCTGAAGTCGGACGCTTAACCGACTGCGCCACCCAGGTGCCCCGAGGGGATTTTTTTTTAACTGGGAAGTTAATATAATACTGATTTCCAGTTAAAGTTAACTCCTAATATTTTTAGATTTAAATATTTATATTTACTAATAAGCCAAGTTCCTCTAAAATTTTAGGACACAAACATATAGATGTCCATAACTAAATAAATATAAATCTAACTTAATGTATTCATAACTAAATTAATACACATCTAAATAAATCTAAGTAAATATATCTACATATTTACATTACAAGTATGAGCATGTGTGGGTCACACATCACGTGAACTAGGGCAACAGTAATGTTTTGGCTATAGCTTTGGTTCCCACATTCTGAAAACAAAGGCTTGAGCTACAGTCGTTGTCAAAAACTCAAAAACCTCCAGACCCAAGCAGGTGATGAGTGAAGAGGGCCAGTTCTTCGGGGAGTGGTGGGGTCTGGCAAACTGGAGGACCACAAAACTAAATAAAGATCTTCAGACTCAACATTAAAAACATCCCTGCTAAATGAATTCATGGGCAGGCTTTTTGTTGTTGTCCTGAACCAGATAATCCTCCTGCTTCAACATCTATGATTCTTTTACTATCTGCACAAAGCTTAAGGCATTTACTGGTTCACATAAGGTGTCACTGTTGTCTGCCTTTGGGAGTCCAGGGTTCTTTCGGGTCAGGCCATCTGTTCACAGGCATGGCAACTTTGTCACTTTCCAAAGATGGAAACACTTCTAATGGGTCGAGAACATTTACCTTTCAAAAGGGCACCTGTGATGTCTCTCTGGGAAAGCACTGTCAGGTCAAAAGTTCCTTTTCTTTTGAGGAATGATATTTCACAGTCATTTCATTGAAGTAGGCCTGTGGCTATCTGTGCTGGGGCTTTAAAATCAGCTGTTTTCCCTCCAGAAAAATGGCTCTCATGATTACCTCAAACCACGTGTCCACAGTAACTTAGTACTTCCTTTCTGAAATTTCCTGCTTGCCGGTTTTCTCCTCCAATGTCTCTCCCCCTTAAAACTCCAAGGCCTACGAAGGAAGGGGCCATGTCTGTCTTGTCCACTTCCCTTTCAGGGTAGGGCACAGTGCCCAGAACATAGGACAAACCCAATGGTGGATGAAGACTCACCTACAGCTTGGCATTTCATACAGACACATGTAATATAATAGTCTGTTAGAGTACTACTCTACTCCCCAGGAGGAGGGGAGATAAATCCTAGTTAATCACCCATACTATTACACCCTGAACTCCTTCTGACCAATATCACACACTTCCACGAGAGCCCAATCCATTCTTACAGCCATTCTTTCGGGATGGAGGGGAGGATGGGCAATGGAGATCCCAGGATGCTGAGGGAACACTAAGGAGGAGAACCCAGACTTGGCATGTCAGGAAAAGTTTTCTGGGTGAGTGATATCTACAGTGAGACCTGAGGCATAGGTGGGAATTAACAGGCAGCCTTGAGGATGAAAGACGTGACTGGAGCAGAGTGTGGGTTGCGCAGAGGTGAGCAATAAGGTGCAAGAGGAAACCAGGGCCTGGATCATGGAGAACAATCTATACATCTTAAAGATGTGTGCTTTATCCAAGAGCACGGGCAACCACTGAAGATATTAAGTAAAGGAATGACTACCAGCTTGGCAATGGAGAAAACTCATTTTGGATACAGCAGTATTAAGAGTGGAAAAGAGTGGTCAAGGCCCTGAGTTTTCACTCAGGCCTCAATTTTCTCATATTCTAATAAAAGAGAGCTAAGCAGCTAACATAAAAGGAGAACCTGATCTAGCCAATTGTTTCAAAAAATAGAAAAGAGACTGCAGAAAATCCAAGGCACCTCTCTAAGTAAATGCTACCCATCTCATAAAAATATACTGCACTTTTACTATCATGACGAATCATCAATCTGAACACCTGCTAGATACCAAAAGAGTTACGTAAGATGAAATGATTCATACTCTGCCCACCAACCTCATTAACTCTCCAAGGTTGAAGGCTTATTTCTTGCTTCGGCCCCAAATTTAACACGTTGGGCTCGCAAATTACCAGTGAAAGAAATAACAACCTATTAACAGACTTAAAAGTCACAGTTTTTTAAATTTATGCAAAAGCAAGGAATTTTTCACATGGCGTTTTGAATCTGTTAACCATATTCAAAGGGCATAAAAGGGGCAGCCCAATATTTCAAGTATATATTGATACATCATCAATTGATTTTTAAAAAGGGACACGGTAATAATTGTAAAAATTGGTCACTGCCCAATTTTATTTCTTTTTGAAAGATGAATCAACTGTTTATAGATGTTCCCAAAGTACTTATACTCGACTTGCTCCAAAATCACATTTAAGCAATTTATTCTTTTGAGAAATGTTTAGCGCCTACTCTACGGAACATGGCTCCAGATGCTTGGGTTAGAACAGTGAATAAAAGAAGAGAAATTCCTGCTCTCACGGTGTTTATACTCTAAAGGAGGAAGGTGTAATAAGGAAATTAATAAAACGATCTCAGAGAGTGATGAGTGCGACGAAGGATGAAAAGATAATAATGTGGTCATGAAAATGCTCTCTGTGGGGTGGGGGTGGGGGGACTTCTGAGCTACAACCTGTGTGATGAGAAGCAGCCAGCTTCACTGCAGCAAAATTCTTACAAAGAAACTGAAGACACGATATATCCAATACAATTCGTGTACACTGGGACAAAGCTCCCTAGAGAAGCTAAAATATGTTTTTCCCATCACCACTGTGAGTTAATGTTGGACACTCCTGGCCATCTGGCTCCAAAAGAAATAACTGTTAGAATAAATAGTTGCCCTGCAAAGTACAAAAGAGAGTGAACCGCTAGGCAATGAATCTGGAAGAATTTACGTGCTATCAATTCATATACCTGGATCCAGAAATCAGGGGAAAAGGTAAGCACTAATTGTCCAGTGGTAACCTAGCTGCTTCGCCTGACAGGACTACCAAAAGGTATCTCACTGAGAGAAGTTCAGAGAAAAGCAGCCTTCCAGTGCTGCAGGGAACATAATGTCTTCAGGAGGGGTGAAGGAGGAAAACAGCCTGAGATCCCGCCAAGCAGGTCCTTCCTTCCTGAGGGGATGCCAAGGTCTTTCCATGACGCAGCCTCCAGCTCCTCCGGCCTCCCCCCATTTCCCCATGTTCTGAAATAAGTATTAGCTGCTGGTACCCATTTGGACAGTCAGCAAATGAAGAGAAAATACACGAAAGACGGAAATAAAGTTTTAATGGAGACAAACTTTCAGTTTTCAGAAATCCAAGAAATTGTGCAAAACCAGCCAGTTCTAGAAGAACCAGAAAAGGAAACGGACAGTGAATTAGAGAATGAGACTACGTCCAAAAAATCAGAAACTATATTTAATGAATTTGGTATGCGCTTACTCTGATAAATATTTTCTGCACTGAAGAGGCAATGGAGTTTTCAAGAGTCAGCCTTGGCTCAAACCTCATTCGGTCACTTATTTAACGTCTTTGGTAAAATCCTCATTGTTTTTTCCCCTACAGCTTTACTGAAGTATAACTGTCATACAGTAATATGTACACCCTTGAAAGTGAACCATTTGATGAGCTTGGACACAAGCAGATATAACTATGAAACCATCACCACAATCAAAATAATAAATACATTCATCTCCCTCAAAATTTTCCTTGTGTGTTTGTAGCCCATCCCTCCCACACCTCCCTCCCCCATTCCCAAGCAACCACTGATCTGCCTCCTATCACTACAAACTGGTTTTCATTTTCTAGAATTCTGCATAAATGAAATCATACAGTATATACCCCTTTTTGTCTGGAATCTTTCACTCAATGTAAATTATGTTGAGATTCATTCATATTGTTGCCTATATGAATAGTTCATCACTTTTTATTACTTACTAGTATTCCATTGTATGGGTACACAATTCATTAGTCACTCACCTGTTCAACAGACACATGAAAAGATGCTCAACATCACTAATCATGAGAGAAATCTAAATCAAAATCACAATGAGATATCTCACACTAGTCAGAATGTCTATTATCAAAAAGACAAGAGATAACAAGTGTTGACAAGGATGTGGAGAAAAGGAAACCCTCATACACTGGTTATGGCAATATAAGTTGCTGCAGCCACTCTGGAAAACCGTATGGTGGTTCCTTAAAGAATGAAAAATAGAAATAGCATATAATCCAGTAATTCTACTACTATTTACCCCCCAAAAAATGAAAACACAAAAAATTACAGGCATCACCATGTTCGCTGCAGTATTATACACAATAGCCAAGATATGGAAGCAACCTAAGCATCCATTGGTAGAGAAGATGTGGTGTGTATACACAAACACACACACACACACACACACACACACACACACACACACATGCATGCGATATTGCTCAGCCATAAAGAATGAAATCTTGCCATTCGCAATAACATGGATGGACCTAGAGGATATTATGCTAAGTGAAATAAGTCAAAGAAAGATAAATGCCAGATGATTTCACTTGTATGTGCAATCTAAAGACAAAACAACAAGCAAACAAAACATTAATAAATATAGAGAACTGGTGGTTACCAGAGGGAAAGGGCTGCAGGGATGGGCAAAATAGGTGAAGGGGATTTAGGGGTGCAAACTTCCAGTTATAAAATAAGTTACGGGGATGAAAAGTACAGCATAAGGAATATAATAACACTCTAATAACATCGTGTGGTGATAGATGATAGCTACACTTACCATGGCGAGCGCTGCATTATGTACAGAATTGTCAAATCACTATGTTCGACACCTGAAACTTATATGACATTGTATGTCGACTATACTTCAGTAAAAGAATGTTTTTAATTCAACTGTTGACATTTGAATAGTTTCCAGTTTTATTACAAAATTAAGCAGCTATGAACATGCACGTATAAGTCTTTGCATAAATGGTTTCATTTCTCTTGGTAAATACTCACGATTAGCTAGGCCACATGGTAGGCATATGTTTAACACTTTAAGAAACTGCCAAACTGGTTTCCATTGTGACTAAACCATTTTATATTCCTCACAGCCATGTAGGGGAGTTCTAGCTGCTCCACTTCCTCATTAACACTTGGTACGGTCGGTCTTCTTACTTGAGCCTTTCAAATGGGTTTTGGTTTTAATTTTGACTAATGACTAATGACTTTGAGCATCTTCTAATGTGCTATTTTCCATGAAGGTGCCTATACAAATCTTTGCCCCATTTTTAAATCAGCTATTTTTCCCATTGAGTTATAGGAGTTCTTTTATATGTTCACGTTACAAGTCTTTCTTCTGATTTAATGTTGAAAATAGTTCCTCCCTATCTGTGGCTTGTTTTTTCACTTTCTTAAGTCTTTTGAAAGGCAATAATTCTTCATTTTTATAAAGTCTGATTTAATTTTTTAATAGTTGGTGCTTTTTGTGCCCTATCTTAAAAATATTTGCTGAACCCAATGTCACTACGATTTTCTTCTGTGTTCTTATAGAAGTTTTACAGTTAAACTCCTATGTTGAGGTCTATGATCCATTTTGGGTTAATTTTTGTGTGTGGTGTCAGGTAAAGATTAACACTCATATTTCTCCATTTCGCTATTCAATTGTTCAAGTACCACTTCTGAAAAGATTATTTCCCCATTAAGTTGTCTTGACATCTCTGTCAAAAAAAAAAATCAACCAAATATATATGTATGGATCTATTTCTAGACTTTCTTCCATCCCACAGACCTGTTGGACTCTCTTCACTCCAATAACACATTATCTTGATTATGGTAGCATTTACAGTAAGTCTGCAAATCAGTTGGTGTAAGTCCTCCAACTTGTTCTTTTTCAAAATTATTCTTAGGTGAGTCTAGGTCTTTTGCACATCCATATAAATTTTAAAATTGGTCTGTCAACTTCTACAACAAAGCTTGCTGAGATTTTGACTAGGATTGCAATAAATCTATTGAACAGTTTGGGAAGATTTGGGGTCTTAACAATATTGAATCTTCCTACTTATAAACACAGTACCCCTTCTCCATTAATTTAGATCTTTATTTCAGCAATATTTTGTCATTTTCAGTTTTGCATATCCTTTATCACATTTACCCAATTTTATTTATCTCTGATGCTCTTAAAAGTTGTATTTTTTCTATTTCAGTTTTCAGTTGCCCACTAATCGTATATAGAAGTACAACTGACTTTTGTATATTGGTTTAGATCCTGCCACCCAGCTACACTCACTTGTTAGATCTAGCAGCCCTTTTATAGAGATCTTAGAATTTTCTACAAACAGTCATCCAGAAGTAAAACACATGGCCAATCTGTGATGCTTGTGCAGAACTGTTTAAGAATACCTCTTAAAAGAGGTTTTTAAGAATTATTTGAAAGATTCATTCACCACTGTGTGATTTCAGTGAGTGGAGCTTATATTTACCCAGTAATGCTGTCTGCAAATAAAGACAGTTTTACTTCTTCCTTTGTGATCTTTATGTATTTTATTTTTTAAAATTGCCTAATGCACTGAATGGGACCTCCAACATACTGTTGAACAGAAATAAGAATAGTCATCCTTGCCATTTCTGATCTTAGGGGAATATCATTCCTTCTTTCACCATTAAGATGTTACCTATAGGTTTTTCACAGATGTCCTTCAGCAGGCTGAGTAAGTTCCATTCTATTACTAATTTGTTGAGAGTTTTTATCATAAATGGATCCCTAATTTTGTCAAATACTTTTTCTATATTTATTAAAATGATCACACCAATTTCCTCTTCTATTCTGTTAACATGAAGAATTGCACTGATTTTTAAGTTGCAGTCCTGATTATAAACCTCATTTGGTCATGATGTACTACCCATTTGCTATATTGTTGGATTTGATTTGCTAAAACTTAAGAATTTTTATATCTATGTTCACGAGGGGTGTTGGTCTATACTTGTATTTTCTTATAATGTTTTCATCAGGTTTTGGTATAAGGGTCATGAAATGAGTTGGGATGTGTTTCCTTCTCTATTTTTTTTTAATGGTTATTTATTTTGAGAGAAAAAGAGAGCATGTGTGCATGGGTGAGGGGCAGAGAGAGAGGTAGAGAGAAGCCCAAGCAGACTCCACGCTATCAGCACAGAGCCCCACACGGGGCTTGATCCCACGAGCCGTGAGATCACAACTGGAGCCAAAATCAAGAGTCACCCACTTAACCGACTGAGCCCCCCAGGTGCCCCTCCCTCTCTATTTTCTGAAATAGGATATGTAGAGTTGGCACTGTTTCTTTCCTAAATATATAACAGAATTTACCAGTAAATCCATTTTAAGAACTTGAGTCTGCATTGTGGAAGGTTTCTAACAACAAATTCAATGACTTTAATAAACATAAAAATATTCAAGTTATTTGAATGAGCACAGGTAGTCTGTGTCTTTCAAGAAATTTATTTCATCTAAATTATGGAATTATTAACATAAAATTATTCATAATATTATTATTTTTTAACATCTGTAGGATCTATAGTGATGTTCTCTCTTTCCTAACATTGGTAATTTTGTCTTTTTTCTTGATCATTCTGGTTTGAGGTTTATTAATTTTATTGTTCCCCCCCCTCCCCAAAGAACCAGCTCTTTGTTTCACTGATTTTTCTCTATTGTTTCTTTTTTCTACTTCACTGACTTCTATCTTTACCATTCCCTTCATTCTGCTTACTTTTGGTTCAACTTGCTCTTTTTTTTAGTTTCAGGTGGAAACTTAGGTCTTTGAGATCTTTTCTAATTTAACTGTTTAATGCTGTGAATTTCTGTTTAAGAACTTCTTTAACTGTATCCCACCCACCTCCTTGGGTTTTTATGTAGATTAAGTGAAATAATCTTTCATTTAATTAGAAATGAAATATTTGATTGCCTAATCCATGTCAGGTCAGGCACTGTGCTTGGTACTAGGAATACACCACATTAAAATAAATCTAATCCCTTCTTTCATCAAGCTTAGAAGGTAGTATTGACAAAATTGGTCCAAAAATAAATCTTGTTGATTTTCTTGATACTTAGGAAGTACATTAAGCAAGAATGCATAACTTTTTTGTTTTATTCTAACGATAAACATATTTTCTATTTTTGGGTCTCTACTCATGAACTAGCAAAAATTAAGTCACTAGGTTTCCTTTTGTTAAAGTTCAGAGATTTGTAATCCAATTGCACCACATGAATTTATTGTAGAGTAAAACCAAATAATCTACTTGTAAATGTCTGAATAAACTACACATTTCAATTTAATATACTAAAGATAAATAAGTATTTCTGTAATTTTAAACCTAAAAACCACCTTTAGATCTATAAAGGATCATTCAAACAACAAGCGTCAATACATTCCCAGTATTTTCCTAACAAGATTCTTCTTAAAATGTAAGGAAACACTCTTCCCATTCTATCTATCCTATCCTCAGTTTCAAAATACCCAGAACTTTTTACAAAAATCCTCTGCCCCTCCCCCCATTGAATATAAATGTATGACAAATCCCTGGTTTCAAGGTCTTTTAAATCCTGACAGATCCAAACATTCATGTTTTCAAAAACACCACCAGTGTGTTAAACATCGCAATATAATTAATTCAGACAATTATAGATATAGATATTTAATTTACATTTAAATCTTTGTCCATCCAGTGGGGCCATAAGCAGTTCTGTACATCTCTACCGTGTCAGGTAACCTGGCTTGTCTTACCACATGCTTCTTTCAGTCCTAATCTGTTGGTCTTCATTTCAGCCACAGGTTCTCAACCTTAACTGCCCATTGGAATCACCTGGGAGTCTGAAAGTACTGACCCTGGGGTCCCACAGCCAGAGATTCTTAGAGTATTTAAAAGTGGGGATTTTCAATAGTTCCCCATGTGAGTCAATGTGCAGACCAGGGATAAGAAGGACTAGTCTAGGTTCTCTAGCGGAGGCCATGCTTCTAACAGCCATTGGCCAGTCTACACCACCATACTTAGAACCCAGTTCCTCTAGAGCTTTCCCAACCTAACTCCTATCAATCAAACACTAATTCAGTAATTCCATTTGGATTCCTAGGCTCACCTGGGTCTGTCCAGAAATTCAAAGGATAAAATGCAAGTCTCTAACTTTATTTTAGCCATTCCTCTCCAATCCACTTCTAAATTTCATAAAATAAGTTCAGCGAAGAGAAATTAACCCCATATAATGATATGGCTAAAAAGGCATTATGTTTTCTCCTATTTAAGAGATAGTTCTACAAGCCATCTGTAATTTTACAGAATATATGGTAAAACTACCAATTCCTCAAAGCATAAATAAATATTAAAATGAGTCTTCATTTTTACCCATCTGATCTTATCACGTGTTAATTTCGAACAGGTTTTCAATCCTGATTCACATTCTGGCTCAAAACTGGCATCCTCCAGAAGAACTTAAACCATTAGACTTCTGAGAGTCTTCAAACGGCTTACTCTATTTTGCCAAGCCAGACCACTTGAGTATAATTATCACTTCATCATGTAAAAGTGGGAAGAACACCTGTATCACAAAGACAGTATGAGGAATAAGACGCAAAAGCTAACAGAAATTTAATCATTTGCAGCAGAAATTCTGCCTCATGGGAACCATGTGAAAAGAAGTGGCAAGCAGGAAGTTGTGGATAATTACTGGTCAATACACAGAAACACCAGCAGGTCAGGCGGGGAGAACTGGGGGTGGTCCACAAACTGCTAAGGAGTTCCCAAAGCTCCCAGACGGCTAGGAGCGGCTAGGAGCAGAAACGGCGCACTACAAGACCCGCACCGCTCAGGCTGCTGAAGTTACTTGCGAACACATGTAAACCTCCTCTCCTTGGAAAACTGCTAAACAATAAAGCTGTGCCAACGTGCAGACCCAGGAACTCTGATCCCTGCCAGTGTAGGTAATGTACCCATGGGATGTAATGGATCTGCATGCCGAAACACGTGTGCACGTCTGAGCAGCTGAACCAACACGTATCCATAAACATTATGAATAATACTTGGGAGAATGTATGGCTTTCTCTTCAGAAGCCCTTTAAGTACTTTGCCCAAATCAAGTCACTTTCATATCACATCTTCTCGCCTTTCCTTGGTATTACCCATGTGCGGAGAGTTGGGGCGCCCTACCCAAAGTCTGAGCATGGGGGGGGGGGGGGCGCGGGCAGGAGGGGGGGCTGACTGCCTCCACCCTAACTTCCCGTTAGCCCAAGCTGCCATCCCCAAAGGGGACCGTGTCCAGCCTGGCTTCCTGGAGACACACATGAGCCCTCACACACCCACCGCGGTCGCGTCACCAGTGCCGCGGCCACCTGGGCGAGGACCAAATCTGAAGGGAATTCCCTCCGCCGCGGAGCTCGGCAACAGGCTGGGGGAAGCGGGACCGGGGCGAGTTTTGAAAAGTGGAGGGGGGAAAGAAGTCAAGTGGACACAACGGGGAGGGATCACAGTCACTCACCCAGCCCTCGAAGGTGTCCGAGGCGCCGGCGGTGCGCAGCAGCTCCTGGAATTGCAGAGTGCAGTTGGCCACGAAGTGGTCATAGCCCAGGGGCGTCTCGTGGAAGACGGCCAGTTCGAGGTGGCCACCGTCCGTGACGTTGGCGCAGAACTCCTCATTGTACGTGGGTTTGTTGGTCTTCTGTTTGGTGCTGGTCTGGCCCACGCGCACCTGGTCTACGCTCACCGTCAGGTAGGGGTCGAGCAGCTGGTAGCCCTTCTTGAAAAGCGAGTGGCGCAGGGACCAGCGGGTGGGCTGCAGCCCCACAGCCTCGCCGATGCGGACCCTCAAGTAACCATTGAACTTCATGTTGCCGGACGTCATGCCCGCGCCGCTGCCCCGGCCCGGGGGGGCCGCGCTGGCTCGCAGCGGGAGAGCCTGGAGCCCCTGCTCAGGCCAGCCCTCCCGGCAGCCGCAGGAGTGGAGGCAGCTCCTGGGAAAAGCAGCGGCCAAGCCCCCCTCGACTGGCCATTCTGCCTCCTCCGCGGGACCTTCCCCTCCCCTCCTTCCCTCGCCCCCTCCCTCGCGAGGTGGAAAGGAGGGGAGCCCGCAGCCGAGCTCTCCGCGAGCCGGGGTAGCCCGATCGTCCCTCTTGAGCGCCAGGCGCTTCCCGGGGGCTCGCACAGGACTCGCCCCTTCTCCAGGGCCGGGAAGCTCCTCTCCCTGGAGAGCCGGAGCGACCCGTCCGGTTAGCTCCAGCCCCAAGCTTCTCTTGCCCCCGCCTCCTCCTGCTTCTCCTCCTGCCCCCGCCTCCGCCGGCTCACGCTCTCCCCCCCTCGGCGAGCTTCAAACCAGGAAGCAGCTGCCGCCGCATCCCCGGCAGGAGTCTCGCGCCGCCAGGCTCCAAGTTCACAGAAGCCCTGCGCCGGCTCCCGCGCCTTTCGAACCCCGGGGGCGTGGCGCACAGCAGGCTGGACCCGGCGGTGGGTCGGCGGCCGGGCGCACGCAGCCGGGGAGCTCCCACGCCGGCCCGCTGGTCCCGCTCTGCTCGCGCTCCGTGCCGCGCAGGGTCTGGCCGTGCCCTGTGGGCTAGATGCTCCCCCAGGTTCAGGCGAAAAAGGGAAGGGCTCGAGGCCTAGCGCGCGCCAACACCTGAGGCCCGGGGGTCAAGTCCAGGGAATGCTGGAAGGCGGGGAGGAGGTGCAGGAACAGGGAACCTGCGCTCCAGGAGTCGCCGGCACCTCCTTACCACCCGAGGAGCTGGGCCAGCGAGCCTTCCTGGCCGTCTGGGAGAGGCCCTGGGCAGAGGCGGGCGCACGGTGGGGAGGTTCCTTTTCCTGATCTTTTCCTGGGATGGCTCATCCCGGGTTCAGCTCGGGCCCATCCTGTTTGTGCGCCTTTCCTGCAGAGAGTAATTACACGGTTGTTTTTTTGTTGTTGTTGTTAATAGGGCGGCGGTAAAGATGGAAATCCTGTCCGCCTCCTTCCTTGGAGAGGTGTGCCTTGTTGCACAAAGAGCAGGAAAGGTCGGTTCTGAAGACAGACATGAGATGTACGATTTCTCTTTCTCTCCGGGTGGTTCCCGGTCTGCCCGGCAGAGCGAAGGCAGAAGATGTTCACACCCGAACACTGCCCCTGGCACGTGTGCGCCAAAGAAACCGCCTCTCCGAGGAACATTCCAGTTTGTTGCTGTGTTGGAGTGGGCAGCCTTTTGTTCCTTCCCACCCGTGGCTCCAGTAATTTTTGGGCCCTTGGGAGAACCTTTCCGTCCGCTCTGCCCCACCGCAAAGCTTGCTCCTGAGGGCCAGCCACAACCAGTTTGTCTTGCATAAAGCCTAGGCGATGTTTAAGAAAATTACATTCCGTCTGGCTGTTCTGAGCCAGTCGGTCTGAAGAGCCAGTCGGTCTTCCTAGCCCCCTCCACTGAAAGCCCTGTTTGGGGCTCCCTAAGTAGGTTCTCCACAATTTCACACGTGTGAAGGAAGGCACACTACACTATGAAAACAAGTAAGAACGATGGGCTGTCCGGAGTGGGGCGGGTTGGGGAGGTGGGGAGTGGGAGGACCTGTCTTAGAAACATCAAAACTTCAAGAGAACAGGGCAGGGATTCAGCACATCATCCTAATGACACTTTGCTTTAGGTAAGGCTTATAAAACAAGCTTCCAAACATCCCGGGAGCTCCCATCTGGCCCAAGTGCTCCGGGGAAGAGGTCAAGGGGACCATTTGAGCCAACTCTGTCACCCTGTCCTACAGAGAGCAGGGCTCTAGCTCTAAGAACCACTGAAAGAGGGGTGCCTGGGTGGCTCAGTCGGTTGAGCATGGGACTCTTGATTTCCACTCAGGTCGTGAGATCAGGGTGGGGGAGATGGGACCCAAGCACCCCACCTCCACCCCAGGTGGGGCTCTGCACTGACAGCCTGGAGCCTGCTTGGGATTCTCTCCTTCCCTCTCTCTGTGCCCCTCCCCTGCTCGTTCCTGCTGTCTCTCAAAATAAATAAATAAACTTAAAAAAAAAAAAAAAAAGAACCACTGAAAGATTTGCTGCTGTTGGGTTTTGGCACTAAAAAAAGACAGTCCCCAAATAGTGGGCAGCTGCTCATCTACCCTGGGGTTGGGATGTGAGGGACACTAGATGCTCCATCTTTGCCCCATCAGCACCAGGCACAGGGGGGAGGGCCAGGGGTGACAGAGCTATCAGCAGGACAGCCCTGGTGCCTGCTCTCCTGGGACTTATAGTCCCATGGCCTGGAGAAACATGAAATAGATCACACATGCAGGGTGTGCAGTGAAGGAAGCGCGTCAGGTGCAATAGGACAATGGAACCTGGAGGGGGGTGGTCAGGAAAGGGTCCCCTGAAGAAGTACATAGCAGAAGCATCAGTTTGTTCAGGGTGCCCAAGAAAAAGGAAAGCTTGGCCTCCTTCAGGAACAGGGAGGGCTCTGTGTGGCTGAAGCCAAAAAAAGGTGAGGGGAAAGTGACTGAAATTCACCTGAAAAGGTAGGTCAGGGTCCAAGATGGACCAGATTGGTAAATCCTGGGAAAGTCTTTGGACACGGTCTGTAGGCAGCTGGAAGACTCTTTATAAGAGTCTTTTAAGGTTTTTAAGCAGGGACAGGGACAGGATGAGATTTGTATTTTAATATCGCTTGGGGGTCAGGGGGCACCTGGCTGGCTCAGTCAGGAGAGCATGGGACTCTTAGTCATGAGTTCAAGCCCCGCTTGGGTGTAACAATTGCTTAAACAAACAAACAAACAAACTTTAAAAAAAATCTTTCTAGGGCTGTGTGAAGAGTGGCTTGGAAGGAGCAAGCATGGGTGTGGGGAGACCAGTTAGGAAGCTGATGCCCAAGTCCAGAGGAGAGAAGATGGTGACTGGGACTTGAGTGGTGGTGACGGAGGTGGAGATGGATGTGAGGGGTGTTTGAGAGGTGAAATGGCCATGCCTTGGTGACGGACCGAAGGGAGGGAATGAGGAAGAGGAAGGTGTCCGTACAGACCGGGGAGCCATTGGTGATCAGGAAACACCAGAGAAAGAGCACATTTGTGGAGAGAGACAGTTCAATTTGAAACATGGCAGGTTTGATACATCCCGATACATTTGAGTTGAAATCTGAAGTGGGCACTCAGCTGCGAGCTTGTGAAGCTCAGAGATGCAGTCTGAGCTAAAGACCTAAAGTGAGCAGCCCTTGGTATGTAGATCTGCAATCAAAGCCAGAACTGTGGATAACATCTATGGAGAAAAGATGGGAGTAGAGTGTAGTATGAGGAAAGAAAGGGACCTACAATAGAGCCCTCCAGAAACTCCAACATGTATAGATGGAGGAGAGGCAGACAAGGGGGTTCAGAGCAGCAGCAGGAACATAAGAGAAAAACCAGGACGATGTAATATCCAGGTATCGCGAAAAACAATCAGAGGGTTTTCAAGAAAGAATTGGTGGGCTAGGCCGAATGACACCAAGAGATTAAGTAAACAAGGACTAAAAGTGGCCATGTAGAGATGGCAATGGACATCCTCAGTAATCTTTGAGCTGTTTCTGTAGAGGGATGGGGGCTGAAGCCCATTTGGAGTAGCTTGAGGCGAAAAACAAGGAAGTGGAGAGAATGAGTGTAGACACTCTTTCAAAAGGTTTGGCTGGAATGAGGACGAGAGTGAGAGCTGAGGAGGAAGACAGGACCGCTGGGCAGAGGGGTTGTTAGTGGGGGGGGGGGGGCAACACAAGAGAGGAGAGAGACTGTGCCTTTCGGAGACTGCAGGACAGAATGCCATCTGAGACATGGGGGAAGAAGTGGGAATTAGTTTAGAAACAAACATCTATATTTGTGGCTTTCAGCCTGCTGTCCAAAATTGCCTCTCTGCAGTCAGGAGAAATGGCCACCAGGAGCCCCTGCTGCCCAGATTTCCAGCTTCACGGCCCCAGTGGAAAGAGGATTTTTCTCTATCCACCTCCTTAAATCAATCTGGGGAAGACTCTGAATGTCCCCAGCCTATGTCATGTGTCCTTTGGTGGCTCCTGGGGGAGACACTCCACAGGTAGTACACAGCACACGGTGCAAAGTCCCTGTGGGAAGGGGCTGTCTGCCAGTATAGACCTCACCTGTGTAACAGCTTTTATCCAGAGCTGGTCCTGACTTTCAAGGAAGGCAAGGGACAAGAAGTCCCCTCTCTATTTATGCACACACACACACACACACACACACACACACACACACACGACTAGCAGCTTGTAACACAATGTAATAATTTGCATAATTGTACTGACTACTTGAAACTCAGTATTATAGGTCCTGTTACAGACTAGAGGTTTCTTTGGGGTTTTTTTCTTTATCGCTATTACAATTTCTTAGTCACACTCTTAACTTTGGACTTCTATACAATTCCTAATACAATATCTAAATGCTTTTTGGTTAATTGCTTGACTGACTGAATTACTGCCATTTTTCTGATTTCTTAAGGAACACTTCACACAACCTCCATTCCACTTTAAAGTAGAATTAGAGAGGGGTGCCTGAGTGGTTCAGTTGGTTAAGCGTCCGATTTCGGCTCAGGTCATGATCTCACAGTTTGTGGGTTGGAGCCCTGCATCAGCCTCTGTGCTGACAGCCCAGAGCCTGGAGCCTACTTCAGATTCTGTCTCCCTCTCTCTCTCTCTGCCCCTCCCCCACTGTTCTCCTCTCTCTCTCTCTCTCTCTCTCTCTCTCTCTCTCTCTCCCTCTCTCTCTCTCTCAAAAATAAACATTAAAAAATAATGATAATAATAATAAATAGAATAAGAGGGTGCCTGGGAGGTTCAGTAGGTTAAGTGTCTGATTCTTGATTTGGGCTCAAGTCATGATCTTGTGGTCATGGTATCAAGCCCCACATGGGGCTACGCACTGAGTGTGAAACCTGCTTGGGACTCTCTCTTTCCCTCTGCCTCTCCCCTGCTCATGTATGCATGAACAGAATTAGAATTAGAGAATTTAGAGATTAAAACAGCTACATCAAAAACTATCCCATGTTACTCCAAAACGGCACAACCTTTGAAGGGCAGTTTGACAGGACACATCAAAAGCTTCGAAGAAACCTGTTCTTTGCCTATGGAGGTCCAACACTAGTAGAATGACTAAGTCAATTATAGAAAGCAACCTAATGGAATAGTTATTAACATGACACATGATAAACAACATTGAAAAATAGTAAATAACATTTTTAAATGTAGAGTAAGAAGCATAAATGTGCTACGAAGTACATAAAATATGTATACCACAAGGTAAAGAATGCAACACAAATAAATCAAAACAGTTCTTACCTGGTGGACTCACAAACCAATAATAAACATACTTGTCTAAACAGGCTCTGAAGATAGAGTGATTCACATGAAGGATTTGATACATTGCCAAGCACGTGCTACATTTCAACTGTTACTTTGTCTGTCATGCTGTCTTTATTGAGCATCCACCAGCTTGTAACAAGCCACTTGACAAGCATTATTTCATATGATCCTCCTGACAACCATATGAAGTAAGTGCTATTATCTCTATTTTACAGATAAGGAAACTGAGAGCCAGAAAGGTTAAATGAATTGGAACATAGTTCATACATGGTAGACCTGACATCTGACCCATTTCTTTAAAGGCGTGCCTAAGCCCCATCCCAGAGGGGTTGTAATGAAGAGTAGGATTGAAAACTACCGTGGTACCCTGAGAAACAAGGGGGAAGATCTAGATTCTCAGTGGGCAGGAGAAAGTGGTATGCAGGGCAAGAGAGCAGTATTGTTCCTTATCCATTTCTAAATATGCAAAGGTACATATAAATAGTGGGGCCACCCACTACTCAAAGGTGTTCTAAAAAGAACAGAAAAAGGTAAGATATTTCACAAAGATGGGACCATTTCTCAGAGTGGAAGAAGGACACTAGTCTCCTACTGAAAAGGACACAATATATTAGGCAGAATGAATTAAAAGAAGGCCTACACCTAACACATCATTGTGAGGTTCTGAACACCAGGATTAAGGGAAGATCTTCAATGATCTACAGGAAGAAACAGAAGCAAAATCAGGAGGTAGAAGGGGTGTGGGATAAGTGAGCCAAAGGCTCCTGATGCACCCATTAGTGTGTCAATGGATCAGCAGCTTACAATGAAAGAGGAAATGAGGGACAGGAAGTCTGAAGGGGAGAAGTCCTAAAAGGGCAGACAGAGTGGATGGGCAGAGCTTCTCACCCTTCCTCAAAAGAAGAGCCTTAAATTATTATTTGCCTCAAAAGCCCACTTAAGTAAGACAGAGTCCAGGGATTGAGGTCAGCACAGACAAGCAAATGTAAAAGAAATACCCTCATAAAAAGCAGTCAAGTTGATAACACTTTCTACTGACAACTGCCTAGACAGAGCCTTGTGATCAAGAGAGATGACTCCATAAAGCATTTCTGCCATTGTTTTCTAACAGGAAAATTGAATGAAGTTAAATATTGTATGCATGTAAAGAGAACAAACACAAATCTCTCCCATGACTGTTTTCTTTTTTGACATAACACACCTACTGAAATCTACCCATATTAGAACACGGTAATAAAACCTTGGTTTGTGAGCATAATTCGTTCCAGAAACATGCTTGTAATCCAAAGCGCAAGCAAATTTCCCCATAAGAAATAATGGAAATTCAGATGATTCGTTCCACAATCCTAAAATATTCACATAAAAATGATTACAATACTGTAATATAATACAAAATAATAAATAAAATACAAAATATAAAGAAAAAGAAACAAATTAACCTGCACTAACCTTTGGAAACCTTCGTGGCTGGTGTGAGAGGAAGGTTATTGTGTAGGACGACTTTCACTATCACTAACAGAATCACTGCTATCTATTGGCTCAATGGAATGTTTCTTTCCGTGCAACTTTAACAAGGAACATTTCCAATGACCTAGAATGAAGCAAAGCATTCCTAAGCTTACTCGTATGGAAAAGCAAAGGACTGTCCATAGGTGTTTCGAAGTGACAAAAAATATACCAGTGCCAGTTGTGGGCACCTTCCAAGGTTCTGAAAACTCACTGATTTCTGCCAAACACCAGAGCCTGAGACCGAGCATCAAGCATGGAAGACAATCACCCACCATCCCTCAGCAAGAGAGAGAGAGAAGAATTATTGGCTCAGTTGTGATCATGTGACATCTGGCATCACGTACTACTTGTATTGCAAGACATCACTAGTTTATCAAGTTAAAATTTATTAGAAATGTTTGCTCTTCCTGCAGAATACTGGCGGAACAGGTTTCTTGCAATCCAAGGTTTCATTGTACTTTCATTTAAAATCTTTTACATCACCTAAGTACATTTCTTAGTAGTAGTGTGGAACCCTGGACAACCTTATAGTCATTCTATCAAGAAGCAGGTTCATAAATGTCCTCAGCCTGAATTATAAGTTTGTGGATTAAAAAAAAGAAGACACACCTCATATACAATAAGAGATAGTTTATAGAATCTAAGACTAATGACAGTCACCTCAAGCATTTCTTTGTATCCACTTCTGTAGTAACAACCTCAAGTAACATGTCACTAAATAAGGCAAAAGAATCTTTTCAAACTAGTTTAAAATTCCTAAATTCTGAATGCAGAACTTACTAAAACTCTTCATTTTTAATATTTTTCTTCTTGTTTTAATATTTTTTAAAAGCACCAGTGATAGAAGCAAGTGGGTATGGTTTACAATGGTAATGACTTGCTCTCAAACCCATTCTTAATATAGCTAATAGTGTGTTTCATTAACTTTTCTCATTTAGCTCTAGTCCATTCATAAGCCAAGTGGTTATTAACTACAAGTAGTGACTGAGTTATTAGATTTTATGGTTTGTGTAAGAAACCTGTGAAAGGAAAATGATAATCTTGCTCTAATAGCATCTTTCTCTTACCCTTCACTGGGTTTTCTCCATGCTGTTGATGGCATTCTCTGGTTCCTCAGTGACCATCTAATCAGTAAATCCATTCTGGTCATTGGGCTTCATACGCAGATTTTCCTAAGTCTTCTGGAATTGACTTTAGGTCATTTGTAAAACCCTCTACACATTCTTTCAGCCTAGGAATTGCATAGTTTCCTAGTGATAAAATTTAATATACAAAATGGATTTCATCAATTTAAATGATAATAATAGGAAGGTCAATCGGGCCATCTTGGTTATGTTTTTTCAGAGCTGTGCACAGGGTGGGGGGAGGGGCGGGGGAGCCTTTCTTTAAACACACTATTTTACCAGAATGTAGCCATGACTATTTACTACAGTGGGCATTATAGATTTTCACAACACATTGTTAGTGAAGAAAGCAAGCTATCAAACTGTAACTTAGCAAGATCCTATTTGGTGTATGTTGTGTGGGTGTAAATTTGGAACGAGATACCCTGAAACGTGAATGGTGGTTATCCCTGGTTGTAGATAATAACACAGAGTCTGGCTAGTGTAGAGGTTGGAAATGGTGTTCTGGAGCCAGACTGCCTCCACCTGAATCCTCCCTGCCATCACCGAAATTCGATCTCCTTTAGCTGTGAGACTTTGGGCTCTACCTACATTATTGTGCCTCAGTTTTCCCATCTGTAAAGAGGGTCACTGTGAGTTTTATAGAAGTTATTATTTGTAAGGCACTTGGAACAGCACCTGGCACAAAGCAAGCAACTTTACAAATGTTTATTATTATCGGTGGCTTTTTCTTCTTTTCATTTATTGAAATGAATACATTCATTCATTGTGATTTTTCTGTAATGAAAAGTCTAGCAACTTAATAAAAGATTTTTAGCTAATATTAAAAAACTACACACCCAATCACAGATAAGGTTGACTTCAACCATTTGAAAACTGTAATCATTTCCTGTCATCTTTCTGCCGAAATTTGAACGTTTTCTGGTTCTTGGAAATGAAAAAGCAGTTTGGCCCCTGTTCCTAAGAGTTTATAGTTCATAATAAGGAGGCATAAAAAAAAGTCCTTTTGTCCTTGAAATCTTGATGATGAAGTATAAAATCTTCACATCAGCCCCAGTCATCTTTCTCGTACAAGGACAAAAATTTAACTTTCTACATAACTCGTCAAGACATATTCCTACATTAAAATCCTTCAAATTCTTTCCCTTTCTCCCTTTTTAGGACTCTGAATCCAGGCATTTGTTTTGCACACAGAAAGCTGGGAAATGTTTACTCTGGATACTAGAAGATCAAATCAGGTAAACACTTGGTAGTAAATCGAGGTACCATTTATTTTTAATCCCAATTTCATAAAGCCCAACTGTGTGGTCACATAATTTTAACTCTAGAAGCCAACTAGTGCAGCAGGCAATTCAGGCAATCTGGTCATGAGCTCTTGGGTGGAGTCGGAGTCGGAAGACCCCCTATTGGCCCCTTTTGACAAAGTTTAACAAGCCCAGCTAGTTCTTCTGCACTCAGGTTTAAGAACCCTATGCATGAGCGACAATAACACTCAAAGACAGGTCTTCAACTTCCAAAACTATTAGATGAGCCCAGACAAGTCACACAGCGTACACAAGTAAATGAGAAACCAACTTTAAAGCACACTGCAAAGTCCTACAACGTTACATAAATGTTATCAGTTCTGTCCCACATGGCTGTTCACTCTCCCCTCCCCCTACCTCATTCTGGCTGCCTCACACTCTACCCCTGTAGGGGGCAGCAGGAAGTGAGACACTGGTGCTCAAGATCATGCAGGGGCTCCACCCTGCCCACCCCCCCCCCCCCCACACACACACAAAGACTCTTCCAATCAGACGCAGATATTTGACACATTCCCTTCAAATAGAATCACTCAAATTGAGATTCTAAAGATGACAGAAAACTTGAAAAAATAACACCAATAGCAAGAAAACAAAAGAGAGATCTGGTTGAGTATAACAAATAGAAAGGGAGAGAATAAGCTTATGGGCTCAGTGGGTTTGGAAATACAAAAACCACATATAGGACTCAGATGAAACTTAGGCTTGATATGGGAGAAAGGAAGCCAACAAAGGAATTTTACACATTTCCCTGAGTTACTCATTTTTTCTAAGAGTCTGAACAACTGAAATCAGGAAACACCTGTGCTTGTTAACATTAGTTAGGAAATGACTTTAAAAACTTGGACTCAGTTTAAGATTGCTGATGGCAGGCAGTGATATCATTCCAGAGTCTATCTTTCCATGTAAATGCTAAGTTATTTCTCTTAATTTGGGTCCATTTTTGCAATAGCAATCAGAGATTTGGTGCATTATATTTACGGGGTAATTGTTACAGTTTTTAAGTTTTAAAATCACCTGGCACTTAGCCACATGTTTGTTTTTTCTTCCCATTTATAATTATCCGATGATTGCTATAACCACCCTGAAATATGGCCATCATTACTTTGAAATGAAAATGTATGGAAAGAATGTTTTAAGATTAAAGACAAAAATACAGCACTGTAACAAGAAGATGGGTCAGAAAGTAAAAAATAAGAACACAGAAAGAATGGATCCTTTGATCTGGAAGGCATGCTAGACAACTCTAGACCAAAACTTTATTTTACAGATGAGGAGTCAGAACCAGAAATAGGGCATTTTCCAGATAGTTTATTACAATTCCCTGGGTCTTCAGAATATGGGACCAGAGCTCCCCAGAACAGGTTCTAGTCTCAAGTAAATTACTGACTCAACAGGCCTTATCTCTAATGGATTTATATAAACAGCAGTACCATTTATATTGCTTTGATATGTTTTGTTCAACAATAAAGTAAAACATAAATTATGGTACAGTCAAGGATTTATATCAGTTTTCTTAGCAATACAATGTCAGGCAAATTTGTTTTTGGCATTTTCCTGTGATATGCCAGTTAAATTATAGCCAGTGAAAAAGTTATTTTGGAGTTTTTAAGAAAATTATAAACATTTTCTACGAGTGAACAACAGAGTTTATATGGATCATTTTATTGTCTTATAATTTTATTGCATCCCACTTTTTAAAATAGAAGGATATTAGGGTATACTTTGTTCTACCCCATTTAATTTTTTTTTAAATTTTAGAGATAGAGTGCAAATGGGGGAGAGGGGCAGAGAGAGAGAGAGAGAGAGAGAGAGAGAGAGAGAGAGAGACAGAGACTCTTAAGCAGGCTCCACACTGAGTGTGCCCAATGCAGGGCTCAATCCCATGACCCTGGGATCATGACCTGAACAGAAATCAAGAGTTGGATGCTCAACTGACCGAGCCACCAGGTGCCCCTACCCAAATTTTGTTTCGAACTCTTGAAAAATGTCTTTTCGATCTTTGACAAACACTGTAATGAGTAATGCTACTTATTAATCATTGTGATTTAGAATGTTAATTATAATAATTTAAATGACTTCAACAGACAAGATTATTGTGGTTAGAGTAAAATACATATAATCATCAAGAACTGTGCTCTGACACAGAAATGATGCAAGGATCTTTAAATAAAAAAAGAAAAGTGATTTTTTGTTTTAGCACTTTATTAAGGGGTACATAGTGCACCAAAACATACATAGAAGGACGTCCACTTTTGGTAATATACAGTGACAGGTACTAAACTTGCCCTCCCGCTGAAAACAGTTATAAATATCTAAGGTAACCAATTCCAGGCATTTGACAGTATACATGCACGATTGTGACCTTAAGAGGAGAGGAATACAAAGAGAGCCCCACGTCTTCTTCAACTTTCTGCCTAGAGACACCAACTGGACTAAAAGGAAGTGGAATCCAAGGGAATATGGAAGTCTTGCTGAGCTGAAGAAGTACACATAGAATGGCTGTGGTCCCTGGAATTTTTAAAGCAGGATATCATAGAGAAATGAGCTGTGCAGAGGAAGAGGGCAATGGACTTCATGAGTGTGCCCCTGCAGCCAAGTGCAGGATGAGACTTCATGAGGCCTAGCAGAGAATGGATGCTGCAAGTAAGAGAGCTGGGCCAAGACATCACAGACTATGCAGTGCAGGAAACATGAGAATATTGGCCCAGCCTAAGTGGAGAGACCTTACTAAGCACTTCCCGTATTCAACTGAAACTCCAAAGAGGCCACACCTCAGGAGTAAGTACCATGTTCCAGAAAAAGGGCCATTCCCCAAGACTTAGGACAAAATCAATACAGAACTGCCCTAAACAAACAATAAAACAAAGCCTAACAAGATCAAGAGGACTTGCCAGTAATTTAACAGCTTTAGAGAAGAAAGCTCAACACTTGTTGAAGGAAAATAAAATAATCCAGACTCTCTATAACTCCTGATAACAACATTCAAAAATAATTTTTAAAATATTGGGCATATGAAGAAGCAGGAAATGGGAACCATAACCAAGAAAAGAAGCAGTCAATAGAAGCAGAATCCCAAATGTCCCAAATATTGGAATTAATAGATGTTCTTAAAATGGCTCATATAAAGATATTTAAGGATGCACAGGAAAAGAAGAATATATTGAGTAAACAGATGGGGAGTAGAAGCAAAGAAATAAACCAAATGAATATATTAAAAATAGAAAGTAAACTTCTGAAATTACATATATATTACAAATATATATAAATACATATATATTTGGAGTCCTAGTTAGGAGAGAGGAAAGAAAGATTGGGGTAGAATAGAATTTGAAGAAACAATGGCTGAAAATTCCTCTATTTTGGTGGAAAACATCAGCCTATTGACTAAAGAATCAACAAACTCTAGGCAGAATAATTTTTTTTAAAAATCACACCTAGGTATATCATAGTCAAAAGGCTGACAACAAAGTAAAGAGTAAATGTTGAAAACAGAAAAAAGTCAATTACATGCAGGGGACAATGCTAGAAGTGACAGTTGACTTCTCTATCAGAAACAAGGAAGACCAAAAGAAATGGAAAGTCTGATGAAAGCAGTGGTCAACCCAGAATTCTATATACAGTAAAAATATCTTTCAAAAATGTGAACAGGGACATCTGGGTGGTTAAGTCAGTTAAGCTTCCGACTCTTGATTTCGGCTCAGGGCATGATCTCATGGTTCATGAGATTGAGCCCCACATTGGGCTCTGCACTGATGGTGTGGAGCCTGCTTGGGATTCTCCCTCTCCCTCTCTCTCTGCCCCTCCCCTACTCATGTGGATACACGTTCTCCCTCTCTCTCTCAAAATATATAAACATTTTTTAATGAAAACAAAAAAGACATTTTCAGATAAATTAATGAAGTAATATTTCACTGAAAACTAAAAAAAATTCTAATAGAAGGGTTTTTAGGATGATGGGAAATGATACAAGGGGAAACCTAAACTACAGGAAGGAAGCACCAGAATATACACTATTACAGGAAAAAGAGCACCAGAAATGGCAAATAGATATGGAAGTATGAAAAACTATCTTTTTTTTTTCCTTCTTGTAATTAAAAGACAAGACTATTTAAAGACACATATATTGTGGGGCTTTTAACTCATGTACAAATAAAATATATGACAACAATAACAAAAAGGATGGAGGGTTAATAAAATTATACTGTTCTAAGGTTCTTATAGCGTACATGAAATTGTACAGTATAAATCTAAGTAGACTGATAAGGATGTGCTGTCCAGTATAGTATCCTCTGACCAAAAGTGACTAAATTAAAATTTAAATTAATTAAAATTAAACTTAACACAAAATTCGGTTCCTCAGTTATATTAGCCACATTTCAAGGCCTTAATAATCACATGTAGCTAGGACTCCCATATTGGAAAACCATATATGGAATACTTCCATAACTGAAAAAAGTTTAGTTAGAGAATTCAAACAACAACAACAAATCTGCACAGATGTATAACTTAAAATGAACAGTAGAATTAAATTGAGTTCTAAAAATATTTTCTTAACCAAAACAAAGGCAGAAAAAGGAGAAAATAAGCAAAAAAAACCCAGGACAAGTAAAAAACAAACTTAAACCTAACCATATCAATGATTATATTTAGTAAAAGTGAACTGAACAATTCAATGAAAAGGAAGAGGTTGCAAAGATGAACAAAAAGCAAGATTTAACTATATGTTATCTGCACGAGATGTTAAAGACCCAAATAAGTTGCAAGCAAAAGGAGGAGGAAAAGATAGACCAAGCAAACCTAAGAAAGTTGGTGTTGATATCATCATGCAAAGTAAACTTCAAGTGGAGGAGAATTCAAGGGTAATTCAAGTCAAGAGTAACATTTCTTAATTATAAATCATCATTTCATAATGAAGATTTAAAATTCTAAATGTCTGTGTAACTAAAAAGTTTCAAGTACGAGAAGCAAAAATGAGAATTAATAGGACAAATGCATAAATCCATCATCATAGTTGAAGATCTTAACTCCCCTCTCTGTAACTGATAGAAGAACTAAACAAAACAATGATTCAAATATTACCAACCAACTTGATCTGACATTTATCGAATATCTCACCCAGCATCTGCAGAATACACATTGGTTTCAAATGTATATGGAATAGTTATTTTATTAGTCAAATTCTCCAAAGAAACTGAACCACTAGGATAGATGATAGATAGATGATAGATGATAGATAGATAGATAGATAGATAGATAATTTAGCATGAGGTATTGGTTCATGTGATTACAGAGGCTGATAAGTCCCACAATCTGCTGTCTGCAAGCTAGAGACCTAGAAAGCCAGTGGTGTCCTTCAAAGCCCTGAAACCCAGAGCGTCCAAATTTGAAGGCCTAAGAACCAGGAGGGCAGAAGAGATTAATACCCCAGCTCAAGTGGTCAGGCAGACAGTGTATTCAACCTTCCTCTGCTTTTTTGTTCTATTCAGGCTGTCAAGAGATTGGATGATACCAACTCACATTGCAGGCAGGGAAGGGTGTGGGTGTGTGTGAGGGTATCTGCTTTACTCAGTTCACCAATCCAAGTACTCATTTCTTCCAGAAACACACTTATAGACAGGTCCACATAACATAATTATAAATAACTTATGAGTCAAAGAAAAATCACAGGGAATTTAGAAAATACTTTAATCTGAATTATAATAAACACAAAAATGTCAAAAGTTGTGGGATACAGCTAAAGTGGTATTTAGAAAAAATTTTAAATATTTATATTTTTATTGGAGAAAGTATTTTATAAAGCTGTAGAGAAAGAGCAAATTAAACCCAAAATAAATAGGGGTACCTGGGTGGCTCAGTCAGTTAAATGTCTGACTTCAACTCAGGACATGATCTCACAGTTCGTGAGTTGGAGCCCCACATTGGGCTCTGTGCTGACAGCTCAGAGCCTGGAGCCTGTTTTGGATTCTGTGTCTCTCTCTCTCTTTTTCTGCCCCTCCCCCACTCGTACCCTGTCTCTGTGTCTCAAAAATGAATAAACATTAAAAAAAATTTTAAACCCAAAATCAGTTGCAGAAAAGAAATACTTAAGAGCTTTCTGGAACTACAAACCAACAAAATAGAAAACAGGAAAATGGAGAAAAATTAATAAAGCCAAAAGTTGGTCTTTTGAAAAAGTAATAAAATTTCTAATCCTCTAGCAAGACCACTAAAGAAAAAAATGCACACAAATTACCAATATAGGAATAAAAAGGGAACCTCACTACAGATCACATAGATATTAATAGGAAAATAAGAGAATACTATGCAAAACATTATGCCAATAAGTTCAACAGCTTAAATGAACTAGACAAATTTCTTGAAAAAAACACAATGCATAAAAACTGACACAAGAAGAAATTAACACAGTAGAAGATCTGAATAGCCCTATTTCTGATAAAGAAACAGAACAGTCAAACCCCTGTTGTGGTAAAAACCAGATTAGTGATTGTCTGTGGAGGATGGAAGAGGCCTGATGGAACTTTCTAGAACAACAGAAAAGTCCATATAAACTTTCCGTGCTGTTTACAAGGATGTATCATTGTACATTGGATGTATCACTCATAAAAATTTTACCTTTAACATGTATACATTTCACTGTGTGTACATTTTACCTCAATTAAAAATAAATAAGTGGCATCCCCAAAACTATGACATGGACATATAAAACGTGAAACATTCTGAAGTTTTAAATTTTAAATTTTAAATAGAATTGAAGCAAAAATTTCCATGAGATGTGTTAGACAGCATAATGCCAAAATTATCCTGTAACCTTATTTGAAAAATGTTTCTTACCTCTGAAGGTCAAACCCTAGCATATTTCTTTCTGCGATGATGATAATAACTATGCTAATTCAACCTTCCAGATGCAGCCTGTGACCCTTCTTCAATGTAGTCTTTCTGGAACTACAAAGATGACATAAGCTCTCCTTCTCTGCTTCCTTGCCGCCACAGTGTACATCTGCCTCACAGCATTATAAGAGGAAGAAAAACTTAACATACAGGACGAAGGTCTTTCTAAATCACTTTCCCAAAGGTTGTGTAGTATCCAAACTTTATCAAAAATGATATTGATTCTTTGAAACATTGATTTTAAAATGGTCTTTCTAGTAGTGCATAAATATACATGATCATACTTGTTTATGTCAGATAACAATGCACTTTGTCAACATCTATAGCTGTGTTGTGATTGCAGGCCCTAGTTTGATTTTAGGTCAATATGAAGTCTTAGGTAAACTCAAACATGAACTCAGGTAAAAGATGTGTGGTATGCTACTATACACAATAAATAACGTTTAGCAAGAGATCTTGTGAAGCTTAGCAGTTCTCTAAATTAGCATCAGTAGGCTGGAAGGAAAATAGCAGATAGAGATATATGGTCAAGAAAAGCAAGAATGAAGGCTCTCAGTTTGTGGAGACCTGAGCAAGGCTTTGCTTGCCTCCAGAAAAGGTGTCAGGAGATGAGAGAGAAAAACAGGATTGAAAACCTGAAAGGCAAAAGGTTGCAAGGCTTCCTGCAAGATTTTGGGGCAGGAATACTGGGGCCTGAGGCAGAGGAGGAGGAAGGTTTTGGCAATGGCACTGCCCTTTCAGTCACAGGTATCTACATATTAAAACAGGTCCGCACGCTTACGTTTTATTAAATGGCTGCTAGTATTGTCCATTAAAAGAATTAAGAAATGCATTTCCCTGTCAAGTTTTCTCTATGATATAGTGGATAACTGGTCAAGATCTAGAGCCAAATTGTCCGTGTCCAAATCCTGGCTCCTCTGTTCATCCCTGAACAAGTTACTAGCCCTTTCTGTGCCTCAGTCTTTACACTTCTGAACTAGGAATGATAACACTTGATGTTTGTTATTTTGAGGATGAAATGAGTTAACACATGCAAAATGGATACAGCAGTGTCTGACACACAATATGTGCTCTGTGTTACTATGTAATGAGTAAACCCCTCTCTTCCTCTGAGGAAGTGAGTACACAGAATGGTTAAGGGAAGGAAACAGGAGTCAGGACACACACATTCCTTACACACATCTGAAAGTTACAACCTCCATCAGACATTCTGGGGCTTAACACCCATCTTGTTAATTGTATGATTAATTAACATGTTTAAGTAATCATAATTAGTGAGTTATTTTCATGGTTACTCATCGCATGGATAATTTTCACCAAGTTTATGTTGGATGTCTTTAAACCTCAGGGTTCTAAGTAAACTAAATCTTTAAAAAACTAAAGTCGAAGGCAATAGCCATAAAAACAAAACTAGGACTAAACCCCCAAATCAGGTGAGAACTTTATTCTGTCTTGATGTGCTGCATGATCTTCGGAAGCAAGAAAACCTGTTCCTTTTATATACACTATCAGAGCTGGGAAGACAATGATCTGGGGCATAAATGATGAGCAGAAGTGACCAGGTCTTCATTCATTTATTCAAAGGACATTTATTGAGCACCTACTACACTTTACAGTATAGTATTGTGTTGGATGGCGGAGATATAATAGCGAGTAAGATACATTTGTTTACTACCGTCTGAGGGGTAGACAGACTAATAGACAACACACAGTGTGATAATGGCTACGGGAAGCAGGACAGCCCATCCTATTTGGAGAAGCAGTGGGGAGGGGTCCCTTCCCAGAGGCAGTGACATCTAAACGTATTCCAGTAGGAATATCCAGGCGATAGGGGTGGAGAGAAAAGAATTGCAAACAGAGAGGACTCTGTGCAGAGACTGGAGACTGGAGAAAGGTATGTCTAAGGACAGAGTACAGAGTTTTGAGGCAGAAGAGATAAAGCCAGAAAGGAGGAAGGGCCCAGGGGCTTATATTCATATTAAGGAGTTTGGATCTGTCTTGAGAGAGATAAAAGGGGTTTCAAGCAGAAACCCACCAGACATGGTGGTATCCACATTGTACAAGGATCACTCAGGCTATCATGTAAAAAAAATGGGTCAAGAGGGACCAAGACCAGGGGAAAGTTAACTGATCATTATCCAAATGAGAGACGATCCAACCATGACCAAGATAGTCGCAGACTGAATGTCAAGGACTGGCAGGCATGGAAATAGATTGGATATGGGGGATGGTAGCAAGAAAGGGTTAAGCCTGACTCAGATCTCTGCATGGGGTAACTGTAGATGCAGGTGTCCATTCCTCATAGAGAAAATACTGGTGTGGAGTTGGGCGTGGTGAGTTCCATTTCAGATGGGTTTTTAAAAGGTTTTAAAAGTTGTTTAAAATGTTTAAATGTGCCTGAAGATAGCTGAGTGGAAGAAGTTGACAGAGGGGCTGAAGATACAGACTGGGAAACATCACCATCAAAAAGGTACCTGGAGTCCTGGGCATAGGTGAGGCTGTGAGGAGAGCTCAGGGAGGAGAGCACAGAAGGCCAGGACAGAGGTCTGGAGGGACTGGGGTGTGCAGGTGTGGGAAGGTTGGAGGGGAGGGGAACAAGAATTCTGCTAGGGAAGCAGAGTATGCAGGAGACGAAGTCTGGGATAAAGCTTCTGTACTGTCATCTTCCCTTAGCTGGTTAACAGAGTAATAAAGCCAGTTCTGGGGTTGATCTATCAATTCTAAGGAAGCCAATTAATGTTATTCCTTTCCAGAGTTGAGTTTAGCATTTCAAATATTTGTAAATGAATTTGCATCCTATTAGTAAGTAAATACTTCCGTTGATAAAGACTTCCAAATGAGAATATGGCCACACTAATTAAAGTTCATCAACATTATTAGAAAATCAGCAGCAAGCAGCTGCTCTGAGGGGAGACCAAGGAGTTGTATTATCTCATGTGACTCAGGAACCCCACACCAAAATCTAAGTCTGAGAGGCATTACTCTTCTGGTTCATGGGAAGGAACATATTCTTTATGCAAGGAAAGTTTCATATGGGGCTGAGGGATTATGTTCTAGATGTCTGCTTAATAAACTATAATACTGAAAAATTTTATGTGAAAAAAATGAAATGTTTCTACCATCACTGAAACAAAAAGGTGGCAATCTTAACTAATGCATATTACTTTCTTCGGCACTGCCCAGCATTAGAATTGCACAGGCTTCATGTTTGAAATGCACAGTGCCATCTAATGGCCACAGACCATAAATCAAAAGACAGGAAGAAAAAGGATCAGCATTAAAATAATAATGATGATACAAGTACAACCAAAACAAATTTCAAGTTCCAAAATTGTTTAGTCAACTGACCTTGCACACAACAATTTTATCTTTTTGCTAATCATTGTCATGTGAATTACAAATGATCATATTGCCTAGATAACTATAGATGATATTTTAAATTTAAACAATTCATGACACACCTGTAACCATAAATTATATTTACATTTGTTAAAATCATTTGAAACAATATGTTCAAGAAATAACATGTTCAGGTAGGATGATTCTATTTTTAAGAAAAAAAGAGGTAAAATCAGGGGAACTAATAGAAGAACTTTACCTTGACTTTTACAAGGCATGACCAGTATTCTGCATGGAAAATAATGATTCCAAGCACTCTTCCAGGAGTCCCCTCAAGACTGGGACATTATGGACCACTGAAGGAATCCTGGACTCTAAAGAAAGCCATCTTTGGAAAGATATAGCGCATGGCATGACCCTTCTAAAGCCCAGCTCTGGGTCAAAGGAATTTTCCATTGCTCACGCAAGCCGCCCACCCTGGGGGCATACATAGGAGAAGACAAGGAATGTGGCTGTGTACCATCTCAGTTAATCTCCCCTGAGGAACAGCCACACTTGCTACTCTAAGAACAATGCCTCAAAGACTGAAACTTGGGTGTGGGGTTCCCAGACCAAATGAGTCACCTTCCCAGCTCAGTGGCCTCTTCCAGGCTAGATCTCTTTGATCTCAGCCCTTCTGAGGTAGTTTGAACCATATGCTATAGGAATTGGAACTCTCCTAAGAATTGCTTTTAAAATATCCTGCTCTGGGGCGCCTGGGTGGCGCAGTCGGTTAAGCGTCTGGCTTCAGCCAGGTCACGATCTCGCGGTCCGTGAGTTCGAGCCCCGCGTCGGGCTCTGGGCTGATGGCTCGGAGCCTGGAGCCTGTTTCCGATTCTGTGTCTCCCTCTCTCTCTGCCTCTCCCCCGTTCATGCTCTGTCTCTCTCTGTCCCAAAAATAAATAAACGTTGAAAATAAATTTAAAAAAATAAATAAATAAAATAAAATAAAATAAAATAAAATATCCTGCTCTAATTGAAAAGGTTTTCTTTCTTTTTTTTTTTTTAAGTATGCTGTTTCACTCTCTCCTCATCAGGTAGGACATTAATATGACAAAAATTCCACGAAAACGTCATGATGTGCAAAAGTGATAATTTGCTATTTAGTTTTTTGTACCTGTCTTTAAGTTCTTTGTGCAATGAAGGTTACATGTTGCTTTATGCACAACTGCTAATATTTCTTGAATTAACTTCCAGGCTTACCAGAATGCAAGGGGGATTTCAGTAATGCAAAAGTCACTGGGGGGGGGAGGGGGGAAGCATTTTAAACAAATAGATTAAAACATAAGTTATCAAGGGCTTATTACTTTATATGGAGATTATTAGAAATAGTGATTTCTGCAAATTGGCAGCAACATCAATACTAAGCCATCACTTTCTTTGTTTTCTTCTTGGACTCAGATAAGATCCTAAAATGTGTTGGAAAGGGGAAGACGTAAGAGGTGTGATAAGCAATGACTTGTGAACAAGGATGAGAACAATGGGCTAGATGCTAGGGAGACTAACATATCATTTACTAGGCTACCCTGTACTCTGGGCACTGGATTAGGCATCTTGTGCACCTTACTCCATTTAAGCCTCACCACCATCCTTTAAGATAAATGCTAATGTCCCATTTTGAAGCTCAGGAAAAAAAATCTTATGAAGCTTAGGTTACTTACTGAGGTCCCACAGCCAATAAGAGGCAGAAAAGTTAGGTGTATTCTCAGCTAATTAAGTGGCTCTGTCCTCTGGCTGGTCCAAGGACTGGCAACAGCAGTATCATCTGGTAATTCTCTCGAGGGAGATGTTTTAAAAAATCTCTCCAGGGGCGCCTCTGTGGCTCAGTCGGGTAAGTATCTGACTTCTGCTCAGGTCATGATCTCATGGTTCTTGATTTCCAGCCCCGCGTAGGGCTCTGTGCTGACACTCAGAGCCTGGAGCCTGCTTGGGATTCTGTGTTTCCCTCTCTCTCTGCCTCACTCCCGCTCACACTCTGTCTCTCTCACTCTTTTTCAAAATTAAACATTAAAAAAAAAATCTCTTCCAATAATTCTGATCACAGAGCAGTCTGAGAACCACTTTACTGGATCTGGAAAAGGGTCTTTAGAGATATGCCATAGGGCTCTCTTTGATCTTTCTTCTTCTTTTGCATTTTTTTAACATACAAAATTTTTGTTGTTTCCTCTATTTATAAAAGGATCTATACTAAATTATTTTTCAGAAGATACATACAAGTGTTAAAAAGAAAATGAAAAATGACTAGTATCCTGGTCACTCAGAGGTAAACACTGACTTTCTTGGTACATCTCTTTCCAGACCCTTTTCTACGTTTATATACACCTACACATATTTTGACAATAGTAGAATCAGAAATGCATAATATTAAATGATTTTTTTTCCATTTTCAATGTACCATGGACATCTTTCTATGACAATAAATAGATCTACAACAACACATTGAATGCCCATCTTATGTTCCATCAAACAAATATACCACCTAGTCAACATCAATATTTAGCCAAATCTAGTCAACATTTTGATTAGTGACGTGGATGAAGGGGTATGTTGATCAAATATTTGGATGAGGTAAACTGGGAGAGTTGGCTAACATACTAGATTTAAAGAGTTAATGTAAATTATCTTAATGGGAATTATGACCCTAAATTGATATGAAACTTATAACAGATATAAAACTTCAAGCAGTGGCTGTCTAGTGTCTCTGTCCTAGTCCCATATTTCTGGGAGTGGGGAGTACACTGATTCTGAGAAGGGAGTGAAGGTTGGGTAGGCCAATCAATTGATTTGTCCACCTCAATCAGGCATCAACAAACAAAGTATAGTGAGATTAGTGGCACACCATAAGCGTTGAGAATTGTAAATGGCCACGTAAGTACATGTAAAACGTAAACTCAATATAAACATATCATTACTTCAGAAGACCTAGGCTATCCACTGTATTAATAGGCAACTTCTGTGATAATTTCCCCAGTAAGATTTTCCTGGCACATGTTCTGACATTCAGACAAGTGGCAGCTTCCTGGGATGCTACCTTCTCAAAGCTTGCCACCAGAGGCTGATTGCTTTAAGTTTGCAAACCAGTCAGATACTGGGACCTACCAAGACTTTGTCCGATCACTTAGCACTTAAAAAAAAAAATGGAGTGCAATCCCTATCAAAATAACACCAGCATTTTTCACAGAGTTAGAGCAAACAATCCTAAAATTTGTATGGAACCAGAAAAGACCCTGAACAGCCAAAGCAATCCTGAAAATGAAAACCAAAGCTGGAGGCATCACAATCCTGGACTTCAAGCTGTATTACAAAGTTGTAATCATCAAGACAGTATGGTACTGGCATAAGAACAGACACATAGATCAATGGAACAGAATAGAAAACCCAGAAATGGACCCACAAATGTATGGCCAACTAATCTTTGACAAAGCAGGAAACAATATCCAATGGAATAAAGACAGTCTCTTCACCAAATGGTGTTGGGAAAACTGGACAGTGGCATACAGAAGAATGAACCTGGACCAATTTCTTACACCATACACAAAAATAAACTAAAAATGGATGAAAGTCCTAAACATAAGACAGGAAGCCATCAAAATCCTAGAGGAGAAAACAGGCAACAACCTCTTTGACCTGGGCCACAGCAACTTCTTACTCAACACATCTCCAGAGGCAAGGGAAACAAAAGCAAAACTGGGACCTCATCAAGATAAAAAGCTTCTGCACAGCAAGGAAACAATTAGCAAAACTAAAAGAAAACCTACAGAATAGGAGAAGATATTTGCAAATAACATATCAGATAAAGGGTTAGTATCCAAAGTCTATAAAGAACTTATCAAAGTCAACACCCAAAAAACAAATAGCCCAGTGAAGAAATGGGCAAAAGACATCAATAGACACCTTTTAAAAGAAGACATCCAGATTGATAATAGACACATAAAAAAAAAAAAAACCTCAACATCACTCATCATCAGGGAAATACACATCAAAACCACAATGAGATACCACCTCACACCTAGAAGAATGGCTGAAATTAACAACTCGGGCAACAATAGATGTCGGCGAGGATGTGGAGAAAGAGGAACAATTTTGCACTGTTGGTGGGAATGCAAACTGGTGCAGCCACTCTGAAAACAGTATGGAGGTTCCTCAAAAAATTAAAAATAGAACTACCCTACTTACCACCAAGCAATTGCACTACTAGGTATCTATCCAAAGGATACAGGAGTGCTGATTCAGAGGGGCACATATACCCCAATGTTTATAGCAGTGCTAGCAACATAGCCAAAGTATGGAAAGAGCCCAAATGTCCATCAACTGATGAATGGATAAAGAAGATGTCGTATATATATATATATATATATATATATATATACACACACACACACACACACACACACACACACACACACACACAGAATAGAATATTATTCGGCAATCAAAAAGAATGAAATCTTATCATTTGCAACAATGTGGATGGAACTAGGGTCTATTATGCTAAGTGAAATAAGTCAGTCAGAGAAAGACAAATATCATATGATTTCACTCATATGTGGAATTTAAGATACAAAACAGATTAATATAAGGGAAGAGAAGCAAAAACAATATAAAAACAGAGAGGGAGACAAACCATAAGAGACTCTTAAATACAGAGAATAAACTGAGGGTTGCTGGCAGGTTGTTGGAGGGGGGAGGGCTAAAGGGGTGAGGGGCATTAAGGAGGACACTGTTGGGATGAGCACTGGGTGTTATATGTAATTGATGAATCACTAAATTCTATTCCTGAAAAAAATTAAATTAAATTTTTAAATGATGCCAATAAAATAAAAATGGCAAAAAAAATGGAGCTAAATTAAACTCTTGGAGAAGATTCATCTGCCATAGATCCCTTCTAAGAGAGAGCTTTGATACTAGTTAATTTACTTGCTAAAAAAAGATTTTTATCTTCAGCTGTTTTGAGAACCAAGTGATTTGTGTTTCTTGGCAAGTGGCATGTGTTTGTACAAGGTAGACAGAGGGAGTGCTGCCATATCAATGGTGGGATGAGGCATCATGTCCCAAACTGGATGTAAAGATGACCTGAGGTGGGCTGTGTGAACCTACAGGGAGGGCACAATGGGCGGTCTTTCCCCTGCTTTTGGAAGGAAGACTTGGGACCAGTCCTTCACAAGCCTGTCAACAAGCTTTGTTGCTGTCATCCTTGCTCCACAACCCACCAGGCTTTTGGCTCTGGCGTGCTGTCCCTGTCGTAGTCATTTAAAATGAGGTCAAAAGGTCCTGCAGATAGCCAGATGCATCCACTTCTGGCACCAGCTGGCAGGCCCTCTAAGAAGGTAGAGTTCTATCCGTCCATGTAGCTGTGGTCAACCAGGCATTTGGGATTTTGCCCCAACAGATTCTTGTTGCCTTCTGGGAGATTAATAAAGATTACTTGACATTTGATTAATTTTGCAACTTCCCACTTCCACTCTGATCATCTGCAGCCACAAAACACAGGGATCCTCATACATACACATTATTCCCGCAGAACTTTAAAAAAATTGAGTTATGACATGGTTTTGTGAATAGATGGGGAAGAGCCCATGTTGGCATTTAATAGAAATTTTTCTTTATTGACTGGACCAGAGGTTAGTCTATCACATTTTTCCTAAGGGCAATCATTTACTCTTCTCCTAATTTACTAGGTGATCTATCTAAAATGCATGTCACTTTCCTGCTTGAATAAGCTCTGGGTTTCTTGGGCTAATGTTCTACACAACGCGAGTTGTAGGCACACCTATTCTACCACTGATCATTATTAAACTCTTCGTCAACATTGTGGTATAATCTGATAAAAACTTAAGAGTGTTTGCGGCATTCATTGATCTTTCCATAATCTTTGATTCTGAGGACTGAAATCAGTGATAAGCCAAGATTCTCATGCTCAGTACTGATTCGCCAGGCCCGTTCCCAACCTCAGTCACAGGGCTGATAAGGAACCTGCACTTCATGCCACTGTGTTTCGAGGTCAGGAATAACAGTCCATTGATGGATCAGAAACAGCATGTATTCCAATTACCAGGAATAGAGAGATGGGCTTTCTCCGGCACATCAATGCCAGGTTTTCTTTAGTATCATGAACCAGAATGGCACTGATACAGAGCGGATCCTATCTATTATTATCACAAAGAAAAGCTAGTTGCTCTGAATCCAAAACTTTCTAGTTTTATATATATTACATTTTTAAACTTATGTATATGCTTCTCGGTATAAAAAGCTAGATGTTCAATGAATGATATAAAAAGCTAGATGTTCAATGAGTGATTTACTGAGATTTGCTTTTAGATAAGATAGATGTTTGGTTATCAGAGATTTAAAATTTTTTCAGGCTAAAATCATTGAGGCTGTACTGTATTATCTTGTTAGAGCAAACACCAAATTATTTCTTAAGGAGAATCTGAGCACTTACAGGCAGTCCTTTCCTAGCCCACCTCAAAGTGGAGGTGCGGTGGCCTTCTGTCCACCATATGTCATTGTCAAACACCTCAGATTTAATAAAAAGTTGTCAACCCTCCCTAGCTCACTTGATTATTACAACATATGGCTCTGAGTTTAACTGGCAACATTAGAAGTCCTGTGCTTTAGGAACTTATGAGGATGGTTAATCTTGGAACTCACTGCTGCTCCTTGACTATTGAAAACTTTGGGAAATGAGCATTATCTATGGTAGATTACCTGAAGGATAGCAGTGTGCCCATTCTTTTATGTCAGCAGTTTTCAAATCTCTTTTTTAACCATAGAATCCTTGTTCAACCGTCTCTTTCTAGAATTCCAGGGTCAGAAAATGGGATGCAGGGAAGGAATGGGAAACTTGAAATCCTACCACTGATCAGGCCCTCAGAGCACAGCTTGAAAACCATTTCTAGATTTTCTAACACCAATCCACAGATACTGGGGCAAAGAACCACAGAGTGGCACACCCAGACTGATCACATAGCCTCCCTAGAATGTCTTCACTGAACTGTGCTTTGACCAAACACCATTATACCTCACTTTGGCAGACCTTGTAAGAAACAGTCCTAGGAAATGGCTACAATATTTACTGCAAGGATATTGTTAAAAATATTGTTTACCTGGTTTTACATCTTCTCTGGGGGAACCCCAAGGAGAAAATATTTCCTGTTCTTTGCACCAGAAATCGTTTAAATTCTTCTGGGCTGATGCTTTGTTTTTCTCTCATGAATGCAGTGATCCATCATTCTCTCTTTGGGCTGGCCACTAGAAAGCTGAAGAAGAAATTGTGCAGACCACATGGAAGGTGCTTCTTGAACCAATTTCTCTCTCAGCTTCTGCTTATTTTATGAAATGTATCCCCTTTGCCTTCATTCTTTTGCTTTGAAGGATATTTTTTATGTCGTTCTATTGCATATTTTAAAGCCACTCTCAATCCTTTAAAAAAAATCACGATTTTTAAGTAAGCAAATACTTTAATAAAAACATCTACCAACTCAAGCCATGTGCAAAAGAAGGAGACCAGAATGATGAAAGGCTAGATCCAGCAAGGACCAGGTCAAGGAACTAAGTATGCATGGTGTGGAAATAAAAATCTTGAGATGAACACGAAAGCCATCTTCAGAGTTCTTAACGAGCAAGGAGTAAGTTTATTCTGCATCATTCCAGAGAATGAACTTAGAATATATGATGGTTATTACTAAAGAAGCTGTTGAGTGCTTGGAACTGGAAAAGGAATGGACCTCACAAAATGGTGAGTTCCCTGTCACAAGAAGTGTTCAAGCAGAGCCCAAATGATTTCCTACATACAAAGTTATGGTAGACACCATTTGAGTTCTTACCCAGACTGTACTTCCCCTCCTTTGGAAGAGTCCCTTCAACCTTTACTGAGGAGTTTAATGTAGGCAGTCATGTGTATGTCATGAGACCTTTCTCCACCCCTGCCACAATAGATTGAACCAGGGCTGGACCCCTGACCCAACCTGGAGTCTCTCTTGAACTGAAGAATATGTCTGCTGGAGTCAGGAGGAGTTGTGACGTGATCCAGCACTGGTACTCAAGTCAGAGCTGGGACAACCCAAAGCCATGCAAGGCCCAAGACTTGGAGGACTAAAACTAAGTGCTGCTAATGAAGGTGGCCTGCTGAAGTACAGAGAGAAGCAGGGACAAACAATGCAGAGAGAGGGGAAGCTGCCTGATGACTTTCTATTCCTGTGAGAGCCAGATCTATTTCCTTCAGTTCCTTCCTTGTGCGAGATTCCTCATCTCTGAACAATAGCCACCCCTTTACTAAAGTTGGCTTGGGTTTCTGTTCCTTGCATCGCAGAAATCCTTACAAAGATCAAAGAGAATTCCCTGAAAGGATTATGAGGCTGGAGTAGATTAGTGGCTCCCAAAGATGGGTTATCATCAGATTGCTCTGAGTAAGCTTCCTTGGCACCAGCCCCTGGGGATTGTGATTTAGTGAAAAGGGCAGATGGAATATGTATTTTTAAACACTGCCCCTTACCAGCCCCAATTATTTTGCTACTTGGCCAGTTTGGAAACCAGTGGATAAGGTATCATCTAGGGTCCTGGTCCCTTTAAGATTCCTAAACTTTGGTTTAGAATTTGACACAATGCAGCCATCATCATGGTACTTTTCCTACAGAAAGAAAACTACAATTTTAAACACAACCACCACAAATTCAGATATACTATTCAGATCGTTTCTCGGCCTTTTGGCCAAGATCAAGTGCAGATATACTATTCAGAGAGAAAGGCCAGGGGCCCCCGCAACCTTCTATGGATATACAATCTACAGATTGAATGTTAACAAGTCAATGTTGATCAGCACACATGACAGGTACAGGTTCCTAGGGTGTTTGGCCAAGGTATTTAAACATTTGAATCAGTGACCTAGATAATGGAATTCAAAGTATGTTCATCCAGTTTATTAATATTATCCAACAGGGAAGAGCATCGAAGCACATCTTTCTTAGGGACCTCCCGTTTTCCTAAGATGTCAGCCCTCCCTCCCCAGCTTATGAATGTTAGAACATATGGCTTTGCCCTCTCAGGACCCAGACATCTATTTTATTTAATTTCACAATATGATAACTTCTTGAAAAATTTTAAATGCTTAGCTATGTATTTCTGATACACAAGTGAAACTTCCTAAAGTTTCAAATAGATATTGTCACTGTGAAAGGGAAAGCCAGTATGTATACTAGAGTCTTCAGTGAGGCCATCCCCAATCCAGTGAGTTCCACCTTCGCAGGGACAGAGGGATGGCAGAGGAAGGTGGGTGGCCTCCACCCTCAACAGATTTGCTGGTTCCAAAAACACTGCTCAGCTTTGGTGTCTCCTCCCTCCCCTAGCCCTCACCTGGGGATAAACCCCCTCCCATCTTTCATACTGGATAGTTCAATTCCACTGTGATTTAACTTTTCCAGTTCCAGAGCTCTTCTTTCCCCTCTCAACCAACTTGTCCTCCTCACATTTTGGGCCTTTCTTCTACCAACTCACCAAGCACACACCCTTCAACCAAACTCCAACCACATGGTTCAAGTCCGATCCCATCCTGGCTGGTTTATCCACCATCTTTTAACATGGCCATCCCATACCTGAAGTCAATGCCACTTAAGACCTATTGTCACCTACCTCATTTTTCTTTTACACTGCCCCCTGCAGCTCTTCTCACAACTGATCTCTACCATTTCTCAATAAATTAGTGACAAGAGGACCCACACACTGCAGCAAGGAGCACAGAGAATTCCTGTCTTTCGTACCTCCAGAACTTTTAGTAGTAGTTAACTGAAGTTGCTTTGTATCTTCCACTAGGGGGTACCAACTCATAATTTTTGAAACAGGAAGTCTGTTGAATATAGTTTCTAATGAAAAATGAAGTCCAGGCACAGTGAATTTTTTAAAACTTTTCTGAACACATGCTGTAATTTTATGAAGCAATTTAATTTGATTCCTTTTAAATAAAAGTTGCCCCATGGGCAGAGTAATAGGCAACAATCCTGAGTAGTATAAACTTACGTAAGGGAATGCCAATTAAAAATCCTGGCTCTATTACAGTAAGATATATAGTCATGAATTAAATGAAATAAATGCAAAAATTGAGTATAGCCAGACCAGTGAAGTTACTTTTACTTTAGCAAGAGAAATAGGCATGCTAAACAAAAGCTGGCTTCAAAATAATAGCTTTTGTTAAACAAAAATAAGCCAACTCATATGTTCCGGGATTCTCCATGAGTGGCATGGAATTCTTTTATCTTTGGGGTATAAGATGTGCAATACTAAAAACTGGTTCAAGGTTGAAGTGTTTTGGGTTCTTTTAGGAGGAAGTATGTATGCCCAGGCATTACAGTGTAGTGGTTGAAAATGCAGGATGTAAGAAGTAAGCTGGTCTTTAACTTCCTGATCTCCCATTGACCTCCATGAGAAATTGGTCAGCCTCCACTTCCTTAGCCTAAATCTTAGTTCTGCATCAGCTCAATAGGTTTAATAATAGTACTTCCCACATAAGTTTGTGGTGTGGATTAGATGAGATAATGTATATAAAGCACTTATAGAGTGGCCCACAGCAAGTACTCAATAAATGGTAACTATTCAATGAGTCAGTATAAAGATAACTTCTCAAGATGACTAAGAACAGAAATGTTTGCATTGAAAGAGATGGGGGGTGGGGTGCCTGGGTGGCTCATTTGGTTAAGCTTCTGACTCTTGTTCTCAGCTCAGGTCTTGATCTCAGCGCCCTGAGTTCAAGCCCCACATTGGGCTCCTCGGTAGGAGTGAAATCCACTTAGAAGAAGAAAAAGGAGAAGGAGAAGGGGAAGAAGAAGAAAGAAGAAAAAGAATGAGATATTCACTATCATTTTGGCAAACATAGTCATACAGATAAGCAGTCAGGAGACCAGGGTAGTTAAGCAATCTGACAAGGTCATTTATTCCTGAAGAACTCTAGAGTAGAACTTGGACTTCCTTAGAGTCAAGCAGCATTCCTTCCCCGATCCTATACTGCTTCCCCTAGTATCTAATAGTCTATTAGCATAAACTAAACATATTCTGTGGTTAACAACTGGTTTTTTTTGGCAAGATTTTGGTGAACGTAGCAAAGTTCACATTACTATGGCAGTGTCAGATATTCTTCTAGTATGTATCTTTAAAGAGTTTCACTTTTAAGCCCCTTTCCTACTTTTAGACGTTTATCCTAAGGAAATAGCTTTAAAAAAAAAAAAAGGCTATATGCAAAAAGATGTCCATTATCATATTCTTTGGAATACTGAAAAACTGGAAATAATCTATATGCCCCACAATAGAAGAGTGGTATTTAATGTGGTAGACCCATGAATTTGGGGACCATTTAAAAATGTAGGAAGACAACAAAAAAACATGGAAAAATGTTTATTTTTATTTCTTATCCCAAAAGGAGATAACTTAACAAGCAGAATGATAAAAATTGTATTTTCATAACATTCAACCAATTAGAAATTAAATATTTCTATGGATAAAATAGAAAATGAAGTGATTTGGGGAGTATTATGATTGCAAATGCCTTTTTCTTTCACGTTGAGTTCTCTTCATAATAAAGAGATGCGATAAAGAATTGTTTAGAATGAGCTCACTTCTTCACCTTTTTGGTATTGAGAAGAATTTACATGATCCAAAGTGTCCTTTAAGGCACCATGACAACACATATAATCAAATGAAAGACACAAGGTCAGAACCCTTATCATACAATGAATTCTGAGAGGCACAATGATGTATATCAATCCTTGACCTCCTGGAACTTCCAAGCTGGTGCAGGAAATAGGACACACACATGGATCTCAGCACTACTCCACCTCCAAAATCTTTAACATCCCATCTTATACCAGCACTTTTTCTCTCCCAGCTTTCATGCCACCTGCTCATTAACATCATTAGGACTGCCAGTCTCTGGTCTGTTTCCTTTAGATCCACCAGTTTGGTTTCATTTTGCCTGCCATTCAGCTTAATAAGACATCTCACTTTGGCCACCTCTCCAGCAAGAACAGCACCTATCCTGAACGTTTATCTTTCCAATTCACCTGCCTTGAAAACCCCCATCCACTGGACATGTTCAATCACTTGCTTTCTCTCAGCCTGGGTGGCAGGACTCCCCCAGACAAAGCCATTCAACACACCTTCACATGTTCCTGGGCAGTCCCCTCTCCCTCTCCTCTCTCTTCTCTTTGGATATGACCTTGTATTTTACTCCCTAGAAGAAATTATTAAATGAAAGCTTCCTTCTCTTGAACTGAGCCCAAAGCCCAGTTGCATTTTGCATCCATCCTTACTCCATGTCCACCAATTTCAGAGGTGAGGTGACCCTGCACCTGTTCTCTGGACCCACTGCCTGCTCCTGCCTTTGTACCATCCAGTATCACCCATCTGCAACCTTGCTTGAGCTATTTTCTTTTCCCCCCAGAATAAACATTTGTCTGCCATCTATAAAGAAGCCTTTCCTTTGAGATACATACTCTTCTAAATGACTACCACCTGTCTTTCTCCTTCCCTGCTCCCCACATCTCTAGAGTTGTTCTACCTTGGCTGTCTCCACTTCCCCTTTTCCTCACCTGATAGAGCCTGACTCCTCCAACCCCAACACCCATATTGTTTCACAGAAGTTGAATGCAATGGCTCCTTTTCATTTCCTATCACACTTGAACCCTCAGCTGTGTTTCACCCTGTTGACTATTCCCTGCCTTTAAATACTCTCCTCTTGGCTTTTGCAACACTCTGGTGTTACCTTAATTAGCAGAATGAATATGCATATGCTGTTGCCTTCCATCCAGGGGCGGGGGGGGGGGGGGGGGTGGGTACAGCTGGAAAGGCTCTCAGCTCAACAGAAGGTCTCATACTTTCAGGGGAGTAGTGGCATGACAATTGTTAGGCTTAAGATCTGCTAGATTAAGTTTTGAGGACTGATTTTTTTCCTATTTTTCCTAGTTTTGTGTGCTGTCTGGATGACTGATGATTTGATGATAGAAATGTAGATTGAACTCAACCCTAATGATACAGAGAACTATTGGTCCTTTTGTCTTATTGAAGAAAAGGTATAGTGGAGACTAGGTCGGACTATAGGAACTTGTTGCCAATGGTGGAATTTCCTCTCTTGGGGTACAATTAGACATGAGGGATGTGGAATTCAAGTCACAAGGGTTCCTTCAGTAGCCTCCAACAGCTAAGGCTTCCAACCTGCATTGATCCCATTCAATAAGATAATGAATTTTTCATTATTAAACTAACTCTCCCTCTCTCTCTGCCCCTCCCTGCTTGCATGCTCTCTCTCAAAATAAACAAACTTAAAAAAATAAAATTTAAAAATAATAATTACTTCTTAATTTTAGTATCATTCCTGTAAAGTACAATTTGGTACTTGACTATATGCCATCTATTGGCCATTTTGATTCTTTCTTACTTTGAAGTAATATATCCCCTATCAGACTGCAAATGCCATGAGGTCAAGGGTCCTTTTTAGTCTAATTCTCTCATGTCTTTTACAGTACTTACCACAGGACTGACCACTTAGGAGATGCTTTTAAGAAATTCCTGTTTAATTTAGCAAGAATTTTAACTTTCCAAATTTCAATGGGCTTTGAACAACTCCTGAATGCAATATACTATTCTAGGTGCAAAAGTGTAATATAGAAAATATTTACGTTGTTTGCATTTTATGAGCTGGAGAAGAGGCAGAAACCCCTCAATACCTAGGGGGGATTTAGCACAAAGCTGAAATGGCCAGATACCCCCTTGTGTATACTGTATCAAACTAGACATAAAAGCCACAATCCCAAGCAATGTTCCAGAGCTAATTTGGGTTCTGTTTACAATAAATCCTTGTAGTTCACCTCCTTAGGCCAAACACTCCCAAAGTCCTTGACTGTGGATAGCAGCGAGGTCTTTTGGGACCTGGGACCAGACCTTTCTCCAGTCAAGCAAATAATCTGAAAAGAAAAGGAAATCACAGGTAGTCTGATGCATTTTTTATTCTTGTGTGTTTTTTTCAGCAGCTAGAGATATTTAAAGACTCTGAACCTCTTGTAGTCTTTGATTCTCTTTTTTAAGAGTCACTTTTTTAGAGAACTTTCTACTTTTCTTAGCTTTGCAGCCAGATTGGTGCACCTGGCCGAAATATCATTCTTCTTTAAAAAAAAAAAAATGCTAGAATTTGAACGCAAGCATTGAATTAATAACAGCTTCGCGTAATCTCTCGGCATGCCAATTCGTGGTTAAAAGTTGACTGAGGGGCGCCTGGGTGGCGCAGTCGGTTAAGCGTCCGACTTCAGCCAGGTCACGATCTCGCGGTCCGTGAGTTCGAGCCCCGCGTCGGGCTCTGGGCTGATGGCTCGGAGCCTGGACCCAGTTTCCGATTCTGTGTCTCCCTCTCTCTCTGCCCCTCCCCCGTTCATGCTCTGTCTCTCTCTGTCCCAAAAATAAATAAACGTTGAAAAAAAAAAAAAGTTGACTGAAAGGGGGTCCATACGTTAACCTACAAAGACAAGAGGGTCTAGAGTCACACACACACACACACACACACACACACACCATCTTCACAGATAAAAGAGGATTGATAACCTGAAATCTTCAAGTCTCAAGGAGCCACGATGCAATCTCTCAGTGGACTTTGTGCTGAAGGCTGCAGCTCCGATGATCTCGGGGGGGAAAAACTGGCCTAGTCACTTGGAAGGCGGAAGCGAAGGTGGTACCTGAGCCAGGTAGGAGCCGCCGAGAGGCAGCCTGGGGCCGCCACTCACGTCGGCGAGGAGGAGCTGGCGGCCGGACCCACCCAGATGGAGAGGAAACCCGAGCCGAGGACCCGCCAGGTGTGGAGACCAACGCCCGCACGGCTCACCTCCGAAGAGGCGGGGCGCGCGGCTGCCGATTACCGGCAGGGGCGGAACCGGCCGGGATCACCTGGGCCCAGGCGGAACTGAGGGGTCGGGTCACCGCACGAAGAACACCGAGACTCACCTGTGCGGGACCGGAGGCGGGGCCGGCCCCCACCCTCACCGAAGCCGGCGGAAACCTCGGCCGGGAGCGGCCCCCGGGCTCGCCCTGCGCGCTGGGGCGGCGCCCCCGCTGGCCACCTCCTAGCGGCACTCCGCCCGTCCGCGCGTCCGTCCCGGCGCGGCCGCCATGACCTGGAGCGCCACGGCCCCGGGCGCCCACCAGCCCGACAACACTGCGTTCACGCAGCAGCGCCTCCCCGCCTGGCAGCCGCTGCTGTCGGCCAGCATCGCGCTGCCGCTCTTCTTCTGCGCGGGCCTGGCCTTCATCGGCCTGGGCCTGGGCCTCTTCTACTCCTCCAATGGCATCAAGGAGCTCGAGTACGACTACACGGGCAACCCGGGCACCGGCAACTGCTCGGCGTGCGCCCTGGCCGACCAGGGCCGCGCACCGCCGCTTCGCTGCTCGTGCGCCTGGTACTTCTCGCTGCCCGAGCTCTTCCCGGGCCCCGTGTACCTCTACTACGAGCTGACCAATTTCTACCAAAATAACCGGCGCTACGGAGTGTCCCGCGACGACTCGCAGCTGAGCGGGCTGCCCAGCGCGCTGCGCCACCCGGCCAACGAGTGCGCCCCCTACCAGCGCAGCGCCACCGGCCTGCCCATCGCGCCCTGCGGCGCCATCGCCAACAGCCTCTTCAACGACACCTTCTCGCTGTGGCACCAGCGCCGGCCCGGCGAGCCCTACGTCGAGGTGCCGCTCGATCGCACCGGCATCGCCTGGTGGACCGACTGCCACGTCAAGTTCCGCAACCCGCCGCTGGTGAACGGCAGTCTGGCGCTGGCTTTCCACGGCACCGCGCCCCCGCCCAACTGGCACAGGCCGGTCTACGAGCTGAGCCCCGACCCGAACAACACCGGCTTCATCAACCAGGACTTCGTGGTGTGGATGCGCACGGCGGCGCTGCCCACGTTCCGCAAGCTGTACGCGCGCATCCGCCAGGGCAACTACTCGGCCGGGCTGCCGCGCGGCGCCTACCTCGTCAACATCACCTATAACTACCCGGTGCGAGCCTTCGGCGGCCACAAGCTCCTCGTCTTCAGCAACATCTCGTGGATGGGCGGCAAGAATCCCTTCCTGGGCATCGCCTACCTGGTCGTGGGCTCCCTGTGCATCCTCATGGGCTTTGTCATGCTGGTGGTCTACATTCGCTACCAGGACCAGAACGACGAGGAGGAGGACGAAGAATGATTCCGGCTACTTGCCAAACGAAACTCTGGCAGGCTTCGTAGGCTTCTCCCCCTCGATTCCAATCCCAATTCCAACCTCTCCTCACTTTTCCTCCTGTTGTGATGAGGGGACCAGAGGGAGGAATTATACCCACTTGCTGGGGTGTTTGGATGGCAGAATGAGACGATCTTAACAAATTCTCCCCATCTTCACGATTTCCCAAGTTGACCTGTTAGGTTCTTAAAGTCTTCGGCATCTGAGCATGGAAGGGACGGTGGAGATTCCTTGTTCAACTTCTATCTGATGAGAAGACTGAGACCTAGAGACGTTAAATAACTTATTCAAGGTCACGTAGCCACTCGTTGGCTCCTGACTCTGACTCTTTTATCACTACAACACAGTGGTTTTCTTGCGGGGAGGGGGGCTGGAGGAGAGAGTAAAGCCCTCAAATAACTTCCAGAGGTGTGGAGGGGTGGGAAAGAATATATTTGTGAAAAATGTAGACAGATTAGGAAGCACTATCCCCAGATGCTGACACACGCAGGAGTGCACCTCCTAAAGCTGTATTTTAACAAGCCTGTCTGGAGATCCCTCCTGTATTCCCTCAAATTCTGGAATCACTGCCCTGAACCAGGAAGCAAGTAGAATACTGGCTGTTTCCCTGTTTTCTCATGTGTCTGAGGTTGGGCCTGAAGCAGTCATGTGAGCTTTTCAGGTAGTCATTTGTTCCCAGGGGCTGTAACAATCATAATATTTCAAGTTTGGTCTACAATCCTGCTTTCAATATGGAAAACACTCCATAAGTTGTGGAATGAGTGAAAAATAACTTGCTATCTCTAGAAATCTGGCATAAAGATTTGCAAAACAGGGTTTGTATCAATTTATTTAATATTGGAGGGTTAAAGTGAAAAAAAAAAAAAAAACCCCAAACACTTTGCCAAGTACTGTGTAGAAACTTGAAAATGCCAGGTCACTTTGTATAGCTTGGAGTGAATGTTTTAAACTTAGAATCAGATAGATGGAAGGGGTCTTAGAGGGAAAATGATTTCCCTAAAGTCATACCTGTGTCTCCTGACTCCTGACTTGGTCCTCTTCATCATCTAAATTATTTTTTATGCTTAGAGAAAAAAAGTTTTCCTTCATGCGTATATTTTCCCTGGAGTCTAAGAAAAAAACTTTTTAATCTATGTTCTCAAGTGAAGCATGTTTGTTTGTAATAATGGTTTAAAGGAATGCTAAGGAATATAGTCCTATATGTTATCTAGAATCTTAAGAATTATTTGAAACTTCAAGATAATTTTAAAGTCTGACTACTCTAAAATTATCCTAATGTATAGAAAGTTATTCTAAGCTATAGATTTAAAAAAAAAAAACACCTTCTTTTTATGGCAAAACAAAAACTCCTTAGTGATATCCTCTTAACCAGTTTATTTCCTGAAAGTAAACGATTATTTGGTATTCTGTCAAAATCGTCCAGTGCCTGCTCTTTATTAAAGCTACTTTCCAGGGGCGCCTGGGTGGCGCAGTCGGTTAAGCGTCCGACTTCAGCCAGGTCACGATCTCGCGGTCCATGAGTTCCAGCCCCGCGTGGGCTCTGGGCTGATGGCTCAGAGCCTGGAGCCTGTTTCCAATTCTGTTTCCAGTTCTGTCCCCGTTCATCCTCTGTCTCTCTCTGTCCCAAAAATAAATAAACGTTGAAAAAAAAATTTAAAAGCTACTTTCCAGTTACTACCGTTTTTGCTCATGCCTGTAAGGTATTATGAGACTTTGATGTATTTTTTTAAGTAGCCAAAGACTATTGAATTGTATTGAATTATTTACATTAATTTTATTATACTCTATTCTAGTTCTTTGAAAATTAATAATTGATGGACAGCATGCATTTCACTGACCTCTGTCTCAGACCTTCTGGAACAGTCGTGATTTAATATTCTGTCCCACTATTTTACGTAAACCAAAAAATATTTTAGCAATTCTCGTGTGTTGGCTTCCCAGTCCCAGAATGTGACACAATTTTATTGTCAGATTGCATATTGCGATTTTAGACTATGAAAATAGGATCATTATATGTATATAAGATAATTTTTATTTATTATGAATGTTGGATCAAGCAGCTTACTAGCCTAGCTTTCTTTATGTTGGGTAAGAGAATTTACTATTTTCTTACTATGTGGTCGAGAGCAACCATGTGTTTTGCTATCATTTTAACAATATTCAGTCCATTGCTCTAAATTGTTTAATGAGACCACAAAACTTAAGGGGTTCTGATTAAATCAATGAATGTGGTTCCAGGCCCTATTCTCTGGATTTTTGAAAGAGAAGAAAGGTTATGTTTGTCTTACCTTTGTTATCACATTTGCTTAATTCTTTTGAACTATGGTCTTAAAGGCACAAACAGTACCAACCACTTTGTTCATGTGTTATTAGCAGGTTTTTATTGCAGCAAGAAAATCATCTTTCAAAATAAGGCTCAGAGTAAATGCAGTCTTTCAGTGTTAACTTCCTAAAACAGAATTTGAACTTATGTGAACATCAACATGTAATACGAATTAGATGATCTTCAACTATTACTTAAATTTGGTAAAATGTGGTCAATGTAAAAAATAATATGAAATTTTATTAAAGAATATGATTGTAGTAGTCTTCTCCATTTCTGCATTTTACCCAAATTCTAAATTGCAATTATTTATTGGGTGGGTATTTTGGACTCCAAAGCCTCAAAAAATGTCCAGAACAAAAATGTGAAACATTCTCCTGTGATGATCTGTGTGCTGTAGCATTTTGTTTGGTATTTCAGGGTTCCAGCTGTGCTTGAATTTTCATGTTGTCTAGTAAATGCCCCTAGCTAGGGCTGTGTCTTCTGGAATGAGACAGAAAAGAGTGAGCCCCAACAACTGGACTGGAAATGTGCTTTGATCTGCCTTGTAAATTAAACCACAAACCAAAGAGAAACAAAGACAGTAGGTGGGAACTCCCAAAACAATAATATAACAAGAAAGACTCCAGGTATCTCCAGAATCAGGTCAGCTAAACAATTTACTGACTATGCGTTCATTAAAAGTCAGAGACAGAATAATAGCCTGGGATTTCTGTTAGTAACTAACACCTCTTCACAACGTATAAACACAACACTTTCTTCCTCTCTTTAAATCTGTTGTCTCTTCCTGTCATTTAAGATCTCAACAATCTTAAGTTCTCAAAGAGAGTTATTGGTAGAACTTCAAGGTAATCAACTCCTTATCTTATATGTGCTTGGATATAAGTCATCACTGACTGTAATAATAGTAAATTCCCTCTTTATTTTTATCAGGCTTTTTTTTTCTCTAGCTAAAACATAGCTGATTTTAGATGACAAATTTTTAAAAATTTTTGACTTCAATTTTTTCCCCAGAAGAATTTCTCTCAATTCCCGTCCTACAAAAACAGAGTTATCTTTTTTTAATTTTTTTAAATATCTACTTATTTTTGAGACAGAGACAGAGCGTGAGTGGGGGAGGGGCAGAGAGAGAGGGAGACACAGAATCCGAAACAGGCTTCAGGATCTGAGCTGTTAGCACGGAGCCCAATGCAGGGCTCCAACTCTGGAACAGCAAGATCATAACCTGAGCTGAAGTTGGAGCTTAACCGACTGAGCCACAAACAGAGTCATTTTTCAAGTGTCATTAAGAAGGCCTTAACGAATCTCACTGAAATACGTTCCTGAAGATAACTTACATGACAGCAGCACTCTGTGTAAAGAACTTGCAAAAATTGCCGGCATCATTGACTTTATGCATATAGCCACCCCCCATCATTGCCCTGACAAGAATAACAACATGTATTCAAGAAATAAAACACTTCCCCACTGGCTTGCCACCTGGCATTATGATTGCCACCGTGTAGATTAAGTCACTGCAGCATGTTGCATTCCTTATGGCATGTGCTTGGCTGAGCAACTCACCAGGACAGAGAAAAATCTTGGAGGTGATGAAACCCAGCAGAGACTCTTTGCGGGTGCAGAGAGATAGGAGAGGGGGGATAAAAGGGAAAGATGAGGTTTAGAGCATGAGACATTTTTCTGAACTGGCAAAGTGTCCAGGAGATAGGGAGGGGGGTTGGCAGCCAAAGGAGCCCATCCCAGAGGGCAGAACTTGCCAGCGGGCTCATTGATGACGAGGCCTTTAAGAAATTCAGTAAGCAATGGCTCACCTCCTTCTGAACCCCTCAGCTTGTCTTTTTGATCAGTTTGAGTGTGATTTATCTTTTTCCTTAGAAGCGAAAGGTATTACTGTCAAGAACCTTTGTTAATAGCCTTGCCCTCTATATTGAGCTCGTAACCAAGTTCCCATTAGAGTGGCTGAAACTTTACATTACTGATGAAAACTGTAAATGATGTGTCATTAATAATGATACTTTGTTCTTCTAAAAGGCCTTTGTTCTAAAAATTCAAGGTGCTTAACACTATGTGGTCTCATTAATCTTACCCATCAAAATGCATGAGCTTTTAGAAAGTCATCAGGAGTGATGAGGAAGAAATACATTCCTTTCTCATATTCCTTGCTATTTTGCTCAGTTGTGTTGTTTTTTTTCCTCCAGAACTCTCTAATAGTGAGTAGTGTTCTCAAAAGCATAACTTCTGGATGTGGCAGTGATCGTCATTTAAATGGACCACTTGAGTATTTTCCAAGGGAGACTTAATTCTTACTCTGATTTTAATAGGTAAAAGACATTTCCCATTTGTGTCAAAGAATCCAAAATGGGAAAGGCAACATTCCTATTCATAGTGATAGAATGTACAATACGTTTTACTCTTTTCCCAAAAGACTTTAGGAGTTAAGACTTATGTTACATTAACAGAATTTGCAAATAACTGAATTATGGTGTTTCTCAAATTTTACTTGAGGGGCAAATTAGCTTGCACACTCACTTTCAAAAATCTTCAATAACAATATCGAATCTCACATACATGAATGGTATCCTGCCTTCTCACCAAACTCACATTTCCAAGTGCCTATGGAACACACCTAAATGGCTTACAGGTAGTGTAAATTCCATGGTCAGCACTAACTCATTGGCCTCTTTGCCAAGCCCATTCTTCCAAAACCAGTCCTGGTTGTGGGAAAGGACTCTCTCTCTCTCTCTCTCACCCAAACCAAAAATCTGAACTGCTTCCTTGACTATTCCCTGTTTCCTTTTACATCCAAATGGTTATCAGATCCTGTTGCTTCTATATCCCCAATGCACTTTCAATCAGGTCTCTCTTTGTCACCACTCTGGCCCAGGTCTTTGTTATTTCTCATCTGGAAGTTGGAGGAGCCTGCTAATTGGGATCCAGTTTATTCTCCACATCCCAGCCACAACGAGCTAGCCAAAACATAAATCTCATCCCGTTCCCCTTGGCTCAAAATCTCTCCTGTCTATGCACAGCCGAAAGGAGGAAGTCTAAATTCCTTAGCAGGGTCTACAAGGCCTCCAGAGTTGGCCTCATTCTAAATCTTGATCCCCTTTTCTTCAAGGCCCCACCAAATTCCAGCCATATTGAATGATTTGAAGAGGTCTGTACCCAACAAACCCTCATGTCTTTGCCCATGCCGGTCTGGCTTGTCCACATGACACCCAAACCTCCCCACTCATCCTCAAGACTATACTGGGTCCTCCGTCCTCTGTGAAGTCCTCCGCGAGTCCCTCTTGCCTCCTCTCCTCCCTGTCCCCAACCTAGACTTCCCTCTGTGCTTATTCCTCTCTCAGAGCACTTACTGTGTTACATAGAAATTGCTTATTTGCTTATCTATTTCTATATCCCGACTGTTAGCTCTTTGATGGCTGAGACTTTTTTTCTCATTTATCTCTACTATTGCCAGTGCCAAGTTGAGTGACCAGCACATGGTGGGTCTTCAAATATTTGTTGAACGATTATTAGGAATCCAGTGATTCCATTATGTTACTACCACTGCACGTATTATTTCCTACCATACAGTTGAATACATAGGAAATAAGTGAGGAAACAAATGAGATGTGGAGAATGACACCCTCAACGTTTGAACATTTCAAGTAAGGAGTGCTGGGGATGCTCATATATTCTTAACAGCATGAACACGCTACGCTTAGGGTTCCCATTTGGATAACTTAAATGTGCAATCAGGTCTTCCTCCATAAACTAATTTGCAGAAATGAATAGCAGATGGGTCACCTTAGTCCATTGATAGCAGGGACAGTTACTTCATACTCAAAGGGGATCAATGTCTTTCCTATTAAGTTGCAGTAAGTTAATGGAATGTTTACATTTTTGTGGTGCTTCTTTATGGAGCAGAATGTTTTCCTTACCGTAGTAGTCTATAATAAAATGTAAATGCACCCTGCTTTCCTCTGCCAGGTAATTACCCCAGAATCCATTTAAGTAAAAATAGCATTTGTAGAGAAATATCCAGAAAGGAAAGCAAAAATAAATGGAATAGTAGTTGTCCCATTTGCCGGCTGATGTTTGGTTTATAACGTTTGGCACATCTTGATATCTACATAATAGTAGTTTTAAAACCATAAATAATATTTTACAGAGGTCACACCATAGTTATTTAAGTTCAGGGGTTTATTTCCCTGAGCACTAAGTAGCTATGAATGAATTATGTTTAGTCTGATCTGCCACAGAAGGGCCATAAACCTCCAAGTCATAGCAAACCGTGGAATATTACTTCAATACGTCAGGAAAATTGTACATGTAAAAGAATAATGCATGATAAGGGAAAGGTATTTTTTTTAAGTAATATATGTTACTGGGCAGGAGCTATAAAATTTTGTTATTATAAACTTTCCTCTGATTCTGGAAAACAAGTTAAGGGACAGCTTGGCGTTGGCAGCCCTAAGCTGACGAAACAGGCGGTGGAACCAGAGGGAGGGCCTAGGAAGGCGAGTTTGGCCCTGAATCAGGAATACTTTCTCCTCCTCAGCACCCCATACCTCAGAAAGATGAAAACAAAGAAAGTCTGCAAGAGCACAGAGATGGTGCTACAAACTTCTCTTTACTATTGGTGTTCTCCGACACCAGGCAACGGCTTTCACAGACACTCAGAGGCTAGAGAGAGTTTTTAGCATTGAGGAGCAATTCGCTCTTAAAATTGAGGCTAGTTAAAATGCTGAAATGAAATTGTTAAGCACTTTTCGTGTGCCAGACGACATGCTCAGCAATTTCACTAGGTTTTCTCATTTAATTTTTACAACGACCTCGATTACCCCCATTTGCAAATGTAGAGACGGAATTTTGGAAAAATAAACTAATTCAAGTCTAACATAGTCTGGTGGGAGAGAGCCAGGAGTCTAGCCGAGCCAGTGTGACTTCAGAAGCTCCATAGCTATTCAAAGTCAATAGGGATGCAATCCTATGAGATAGATACTATTATCATCCGCATGTCACTGATGAGAGAGCTGAGGCTCAGAGGGGTTAAGTAACTAGCCTAAGGCAGCACAGTTAGTCATGAAGAGCCAGCTCATCAGACCAAGAGGTTATATACCAAGGAGCTCAACATCCAACCTCTATTTTTCTTTTAGTTTCTAATAAGGATTAATTATGAATATTAAAACTAATCTTACAAAGAAACAAAAATAGTCAAGAAACCCCTGAAAAGGAAGAACGGGGGGGAGGGGGAGAGTGAAGAAATGAAGACTTACTATAAAGCTTCAGGAATTTAGACAGGGTGATTTTATTTTATTTTTAATGTTTATTTATTTATTTTAAGAGAGAGAAAGAGAGCACAAGTGGGGAGGGGCAGAAAGAGAAGGAGACTGAGAATCCCAAGCAGGCCCTATCTACACTATCAGCTCAGAACCTAATGCAGGGCTCAAACTCACGAACTGCGAGATCATGACCTGCGCCAAAACCAAGAGTCCATCGCTTAACCGACTGAACCACCCAGGCGCCCCTACACAGGGTGATTTTAGTGCAGGGACAGACAACTAGATCAACAGAACAGAGTAGAGAGAGTTTCAGACAATGAAGAAAAGCATGGAAATGATGATAATCTAGAAGGGGACTTACCCCTAAGAGAGAAGAAAGCAAATGGAAGCAGGGAGGGGCAAAGAGGGGCATCAAAGGTACTGGTAATATTGTTTTCCTTAAACTTGGAGGTTGGATACCTGGCGTCCATTTTGCTATTATTTCTGAAATTGTGCACGTAATATGGTATGGAAAAAATAATAACAGCCTGGGCAAATGCTCCTGTGCTGATGAAAAGCTGTACAGGGGTTCTAAGACTACACTTTTCGTGACACCTTTAGACTCTCTGTGGTGTTTCCAGTGCTTCTATAGACTCAAGCAATGCACAGAATTAGAAGAAGTTATTCTTAGGAATTTGTTACCTCATTAAGGAAATTGGAAAAAAAATTGTTGAATGTAACATTTTCTTTAAATTGAATAATAAAAATGACGTGAGATGGACTGCTGCCCAAAGCCCTCTGTTTTAATTGAAAGTTCAAAGGAACAGAGGTGCCCCTGCTGGTCAGTCCCTGGGAACCTGGTGGGTCTGACATTCTCGGTTTGTCCAAATACTGTATGAAAGAAGCAAAGCTCTGGGCAGTGACATGGGGAGAATTAGAAGATGCCCCTACAGGAGCCAAATCTGCCCATCTTCTCACTCTCGTTCATCAGAACAGAAAACAGGAGGAAATGGAATAATCTAACCTAATCTAATGCAGATATCATGGGCAGGGAATGCGTTGCATTTTAACCATAGTTCCTCAAATTTGTTGCCCAAAGTGCACTCAAGCAGGCAAGCAGTGGGGCTCAAGTCCCAGGCCCTTTGCATGTCATAAAGCCTCACATTTTTCCTGTGTTGCATCCCCTGGGCTGGAGGACATTCCACAGAACCGGGAAGGGGAGGTTTCATCTCTGCCACCTTCAACTCGTCGTGGCCTGCTGACCCTGCCAGGGACTGTGACCAGAGCCTGATTCCAGAGACACAGAACGCGGTGTAAGGTTTCTCAGGTGGATGCCTGTCCAAATGGGCATGGGAATCCCGCTTCTAAAGGTGTGCACTACTGCCCTCTGCTGGAAAGAAACAGAATCACCAGCATTTAATTGCCTCCGGGCCTAACCCAAGTGGGAAGGGAAAAAAATGTTTTATGTGATATATATGCTCATGTGAAATATTTGCTTCAAAAATTAAAGTTCCTGAGATTAAATTACATACAAACACTCTTAAATTGCATAATAATTCCATGAGTTTTAATGCATTCCAATTAATTAATCGAAAATGAAACGGGCATGTTTAACTTGTATTCAAATATTATAGAATATTCTCTTCAAATATAATTCTAGTGGTTACTACCAATTTAAATTTTTGTCTCTTAAAACATCTGTGTTTATTTAGAGCTATGTCATAGAGGAAAGATCTTGATGCTAATGTTGGAAAAATATATGTCATCTATTTTGTTGAAAGCTTAGGCACAAAAAATGAAAAAGACTGTTACTATTCTTTTTTTCACCAAATAACTTTCCCAATAGGCATAAATATGTCATTTTATATTAGAAATTGTGTTGTGTTTTTTTTTTTTTAACGAAGGGCTGGTAAATATTGCCAGTCACCTTTCCCAGGAACTATATGAAATTGCCTCACAGGCTTGTCAATAACCACGTCTTTCAAGAAGAAAGCTTCTAGAGTCTCTCTAAAAGCAAAATAAATATCCTCACTTAGGATCCTATGCATTGGTGACACTGAGACAGTAATTCAGGTGTGGATGATTTTAAACTTGGCATACTTTCCTGAGATTGATACTGAACCTCAGAAATAGAAATATTTACGAAGTGTTTTGAAATTTTGTGTATGTGAGTCTCACACCGTGCTTTGATGCCGACATATACCGTATTTCTTACCTCATAAGATACACCTGCCCTCCCATACACACACATTTTAACACCTCTAAAATAAGAACGTGTCTCAAGGGCCAGGCTCCTCACTATCAAGTGGCAACTTAAACTTATCCATTGTGCCACTTAAACTCACTGTCAGCCAGACAACAGTCATGATGTAGTTGTCTTTGGGCTGCAGTGTTGTATTTTGGGACAAAACACTGCATTGTGTACACCTTTGATGATTCTGTCTCCAGAGGCATTTGGAAGAGTTGGACTGTGAACGTGAAGAAGTTTGGGGAGAACTTTAGTCAATTTATTTTACATATATTTTCCTTTTTTATGTTTGCACAAGTGTGATATGTAATAAAAAAAAACCTGCCTAAAGAAATATAAAAGAACCTTTTTTAATAAGGATAAAATACAAAAATTTAGATGTAAGGAATTATTAGGTCCTATTCTATTGGCAGCATTTTTTTTTCTTAGCGGTACAGAAAATAATGGTACATTTTATGATTGATGGCATCTTAAATCCAATGAATTGCACAGTATAATAACAGGGCAGTGGAAAGAATGCTTCTGAATTTGAAACCAGATGACACGAGATGACATTAACTGCAAAGGCATATTCACTCAATTTCCACCACTTGCACCATCGATCAATTTGGAGAAGGAAATGGAATTTTAAAAATTCTCTCACTCCTCTGATGTACCCAGATATTAGTAGAATAAAACAATGTGCCAGCTGCCAGCTGAGATCAGTCCCTCAGCCTTCAGCATCCCACTGTAATTATTGGATACAGGCCAACCAACCTTCTAGACCACAAAGAGGGTAGGTGAAGGTCTCTGAGATCAAAGCCAACACGTAGCTCATCTGAAGCCCTTGCAATATACCTCACTGGAAGATGCACAGGGGGATAGAGTGTCAGAAGAGTGAGAATACTGAAGTGTCTTGCTCAGTCCCCGAGGTCTCCTTTGGACCAGGAAGCTTTGCCGGATAGACATACATCACGGCTCTGTATATTACATCTCTCTGTGCTCTTTCAGTATGAGTTGTATGTGATTGTGTGAACTTGATGACCAAATATAAATCAGAGTTATTTCTGTTGACAGGAAATAAAGTTAGACCATCAGACATACTCAGAGCCAATATCTGCTTTCATGTTTTCCAAAGTTATAGGGAAAAGATGTCTTCTATTATTGTGACTGTCTTGTCAGAGCTCAGACTGAGCCAATTCCATTCTCTCTCAGTTCTTTTCTTGGCCAAGAATAGAAACTATACTGTGATAAAACATCGCCAAGGGAGAGTTGCAAATAAAAGCCTCCCAGTCAATTTAGACTCAGCCTGGTTAAAGGTTCACTACAACTCCACCCTCTGCCACCCTGCCTAAGGAATCAGGTTTTAGTGGTTTTTTTTTTTCTTCAAAAGTTGTGTTTCTTATTCCCCACCACCCACCCCTATCTCCTCACCTCTTTTCCTAGACTCCATTTCAGAAAAATTCATAATACCAGACTTTTTTAACGTACATGGACTCTTGTGTCAATTTTGGGGGTCTTTGGTAGTACCAAATGTACACAAATATGGAGAATGGCAAGTTTACCAATAACTCAGGCACATAAAGTCTTTTCCAAAAAAAAATAATATTCTGGCCCTTCAGAAGATACCTCTATCCATCTTCGCTCTGGTTCCCTGTTTCAGTGCTGAGTAACACCACTGGCTCAAGACTCTTGTAGACAATTCTTCTGATAGTGTTTCCCCACAATGAGCTCTACCTTTTCTGTACCCCAAAAAGTTCCTTCAGTTTGAAAACTTTCTCAACTGCTTGCTTTATGAAGCATCAGGGTCTCTTTGGCATTGTATACATTCTGGATCTATAATTTTTCTAAAAGCCTTGGTCGTCTTTTAAACTCATCCCCCATCCTGGAGCACTTCCTTTTTCAAATTCTTAGGGCTCTCATCTTGGAGCTCTCTCCTGATACCTGTTCTGCAACCTAGTCTCATCACAAACAAGCATTAGCACAGAACAGTGATGTAGCAACATTTCAGTTTTGTGTTTTCAAACCCAGCCAAAAATTATTCTAAATTGACAGATGATTTGGAGTAGGGAAGTATTAAAGGTGTTTTGAATGGCAGAGTGGTGACACAGACAGTCACTGCTTTGGGAGGTGGAGGGCGTCCATATGGTACATTTCTGTCACTACATGTGACTGAAATAAGTTATTTAATATTTTGTACCTCCTCCTCTGTGGAATAAGGCTGTTGGACCAAGTCATTGGATTCCTTCCAGTGGTAGAATTTTCACCTTGGGATTTAGTTGGAAATTTGTGTAGTGGACTGGACATAAGACTGATTTTTTTGTTTTAGTGTCAAAGGGCAAACATTTCCCTGAAACGTCTTCCGTAGATTATTTCTATTTTCATGCGATGCTATATGTTGTTGTTTTGCTGCAAAGCCCATGGTCAAACAAGTTAAAATAAGACTTCTTTCCTGTAGGATTTCTAGAGCCTTTAGCATGCTAATATTCTTATGAAGCTCCAGAAAGTTTATATGTGTTGCAAAACTACGCAAACATATTTGAACACCTACCTTTTTTGTTGTTCTAACACCAAGTATCATCTTGCAGACATGGGGTTCCACATAAGGCATCTGGGAGAACGGTGTCCCAGTGATGGTTTCTGGAGGAGAAACACAATTGTCAGAATTGCAAGAGTTCATAACAGAGAAGAGTTCTCTTATTTCCTGCTGAAAATCTTTAGAAGATCTTATTGAGGTTTATTTGGGATTTGGTTCCTTCCAAGGTCAACTTGTCACCTTCCTTTCAAAACAAAATCATGATATGCTTATTTAGTTGGGGAGAAGGGGCACTTGGTGTCTTGGAGATCTTAACCCTCTTCCTCCTCCACTCCCAGTCCAGCCACCCTCCTTCGTTCCTCTTTATTCTCACTAACCACACGGATTCCTCTAAAATGCAAACGGAGCTTGCATCATCGGAATAGTTCAAATCTAAGGAATCCAAGCCTCTATGTTTCACTGCCAACTACTCTTCCAAAAAGTTCACTGATCTTTGAAATCAGCTAGCCCCTAAACCCTCCGAAGGGGGTCAAGAGAGTTAAAAGATTCCAGATGAGGCCAGAGCAGTCTCCCTAGTTTCTTCCACCGCTGTTGCTCGTTCAGGTGTGACCTGTACAGGTCACTAAATCTCTATGTGCTTTCAACTCCCCATTTATAAAATTTGGCCAATGCGTATTGATTTCTAAGATGTTTAGAGATACTTGAATTAAAGTCACTACAAAGAACAAATTCTGTACCTGATTTTTCTGTTATTACCAGTGGTGGCCATAGGCACAACTCCACAGCAGGAAAGCAGCAATGTACGAGAAATTGCAGAAATTGGCCAAATTGGGCTTTCTTAGCTCTGGAGCCCCTGCTACCCTATTAAATCTGCACATTCACATTGGACAACATCTAGTTTATAAAGGCAAATATTTAATTAGTGGGACCGTAGGACTGGCAATGCTACTTCTAACACATGTAACAAGATACTCTAAGCTTGAGAAGTAAACCCTGTAAACTTAAATTACTGCAAAATTATAAAGTTTAACATAAAAATGGAAAAAATCTTTAAATAGCTGTTTTGTGCAGCGTTCTTAACAGACAAGACTGCCTCACAATGGGACCGTGTAACAGCTAGCAGCAGGCACTCCAGGAAGATAAAATAAACTGGCTTTATGGACCTGAGGAATTGATTTTTAATGAGATTCTGCTTGGCTGTAATGGCATCCTGAGAGAGTGATCCAGTTTCCATGGCCTCTGGTACACAGTTATAAGGTGCGGAGCAAGGACTTGGTTAAACAATGCCCATGCATTTGCCCTTTTAGTATATGAGATTACATGAAATAAGGATTTTGTTCTAAGACACACTCCAGAAAGTGCACGGGCATGTGTATGCATATGTGCACACACACGTGTTGTTATACCCTTAGATGCTTTGCTAAGACGTTGTCTGCTTGTATATTCTGATGTTAAAGGACTAAAACTTTGAAGTTATAGGGATATGTTCATATTTCTCTACCAGAGTACAAGGACCTATCAACATAAGGTGGACCTGACTAATTCTTTCATATTCTATAACCCAGGTTTCCTGCTGGCATTATGTATAGATACATAAAAACAAATAAATACACACACACATACACCAGTGGATATAGAAAAGGATAGATATAGAGATATAATATAGATAATAGGCAATATAGGGGCGCCTGGGTGGCTCAGTCGGTTAAGCGGCCAACTTCGGCTCAGGTCACGATCTCACAGTCCGTGAGTTCGAGCCCCGCGTCGGGCTCTGTGCTGACAGCTCGGAGCCTGGAGCCTGTTTCAGATTCTGTGTCTCCCTCTCTCTCTGACCCTCCCCCGTTCATGCTCTGTCTCTCTCTGTCTCAAAAATAAATAAATGTTAAAAAAAAAATTAAAAAAAAAGATAATAGGCAATATAGAAGGGAAAAGGCAGCACAGCATATTAGTTAACATTTTCAGATTTGAATCTTGCTTCCACTACTTTCTAACTCTGTGCCCTTGGGCATGTTAATCAACTTCTCTGAGCCCCAACTTTATCTTCAACAAATGTGGATAATAACACCTGTTTTACAGGGTTGTAATAAATATTCAATGACACAAAGACACAAAACAATTAAAATGAATCTTAGCAACATAACATCAAGTGAAAAAAGTAAGTTCCAAAAGATTATGTATAGTATTTTTTTCATAAAGATAAGTGACATATAAGTCTATATGTTTAAGAATTCACATAGCATTGGGACATCTGGGTGGCTCAGTTGATTGAGCTTCTGACTTCAGCTAAAGTCATGATCTCACGGTTCAGTTCGTGAGCTGGAGCCCAGCTTCAGGTTGCTGCTGTCAGCGCACAGCCCGCTTCGGATCCTCTGTCCCCATCTCTCTCTGCCCCTCCCCTACTTACACTCTCTCTCTCTCTCTCAAAAATAAATAAACATCTAAAAAAAAAAAAAAGAATTCACATAGCACCAATAAAATTGCATGTCAAAAGAAAAGGAATGATAAACATGGGATTCAGGATGATGATGGCTTTGAGTGGGGGGAAGGTGGGAGAATGCTACTATTCTCCCCCACAGAGAGGGTTATACAGCTAGATAATAGGTTATAGTCAAGGTTCTAGTTTTTGTTTGGGTGGTGGGCTTGCAAGTACATATTATGAGTAAGAATAATTAGCTAACTAAATAAAACTAGCCACACCTCGACCAATGATAAGAATATACTATGTACCAAGAAACATGACTAATCGAGTTCTGTGCACTGGAAGGTCAAAGAAAAAGAGAAGATAAGTGAGCTAATGTGTAATAAAATGATTAGCATAGTGCTTGGTGTATAGTAAACACTCAAGAAAAGTTTAAGTAGTTGGCTAGATATTTCTTCGTATACCTGCAAACACTCTTATCATTAGGAAGATTCACTTTCCCAGTTTGATCAATTTCCCTTCATTTTCTCTACTTCCTGATTTCATCATTCACCTATTTTCTCCCATTGTATCGTTTCTATTTCCAAAATCCTTAGCTTTGTAATTTTTAAAAACCTTGAGGAATAATCTATATACAATACCAGGTACAGAGCTCAGGTGTTCAGCTTGTGTTTTGTTAATTGTATTCACAAACATAACCATTATTCAAAACAAGATGTAGATTATTTCTATTGCCCCAAGAAACTTCCTTTGTGACCCTTTCTCAATTACCCCCCTGCCAGAGGCAACCTCTTGTTGACTCCTGACTTCTATACCATTGTAAATTGGTTTTGCCCATTCATGGACTCAGTATGAATAAGTCATGCAATATGTACTTGTATCTAGCTTTTTTTGATGAACCTAATGTTTTTGAGATTCTCCATATTGTTGTGTATCCGTAGTGCATTTCTTTTCATTGCTGAGTAGTATTCTGTTGTATGAATATGCTATAATTCAATTATCTTTTCTCTTGTTGGTAGACATCTGGGTTGTTTCCACTTTGGAGTTATTATGAGTAATGCTGCTATGAACATGCTTGTATTATTGTTTTTGCAGACATATCTTCTTTTTTCTTTTGAGCAGTAAGAGTAGAATTGCTGAGTTGTAGAGTAGATGCCTGCTTATCTTCCTGAGAAACTACCAGTTTCCCAAAGTGGGAATTATTTGGAATTATTATTTGGAATTATTTGGAAATTATTCCAAATCCCTAAGTTTCCAACATCTAACTCCATGGAAGGGTGATTAAATAACCACATGGACAATGACCCATTTGTGTCAGGACAATGCCTTTTATCAACTCCAAAAGGATTCCCAGAACAGGAAAACAAAGAAAAAAAAAAGATGAATGTAAATGGTAACAGATTAAGTTAGACTTGGCTGATGGTAGAATGCACAAAATCAGAAGAGCAAGAAAGAGTTCCCTGCTGATTTAGACCATGAAACGAATCATTTTTAAGAATATAACTTAGGTGAAGTGTGAGCCTAAATCATAGGTTCCCCAGCCACGTGGATGCCCCTTTCTGTTCGTGGCTTCAACAGACAGAATGAATAATCTTTTAGGGGGGAAGGGGTGGGTGACCGATGGTAGGGACATTAATTGTCTTCCATTGGCTAGTTCCTTTGGCAGTAAAGAGAAAGGCCTGCCCTAGCCCCAAAGAACTTACATCTGTTTCTCATAGAGCTTAGCCACCCATGCTGTTTCAACCATCCTCTTCTGCTGGCCTGGCTACCGCTTTATTGATTTTTTTCCTTGCCCTTTTAAAAAGATAAAAGTTCCTAAAAGCTTTTTGCATGCAAATACATGTGTCTGTATGCATGTGTGTGTTGGTGACAGCAAGGGTTTGGTTAACAAACTAAGCAGCAGCTAGGTGAGCCGTGTGTGTGTGTGTGTGTGTGTGTGTATGTGTACCAATTACTCTGGGATTGTGCACCCCCAGTGGTGGAGCTGGCAGAAGCACAACAATTAGAATGTGTTGACAACAACTTAAAGATAATTAGTTGACAATGACTTGAGACCTCATTAACCCCTTTAACACCTCATGGTTTATGATTAAAATGAAATACTCAGAGATCATTTGAAGGGCATCTTGGCTTAACTACCAGCAGTTGTTTAAGTGCAGCTAGAATATTTGATATTTCAATGATACATCTTCCACTAGTTTGAAACCATCGACAATGATTATCCAAAAATGTTATCATTATTCTGTGGAAATCAGTGAACTAAGGATTTGTACTTTTCCTCAGAAACCTATTGTTTTGCTTCTTTCCCGAACAGTCTTCCACTCTCATCCAGCCTGTTTAACTAAGTGATGTTCAAATTTTATTTTTTAAGTCAACTCTTCCGTTCTCAGAAATTACATGGATTGATAAAGTTAACTGTGACTTTTACTGAAATCACTCCAGTTGGGAGTGTACTGCTTACAGAATTCCACAATGAGAATCCTCAGGGGTGTGTATGTTTGGATGAACCTACAATATTTCACAAATCTGCTAGTCTCAGGCTCCGCTAAGCGTAACAATAGTTTTTATTTTTCTTGATGGGTTCTCAATAAATGTTTAACCGATAGATGGACTGATGCAGAAATTCCAGTCTTCCAGAATTTATTCAGCTTCACCCAGCCTCTAAAATAGACACCTACAGGCAAAATCCCTTGGTTCCTTTGTTCCTAAATATTTCTTAGGAAAGAAGTCTCAGTGCTTCTGGGCCAATCCAATGATACTACATATGAAACAGCAAATATCAGACAACATTGTAATATCGACGAAGGTTTGAAATAAGCTTTATTTTGGTTAAAAGCTACAATCTTAATATCAATTGTACTATTTAAACATGTAATCAGTTGTCTATTTAGATATTCCAACTATTTATTTGATATGGAAGTTTCACATCAATGAGGCCAATATCACTAAATGTTTGTCCACTTTCAAGACAATAGTCCTGTACCTTCTCTGGGCCATAGACTCATTTGGGAATACGGTGAAATCGATGAACACTCCAATCCAAAAAAGGGCTCGAGTTACTTATATACCAAATTGATTGGATTTCCAGGGATTTATGGATTCCAGATTAATATTCATTTATCATCAGTAACAGAGGGATGATTTTAACCTCCCAGCCACGTTGGTGATAATCTATAAAACGAATGAAGGTAAAATGGGCCAATTGTGAGAAGATTATATTCAAATTGGAACTATGATTTAAGAGAACTACCTTACTTTGAAATCCAAGGAGGTTTAAAAAAAAAAAAGTACCTTGTTATAAAATAAACGTCGAGTGCGTAGTGGACATTTATTTGAAAAGATTGATTGACCCGAAGTTCTAGCAAGTGCTTCTCACAATATAATCTATATGACTCCTTCAGTAGAATTAACAGAGATGCTTATTTAAAATACATTTTCCTAGGCCCCGCGTTTAGCCAACTAAATTGGCATCTTCTCTGATGGGAGCCGAGGCCCTGCATTTCAGTTTAGCAAATTTCCAGGTGATTCTCAAACACAGCTAAGTTTGATACTCTTGCGCTCTTATTAGGTCTTTTGCAAAGTACTTCATTTATATTAGTATCGTTAGTCAGTCAATGTGAATGCAGATCTTCCATAAACATCCAGAAAATGCTTTTGATAACTCCAATTTGGATAGTGGATGTCATTAGGGAGAGAGCCCTTGGAAGGCAGCTGCAAACAATTGTCACTCCACTGCACTTACCGTCAGAGTCAGGCCACTTTAGATTGGCCCATCACTTTGTTTCATTTTTTGGTACTTAGTCATTTGTTACAATAAAAATTAAGTTACAGGGAAGGAACACTGTGACAGGATAATGGACTCCTGCTCAGAAGAAACCAGCCTGCCTCCAATTCATCACGGCATTTATAGTGCATTAGAAGACATTACAGTGACAACATCATTCCTTTGGGGCAGGAAGAAAAACCAGATTGAGTGGGAAAGAGGGAATTTACTTCATGAACTTGGCAAAAGTGAAATAAAAATAGAATTCAGGGGTGGTTTAAATTGCCATGTTCAGCAAAGGACAAGCAAAAGCTAACAATCTCTGAGACTAACATTCCAGCATGTTAAAAAATTAGCTTAGTTCACCTTGCATAACATGAGTAGTTTGTGGCTTAAAATGAAATGGTTGCCTGAGGAATAACAGACAGGCATGGAGAAAATGGGCAAAGTTAAGGCAATTTAAAATGATTAAAGCCCACAAAATATTTTGCAAATATAAAATCCTGGAGAGAAGCTTAATGATAATATTTGTCCAATGAACTGGGCCAAAGATATCTATATTGTCTAGGTATTTTAATGGGAGGCCTAAAGTATCATTATAAAATCATAAAAAAATCTATGTCTGTGTTCTCATAAAAATAAAAATGGTTGTTTGATGTTGGAAAGGAGTGTTTTGAAACATAGGAGCTAAAGGAAGGTGGTGTTGGGTAGGCACGTCTGCCAATTTAGACCTGGAACTTAATTACTTCATCGTATTTTTACTAGTATACCCTACGCTATGTTAGGCCTGGGAAAAAAAGAAGAGGGCAGCAGGCAATTTGGTCGAATGGGAACAATGTCTTCATTCTGGGAGATTTTTAAGGTAACGTTTTTTTAACTCTACTTTTTGTTAAAGTGACATTATTTCCTAGATCTCAGATTTGGGGTGGGGGTGGGGGTCCAATTTTCTCCTTAATAAAATCTTTCATTCACTTAAGAATCAATTTGAACAAAAGCCTGTGTGGTCTCATTTTCTTTCCCTGTCAATCTGTGTTATTTCCAGGTTGAAAGGCAATTTTGACCATAAACATGGTTTCCATCACACATTTCTAATTTTAACCTATTTGTCTCCGTTTGATTTACATTGGGTCTAGAGCAAATTAACTATTGTGAGCTTTTATTGAAAATTAATTAGGTGGCTAAAGTGCCCGTGGCAGTCTCTGCCAGTACATGTTCCTCTCTGGGTCGCCAGCCTTCTCCAGTTAAAACACCTAGCAACTTAAAAAAATCCATAAAACGAATGATATAATTAGTTCCAGAGTGGAACTCAATCTCTTTGAAATCAGATGCTTTCTTCTAGTGCTGAAGGGCCATGCTCTAGCAAGCATTTTATGGTATCAGGGGATTTTCCAGGGGGTAAAGAGTAGCTCATTCTAGCTGAATCGCCTCACATGACTTACAAAAGGTGTCCTTGTGGTACTAAATATAGCTGCGTCTATGATTTGATTCCTAAGTCAAAGCAAGGAGAAAGAGGGAAACTGGATTTACAATGCCATCATGATAAAATATAAGCTATCTGGGTTGGGAAATAGACTCCATGAGTGTGTGTGCGTGTGTGTGTGTGTGTGTGTCTGTGTGTGTGTTTGCATGTGTGCATGTCTGTGCATGTGTGTGTGTGTGTGTGTGTGTGAGAGAGAGAGAGAGAGAGAGAGAGAGAGAGAGAGAGAGAGAGATCTTACACTTCGGAAAAGGCAGGATGTAAATGTGATTTATTGTAAATAGTTCCACAACATTAAAATGAGTTTTTATTTTCTATGTATGCTGCTTCAAAGAAGAGCTCTGTGGGCTCATAAAAATGCAGAGAACAAATAGGGGCCTCTAAGTCCAATTTATATGCCATGCCCACTGTGCACTGAGACACATATAATCTGTAAAATGTCAGCTTCAAAGTTCCACCGAGATCGGTGTTAACCCTGACCTCTGGCCTCGCCGCCTCTGGCTGGGCCTGTGTGCTTTCTTTACCAGCTGTTTTAGATAAATGTGTTCCATTTTTAAGAGATTGTCTCAGTGTTTTTTACATGAATAGTGGTAATATTATTAACTCTCACTGGAGAAACCACCTTTTCTAAGAGGGCTTTACAGAGGAACCAATCATTTCATGCCCCATGCTGAGAGTACTGGATTAATAAATATGTCATTGTACTGAAAATATTTAAACAACACTGGGAGAAAAGAGTAAGGCACACAACAAAAGGAAAGCATATTAGTAGTGTTTCCTGTCAAAATACACAGAGGAAGCACTTTATTTGGACCATTTTCTCCATAAAGAGACATGGCGGGCCAAGATAAACACAGTGAAGGAATCTGGTTTATCCCACTTTGGAGATTGGAGACCATCAGCTCAACCAAAGTTATGAGACCAAAACCAGGTTTACTCTCTCGAGGCTGCTAAGTGAAGCCATCAACAGAGGCATGCAGATAGACTTAGTGGATCAATATTGCACAGTTAAGTGGTACATAGTTTCTTACATGGTTTCGTGAAACAATTCACTTATTAGGATCACAAAGCAGAAAACTCAGAGCAACGTATATAAAATTTTAGTGTAGAGGATTTACCCAACTAAGACTATAAACAAAGGTTTCAGTCAGAGTCCAGAGACATTCTTCCATTTCGGCAGAACAAAATACACCCTAAATTCATGTTTACTGAGTGTTTCCTGAATGTAACGTAGTTCTTGATGTAGAGTGAGTTTAAAGACACAGAAAAAGTATAATTACTACTAACCTAAAGAATTAGCTTTCCAGGGGGCGCCTGGGTGGCTCAGTCAGTTAAGCATCCCACTCTTGGTTTCAGCCCAGGTTATGATCTCCCGTTTCCTGAGTTCGAGCCCCACATGGGGCTCCACACTGACAGTGCAGAGCTGGCTTGGGATTCTCTCTCTCTCCCTGACTCTCTGCCCTCCCCTGCTCGCGCTCTCTGTCTCTCTCAAAATGAATAAATAAACTTAAAAAAAATAAAAAAGATGTTACCTTCGAAAAAAAGAAAGAACTAGCTTTCCAGGATCAAAAAACCAGTCAGACTTCACAGGGATGAGCACTGTCACTGGGAAGAGTGAACACAGATTGAACCACAATTATGATAGAAAGTGGTATACATATGGTGAGCTCCACTGAGGGAGATGGGCCCTAAAATCAACTCCAACCAGCAAATGATCAGACCGTTAGCAACTGGGAATGGAATGCCATTCTATTTTTTAAGGGAGACAGAGAATGGAGAGGAGACAAAATAAAAATAGACCACGTTTTGGTATAAAACATTCGGTGTGAACGTCCTGAACAGAGGAAAGAGGAGGCGGGGGAGGGGGGCGGGCAGCCAACTGAATTCACTCCTGGTCAGTTTCTTCCAGTTGTCAGTGTCTCTCATCTAGAAATTCTGGCTGGTACCCATTTTGACAAGTCATGGAACTATGATTTATGATACATTCAGAATTTAAGATGATGGCAGAAAACATTACAAAACCCTGAAATTATCACAGCTCCTTCAGATCTACATACGTTTGAAATAGGATCCTAAATTCTCACCATTAAACTTTATGCTCTAAAACAATTGGAACTTTTTCATATGTAAAGACTGACATCATGTAGATTGAATAAGCCACTATTAGTATTTTTGAACATGAAAACTTTCCTCAAAATAGAGAAGACTGTCAAAAACCACTAGAGAAATTATTTTGAAAAGGTGGGTGTGCTCACTCCAAGATATATTATTAGTAAGTTTGGCACTCCCAAATGTGTTACCCAAAAGTATGAGGTCTACACCAGGTGAGAAGGTTGTTTTTGAAATTGATCTTGTAGAATTGTCCCTTTTAAGTGGCTGCTTTCATGAACCAGCCAGTATTTATATATTATTATAAAGATAATACCCTTACTTACCTCACATGGGTGTTTTGAAAATTAATTAATGTTTGCCAAGTACTTTGAGCTCTATAGATGAAAGGTGGGGTGGAAATGCTAAGTAGTATTATTATTTTCATCTGTATTTGAACTTACCTCTTATAAGACAGTCTCTTTTTTTTTTTTAAGATAATGATCTCTCCTTTGGGGAGAAAAGGCAAAAATTGCCTCATCCACAATCAAACCCTCATAAGGAGGACAGGTGTAATTATTAGGATTTGGCTAAAGAATAGATTGAAGCGGATGGTAAACTTCAAAAGGATGTATTCCCAACTCCCAAGACCTCTCCTGGGAGTCCCAAAAGTATCAAGTTCATCCTGTAATTTCTGCCGAGATGTGGCCAAATGTAAAGGTTGGGACCAGTTGGGTATATATGTGGCATATGAATGACAACCCAATCCCTTTCAATTAAATTCTTTGCTGCTAGCTGTCCATGAGGTCTACAATCTGTTTACTGAAAAGAAGGATGCTCCCTTAATCCTGCCGAGAGGTCAGAGGACAACATGGAGAAATTGGTTCAGCTAAACCAGTTGGCTAAACTGGCTTGAGAGGAACAGATTTTAGTCTGTCCTGGGTCATCAACCCGAACTTTCGTACTGGTCAGTGCAGCAAGAATGGTTGACATAGATCTCAATGGGCCCATCTGTGAAAGTAAGGACTGTAGTGAAGAAGAAGCAATGCAAATCTCAAGAGTTCCCCAAACTCAGAAGCCTTGTCCCCTCCTCCAACAGACTGCACTTCTCCTGGACAAGGGCTGGGTCATGGTTATCAGCATCACTTCCAATACTTGGCAGGTACAGAGCTGGTGAAGGAGAGTCTATGCTGCACTGACGGTCAGTTGGGGTGCCAGTCTACACTAGACCAGATTCCCTTCTAGAAAAACAGTTTGAGATTCCCTGGAGTTTTCTGATTCTATTCTTTGGTAGAGATGTTCATATGGCCAGAAAAATGTTAAACTTGACTCATTTGTATTCTTGCCCCAAATTAAAGGCTTGCCTACCATCAATGATTTCCCGCTCAAAATTTGACATATGATTGCTAATCTTTTGGAATTTTTTTTAAATTTTTTTTCAACGTTTTTATTTATTTTTGGGACAGAGAGAGACAGAGCATGAACGGGGGAGGGGCAGAGAGAGAGGGAGACACAGAATCGGAAACAGGCTCCAGGCTCCGAGCCATCAGCCCAGAGCCTGACGCGGGGCTCAAACTCCCGGACCGCGAGATGGTGACCTGGCTGAAGTCGGATGCTTAACCGACTGCGCCACCCAGGCGCCCCTGGAATTTTTTTTAATCATGATTTTTCTAAAACTTTTTTAAAAAATTTTTTAACATTTAATTATTATTGAGAAACAGAGAGACAGAGCAGGAGCATGGGAGGGGCAGAGAGAAGGGGAGACAGAATCTGAAGTAGGCTCCAGGCTCTGAGCCGTCAGCACAGAGCCCAACGTGGGGCTCGAACTCACAAACTGCAAGATCATGACCTGAGCCAAAGTCGGATGCTCAACTGACTGAGCCACCCAGGCATCCCTAATCATGATTTTTCTGTCTTCACCTCTAAGATTGGACATTTTCATTTAAGGTAATTTGTACTGTTCCAGGGTATTAGCAAATGGGTTTTAGAATCACTAAGTGAGAGCCAGATGATAAAATGTCAAACAGACTGGAAGTTCCCTGAGGGAAGGAAAAGTGCCTTTTTCAGCTTCTTATGCTCCTCAGTGTCTAGTACAGAGGTTTGAACCTAGTAGAGATTCCATAAATATTTATTAAAAGAGGAATACAAGGAGGGAGAAATGGAGGGAGAAAGGAACCTGTGTGTGTACAGATTTAGCTCACTTTCAATAACTATACCTTGTATTGAGTATTTACTGACGGCCATCTACCATCCAAGCACATGAGCATACATTATCTCAAGGAATCCTAATAACTCTGTTAAGGGAGTACCATAAGCAACCCCATTTTACAGAGGAGGAAACTGAGGCCTAGGAAGCTTCAAAAACTTGCCTAAAGTTGCTTAACTAGGAAGTGTCAGATTAGAAATCAGTGTGATTAGGCATTTTGAGTTGAGAGTCAGAGAACTGACCTACCAAACTCTTCACTATGTCTGCAAAACAGAATTAAAGAAGACATTACAAAGCAGAGCATGTTTTATTTTTTTTTAACTCCAAGTTAGTTAACATATAGTGTAATAATGATTTTCAGAAATAGAGTTTAGTGATTCATCACTTACATATAACACCCAGTGGTCATCCCAACAAGTGCCCTCCTTAATCCCCCTCTCCCATTTAGCCCATCCCCTCACCCAACACCCCTCCAGCAACTCTCATTTTGTTCTCTGTATTTAAGAGTCTTTCATGGTTTGTCTCCCTCTCTGCTTTTATATTAGTTTTGCTTCCCTTCCTTGTGTTCATCAAGCAGAGCATATTTTAAAGCCTCGGGATATATGCTACATAAAAGGAAACTTACTCTTTTTAAAAGCACTCACTCCCCCACCAAATTAAGTACTTACGGATTCTGAAAATATCTAAATTCCACTGCAGCCAAGGAAAAAGTTTGGTAAGATGTGTCAAATTTTCTTTGAATGTTCTGATCCCACTGACCTATCTCAAACACTTTTCCCTAGGCAGCCTTGAAATCCACCACATGCTTTCAGGTTTATCAGAATTACTCTTACTCACAAAGCAGATACATTCCGTGCACAATAACTTGGAGCCCTGGCAGACCATCACATAGAAAATAAACAGTTCAGCTACAGGCAGTTAAGCTGCTTTGGGGACCCATACGCAGAATAGACAGAGCTCTTTAAAAAAATCACTTAACATAAGTATCAACATACTGTGGAAACAGCACTCAACAAAATTTGTTTCTAGGAACCCAAAAAAGGATAAGTCTTGGAGGTTTGGTTTTTAACTCAATAAATTTTAAAAGGAGACCAAAAAAATGTTTGTTTCCTACTCCACCAGAAGTACTACTTTAAAACAATTTTTCTTCTCGTTTTGCTAGTTGTGCTAGTTGGTCCTCATTCATCCAGCAGGGGTCACTCTTGCCCACCATACTCTTAAAAGACTCCCTTGCTTGTCTATATATTCCACTCCAGGGGCTTTATTTATTCTGAGCAGGAGAATGAAGAAATATGGGCAAAGACATCAGGCCCAAAATACTGAGGAGAAAAGAATCTGTGGTTTTGGAGGAGGGACTGCATTACTGGGAGAATGGATACTTTAGTAATGACTGTATGAACAGTAGGCTTCAAGTCTTGAAACTTGTCAATTTATTGGATAAATTGGTCAGTTTCTATCACAAAATTGTAGCTTAGTTCCATTCTTGCTGCTAAATCTGAATATATATGGTGTCTCTCTTCTCTGTGTCATTATCAAGCTGGGAAAATAGGGAAAGGGGAGTCAAGCTGCATGTATTTCCATTTGTCCAGGCCATTCTCAGCCTGGTATTTCATCAGTGTTCAGCTAGGCCTCAGTGATAGCTCAAACTTTGACAAAGCAATGACTGTCCAGCCGGGCATGTCCTTACCGATTGTCCTATCTTGGAGGGAAGTTAGTTTTTAGCTGTAGCAGCTTCCTCCTTCAGGGATGCAGCTTCCTCCTTCATGGGCTGTTTAGAGCAGATCCGAGTCTGTGGGTACATAGGAAAGTGGGTACCCTTCTGTGTGCGGGGGAAAGGCTGATCTTCCCGCCTTCCCACACATCAGGGCTTCTCCTGAGGCCACAGGTGTAGACCAAATAGTGAACAGCCTGGCGGATGGCCAGGTTCTGACACTGAGGAGAGTAGGAGTGAGTTCTGGCACTGAGGAAAGTGGTCTAGTGAGGATATAGCAACATCAATAAGGACACATCACAAATAAAGCATCCTTTTTTAATTGCTCTAAGCTGTTCAGTGAGTGAACATCAATATTTAAATCAAAATGTTTAAGGTTTGTTTTTTAAATGTTTATATTTGAGACAGGGCAAGCAGGGGAGGGGCAGAGAGAGGGGGGCACAGAGGATCTGAAGTGGGCTCTGTGATCAGAGGAGCAAGCCCAACATGGGGCTTGAACTCACAAACCACAAGATCATGACCTGAGCCGAAGTCAAGACTCAGACACTTAACCAATCCAGCCACCCAGGCACCCCTAAATCAAATTTGTGAAAGACTCCTGTTTATTTTGCTTCCTCTGTATCTTTTTCATTTTAATACCTTAGACTTAAAAAAAAATAGACCTTAGTTTTAGATCAGTTTTAGGTTCGTAGCAAAGTTGAGCAGAAAGCAGAGTTCCAACGTACGCCCTGCCCCACACATGCCAGCCTCTCCCACCATCAACACCCCCCCACTAGAGTGGTCCATTTGTTACAATCAGTGTTTGTACAGTGACACACCATTACCACCCAGAGTCCATAGCTTACATTGGTGTTGTACATTCTATGGGTTTTGACAAATGTATAATGACGTGTATCCACCACTACAGTGCCATCCAAAATATTTTCACTGCCCTAAAAATCCTCTGTGCTCTCCCTTTTCATCTTCTCCTTCCCATCTAACCCTTGGCAACCATTCATCTTTTTACTAGCTCCATAGTTTTGCCTTTTCCCAGGATGTCACATAGTTAGAATCACACAGTACCTAGACTTTTCATATTAGCTTCTTTCACTTAGTAATATACATTTAAGGTTCCTCCATGTCTTTTCATGGCCTGGTAGCCCATTTCTTTTTAGTGCTGAGTTATATTCTATTGTCTAGATGAACCACAATTTATCTATCTATTCACCTACTGATGGACATCGTGATTGCTTATGGCAATTATGAATAAAGCTGCTATAAACTTCTGTGTGCAAATTTTTGTGTTGATATAAGTTTTCAACTCATTGAGGTAAATACCAAATATAACAATTGCAGGATCGAAATGGTGACCTTGATACCTTTCATTATGGTCTTCACAATTGTTGTGTAAACATTCAACCTTCAAAATTAGAGAACAGATGTTTTCTTCCATTTGGAGCATACATTCCAGCAGATAACTGAGTATTCCTTCTGCTCCAGGACTTTCGTGCCAACTTCTGGAAAAGGCCCTGTGTCTGAGCAGTAATTGTCAAAGGAAGGGCAATTGTGCAGTTGCTTTGATGCCTCTTCATCTAGAGACATAACAAGGGATAAGTGGTTTTTTGAGTGGTTTATCCAGAATTAGACCAAACCATATACAATAAAAGAAAAAAAAAACACTGCTTATGATCCTGGAATTCACAATTGCTTGTTGCTCATATACATTGGGCTATTGAATTAGGTTAGTTTCAAGTTTACATTCTGGGGGAAAAAAAGAAAATATTGCGTTGCAGTGGAGGTCATGGTGGTAGTGGTATGAATAGAGAGGCTTTATGGAATAATTTGATGTCAGTTTCAATTCCCAGTGTTGGATACTTTTCAAAAGCAGTCGGAACTTCTGAGGTATGTCCTTGTTCCTTTTGATCATATGAGCTTTCCTTGTTTAGACCCCCCAGATGGTACCAATGGTGACAGCCTTGGTAAGCTACTGTGTATATGGAGAACTATTAGCCAACAAGCCCTCTGTGAGCACCTTCCACATGTTTAGTGGTGCCAGCCGATATCTTTGCTTTGTTTATACTGCTGTGATCTTTCTGGCATTGACATACGTTTTGTTTGACCATTTTTGGTTTGCAGCAAATAGTTTTTTAAAATATAAACCAACTCCAGATTATGTTGATGGTTGAGGTAACATGCTGACTGTATAAATGTGAGTTTCCCAGTAACTGCAGGTGGTGACCTCCGGCTGAATGGAGGAAGTTGTGCTCTAGATGTGGTCCAACCCACCACCTCAGGAGTTCCAGAGAATACTGAGAAGATAAGGACATCTATAGGATATTGATTTAGGTGAAAAATAATGTTGTCAGAGGATCACACTCATGAGGACTGAGGTACATTTGGCACATTTCTGTGAAACAAACCCCCAAACTCTGCAAGGTAGTCCGGTAGCCACACGATTATGAAACGACACTGAAAGACTATCTCCAGTAAGCAGTTGATGACATTTTTAGAATTCTAGAAAAATCAGGCCCATAGGGACATGGAGGTCAGACTATCCATATGATCTTTACTCTTGCCCTCGGTAAACATGTAACTTCACTTCTTCTACTGACAGGTATTTTAAAGCTTCCTTACGTCAGATGCTCTATGGTTTATTTTTCTATTCTTTCCAATCATTCCACCAAAACATCCTTTAATCAACTAGCTTTCAAAATTATCTGGCTTTTCATTTAAATCAATTCTTAAGGGGGTGAGGTGTACATAGAACATATACAGAGAGATATTGAAGGTAATTAAGTATATAGGCTGTGTGTTTCTACACAGTTTAAAACAATGTCTGATGCCCCAGGGAGCTTTGCTTTGGCGGGGGGTGGGCATTTCTTTTTGGCAACTCACCATAGTTTAGGCCACCAAATATTTTCTGATGGCCACTCTTGCTAGATGCTGCAGCAGGAAGAGTGGTTAATGAATAAGACATTGTCCCCACCCTCATGATGCTCCTAGTGTCAGTGGGGAGATGGGACATTTCAGTGTGATGCAGGGGTACTGTGTTGGAGGACAGTGAGGGAGGCAGCATCTCTGCCCCTCAGCCTGGAGACCTTACTCCTGAGCGGCATCTCAAAACCAGTAGGAATCAGGCAGGTTGAAAAAATGGGGGCAGAAGACCCAGAAGAGGATCTCACCTGTCTCAAATGACATAAGCAAAAGTATTGATGTGGCTGCTACCTGAAAGGCAAGGAGGAGAGTTGAAAAGAGATGATATCCAAAGGGATACACACACCCCTATGTTTAAAGCAACATTATTTACAACAGCAAAATTATGGAAGCAGCCCAAGTGTCCATTGATAGACGAATGGATAAAGAAGATGAGGTATATAAACACAATGGAACATTGCTCAGCCATACAAAAGAATGAAATCTTACCATTTACAAACAATGTGGATGAAGCTAGAGAATATGATGCTAACAAAATAAGTCAACCAGAGAAAGACAAATACCATAGGATTTCACTCAGGAGAGGAATTTAAGAAACAAAACAAATGAGCAAAGGAAAGAGAGAGAGAGAGAGAGAGAGAGAGAGAAACCAAGGAATAAGAAATGGGCTCTTAACTATAGAGAACAAACTGATGGCTACCACAGAGGAGGGGGTGGGGTGATGGTTGAAACAGGTGATGGGGATGAAGGAGTGCACTTGTGATGAGCACCAGGTTGATGTATGAAAGTGCTGAATCACTACACTGTACACCTGAAACTAATATTACACTGTATATCACTACACTGTACACCTAATATTACACTAATATTACACTAATATTACACTAATATTACACTGTATGTTAGCTACACTGGAATTAAAATTAAAAATTAATTCAAGAAGAAAGAAAGAAAGAAAGAAAGAAAGAAAGAGAAAGAAAGAAAGAAAGAGAGAAAGAAAAAAAGAAAGAAAAAGAGAGAAAGAAAGAAAGAAAAAAGAGAGAAAGAAAAAGAGAAAGAAAGAAAGAAAAAAAGAGAGAGAAAGAAAAAGAGAAAGAAAGAAAGAAAGAAAGAGAGAAAGAAAAAGAGAAAGAAAGAAAGAAAAAAGAGAGAAAGAAAAAGAAAGAAAGGAAGAAAGAAAGAGAGAGAAAGAAAGGAAAGAAAGAAAGAAAGAAAAAAGAGAGAGAAAGAAAAAGAGGAAGAAAGAAAGAAAGAAAAAAAAGAGAGAAAGAAAAAAAGGAAGAAAGAAAGAAAGAAAGAAAGAAAGAAAGAAAGAAAGAAAGATGGAGGGAAGGAGGGAGAGAGGGAGGAAGGAAGGAAGGAAGGAAGGAAGGAAGGAAGGAAGGAAGGAAGGAAGGAAAAGAAAACAGATAAGTCTGTGGAAATACCTGAGGATATGCCATGGGGCTTGGACTCTACACTATAGGTAATGGGGAGTCATGGCAGGGTTTTAAGCAGGAATTAACTTCTTTAGATAGAATATTCTGATGGTTATGTGGAAGATCATGGTTTGGAGGGAGTAGGACCAGAAGCAGAGAAATTATTGAGGGAAGCCTTTGTCAACAGTTCAGGACTAAGATGCGAGGCCTGAATTAGCGACAAGCTTAATGGGAAAATTCTTTCAAGTACAAATATATTGCAGCGCAGTTCATATTTGTCCAGTGAATAAAAGTGTTTGGGGAGAGAGAAGACTGGTACCTCACGCATACCCAATCTCATCTGGAAGCTCTCCCTACATCCCTGAGCATCCCAAGACTAGAGGCCACCAACTACTGGGTGTGACTTTGGAAACAGAGACAGGCCCTTCTCCCACCCCCGCCTTCCACATCTGCTCACCGATATTCCCACCATTAGTACCTTTTAGGACTGAAAGTAAAATACCGCATGAGCACAACTTCTCTTTCAAACTTCCTAAGTTTTGGATGCTAAAAAATCTGAGCAACGTAATAGGTTGAAAAATCTGATGTCAGATCCTGTGCTGGTTATTTTCTGTTTGCCCCTCTAGATGGACTCTCTGACCTTCCATGGCCTATCCTGTGCCCCAGGAGGCTGGCCACTGTAGGCAGCACCACGGTTCCTTTGCTGAAGCTCCTGCCAGCTCCCCGTCCCCTGAGCCCTTGGTGTTGGTGTTGGTAATAGTCCCTGGTGCCCCCATCCCTCATTAGTTCCCTTTACATGCCCACACCTCGTTATACAGCTCCTTCATTTAATTCTCCTCAGTTAACCGTGATGGGGTCCCTCCCTACGTTTGCACTTTGGTAGGGGAAGGACTCAGAGCCTCTGAGCATGAGAGTAGCCACGGAGAAAAGAAGAGACCAGGAAAGAAGATTCTGGGATCTCCTGTGACCTATCACAGGGCTGCAGGACTGCCCATGTGCCAGGATTCTCCTTTGCCTCGTGCTTACGCCGTCTAAGGGAAAGGTGGCCTCACAGATCTGGTTTGAATTTACGTTTAAAAAAAATCCGAATTGATTTGTACATTGCAATCTGTAATTCATAACCACTCCATCAATAGGTATTTCTTGTCTAAGCGTGTAAGTTAGCAGACTCATCACGTGGAGGGAAACAAGAAACATACAGATGTCATCTGGGGTTGGGCGCATAACAGTCTTCGAGGGTTAAGAAACAGCCACACGCTGTGCCCCAGGTACAGTAGGTTTACCAGAGGTTTCCTTTTGTGTTTAAACAATAAAGTAGTTGGTGGTCTGCTGGCTACAGCCTGTTCTACATTCCTTGGTTTTATTAGGATAACCATAAGCCTCAAAGACCCACCCTGATGTCAGTGGCAGGTTTTACAGAACTCTCACAAGTTTCTTCTTGTTGTGTTCGGGTATATAAAGTGTGAGGCATAATAGGTAACAGGTTGGAAGACCAGTTGAAGGCCGACAAAAGTCCCAGTTCCTGATGTGAATATTTAATAACTCCTCATTACAGGAAAAGGTTGACTACCAGATGCCTGTTACTGGCGGCTCCAGAGGCCACTAAACGTTTGAGTTACTCCAGGAGCAGGAGTGTGTTTTGGCAGTTACCTCTGCCATTCAAACAGGCTGGAGGTCAGGACATGCCCAGTTGATTTAGGAACGCCGGAGAGGAGCGTTTGCTGGAAACATCTCCTCCGTTATTCAGCAGCCAAGTGGCTAATTACTTTCGATATGCTGATTTCCTGAGGTGCTAGAGCACAGTAGGCTTCAAAATTTTGTTTAATGAACTCAAAAGCATTGTAACAAATAGATGCTTCTCACTGGTATATTAGTATGGCTAATACACAGTTTCAGGATGTGCATTTGTAGAGGTCCCTGAGATCCTCACCTGAGCTTGAACTATAGTTAACTGGCATGACAGTGACCTAGTTCTGCACTCGTGAGCTGAAAAACACCCTCACAATTTGTCAGGTTCTAGATGGTGTCGTTTGTCCAGCTGTGTTTTGACCGCAGCTGGTCTGGGAGTCGAATCGTATTGCATTTCCATGGCACATGAAGTTTCATGACAGAATGCTCATGTGGCGGTCTCATGCCTCAACTCCCGGGGGCATGTGGGAGGAAAGAGTCTCTTGCTACTCAGCCTTCCACCATATGGCCTGCCTTCTTTCCCCGGAGTGTTCCATGGCCCCAAACTGACACAGGAGGATCCAGGCTGCAGTGTTGTGCTCCTGTCGCTACCCAGGCTGCCTGCATAAAGGAAGCTAATGTTTCCAGAGCAGCTACTTAGGATAAAAACCCTTGCGCCTAACATTTTAAAATATAGGGTGCAGCTTTGAGTTGGCCTTAAAAATCTGAATCCAAGGGGCACCTGGGTGGCTGGATCAGTTAAGCGTCGGACTGCTAGTTTCGGCTCAGGTCATGATCTCACAGTTCCTGAGTTGGGCTCTGTGCTGACCGTGCAGAGCCTGCTTGGGATTCTATCTCTCTGCCCTTCCTCTGCTCATGCTCGCTCTCTCTCTCTCTCTCTCTCTCTCAAAATAAATAAACTTAAAAAAAATCTGAATCCAAGAACTCAACTATAGATAACAAACAAATACTTTTGTTGTTTTCTTTCTTTTGGAAACAATTCCAAAATGGAAATAGCTATATGTTACTACCCTGCTTAAAACCCTGGCTTTCTAGTCCTCTTAAAGGCAAATGTAAAAACCATTCACACAATCAAGAGGCCATGTTTGTTCTGGCCCTTTGCCTTTTCTGAGTGTCTTCTTTCTTCCAAACTATAGCCCCTTCTGGCCTACTTTCAGTTTCTTGAATCCACTCTGCTTTGGGGTCTTTGCACATGCCATTCTGTACATCTGGAATATTTTCCTCTTTCTTCCCCCCCCCCCCCTTCAGATTTTTGCTTCAGGGATATTATTTCTTCAGGGATACCTTCCAAACTCTAGCTTAAGTCAAGTCCCTGATGACCTGATAGTCCCCTAGACTTCTCTATTGAGACTATTATCATTGGAAGCAATTATTTGTACAATTATTTATTCAATGTTTTATTCCCTTCTAGACCGTAGGTATCAGGAGATAATGAGGGCTGGATTCTCAATGCCTAGTACCTGGCATGGAGATGAGTGTCTAATTGTTGAAGTAATTATTTAAACAATGCAGGCTCATTACAAAACGAATTATAGACATGCAGAAAAATACAAAGAAAATCAAAATAATCTATAACCCTCCATCTCAGGGATGACAGCTCTTAATATTTGGGTGTGTTTCCTTATATCCTTCATAAAAAACATACGTGGCATATACATCAGCATTACCTACTGAAAGGTGGAGCCTATGGCCATTTAGAAAAATCTTTTTAAAATGCAACAGGCTCCTGGTGTTCCAAATGGAACCAGTGGAGGAGAGCTTCGAGCAGGAATATCATCATTCGTGGTCTCTAAGGCTAGTGAGGGATTAAAATCTAGCTCCCAGAAGCAAGTTCCAGGATCTTCCTACCATACGCTATTGTCACTCTAAGATTGTCTATTTAGACCCTTTTAGTAAAGGAACAATCTCTTAAATACTTGGAAATATGTCACCTCACTGTTGAATTTTTGTTGCTGCTCCTGCCACTTTTCCCCTAATTCATAATATAGGGGACGCTTTTCAGAATTGTGGTACCACATTGCTAGTTCCCAGCTCTTTTGCAAAGGGGAGGTATCTGGAAATAGACTGGGAACAACTGGATGATTCCTCATTCCCCGATAACGGTGTGACTTCTATGTCCCAAGGGCCTGACACAGTTCATCGCACAGAACCTGTTTCTGTCGGTGGGCTAAGTCCACAGAGCAGGTACTGCTATTATTCCCATTTTAAGCGTGAGGAGAGCACAGAACTTGCACATGGCCACACAACTAGTGGGTAGATGAGTCGGGGTTAAAACCCAAGCCAGCCTGACTCCAAAGCCCAGACTCTGAGCCACTATACCACGCTGCCCAAGGTGGCTCCCTCCAGAGTCCCCCAAGTAGATCAGGAATATGAGTAGACTTCACAGAGCCTTGAAAAACCTCTAAGCTTATACATAAATTTTGCATGCCCGTGCTGATTTTTATTTTTTCTGGGAAGAAGTTCTCTATATTTCATCAGACTTGTTTGGAACAAGAAAAATAAAGATTCATCTGGATTAATAATTACACTAATATTTGTTGACTGGTTACCAAGTACTGTTCGAAGCACTTCACATGTATTAAATAATCACAATGGCCTTGTGGGAGAGGTACCATTATCCTCACCTTATGGTCAAAGAAACAGACACAGAGAGTTGTTACTTGCCAAGGTGGAGGGATTTCCTCCAGGCAGCCATTCAAGCCCACACTTTTATTTAACCACAGTGAACAAACGCCCCTTGCAGATATCTCAATGTTAACGTGCATTTCCCTCCCCTGAACTTGGGGCACACCTCCCTGTCAATGGATACAATCCATGTTATAGTTCTTCCTTCCTCTCCCTAAAAGTGACTAATAAATCAAATTGGTGGTAGATCTTACAAAAGAGGGTATCCTAGAAGACATTCATGACTTTCCTTAGCAGGATTAATCATATTAGTGATTCACACCTTTGTAGATACTATTTTAACAAGACTGTAGTCCCTGCGGCATGGAATCTGAACACATTCCTAATGGAGGTGGGATTCTGAATTAGAAGGGGGCCCTTTTGGTGGAGGCAGGGCCAGGGAATTGACCAGAAACAAGAGGGCATCCCAATGAAAACCACTGTGTGTATGGGGGTGGTCAGAGTTTGCATATACACCATCTCTGTAATGCGTGCATGTGTGAATACAAACTTGTATTATACTTACAGCCCGCTACACATCTGGTTTGTGTATATCGATTAAGAGGAATGCAGTTTGAATTATCTAATACTTTCTCTTCACCTTTTGAGATAATGACATACAACCTAAATTGTTCCCAAATGGCTTTCAGGGATTAGTGCCTTTGAGGACTAAACACACTTCACAGCTTTTCCCTTTACAGATGGAAAAACAGAGGTAAGTGAGTCAGGCTACTTGTTCAGGGGATCCTAGGGGCTTTGGTATAAAACTAAGAAGAGAATTATGACTTTATTCTCCCTGCTGAGAAATTAGCATTTTCCTGATTAAGTGACACTGAGACCAGAGACTGAAATAACAGTCTAAAAGATGAGAACTGAGTCTACCCCAGGGTCCAGATGAGGTGAAAGACAAAACAGGAAGCGTATGCGCTCACAACACAAGGCCTTGGCCGGCACCCGCACTGCCTCCATGGTTTAAGCCGAGTGGGTGTGGAAGAGAGGCCTGGAAAATGCACCCTAGGTTGGCTTTGGAGAGGAAGATCATGTACCTTTTTTTTTCTGACTGTTCGAATTCTGGCAGATTCCTACTTGCAGACCCATTAAAATTCAGGAAGGAAAAAAGGAAAAATTTGAACTCGATTTCAAAGAAGAAAAAAGACAACAAACACACCCATTCTTGCAAAAATAAAATTCCACCCCAAAAAACCTTTATGAAAATGTTTTTAAGCTTTAAAAAACAGAGGGGGGTTGGAATGCAGATGGGGCGCAGGCCATGAAATGACTATTACATGTGGCGTGGCGACTGGCTCCCTTGCATGGGCGCCTTAGCCTCGTTTGATCCTCGGAGGGAAACGACCCTGTTCTCTCCCCCAGAAGAAGGAGTAGAACCCAGTTCTGTCAACAGGCTAGATCCCACTGTGTGTTAATGTGGTGAGGTGGAGCGCGGGGAACAATTTGTTCTAATTCACTGCCTCAACAGGAGAGCCTCTCGCTCTGGAAGTTTCCTGTCCAACCCACCCTCCAGTGCAATCAACTGTCCCAGCCAAATCCTTCCTTCAGTCTCAGATTTCAGTTATATAAACGGTTCTAATCAAACAGACTCCTTCTAATTCAGAACAGGGTAAAATAGCTATTTACACAAACAGCTAGTGGCTTATGTAACCAGAGCCCAATACACAAATTATGAGAAATCTGCTCACTCATTCAGGTGCCTCAGGTGCACGTGGCAGGCAGATTCATAGCTGCGGTCTCAGTGACTCAGGCGGAACTCTGTTCAGGTGGCTTTCTTTTACCCCAGGAAGTCGTCCTTCCTGCTGTCTCTCTTTAGGTTAAAGGAGCCCATTGTCTGATGCACCCTACCCACTGGCCCCATGCAGATTCTTGTTCTTTATAGAAAATGGATTTTTAGCATTTTTTATATCAGAATTTTATTAGGTAGGTTTTCTCTCCTGCTGGTATGACTTCTTTCTTTATTATTGTTGTTGTTTAAATTTAAAAAAATTTTTAATAATATTTATTTATTTTTGAGAGACAGAATGTGAGCAGGGGAGGGGCAGAGAGAGGGAGACACAGAATCTGAAGCAGGCTTCAGGCTCTGAGCTGTCAGCACAGAGCCTGACACAGGGCTCGAACCCATGAACCGTGAGATCATGACCTGAGCTGAAGTCAGATACTTAACCAACTGAGCCACCCAGGCGCCCCAGTATGACTTTTTCTAATGGCAGAAGCCATACACATTCAGAATCCTAAAATTTGAAAGATTTGGAAAAAGCAGAAAATTGAATGCTCCTGTAATTCCACTCCCTAGAGCTGGTTACTTTTAACATTTTGCATATATCCTTCCAGTCTTTTTTCTATGCATATCATGTATACACACACACATACACACACACACACACACACACACACACACACACAATGTATATAACATACACATATTGAAGATGCACATGTATATAATATTTAAATACATAATACATGGTGACCATACTGAGCGTTCTGTTCTGAAATCTGCCTTTTTTACTCACCATCATCACCACCCTCACAATGATCCCATCTTCGCTCTCAGTTTCAGGATTTGCCGGGACTGTGCCAAGTGCTTTACCTTTCTTACTTCTGTTATCCTGCTCAAAGCCCTGTGAGGCTGGCATCACCACCCTCACGTAGCAGCTGAAATGGAAGGCCTCTGAAGTCTGTGGCCTTCTATCTCTCTGCTATTAAATTCTTCTCCAAGGAAGGTTTTCAGTGGCTGTTTGATATTCCCATTGTATTCTATTCAACCCATCCCCTACTTCAGACTATTTAGGTAATTTCCATTTGGGGAGCTATTAGAAATAATTCTGTCAGGAGCATTCTCTCACATAAATATTTATGCTACTATGCCCGTTGTACAAATTCCTAGCAATGGAATTTCTGGGGCAAGGATATGCCCGTTTTGATGGCTCTGTACTACCAAATTGCTTTCTAGAAAGGTGAAGTGAATTTTCACTCCCACCAGCTACCATCCAATACTCTAACCAAAGTCATTTAATAGTTTTTTAAATGATTTAAAATGAAAGACAAGAAATCTTTCTCAAACTGCTTTCCTTAGGAACATAAAATACTTATAAAAAACATTTGACGATCCGCCTATTTTCTCATTTATTCTTCTAAAACTTCCAGAAAAGAATCTTGGGAGGGCTAAAATACAACTATTAGATGTTTCTGGTCTGATGTGATGGATTCACCTTCAATCCCCAAAATACAAACCCTAGTTTTCTCCCTTTCTGTTTCCCTCTGCCCTGTGATCTCCAACTTTAGCTTCTGATGGCCAGTCTTCCAAGGGCTGTGGGAAGAAGTGGTCTCCAACAATGCAGTAGAAGGGAACTTGCTAGAGGGCGAGCAAAGGGGCTCAGGTTCCATGCTGTCAGCAAAAAGCTCCTATAAACAGAGTGCAATACATTAAGCCCTTGCTGTTAATATGCTGTCTAGACTTGAAGAGATTGCTTTTCTCTCTGTCTTCTAAGCTTCGACTCTTGACCTTGTGTTTTGTCCTTGTGTCTGTGCTGGACTCAAGCATTTCTTCTCTCCTGGAATTTCAACAGTGGAATTACTCGCCAGCAGAGCGGCTGCAGCAACTGAGCACAGACATGATCCTAGCCACTTCTCCACTATACAATGAATGAAAAACTTCCCAACACCTGACCCATGAGGCAGAAAATACAGGGAGTCCTCCTTCTTCTGACTTCAGGGTAAAATGATACTCCCCTTTGTTGACTGCAGCTGGAATCCTGGAAGGTATTTGAAGGAGGGTTAAGAAGAAAAGTCTGTGGGTACCACACTTAGGGATAGAAACAAGTTGTTGGCAAAGTGATTGCCAGGCCTTTGTTTTTTGTTCTAGATTTTTCTTCTCTGACATCAAAATAAAAAAAAATCAACTTGTTTTTGAATAAGAGATGATTCTTCTTCCCCTCCACATTATCAGGGTTCTCAGAGCCCTCATGCTAATATCTGGCTGCTTAAGTCCTGCTCTAACACATAATAGTTACTAAGCACTTGCTAAATGTCAGCATTCCTATGCACTATCCTAAAAATGTTGCCATCTATTTCTCACAGCTTCACTTTTCTGATAGAGGGACTCATTATTATCATTCTGTTATACAAATGAAGAAATGGAAGCAGAGAGAAGTTATAGAAACTGAAGCTCATAGAGTGACAGCAAGTGGTCTCAGAATCACATGATTAACCATTATTCTACGCTGCCTATCAATCTAGATATTTTTTGTTCTAATTTTTCTTCTCTGACCTCAAAATAAAAAAAAATCACTGTTCTCTCATTCTATCTAGGTCTTGCTGAGGTGGCTAAGCTAATCTGACAAATAAATTTAGTCTGCTAATGGCTGATTACGGACCAATGGTATCCACCTCAGTAAATATATAGTTCACTAGAACTTTTACCATGCCACTGGTGGTGATAGACAAAGATGCCTGGGAAAGATGATGGGGACAGTGGCAATAGGATGGGGTAGGGCGTAGTGGGTATAGATATTCTTGGGTAGGGGAGTCTTTCCCATTATTAGCCAATGGCTCATTCAGCATACAGGACAAGCCCTGGATATAATATTTAGCCTTTATCAGGAATGACCAGATTCCTGATAAAGATGTTTGCCCACATGATTAAGAGAACTCAGAATCTAACTCAGAAGTTTAGAGATGACCATTGTCTGCCAACGACTGCCAAACACGATGCTTCGTGGGAACCGCATAATTTCACTGTCTATCCACAACATCCAGTTTTCTAGCACATTTTTGTGATTAAGGAAAGCAAAGAAGAGTATGATGTGGTTGCCCCACACAAATCTATCTTTCACCCCAACATGGTATAAACCAATTGAAATATCACAGATCCACATCAACTTGTCACATCCTTTTTATTTGACCCACAACATCCCACAAATACCTTTCCTCTCCTGACTCTCTTTGGGGCCAGGGCACTTGTGGAAGAGAAAAGATGGTTTGATGAAGGGTGTGGCCAAGGAATAATATAATCTTTGGCTTGAAGATGTATGTTTTGGTCTTGGGCAAATGTATTTAAAAGATTTTAATGAGTCATGAAGGTATTGCTGACACTTGGAATAATATTTTTCAGCTCTTTAGGATGAATAACTAACACAGAGCCTGGCTCAGAGTGGAAGCCAATACATGTTTGTTGGTTGAAAGAGTGAGTGAGTACCAAGAACTTAACATGGTATATATAATTCACCACAGTTGAAACTGTGCTGTAACAGAGGTGAATCTTTAGCAGTGCCTTGAAGGAGCTGCCAGACTCTGGTAAAATGAATTTTCATTTTAGCAGTCAGTCCTACAAATCATATCAGTGGACCTAGGTATTTGGCTTCTCATTCAAAACATTCCTACTCTTGAAATTACATTTGTTTATTTCAAGAACATTGATGGTTTTTCTTCACAGTAGGTTGTTTTGATTTGTTTATTCTTACAAGATGAATTTTAAAAAGAAGACACTTCTTAGGTTATTGCAGCTGTACCAGCAGACGATACCTGCTCATAGGCAAGTGGAATTGTCTCTCTCGGAACCTCAGAGAGCTTGTGAATACTCTATACCGTGCCCCACGCTCCTTGCCCTGTGAAGGTTTCACAGGAGACCGAGGAGACTTTTGTGTCTTTATGCCACACCATCTCTGACGTCAAGAGCTGCTCAACTCAAGTCCACCTCATCCAGGTTACAGAGCGTTTAGTGAGGCACTCTGCAGGGGCCTCGAGCTGTCCTCCCCACTTGGCAGGTGGCGATTCTGAAGTCTCGGGAGGCAAAAATGAATTTCCCAAGCCTACAGTGTGGGAGGCAGTGGTAAAATAGCGACAGGTTCAAAGATTTTTATTTCCCAGCAGGAAGCCCCAGAGCTAGAGCTACAAAGCACACACGCGATGATAAGCCCGTGCGTGTGTTTTCCCTGCAATTACTGACCATCCCGTGAGCCACCCATTCTTTTTCAGGACTCAGATCAAAACAAAATCTAACGCAAAGCCACTGAAATTGAATGGAGAGAGCATTTTCCTAGTGCATACAGCACTATGGTATTCACCCTTGTAAAAGCTGGCTTGATGCTGGGGGTCCCTATAAAAGCATGATTAAATGACAGAGTGAAAGTTCAGTAATGGTTAGTGTGTGCAGTGCTTCTGAGAATGTGCAAGTCCTGTCGGGAGGTGAGATCCTGCTAAGAAGGTCTGATTTTAGAGCCTCCACTCAGAGGAACCATCTTAGCGCAAGGTTTGGTGCTCCTGAGGAAGATGCCAATTTCCCAGACACAGATTAAGAAACAATGTAGGCCCCCTGGCGTGTGGCTGCACTTAGGTACTTGCTTCCCAAGAGCTGAGTGTGGAAAAGGGCGGGAAAGATAACTTCACAGTAGAGAAACCTGGCAGATATCACCTCGACCAGGGGACCAAGGTCAACACCGAGAGTCTTTAAGTCATGGTAGCAGTACACCTCCCGGTCTCATCATGAGAAAAACATCAGTCAAACCCCACCTGTGAGACATCCTACAAAATACCCAACCCGGCATTCCTCCGGACTGTCAAAGTCATCAAAAACACGCAAAATTTGTGAAACCGTCACAGCCAAGAGGAGATGAAGAAGACGTGATGATGGATGCAGTATGGTGGGATCCTGGACCCGAAAAAAAGGACAATTAGTGGCAAAACTAGTGAAAGATGAAAGTGTGGACTTTAGTAGAAACACGCCAATGTTCATTTCTCAACTGTGATGAATGTACCACGATATCGTAAGATGATACCAATAGAGGAAGTGTGGTAGGGGAGTATATGAGAACGTTCAGCATTATCTTTGCAGTGTATCTGTAAATCTAAAGCTATTCTAAAACAAAAAGTTTATTTAAAAAAAACAGGTGGAAAGTGAAAATAAACAGGGGCACTGAAAGGATATATAAGGAACTAATAAAAGTGGTTATACATAGGGGTCAGGGCACAGGGTCAGGGGTGGGAGTTACATTTATCAATGGATTTTTTATACCATTTTGAATTATGAACACGTGCATGTATTCACTAGCTTGAAAAAAAAAAAGACACGCTCTAGGTCTGCAGGCTGCTTAAACATTGAATGAGAATAACAATGACAAAGATTAAGCTTACTAGGCAAAATGTTAATTTTTTAAAAATATAGCTGGTGTACTAAATGAGGGCCAGACATGTGGGTATAAGGTTGCCAGTTGCAAATGCACTCCCCCACAAGGCACTGTTTGTGGCTGCCCGTCTGGACTGTTGGATTGTGAGTGTGAAGTTTTGAAAAAGCAATTTGGCTCTGAGAGGCCTCCAGGGGGTTAGCTCTTTTGCAAGCCTCTGGCCCTTCCTTTCTGGGTGCTGACTTTCTATGACTGTTTATGACAGGCTGCGCCTCTCATTCACTCTGCTGCATAGATACTGTCAGACAGGAAGGGTAAGGTTGTATATTATAGATCTGAGTCCTAATAAATAAATTCAGAGGCAGATATCATGCTGTATAATGGAGTGTGGGAAAAGAGCAATAAAGATCAGGCAACAGAGTCTTCCCAGGAGGCTGGGGAGGAGGGCAGGAGTTGCAGAGACGCTGAACTTGGGCCAAATGGTAGGAGCCAAAGATGAAGTTGTAGGCTGCAGGCAGTGGAAATTGTGCTAAGCTCATCTCAGCTGGGATCTCAAAGGCAAGACACTCTAGACTGTCTAAAAGCTAAAGAAATGGGTCACAGGGAAACACTGTCACTCTATTTTAAACCCAAACCAAAAGTCAAACCTTTAACCCACACCCCCCCCCCCCTTCTTGTTCCTTTGATGTCAGCCATTTTACGGGACTTGATGGTGGAAGGTGTCTGGAATCTAAAGATTGAAACAATTTTTTTCTTTCTGTGTATAAAGTCTCCCCGGTTTTGTAAGGATTCTTTCTCCCTCTACCTGGATCCCTTCCTGTGTTGAAACTCTTTAAATGGGTAAGACTAAATAACCTCCCACTTCTAAAAGCCTATGGAATATCTTTGTTTAAAGGGAACTGAGTTTCAGAGCTTAAATCCCCTTGGATGATCTCAGAAGATTAAGTTGGACTGGCTGGTGCAAAACAAAAAAAAGTGAGCATCACTGGCTCAGTTTTGAAAGTTAAAGAAAAAAACAAGGGTGTCCTAACAGGCTGAAAATACCTTCCAGGCTTTCCAGGTCTCCTAAATGTTATGGGTGTGAAACTAGCCACTGGGAATAAAATGTGGAAACAGGAATAGATCAATTAGCTGAACCTTTGAGGTTCAAATTTCACGAGCTCATGAGAGCACTTTGGTCTTCTGAGAAGACAGAATATATGCAAGAAGCTGAAAGCTTTTTGTCCATGCAGAGTTTATTTTCTCAAACACTGCTTATCCGTTGCAAAACTAACAGTCTTTGCTGAAAGACCATCTCATGAAACATTTCAGGTAGGAGCAGAATATTTTATGCAGTCATAGCTCCCCATGAGGAAATCCATCTAAAGCTCAAATGATTCACACACAAAAAAGTTCACAGAGTTGTTCATGTCTGAACTCAAAATTCTCGGGAGACACATTAGCTTGTTTGATAAACCAGAAAGAACAGCGTTTTTGTGCAAGTATTTTTAATACAGGAAATATGAGTCTAGTCTGTATCTCTCCAAGTCCATGTGTATGAGTGGGTTTTGAAGTAAAATGCCATTTATTGTCTTAAAACATGGTGAAAAGAAATACACACGAGGTTACTACCCATGAAAATGCTTCTCTGATCAGTACCATGGTGAACACATACAAAAATGCACACAGTCTAATACGGATGACCGAACTAAAGTGAGATGCTAAGCAACGGAGAACCATTTCAAAGATAGTCCCCTGTGAAAATCTTTTTCAATTGTCCTGGATACATAATTTAATACTTAAAACACAACCCCACACATCAAATTGTGTACCAAAGAGCTCTACCTATGGGGAGACTCAGAACCAGTCTGACAACTTTTCTGAGATTAGAAAAGGAGAAAATATCACCTTACAGAATCTACTTTTCAGAAGGCAGCATGAGCACTTTGTTGGGACCAAGGCAAGACCAGACAGTGCTGGGAGCACTTTGGGCTGCCTCCACCTCCCAGCTCAGACTCCAGAGAACTCTTAGCTAATAAGGGCATGGTACCAGAAGACAATCTCTGCGGACCATTTGGATTGTAAATATTCTCCCAAGCTACCTTTTAGCAAAAAGTCACCTGGGGAATTAGGAACCTGAAATCCCTCCTTCTCCCAATGGGTGGATGTCCTAGAAAATGATCCGAAGAGAGGCTGCCGCAAGAAAGAAGAGGAGGGGAGCCTAGAGAGCCTGGTTTGGAGGAAGGATGCTGGATGCCGCGCTCCTGAAGAGCAAGAGGGCGGGAAGCTACTGCAGAGGCCGCCCTGTGGCAGGCAGTGAGGTTCCCCACTGGAACAAGAGGTCCTAACCTGAGACAGAATCAATGTGGGAGGAATGTGGGCGGTGGCAGCCCAGATGGCAGATAGGTGGCGCTCTATCACGCCTCCATTCTTCTCAAAAAGAGGAGGGAAGGGGAGAGGAGAATGGTGGGCAGGCACGTGGGGGAAGGGAGAGGTGCCAAAGTTTTCCTGAGCAGAAGATGAGGGAAAATAGAAAGAGAGACTTCAAACAATAATAAAAACTTGAAAAGCAGAGCTAATCCTGACAGTATCTAACATCCAAACACAATCCATGTGATTTTGTCTAAGCTTGTGGCTAATGGTGTTACTTTAATGGAAAATCCCTAGAGAAGTAAGCATCCAAAAAAACAAGTTCTAGGAAATAAGTGTCTCTGGTCCATTAGGGGTCTGGAAGCTGGGTTTCTCTCATTCTTGGTAACTGCTGAGTTTTTCAGCTGCTGCCGGACTCACACCTTTTCTTTGCCTCCATCCTATTTTCCTTCATTTCTAAAAGCCTCACCTTTGTCCTACATTTAAAGCTCAAGATCCATTTTTTTAAAAAAATGACCTGCCACCAGGCATGTAATTTTTATAAATGTCTGCCCAACACTAACAGCACCAAGTAATAAGATTCAAATCCCCAAAGCAACATTATTCTGCCAACCCCTCCCTTTCCCCCAGACTTGCCAGAGTGTGGGATGTCTGCCAGGGAAATATAATAAAATGTGGGAACAGGAATAAATAAAAATAAAATTTTAAATTCTGTATTTTTGCCTGCTTTGTTTTCCTTTTTAATTTTAATCCTTTTCTTTCCCTCCTTTTCTCATACTATTGTAGTGTTTCTTTCTACCTAACTGTTTTTGCCCCCTGTGTTGATGATGCTAATATATCTACTCTCTCCTTATGGATTTTCCAGGCAAGCAGGTTGCCTGCACCATCTGAACAATTTCCTCCCTTGCCTTGTCTTATTATATTTTCTGGGCAGTTAGTTCTTCCCCGTCAGGCTCTTCTTTGTCTTTGGTGTTCTGCACCATGACTCCCTCTCTTGGCTCCCTTGTTGTTGGCTCTTGCAAATCTTACCTGTTCTGTCACCCTCACAGCATCAGCTTCTGGTGATTGTATGGCCTCCCCCATTACCTGGTCTACCTGGTCGCATTTCTTGAGAAATCTCATTAATCTTCAAATGCCCGGCCCTTCCTAACTGGCATGAGAGATAATTCAGGGTGTCTTTTTCTTTACTCAATCACATAAGCTTTGAGTGTTTTTCCCTCCTGTTGAGGCCACTAGCTAGATCTCTGTCTGCGGAAGATCAAAAAAGTTTCCCTCTTGGGTGTACACCTCTTAGCAGGACTGTGCCTCCTGGCAGAGGAGGCATTCTTAGAGGGGGAACAATCAGGAGCATTCACTGATTGCATAGCCATTTTAGGGGGCAGGGGTCTGTGTGACAGGAAGTTGGAGTTTGCTATAAGAGTAATTTGGTTTAGGAGAAAAGAGGGATAGCGGGGAGCCCAGGACTGTGCCTTTCCAGGGGTTCTGTAGGACCATGGCAGCATCTCCCAACACTAACCACTGAGCTAAAAAAATATTGATGTCCCTGCACCAGTACATTGCTTATTCCCTTAGGGGAAAGGATGTACTCTGAGCCCTCCCAAGTGACAAAGTCAGCTGGCAGCTTCTCAAGTCCTACGTAGGAAATCTGTCTTAACATCACCACCTCCCTGAGTCTCCTGACCCCTTTTTCAATCTTAAGACGAAGCAGCTCTAACATCTCTACCTCATTCCTCATAAGCCATTTTTATGTGGACCCTTAACAACAATGACAAATATGACCTATAAAGAAGGTTCGTTATAAAATTGAAAACTATGACACAATTCTCTCCGTTGTTCGAATGAGAGGAAGTTGTAGCAATTCAAGAGTTCATTTTGTATGTTTCTATTTTTTATTTCATTGTGGGTAATAATTCTTTTGAGTGACATCAAGTAATGCAACTGGTTGAGTAATAAGTGTCTGAAATACAGCACGGATCCCTATAATAAACATTTTAAGCATCTGGGATGGTGACTTACAGGCAGCGACTTCTCTGCTGACTCATGAGGCTAACCCTAACTCCTCACCTAGGTAAGAAGGACAGGAAACTGGTGTTAAAGAGGAATTATGGACCAGTAGAAACAGAAATGACCCAAGGTTTTCAGATGGAGACTTACAGAAGCTTACTGCCCTTGCCTCAGTGGGAAGGAGGTAAGACGAAGCACACCATGGCTCCTTTACTCCCAGAGCACCAACAATATTATGGTTGCCATGCAATATTTGGGATATTTACAAGGAAATATTATTTGTTGCTTATCTGAAATTTAAACTTAACTGAGCATCCTCTATTCTACCTGGCAACTCTAATAGTACACAACCACCACATGGCTATGGGGGGTCCAAGGACAGCTATCCATCTGCTCTTGATAACTGATAACACACCTATGAGAGACTCAAATTCCTTCTCAGTTCCAAAGCAAAAGGAGGTTTGTGAAGTCCAATTTCAGGTCATTTCCAGACTCAGTTTGGACTGTTTACTTCAGGGACACTGATTAAGTCATATATTACAAGGAAGCCTCCCATTGCCCCTAATTCAAAACAGCTGAGCCAGCTTCTCCTGCCAGCCAAGCGTCATGGTGGAAGCCTTGGGAGGGGACTGTGCTTGGGAAGAGGGGGAGGGCGATGGGGGGGGGGACAGGTTTAATATTAAGTGAGGACATGTCTTAATGCTCTTGTGGAAATGCTCTTTATGGAGCATCGGGTTACAAAGCCACAGTTGGAGGGTGGGGGCGGTGAGGAGGAATGGAGTGTAAGGGGGCACTGGAGAAATCACTGCAACATTTGAGGATCAAAGAATCCAGCCTGTCAAGTGCTATGATATTTTTTCAGTGAGGAAACAAGCTCACATTTTTCCCCTGAGGGCTCAGAGACAAAAGCCAAGGTTCAACTAAAAATTTTTTAAGACTTTTTTTTTAAGCCACAAATTATGTCTGTATATGTTTTGCTTCCACTCTTGCTTTTTTTTCCCCTTTGAAATTCGGGTGGGTGGAACAGGAGAACACTGCATTTTGAAGCTACACTGATAACAACCAGTCTGGTGAATTTTTTGGAACGTAAAAAAGCATTCATTTGGTGCCCATCAATCTGGCAAATGTATTCATTTACTTAACAAAGCTTATCATTCCAACAGTGAGGGATGTTTTACCTAAATCTACAAGGTGATGAAGGGCTGGCGAGGGGCATGCATGTTGCTCAGCCATGCTTCCTGTTTCCTGTTTGTTGGTTTTTCTTCCCTGAAGCGTATCTGCACTACACAGGGTTGAAGAAGACAGTCTGGGGTTCGAGGATGAGGAGAGAGGACGAAAGAGAGCAGACAGATGGGAAGATGATGGTGATGAGTGAGGTAGATGTATTTCCCCTCCCTTTAGCAAATATTTCAACGTTTGCTTTTTGGAGAGAATCCAGTCTGTTTTAACTTCATTTTCCAGCAGATAATGCTTTTATGAATTTGATGGAACTAGAGAACAGAAATGAAAGAGAGCAGGGTAAGCATGTTGAGGACTGAAACGTCCCGGTTCAGAGTAGTTCCGCATTCATGTCTGTTGACCATAAACACAACATTAGTTATGCCAGAGAAATGAACAGGAGATAGAAATCAAAATTCAGTCTTCATATGACTCCAAGGCAGGCCCTATATTTGCCTTTGCATGAGGTTTACAATATCTGTTCTAGCTTGATTGAAGTTTGGAAACTTATAAAACAGGACTTCTTTTAAAAAGTGGAAGAGGGATTTTTGAAGAAGTTGCTTGTCAAAGATCCTGGCCAAGATTTGAGTCGGCTCTGTACATGTGGAGGGCACATCTGTGATCACAGTACAAGAGCAATGTTTTCATTCTTTTAAATTCCAGAATTACCTCTCCCCACGCCTGGCCACAAGACTTTCCCATGCCCGTCAAGAAGATTCTAGTGGAATTACCATTAGTTAGTGGCAAGAGGAAAGGCGATGATGTTCCCGTTGTGGTCGAGGTGATATTGCGGCGAGGTCAGGCAGACATGTGGAAGCAGTAAGTGGAGAAGCTGAACTAGGAAGACCCCAGACTGCTTCTCTAAGTGCTAATGGGAATTCAAAAGATGGACTCAGCACCATTCCATCCTCTACACTACAGTGAGGTTCTTTTCCTTTCTTTTCTTTTAAATGAGTTACAGCTGTACCGTTCACTTTTGGTAAAGGGCACAAACCTTAAGTGTACAGCCTGATGAATTTTTACAAATGCATGTGCTCAGGTAGCCGCCCCTGGATGCAGTTCTTGAAAGAAGCATCCCCGACCACAACATTCCACTTGGAAGAGTTTCATACTTTTAAATGCCAGAATAACTTTCTTACTTAGCCTGGCCGCAAGCCTTTCCCATGGAGAAACAGCCATACTAAATGAATTATGATTTTTAAAAATTATCTTAATTTTCTAACACATGGCTGCACAAAACAACTGAAAGTTTTCATTTTTCACCATTGAGCCTCTTCAAACTATCCGTGATAACGTCTCAAGAAGCTGCCCTTTGGCAGCCCACCTTCTTTTAAGCCTGGAAAGCAGCTTTCCAGTGAGGGTGTAAACATGAATTATGAGCTTGGAGAAGTAAAGGTAGAATTTGCTAGGCCCTCCACCCTTCAGAAGAAGCAAATGTCTCCTTCTGCCTACCGCTGCTTCTTATTTGTTTGATAACCTTTGATTTGTCTAATTTTTTTTTTTTTCTGAAATTTATTGACAAATTGGTTTCCATACAACACCCAGTGCTCATCCCAAAAGGTGCCCTCCTCAATACCCATCACCCACCCTCTCCTCCCTCCCACCCCCCATCAACCCTCAGTTTGTTCTCAGTTTTTAACAGTCTCTTATGCTTTGGCTCTCTCCCATTCTAACCTCTTTTTTTTTTTTTTTTTCCTTCCCCTCCCCCATGGGTTCCTGTTAAGTTTCTCAGGATCCACATAAGAGTGAGACCATATGGTATCTGTCTTTCTCTGTATGGCTTATTTCACTTAGCATCACACTCTCCAGTTCCATCCACGTTGCTACAAAAGGCCATATTTCATTTTTTCTCATTGCCATGTAATATTCCATTGTGTATATAAACCACAATTTCTTTATCCATTCATCAGTTGATGGACATTTAGGCTCTTTCCATAATTTGGCTATTGTTGAGAGTGCTGCTATGAACATTGGTGTACAAGTGGCCCTATGCATCAGTGCTCCTGTATCCCTTGGATAAATTCCTAGCAGTGCTATTGCTGGGTCATAGGGTAGGTCTATTTTTAATTTTCTGAGGAACCTCCACACTGCTTTCCAGAGCGGCTGCACCAATTTGCATTCCCACCAACAGTGCAAGAGGGTTCCCGTTTCTCCACATCCTCTCCAGCATCTATAGTCTCCTGATTTGTTCATTTTGGCCACTCTGACTGGCGTGAGGTGATACCTGAGTGTGGTTTTGATTTGTATTTCCCTGATGAGGAGCGACGCTGAACATCTTTTCATGTGCCTGTTGGCCATCCGGATGTCTTCTTTAGAGAAGTGTCTATTCATGTTTTCTGCCCATTTCTTCACTGGGTTATTTGTTTTTCGGGTGTGGAGTTTGGTGAGCTCTTTATAGATTTTGGATACTAGCCCTTTGTCCGATATGTCATTTGCGAATATCTTTTCCCATTCCGTTGGTTGCCTTTTAGTTTTGTTGGTTGTTTCCTTTGCTGTGCAGAAGCTTTTTATCTTCATAAGGTCCCAGTAATTCACTTTTGCTTTTAATTCCCTTGCCTTTGGGGATGTGTCGAGGAAGAGATTGCTACGGCTGAGGTCAGAGAGGTCTTTTCCTGCTTTCTCCTCTAAGGTTTTGATGGTGTCCTGTCTCACATTTAGGTCCTTTATCCATTTTGAGTTTATTTTTGTGAATGGTGTGAGAAAGTGGTCTAGTTTCAACCTTCTGCATGTTGCTGTCCAGTTCTCCCAGCACCATTTGTTAAAGAGGCTGTCTTTTTTCCATTGGATGTTCTTTCCTGCTTTGTCAAAGATGAGTTGGCCATACGTTTGTGGGTCTAGTTCTGGGGTTTCTATTCTATTCCATTGGTCTATGTGTCTGTTTTGGTGCCAATACCATGCTGTCTTGATGATGACAGCTTTGTAGTAGAGGCTAAAGTCTGGGATTGTGATGCCTCCTGCTTTGGTCTTCTTCTTCAAAATTCCTTTGGCTATTCGGGGCCTTTTGTGGTTCCATATGAATTTTAGGATTGCTTGTTCTAGTTTCGAGAAGAATGCTGGTGCAATTTTGATTGGGATTGCATTGAATGTGTAGATAGCTTTGGGTAGTATTGACATTTTGACAATATTTATTTTTCCAATCCATGAGCAGGGAATGTCTTTCCATTTATTTAAATCTTCTTCAATTTCCTTCAGAAGCTTTCTATAGTTTTCAGCATACAGATCCTTTACATCTTTGGTTAGATTTATTCCTAGGTATTTTATGCTTCTTGGTGCAATTGTGAATGGGATCAGTTTCTTTATTTGTCTTTCTGTTGCTTCATTGTTAGTGTATAAGAATGCAACTGATTTCTGTACATTGATTTTGTATCCTGCAACTTTGCTGAATTCCTGTATCAGTTCTAGCAGACTTTTGGTGGAGTCTATCGGATTTTCCATGTATAATATCATGTCATCTGCAAAAAGCGAAAGCTTGACTTCATCTTTGCCAATTTGGATGCCTTTGATTTCCTTTTGTTGTCTGATTGCTGATGCTAGAACTTCCAGCACTATGTTAAACAGCAGCGGTGAGAGTGGGCATCCTTGTCGTGTTCCTGATCTCAGGGAAAAAGCTTTCAGTTTTTCCCCATTGAGGATGATGTTAGCTGTGGGCTTTTCATAAATGGCTTTTATGATCTTTAAGTATGTTCCTTCTATCCCGACTTTCTCAAGCGTTTTTATTAAGAAAGGGTGCTGGATTTTGTCGAAGGCCTTTTCTGCATCGATTGACAGGATCATATGGTTCTTCTCTCTTTTTTTGTTAATGTGATGTATCACGTTGATTGATTTGCGAATGTTGAACCAGCCCTGCATCCCAGGAATGAATCCCACTTGATCATGGTGAATAATTCTTTTTATATGCCGTTGAATTCGATTTGCTAGTATCTTATTGAGAATTTTTGCATCCATATTCATCAGGGATATTGGCCTGTAGTTCTCTTTTTTTACTGGGTCTCTGTCTGGTTTAGGAATCAAAGTAATACTGGCTTCATAGAATGAGTCTGGAAGTTTTCCTTCCCTTTCTATTTCTTGGAATAGCTTGAGAAGGATAGGTATTATCTCTGCTTTAAACGTCTGGTAGAACTCCCCTGGGAAGCCATCTGGTCCTGGACTCTTATTTGTTGGGAGATTTTTGATAACCGATTCAATTTCTTCGCTGGTTATGGGTCTGTTCAAGCTTTCTATTTCCTCCTGATTGAGTTTTGGAAGCGTGTGGGTGTTCAGGAATTCGTCCATTTCTTCCAGGTTGTCCAATTTGTTGGCATATAAGTTTTCATAGTATTCCCTGATAATTGTTTGTATCTCTGAGGGATTGGTTGTAATAATTCCATTTTCATTCATGATTTTATCTATTTGGGTCATCTCCCTTTTCTTTTTGAGAAGCCTGGCTAGAGGTTTGTCAATTTTGTTTATTTTTTCAAAAAACCAACTCTTGGTTTCGTTGATCTGCTCTACAGTTTTTTTAGTTTCTATATTGTTTATTTCTGCTCTGATCTTTATTATTTCTCTTCTTCTGCTGGGCTTAGGCTGCCTTTGCTGTTCTGCTTCTAGTTCCTTTAGGTGTGCTGTTAGATTTTGTATTTGGGATTTTTCTTGTTTCTTGAGATAGGCCTGGATGGCAATGTATTTTCCTCTCAGGACTGCCTTTGCTGCGTCCCAAAGCGTTTGGATTGTTGTATTTTCATTTTCGTTTGTTTCCATATATTTTTTAATTTCTTCTCTAATTGCCTGGTTGACCCACTCATTCGTTAGTAGGGTGTTCTTTAACCTCCATGCTTTTGGAGGTTTTCCAGACTTTTTCCTGTGGTTGATTTCAAGCTTCATGGCATTGTGGTCTGAAAGTAAGCATGGTATAATTTCAATTCTTGTAAACTTATGAAGGGCTGTTTTGTGACCCAGTATATGATCTATCTTGGAGAATGTTCCATGTGCACTCGAGAAGAAAGTATATTCTGTTGCTTTGGGATGCAGAGTTCTAAATATATCTGTCAAGTCCATCTGATCCAATGTCTCATTCAGGGCCCTTGTTTCTTTATTGACCGTGTGTCTAGATGATCTATCCATTTCTGTAAGTGGTGTATTAAAGTCCCCTGCAATTACCACATTCTTATCAATAAGGTTGCTTATGTTTATGAGTAATTGTTTTATATATTTGGGGGCTCCGGTATTCGGTGCATAGACATTTATAATTGTTAGCTCTTCCTGATGGATAGACCCTGTAACTATTATATAATGTCCTTCTTCATCTCTTGTTACAGCCTTTAATTTAAAGTCTAGTTTGTCTGATATAAGTATGGCTACTCCAGCTTTCTTTTGGCTTCCAGTCGCATGATAAATAGTTCTCCATCCCCTCACTCTCAATCTAAAGGTGTCCTCAGGTCTCAAATGAGTCTCTTGTAGACAGCAAATAGATGGGTCTTGTTTTTTTATCCATTCTGATACCCTATGTCTTTTGGTTGGCGCATTTAATCCATTTACATTCAGTGTTATTATAGAAAGATACGGGTTTAGAGTCATTGTGATGTCTGTATGTTTTATGCTTATAGTGATGTCTCTGGGACTTTGTCTCACAGGGTCCCCCTTAGGATCTCTTGTAGGGCTGGTTTAGTGGTGACAAATTCCTTCAGTTTTTGTTTGTTTGGGAAGACCTTTATCTCTCCTTCTATTCTAAATGACAGACTTGCTGGATAAAGGATTCTTGGCTGCATATTTTTTCTGTCTAGCACCCTGAAAATCTCTTGCCAATTCTTTCTGGCCTGCCAAGTTTCAAAAGAGAGATCAGTCACGAGTCTTATAGGTCTCCCTTTATATGTGAGGGCACGTTTACCCCTTGCTGCTTTCAGAATTTTCTCTTTATCCTTGTATTTTGCCAGTTTCACTATGATATGTCGTGCAGAAGATCGATTCAAGTTACGTCTGAAGGGAGTTCTCTGTGCCTCTTGGATTTCAATGCCTTTTTCCTTCCCCAGTTCAGGGAAGTTCTCAGCTATGATTTCTTCAAGTACCCCTTCAGCACCTTTCCCTCTCTCTTCCTCCTCTGGGATACCAATTATGCGTATATTATTTCTTTTTAGTGTATCACTTAATTCTCTAATTTTCCCCTCATACTCCTGGATTTTTTTATCTCTCTTTTTCTCAGCTTCCTCTTTTTCCATAACTTTATCTTCTAGTTCACCTATTCTCTCCTCTGCCTCTTCAAGCCGAGCTGTGGTGGTTTCCATTTTGTTATGCATTTCGTTTAAAGCGTTTTTCAGCTCCTCGTGACTGTTCCTTAGTCCCTTGATCTCTGTAGCAAGGGATTCTCTGCTGTCCTGTATACTCTTTTCAAGCCCTGCGATTAATTTTATGACTATTATTCTAAATTCACTTTCTGTTATATTATTTAAATCCTTTTTGATCAGCTCATTAGCTGTTGTTATTTCCTGGAGATTCTTCTGAGGGGAGTTCTTCCGCTTGGTCATTTTGGATCGTCCCTGGCGTGGTGAGGACCTGCAGGGCACTTCCCCTGTGCTGTGGTGTATACCTGGAGTTGGTGGGCGGGGCCGCAGTCAGACCTGATGTCTGCCCCCAGCCCACCGCTGGGGCCACAGTCAGACTGGTGTGTGCCTTCTCTTCCCCTCTCCTAGGGGCGGGATTCACTGTGGGGTGGTGTGGCTCGTCTGGGCTACTTGCACCCTGCCAGGCTTGTGATGCTGGGGATCTGGCGTATTAGCTGGGGTGGGTAGGCAAGGTGCTCGGGGGCAGGAGGGGCAGGCTTAGATCGCTTCTCCTTAGGTGATCCACTTCAGGAGGGGCCCTGTGGCAGTGGGAGGGAGTCAGATCCGCTGCCGGAGGATGTCTAATTTTTTTTAATCTCCAGGTTTCTTTGCCAACCTGACAACAAAAGGTACCTAGGATTTGGATCACAAAATAAATAGGGAGAGAGAAAGCCCAGAAATGCTTCCAATCCTGAGCCGTACATTTTATTGGCCAGCAGGGTGTGCGAAATCTGCCAAGAACATGCTGCCGTGACCTTGGACAGAGTAGATCGCACAGTCCCAGAGGCCCTGGTGGTTCTCTCAGATGTCTCTTAAAACCTGTACCAATCCTGAGTAGCATTCTCAATTCTGGACTGGCTTAAAGGTCTCCTATGTCACACAAAACTGATCACAGGTTGAGGAACAGAATATGAATCTAGAATATCTCCCAAAGCTTTACTGCTAAATGGAAAGTGGAATATAGCTGAAATAGAATTATACTCTTTTATTAAAAATGGCAAGTCCAAAAAGGGAGGCAAACTTTAGCACAGAAGCTTTGATAAATCAGACAATTAAATGACAGGCACTTAATAAATACCTTTTGTTCTTAAATATGCTTATCTAATAGATATTTATAAATATTTGTTGAACATCTGTATTAGTTAGGATTCTCCAGAGAAACAGAACCATTAGGATATGTTTATATAGAGAGAGAAAGATTTATTTTAAAGAACTGGCTTACACAATTCTTGGGATAATAAATCTGAACTCTACCAGGCAAGCTGACAGTATGGAAGTTTAGGTAAGAACTGATGTTGCAACTCTGAGTCTGAAATCCACAGAACAAGCCAGCAGGCTGGAAAATCAGGCAGGGTTTCTATGTTGCAGTCTTGAGGCCAAATGTACTCTTCTCTGGGAAACCTCAACCTTTTGCTCTTAAGGCCTCCAACTGATTGATAAGACCCACCCCACATTATGGAGGGCAATCTATTTCACTTAAAGTCTATTGATTGTAAATAGTAATCACATCTTCAAAAATATCTCAACAGCAACATCTAAATAGGTGTTGGACCAAATGACCTGTCACCATAGCCTTGTGAAATTGACACATAAAATTAACTATCACAGCATCTAATTGTTTAATACTCTGTTAGGGACCATGGATGATACTCATGGAAGACAAGATACAAAAGCTGACAAGAAAGATTCTCCCTCAAGGAGCTTAAAACCTAGTAATACAGGGAATATACAAATGCCTTCCTTCCCTTTCTAGAAATATGGTCAACTAGATAGTCTGAAAATCACGTCTGAAGTATTAAAAAATTATGATTTAAACACTGTTTTTAAATTATTTCCTAAGCTAAGGGCACCTGGGTGGCTGAGTGCATTAAGTGTCTGACACTTGATTTTGGCTCAGGTCATGGTTTCACAGTTGTGAGAGTGGGCCCTGAGTCAGACTCTGTGCTGAGCATGGAGCCTGCTTAAGATTCTCTCTCTCCCTCTCCCTCTGCCTCTCTCCCCTGCTAGCACTCTCTCAAAAAGAAAAGCTTTCTGAACTAAAGGAAAGTAATGAATCTGCAGAGGCCAAAAATGTACTGAAAGCAGGAACTCTGGGAGGCTATCTGTCAAACTCTGGTGACCTTGGGCTTTTATTATGATGACTACTCAGGACATCAGATAGGAGATAAAGTCCAGGACCAACCAATGTGAGGAATCAAATAGAAGACTTTCAGATAAAGCCAGGATTGCAATGAGCCACATCTGAATTAGAGTATACTTAGAAGTAAGCCCATTGTGTCGAGGGGGATATCAAGGAAACTTGGTACCAATGGAATTAGTCTTCATATAGGTTTATGACCAGAATATATAGTATCTCTGTGGGCTAAAAACTGCAAGTGGAGAATTTAATTAAAAGTAATTCCAAGTTGTAATTTCCCCTAGGCAATTGACAAAAGCAATCACAGATCTTTTAGGGATTTGTCAACCACAACTCAGGTTTTAAAGAATTCCTACAGAAAAAGTACTGAGAACTCACAGCACAAATCACAAAACAGGTAAACAGAGAACCATGAATGAGGGTCAGCAGAATTAGACCTAGGGACACTTCAGGTGCTCAAGTGATTAGATACATAGTATAAAATAGATTTAATATGTTTTAAGAAATACTAGAACTGAAAATATAAGCAAAGAACAGGGAATTATAAAAATGGAATTTCTAGAAATGAAAAATTTAGTACACATGTTCACTAGAAGATTAAAGACACAAAAAGAGAATTTGTAAACTGGAAAAAGGGTTTGATGAAATCCAGAAGTTTGTCCAAGGGCACACATGCAAAATAGGAAATATGAAAAAGTGGCCAAGAAACATAAGGATAAATTGAGAGTCTACCGTAAGTCTAATGGGAGTTCTAATTATTTCAATAACTACCGAAGAAAATCTCAAATCTGATACCCAGGAATCCAGGGAATCTTGATTAAGATAAATGACTAGAAAAATGTATCTAGACACATCATAATGAAACCAAAGACATAAGTTGTAAAACATCTGAAGAAAAAAGACAGAACAAATAAAATGGAGCAAGTAGTGCTCAGCAGTAAAATGAAAGGCAAAAGACACTGGAATAATATTGTTAATGTGCAGGAAAAAAAATAAGTCAATCTAAAATTTTTATACCCAGAGAACCTATCTATCAAAACCAAGTATGGAAAAAAAAACCACTTTCAGATAAACAAAAATGAAGAGTTTAATACAAAGGAATTCCCATTCACGGAGAAATCTAAAGGATATAAACTCAATCCAAACATAAGGTAATTAAGAGGGAAAATAAAGTAACAGAGAAGACAGGACAAATAGGCACAGAATAAGGTGATGAAAATAAAACTAAATATGTTGGTAGTCAAAATAAATGTAAAAAGGAAATCCAGGTATATGCTGTTTATAGAGATTCATAAAGAAAGGTTGAAAGTAAATGGGTAGAAAGCATCTATTAGGCATATAAACCAAAAGAAAGTTTCTATTGTCTGTTTTATTATCACACCAAAAAGATTTTTTTTTAATTCTTTTAAGTGTATTTTTTGATTCTCATTGAGAGACAGAGAACAAGTAGGGTATGGGGCAGAGAGAGGAGGGAGAGAGAGAGAGAATCCCAAGCAGGCTCTGAAGTGTCAATGCAGAGCCCAACACAGGGCTTGAACTCACCAATGGTGAAATCGTGACCCAATCCAAAACCAAGAGTCAGATGCTCAACCAACTGAGCCACCCAGGCACCTCACACCAAAAAGATTTTTAAGGAAAAAATAATTACTAGTGATAAATAGGGTCATAACAAAATTATAAAATTTTTGATACATTAAAAAGGTACCACAATTCTAAGCTGATACGCATTTGCTATATAAAACAAAATTGAGAATATATAAATGCAGACTAGTGTTAGTTTTTAAGTGACAAGTGTTACAAGAAAGAAATGAGTGAAATACTATGTTAATTCAGAGGAGAAAGCAGATATCAGTTGATAAAGTTAAGAGTGTATGGTAGAACCAGATTATGGAGAGTGCTGAAAGTCAGAGAAATCTGGGTTCAGCATGATCAGAAATTGATAACCACCTACATGCTTTTTTTAAATATGAAATTTATTGTCAAATTGGTTTAATACAACACCCAGTGCTCATCCCAACAGGTGCCCTCTTCAATGTCCATCACCGACTTTCCCCTCCCTCCCTCCCCTCATCAACCCTCAGTTTATTCTCAGTTTTTAGATAACTACCTATATTCTTAAGCAGGCAATTGACATGATGGAAGTGGTTTCTTAGAAAGAAATACAGAAAATCTAGCTTTCATGTGCAAGACGAATTGGATGGGAGAGCTCAACACCAGGGTGTAAGCAAAGAGGGAAGTCACAATATTTTGGATTTAGGAGACAGAGAACATGAAAAGGAGGGGTAAATCCAAGAGACATTTTCATAGACAAAATCAATAGAAAATTAAATGGCCCTGTGCCATTTGGTGGGTTATTTGTCTTAGGAAGTGACTGCAGGAAATACATTTCCCAAAGATAACTATGTGAAAAGAGACCAGCTGACTCTTGGAAGACTCATCTCTATTAGCCTCAGAAAGTAAGGACAATAGCCCCGAATTTATGGGTTACAGGTCACTATCTACATGGGCTATGTACAGATGATTTTAAAACACTGAATGAATGAAGTACCATGGGAAGACTTTGTAGCTCCAGAACTGGTTAAATATCATTCTAAGTGTATTCATCAATAATTATGGTACAGGCAGGGCACAGTCAAGCCATACCCAGAATTGCAAATTGCTTATAGAGATGGATTTCTGGATATGCTCCCTTGAAAATGTTTTTCCATCCTGAAAATATTACAACTGTTCTATAGGGAGTAGAACATTTGGCTGTGGGATCTCATCAGCTTATGCATCAGTATAGACTCAAGGCAGTTTCTGAGGATGCTGTACCCTGCCCACAGGGTCTCCCCTGATTCATCTCTAAGCACAGGCAGTATGGCTGCTGATTCATGCCTGCATCTTCATTTGATTTCTCAGTTTTTACAAAATGATGTTAAATCTAATCTCAGAATAAACGCCTACCAAGTCACATAGGTCTATATTTAACTGGAAATAGAGAGTATCTGCAATTGAGATCTTAGCAAATAGAGAGGGAACGTTTTATGAGTTGATATTCAGCAAGTACTCAATTGTCAGGAGCTAAGAGGACATCTACTGTTGAGGAGGACATTGACTGTTTGTCAAGCAATAGTCTGAAAGCTATTCAACAATCTACCCCTGGAAAAGCAAAAGCAGATGAGAACTGGGGACATGCTCCACAACATATCCAGCCCCCAACAGGTGGATTTCACTGAATTGCGTTTTTGACAACGTGCCATCAACCTTCTTTGAGGTCATTATTTTTTTATAATTTATTTTGAGAGTGAGCATGAGTGGGGGAGGAGCAGAGAGAGAGCAGGAGAGACAGAGAGCATCCCAAGCTGGCTTTGCACTATCAACGTGGAGCCCAACACGGGGCTCGATTTCCCCGAATCATGAGATCATGACCTGAGTGAAATCAAGAGTTGGAAGCTTAACTGATTGAGCCACCCAGGTGCCCCAAGATCATTATTTTTTTAAATAGTCATGAAATGTGTGGGGTTTTTTTTCTGAAGGAAGGTTACTTATAAAATCATACCATGACCTCTTTATAGAAACTCTGGAAGAAATCCCACCCCTATGCTAGCGTCAAAACCAGTTACACTTCTGGGGTGCCTGGGTGGCTCAGCCAGCTAAGCATCAGACACTTGATTTCAGCCCAGGTCATGATCTCACCACAGTCAGGCTCCCCAGTGGTCATGGAAGCTGCTTAAGATTCTCTCTCTCTCTCTCTCTCTCTCTCTCTCTCTCTCTCTCTCTCAGTGCCTGGGTGGCTCCATCAGTTAAGTGTACGACTTCGGCTCAGGTCATGATCTCATGGTTTGTGAGTTTGAGCCCTGCATCAGGCTCTGTGCTGACAGCTCAGAGCCTGGAGCTTGCTCTGGATTCTTTGTCTCTCTCTCTCTCTCTCTCTCTCTCTCTCTCTCTCTCTCTCTCTCTCCTCCCCCTTCCCCACTTGTGCTCTCTGTCTCTCAAAAATAAATGAATAAATGTAAAAAAAATTTGTTAAAGATTCTCTCTCTCTCTGTCTCTCTCTCTCTCCCTATGTCCCTCCCCTGTGCTCGCTCTCTCTCTCTCTCTCTCAAAAAAAAAAAAAAAATACTTGCACTTCTGAAGCTGGCATTTATTTTCTGAACACCAGATTGTGTAATTGATCAAGTTTCCCTTTGACACTATAGCCACACATGTGTCCCCCAGGAGGCAAACATGTTGATTAGAGCACACATTGTGCTTCTAAAGAAGCCCTACTCCTGGCTTCTTTCTTATGTTCCTCTACCATTTTCCTTCTACTTTTCTTAGATATTTATGCAATCTTATTGTATTTTATATATTAGAGTGTGCCTTAAATCCTATATCGAACAAGTTTGGTATAAATAAGTAAATGAACTAAAATGGCTTGAGATATGTTAGAATCCCCCCAGGTGGTCAAGACAATGTACCTTTTGTGGGATTTTGCCTAAAAGTCACACTTACTAGCTTCTTTCCCTTCCCTGTTCTGCTGTTCCCACTCAGGAGCACTTCCATAATGAATCACTAGTGGACAAATCTTTGTCTTATGATGGTGCCTTCTTGGAATCTTCCTCACCCTCTACCTTCAAGTGATCACTGAGTTCCCCTGATTTTGCCTTCTAAATGTATTTGAATGCTGTCCAGTTTTTTTTTCTTCCCCACTGTCCCACCCTAGGCCATCTCATTTCCACTATCTCGTTCCCGTGAGATGGTTACAACAGCCTCCCAGAACCAGAATTATTCTCCACACGTAGCCAAGAGAGATCTTCCCCCAAATAAAAATCTGATCATGTCATTTCTCTGCTTAGAATTCTTCAAGGATGTCCCACTATCTTTAAGATAAAAGGCTAAACCTTTCACTGGGCCTCCAGGACCCTCCAATATCAGAACCCATCCTTTTGCCATCTTCTTTCCTTCCTCCCCACTCCACAGCCAACCAGTGTCTCTCCAACCTACCAAACCTTCCTCACCCCCAACCTTAGGCATGAGCTGCTCACTCCTTCCAAACACTTTCCCTTTCCCTCTGCTTAACTCTCCTCTCAGCATTTGTTTGGAGAAGCCATTCATTTGACAAATATTTCTTGAGGCCCTGCCAAGTACCAAGCATTGAGATGGGCTCCAAGGAGCACAGCAGTCAAGAGTGGCACAAAGGCCACTTTTCCAGAGACAATCATTCAATCCACCCACACTTAGTGACTCACTGGGCTGCTATGAGTTCCCACAGCACCCATAACAACCACCCAGTTCAGTGCTAGCTACCTGTGTGATGTGTGCCTGTAAGTTGCCTCTAAACTGCAAGCCCCAGAGGGCAGGGTCTGGGTCTGTCTTATTTCCTGCAATATTTCCTGATACTGCATATCCCCTGATATTGATACAGTAATACAGCTGGCTTTTAGTAGGTGCTCAATAAACAGTTGTTAAATGGATTAATTCCTCTCCTTTTTGCATTACAAAGATGATGGCTCATTGAGAAGATAATGGTGAGTCCCGTTTGCAGCAGCCCCATTTGCTGTAGACTCAGGTACTGGGAGAAGCCACAGAGAGGCCACACATGGTCCCCCTTCTGAAACCATCATCACAAAGAGTTTGGGTTCAGGAATAACTCAAAATGCCTTTGGCCAGAAGATGTTTTTTGCCCACCAATTTTCATAACCCTGTTTGTTTGAGAGGAAATTTGATCCAGATGTTTTAGATTCATTTACATTAAACTCATCACCACGTGACACTGTAACAGATTTGGATGGCCATGCAGTCCTTTTTCACAAACCAGGCTGCTGCATGTTGCCAGCTATAAATGAGGGCAGGACCCCAATTCTTTGCACTTGGGTCCAAATTTAGCAAGGACCGGGGGAGTGTGAAGTTTGGCAACTGTACATTCTTCTGTCCCTGCTGAGGCATGGATAGGGTTTTACAGACTTTGGAATGCAGATTTCCTAATGATTCGAACGAATGTCACAATGTGATGGTTCCATCCACCAAAAGGACCATGAAACAAGACCCCTCCTTGTCTTTATGATTTCTTCTATTTCAAAAAAAAAAAAAAGTGGGAAGAAGAAGAGAGGTTAGGAAGGAGTTTTAGAGGAGTAGACAATTAAGCACACATAGGCTCACACACATCCAAAATTCTTAACAACCTAATGATTCACTAACAGCGCCAGGGAATTTAAATGTGTTAGTCCCTTGGCGGGCAGGAAGCCAAGCACCCCCCTCCTTCCCTCTCCCTGTGCTTTTCTGTATCCACCCCTCTCTCCCTGACATAAGGGTAAGTTCTGGCACAGAAAGATGACTCCTCATTCCATCGAAAACTCAACACTGCAAAACGAATTCAAAGTGGACTGAAAAGATATTTGATGGCTTGGAAAATGTTTATACCAGGGTGGTTCTCTGAAACAACTGGGAAATGTTATCGCAGCACATGAGCTGCTCCCTCCTCCGCTCGCAGAGCACTTGACTCTGTCTGTGCTCTTAACATGTTGTAATTTATCTGTTAGAAAGCTGTTCCCACCAATATATTGGTAAGATCCAAGGACAGGAGCTGCATCTCGTTTGTTCTTATACACTCAGAATTTAGCATAGTATCTGGCACATAGCGGTTGCCTATGAAATGTCTGATGAATGAATGAATGAATGAATGAATGAATCCTCTACCTTAAACAGAACTTCCTAATTACTGTGCCACCCACATCGATATATACAGATTGACAGATATAAAGAGATAAACAGACTTAGACAGAATGGGGAGGAAATATGGAAAGAAAGGAAAACCTATTTCTCGAAAATCCTGTGAGTACACTTAGAGAATTTTAAATAACTCAGACAAGTAGCCGCAATACAAAATTTGAGCAAGCCTATTTAACACTCTTTCATTTTACTGTTTCCATTTTTTATAGGCTTTTCAGAGAGGCAAATCCCTGACAGTGGACACTTCCCAGTCTTCTGATGATACCACAGTTACAGCCTCTCTGCGACAGGAAAAGCCAGGCTTTCAACATATTGAAAAACACTCCACAGGCCCTTCAGTGAGGCAGGACACTTATGCCCTTGCTTAGATCCAAAGTTAACGACATCCATTTACAAAGGGGAAAAAGAGATCATAATTTTTTAAACTGTGTTTTTCCATGTGCGACTGGATTTTCTAAGTCAGCCTGAAAGCCACACGCTTGCTAGACCACATCAGGGCTGCAAAGCAGAAGCGGGGTGAGCCTCTGTCTGAAACAGAGGAACGGATGATGTCACCACAGCAGTTACTGACCGAAGGGATTACGAGATTTGAAGTGGGATTTGGACAAATCTCTGGTGCTGTGAATACTGGGGGGCTGCTGGCTGCCTCTTCACCTGGGCAGGAACGCCTCATTCTCGCCCCTCTGGTTATGGGGGCTGTGTTGTCATAACCGCTGCGCTCTTGGCTAGGACCGAGACGGGTAATTTTCTGTCAGTTTTTCCACTCCAGGTTTCAAGAGCTTTTTCTGGGGATCTTAATTTTTTTCCACTTGTCTTCAAATCTTTTGGACAAGGTTGCAGATCATGAGTGGACGTAAGTGAGGAGGGACAGTAAAAGGATGGTGTATTTGGCAACTTGGGCACTGGGATGGAGAAGCAGTCAAGGAGGAAGGGGCGTGCAGCCATCCGGGGGTCACCTCAACTCCCTAAAGGCTGCACAGCTGTGTTTGGCTTACTTGTGTGAGACTGCAAACCCACAAGACTAACATTTAGATTGTTTCATTAAAATGGAACATACTGTGGAGTATCTATTATGTGTAAGTCACGCTCCTAGATGTGGTGCACAATTGTTAACAATTCAGGGCACACTGTTGCCCCCAAGGTGGTTTCAAACCAGTATACTTAGATAGGTACAGATAGCATGCCTTGATCCCTATTTCTTCATTTGCCAACTAAAAAAAATTGTTTAAGTCCATCTGTCTGTTCATTTATTTATTTTGAGAGAGAGAGAAAGAGAGAGAGAGACAGAGCTAGAGTCGGGGAGGGGCAGAGAGAGAAGGAGACACAGAATGGGAAGCAGGTTCCAGGCTCCCAGCTGTCAGCACAGAGCCCAACGTGGGGCTCGAGCTCACTAACTGTGAGATCATGACCCGAGCCGAAGTCAGACGTTTCACTGACTGACACACCCAGGCGCCCCTTCATTTATCAATTTTAAATAATATTTATTGACCCTCCAATGTAAAAGATGAGGATGATCTCCTACTTTTTCTTCCCTCCTCCTCCTTCCAATATTTAACATTGCACTCTTATTCTTTTGTTACTTTGAAATTTTAAACTTTATACCAAGGGCTACCTATTTCTCATTCTAGCAACTTCATTTTGTATCTTAAATATTTATGAAATATAAGAGTACAAAGAATAATGTATCACCTGTTACCTCTTAATATCTTTTATATGTATATTTGCATGTATCCATAAATGATATGTAGCATTTTGCCTTTTTTAAGGTGCACAGATGATACTACTACTCAGAACATTTTATTTTATAATTTGATGTTTTCCACTCAACTTGGTGTTTTCAAAATATATCTGTGTTAATATAAGCTATAGTCCTTTCGTTTTTCTTGCTGCCTCGTATTCCTTCCATGAACCTACCACAGTGTCTTTATTCAGGCCTTGTTGGTGGAAAATTAGAAGAGTAATAGCAACAGCATTGAGTGCCTACTATGTTCCAGGCACTATTTTAAGGATGTTATGTTGCTTAACTAATGTGATCCTGTAGCAATCCTCATTTGCTATGAGAAAACTGAGGCACAGAGAAGAAATCGCATACCTGAAATCTCAACGGCTAATACATGACCATCTAGCTCCAGAGTCCTCTCTCTTAACTACTGTGTAGTCCTGCCTCTTAACCTAAACTGATTCCTTCGAACCATTCCAAACAATGATGTAGTGAACCTGTTTGTACTCATGTGTGAGAGATTCCCTTGGAGAATTACTGGGGTGTGGGTTCTGGGGCATCTTCAGCTTGCTTCCATATATCGCCAAATTGCTCTCCAAAAACACATTCCGATTCGTACTCCCACAAGCTTCTATACACTTCAAACAGCATTCTATGACTCCCTACTTTATAAAAATGAGGGGATTATCATTCCATTCTGTCTTCCTTCTTTCCTTTCTTCTACACTCTACCTTCTGTTAGTTACATTTTACATGGTATACACAGTCAAAATTGTTGACATTTTCTGTATAAGCTCTGTTAACTTTTCTCCGCTTTGTCCACAAGTTGACTCTAAAGTTAGACACCAGTGAAAGATATTTACACATGCATAATCACTTAAATATTGTTCAGTGCCTGGGAAGCAGGTTGCAGGAATTGCATTTCCCTCCCTGCAGGCCCCATAACAACAACCTAAGACCACATTAAATAGAATGCTCATAGCATCAAAGACTAATGGAGCTCTTTTTCTTACATTTAGCTTTAAGTCATGTCATGTTTAGTTGACTGAGGTCCTTGTATACTTTGCCTGCCCCCTTGAAATTCCTTATTGTCTTTTTTCTCTTCATTTTGTTTTCCATTATTGTGTTCTCAAATTTTCTTTCTTTTTTTTAATTTTATTTTTTATGTTTTAAAATTCACATCCAAATTAGTTAGCATCTAGTGCAACAATGATTTCAGGAGTAGATTCCTTAGTGTCCCTTACCCATTGAGCCCATCTCCCCTCCCACAACCCCTCCAGCAACCCTCAGTTTGTTCTCCATATTTATGAGTCTCTTCTGTTTTGTCCCCCTCTCTGTTTTTATATTATTTTTGTTTACCTTCCCTTATGTTCATCTGTTTTGTCTCTTAAAGTCCTCATATGAGTGAAGTCATATGATTTTTGTCTTTCTCTGACTAATTTCACTTAGCATAACACCCTCCAGTTCCATCCACGTAGCTGCAAGGGGCAATATTTCATTCTTTTTGATTGCCGAGTAATACTCCATTGTATATATGTACCACATCTTCTTTATCCATTCATCCATCGATGGTCATTTGGGCTCTTTCCATACTTTGGCTATGGTTGATAGTGCTGCTGTAAACATGGGGGTGCATGTATCCCTTCGAAACAGCACACCTGTATCCCGTGGATAAATATCTAGTAGTGCAATTGCTCGGTCGTAGGGTAGTTCTATTTTTAGTTTTATGAGGAACCTCCAAACTGTTTTCCAGAGTGGCTGCACCAGCTTGCATTCCCACCAACAATACAAAAGAGATCCTTTCTCTCTGCATCCTCACCAACATCTGTTGTTGCCTGAGTTGTTAATGAAGCCATCAAAATCCTCAAGGAGAAAGCAGGCAAAAACCTCTTTGATCTTGGCCACAGCAACTTCTTACTCAACACATCTCCAGAGGCAAGGGAAACAAAAGCAAAAATGAACTACTGGGACCTCATCAAAATAAAAAGCTTCTGCACAGCGAAGGAAACAATCAGCAAAACTAAAAGGCAACCGACAGAATGGGAGAAGATATTTGCAAATGACATATCAGACAAAGGGTTAATATCCAAAATCTATAAAGAACTTATCAAACTCAACACCCAAAAAAACAAATAATCCAGTGAAGAAATGGGCAAAAGACATGAGTAGACACTTCTCCAAAGAAGACATCCAGATAGCCAGCAGACACATGAAAAAATGCTCAACATCACTCATCATCAGGGAAAGACAAATCGAAACCACAATGAGATACTACCTTACACCTGGCAGAATGGCTAACATCAAATTTTCTTTCATATCATCTTTTCTACCGAGTAAGCTGGCTTTTCCCCTCCAAAACCCTCCCACACCAATCTGGACTTATCCTCTGGGCTCACTGTACTGTTCTCTTCCTAGAACCTTTTGTCTGCCCCTGCTCTCCTGCATCAGAGTTGTTAGTTTATGGATCGCATATCACCTTCTTTTTTAGTTTAATTTGCTGGAGTATGTCCATAAGTAACTTCCCACAGAAGGGGACATGCAAGATAGATCTTCTAAGTCCTCACAGGTCTGAGATGTTTTTACCGTCACACTTAATCGCTGGGCTGTGGGAACTCCCATGTGTCTAAACGAGAAGAAGAATAGTATTTATATGGAGGTCTTAGCTTTCCCCCAGATGGCTAGTTCCAAATTTTTGAAGCATACCCTTTTGCCCTGGGCGAGTTTCAGCTGCCTGGGCTTTCTGCCCTAAAGGGGTGGGGGATTACCAGGGTGTACCAACAGGAAAGTTATCTAGTGGTTTGCTCCAGTTATCACCTTGATCCTTGGCCATACTACTGATTCTAATTCACAGCCTGTCAATAATTTTGTTAGTTGACTGGCTCCAGCAGGGAGAATATGTGAGGTCTCATGTTTCTCCACCTGTTTCGCTTAATAGCCTTGTTCTGTCCACTTTCCATCTTGCAGAAATCTATTGACCATTTTCTATCACTTTCATCAGTTTTATTTCCCCATTTATTTGCTGTGTGGCCAGGGCAACTTACTTAACCTTCTTGTACCTCAATTATCTCATATATAAAATGCAAAATAATGGAACCTACTTTATTAAGGTTGTAATGAGAATGAAAAGGGTTAATACACTTAAGGCACTAGAATAGCATTTGGCACTTACTTAACCCCTTAATACAATCATTACTATTATGTGATGGAGCCCTGAGAGGGATGAGATACAAGATGAATACTAAGACTATAGTATTTAGACCATTTACTAATTGTCCCTTACGTGGAAAGAAATCACTTGGGGTTTACAGGGATGGTTTACTCATCTTTGAGTTTGACGTCCCCCAGATCAATGCTTTTTAAACCATGATTACTGGGGAACGTGGTTAAAATACCAACTCCGATTTAGTAGGCAAAAGTGAGCTCCTTATTTTGCATTTCTAGCAAGTTCCTAGGTGCTGCTGATACTGTTAACAGTGTGTATATGTTTGTGTATGCACAGTGTGTGCACTGTTATATACACTAGATGTCAATATGAAATAGATGTTCACTGTAGGTCATGGTAAAATTGTTTGAAAATCACTGCCTCGAGAAAGCCAGCCTCATTTTTGGCCACCTCCACAAGAGACTCTCCCCCGCACCCCACCCAGTGCTAACCTTGGAAATCAGGATATGGTTTTATCCGGGAAGCAGGAGGGCTCCATATTGCTCGTAATCAGTCTGCAGTAAGAGCTCCTCTCAAATCCTAAGTCCTGTTATTTGCTGTCCCTTCGCCACAGCAAGGATGTTATCCCACAGCTGGGATGTTACCCAACCCTATCTACACCCCCTTGCTGGTTTTCCCAGCACTTTTGGGTTTCTGGCTTGGTGCCTCTTCCAGACCACCAGAGACCTAACACCCCCCTACCCCTTCCCTGGGGTATCTGGTTTCACTCTTTAGCTACTGGTTTAGGGTTTCTCTTCCTTGGAAGACAGGGACAGCTGGGAATGTGGATCTCATCCTGTCTGGGTTTTCCCCTGACAAGTGGCAGTAGTGGCAGGATATGAGGTGCTTGAAGACCACTCACATACTATTATCACAGAAAGTAGAGTCACTAATGAAAAGAACAGGTGCAGTGGACTGAATTGCACTTCATGGGCAAGTGGGAACAGTACGGGAATCAGGACTACACGGGTTTTTAAAAAAATCAATTAGGGGGAGGGATGAATAGGTGAGCACAGGGGATTTTTAGGACGGTAAAATTGTTCTGTATGACACTATAATGGTGGATACATGTCATACATTTGTCAAAACCCACAGGATGTCAAACATAAGAGTGAATCCTAAAGTAAACTAGGGACTTTTGTTAATAATAACATACAGTATCGGCTCATCAACTGTAACAAATGTACCACACTAATGCAAGATGTTAATAATAGGAGAAACTGGGGAGGAAGGGCAGGGTAGGTGGATGAGAACTCTGTGATTTCCACTCAATTTTTCAGTAAACCTAAAACTCTAAAAATAAAGTTTATTAATTTCAAAAAAATAGAAAAAATAATTTTGCTGGGCTATTGTGATGATTAAAATGGATAAAACATGACAGCACTAAAAAAGTATCCGTAGCAACAAGAACCAAAACAATTACTCATGTCATACATGAATACATCCTCCCTCCCCACTCACCTCCCTAGAAGTGTCCATTGCTATTGAAGCAGCCCGTGTCCTTGCAGACCTTTCTGGGTGTGTGTAGATACATAAGGGAGATGATGCCTTTGAAATACCTCCCAACATTCTTTTTGGTAGACTACGTTCCCCTCCTGCATCCCATCCACCGTTAAAGCCAAGCCGTGAGGCTTTTGTGTCCCAGGTCAAAAAAATAAGACACAGACCAGAAAAGGAAGTGGAATCTACTTTGCCTTCTCACCCGGAAGTAAACGTAAAAGAGAACAGAGGGTGAGAAACTCAGACACAGAAGTCCTTGTTTTCTCCGATCTCTGGGCTGCACCTTAGAATAGGTGGATAAGGTGCATTCAGATGGATAAGGTGGATAAGGACATTCAGATAGATGTAAAGAGACCCCAGACCTTTGGGGCATGGTGTTTAGCCAGCACTGACTCCCCTTCAGGGACTGTACTTCCCCCCCCCCCCTCCCCGGCCTTGGAGGAAGGCCCTCATTTCCCTTAGAGCCACTTCTATAATGTACATCATGAACATTTTTCTGGGATGGAAACCTAGATGTTGACTTACTGAATGAATAGTATGGGCATGGTTCTTATAAAACATAATATGTGTACATGGAAATAATAATTTCAGTGGAAAGGTATAAAATGAAAAGTAAAAATCTCGCTCTATGATCCTCACTCCAGGCCCGCCTTTCACAGGTAACTGTTTTTCATCTGTTTGTTTATAGTTTTAAGTTTTCTGGTAGTCATCTACATAACTCAGCTAACATGTTTATGCTATTTCTTGATTTATCAACTTTAAGAAGAATCTATTGAATAATGTTTTGAGAAATAAAAAATTTACTCATTTGGATTAAACCCTCTTCCAACTTTTGTTAACTTATTTTTATTTTTAGCTCTGGCACCTATTTTTATAATTTTAAAAATACATCTCTTTTGGAGCACCTGGGTGGCTCAGTCGGTTAAGCATCTGACTTCGGTTCAGGTCATGATCTCACAGTTTGTGAGTTCAAGCCCCACATGGGGCTCTGTGCTGACAGCTCAGAGCCTGGAGCCTGCTTCAGATTCTGTGTCTGCCTCTCTCTGTGTCCCTCCCCCATTCATGCTCTGTCTCTGTCTCTGTCTCTCTCTGTCTCAAAAATAAATAAACACTAAAAATTTTTTTTTTAAATACAGCTCTTCTGATGCAGGAACATTAAACAATATCTCTTCTACTGGGAAAGGTGAGGAAATAAGTATTATTTTCTCTTCTCTTCCTCCCTCTTTCCCCTAGGTTTCTTCTATATTATTATGTGTATGTGCCTAGGTCTTTTGGATTTATAATCAAGTTTTACATGCTTTATCTATAAATTCTTTTAAAGATCCAAAGAGCATTTACAATTATGCAAATATCATTCATTCCTAAATGGGGATAATATAGCCTAGCCAGAAACAATATATCAGAGTAATAAAGCCTGAGGCTTTAGAATAACTGCCACTTAAGAGTCGTGTGACTTGGTTACTTAATTTCTCTGTGCCTTAATTTTTCATCTGAAAAAAAAATGGGATAATAATACCTACACTATAGGATTGTTTGCAGATTAAATGAAATAATCTATCTAAATCACTTAGCACAGTGCCTGTCACATAGTAAGAATTTCAACAGAAATTTTACCATTTGTGCTATTATATTATTAAGTAGTGTGAATGGATTCATTAGCAAGATATCGTAATTCTTATGTTATTAAGCCTGTGTCATGACAAGGAGAATATTCCTAATACCAAGGTTAAATGTATTCTCTCTCTTGACGCTCTATCAATTCAAAATATCATGTCACAGAATAATTTGCATTTTTAGACCATGACTTTTTGTATTTCTTGACATGTCTAATTGCTTTTCTATTTTCTTGTTGGGTGAAGAAATTAATAATAGACTATATTGTACTGTGTGTTGAATGGCCAATCTCGAGAAGAAAGAGATTGTACAATACCTGACACATGGGGGGGAGGGGGAGAGAGACACACAGAGAGAGAGAGCGCCCCAGGTTTCCATCTTTCCAGTTCTAGTTTCCATTTGACCTGGATTTTTTCTATTCCTCAGATGCCCGAAAGATTCTCCTATTATATTTTTATAACATCCCCTCTACACATGAACATATTCACTAAATTGTAGCACATGAGGGTTCCTTTCTTTGAAACCCAGTGATGTTATAGAGGGAATTGTAGTGAATATATATAGGGACTCTTCTAACCCCGACATTTTTTCTATGTTTCTAAGTTCTTCTGATAGTCTGCTTATCCACGCTTTCCACTCTGGCTAAAGTTTTCCTATTCTCATTCTCTCCCTCTCACCATCCCCCATATTCTCCCCTCCCTCCACCTGCCCCCCCCACCACCACTTTCTGATAGAAACTGAGGACAGAAAAACACCCCCTACCTTGTAGCAAGGATCATTTTTTCCCTTTCATCATTACTCCTGCTCAGGGATCTATAATGTATACAGTGGGATAAAGATAATTATTCCCTGGCTTCAGGAAGTTCCAATTCCCTGAGACATTTAAAGGGATACCATATAAAACATAAATTTTAATATATCAGATCCACAGTCACTATGAAGGAAGGGGAAGGAGCATTTTTGCTGCTTGATAAAAAAAACTAGCTGATGGGGTGCCTGGGTGGCTCAGTCAGTTAAGCGTCCAACTTCAGCTCAGGTCATGATCTCGCAGTTTGTGAGTTCGAGCCCCGCATCGGGCTCTGTGTTGACAGCTCAGAGCCTGGAGCCTGCTTCAGATTCTGTGTCTCCCTCTCTCTCTCTGCCCCTCCCCCCCCCCTCTCTCTCTCTCTCTCTCTCTCTCTCTCAAAAATAAATAAACATTAAAAATAAAAAAATAAAATAAAGAAAAACTAACCGACCTTTGTGTACATCTTAGCAGGCACAAAATACAAATGAGGGGGTGGGATATAATTTTTAAAATCTTGAAATGTCCTAGAAATAAATATCCTTGGGGTATAGTTTGAGATGTTGCTTGATACCAAACTTCCCTGAGGACCAAAGAGGAGAGGGGTACATAATAACAGATATAAGCTCTCCATAGGGAACTAGCGCCTGATGTTTTGTGACACTTTCCAACAACGCAAGTGGTGTCAGTTCCCCTACATTGACTGTGGTGTTTTAATAAATCAAATTATCAAAGCTTCATAGATGTGAAAAAAAATGAAACAAAAACAAGTGAAGCAAGCATAGTTTGCTGCTCTAACATCAAAGAACCTCAAACCATAAATCCATAACATTCACTTTCAAAAGCAGATGATGAAAAATATGGAATGAGTTTCTTAGATTTAATTTTAAAATGGCAAAAGTATGTGAGAGCAGAAGAGAGATGCTGAAATGCAGAAACCAGAGCAGAGGGTACCTCATTTTAGAATTTTTAACATCTCCAGGGAGCATAAGAGCTTAGTTCCTTCATGGCTGGAAAGCCATAGGCGAACTTTGCAAGCGCTTTTTGTATTGAGTCCAGTCATTCAGCTCAAGTCAGTAAATCAGACACCCAGGGGATACATAACACATTATTAAATTTATGCAAGAGCTCTGAGTTCATCAAGGAAAATAAAGAAAGGTGCTAAATGTCACAAGTGAGCTTGCTGGTAATCAACCAATCCAATATTAAATTGATTTTAAAATCACACAGTCTCTTTTTCTGCAAAATTTCATTCATAGTAGACATTTGTCACTTTTTTTATTGTTGGACACATTTGATTCCCCTTCATATTACACGTTGGTTTCCTTTCAGGGAATTGCTTTTCCTGAATGTATGTAATCTTGGTGAGAAGTAGTACCTGCTCCCAGCTCCCAGCCCCCAGACTCACAAGCTGACAAGGTTGGGTATACCTCATCCCAGCCTGTCCGTGGAGTGAACAGACCGAAGGTGTGAAGGTGAGCATGAGACACAGACTTGGTCAATGGGACATTCTCCCCATCCTGGGAATCCCAGGGGATGGATGCAAAGATATGAATGATAATGAGAATTTCTTTGTCCCTGCTGATTTGCCCTCTTGAGTTCCCTTGTGTCCCACCCATTCTCCAAACCCAGTTTTCTAGTCCTTCAATGACTTGTCTCCAATGGTCATCCAATAAAATCTTTTTTCTTGAGATCATCAGTTGCTTGTGACCAAGAGGCCTAATGTATTCATTCATTTGGAGAAAAAAATTTCTTTAACATCCACTCTGTTTGGCATAGGAATATAGAGACATAGTTCCTACTCTCAAACTGACTGAGATTGCTATATAAATAGATAATTATAGCGCGGTATAGGAGGTGCTATTATAGATGAACAAAGATCACGGAGGCAGAAGTCAGTAATTCCACTTAGAGGATATAGGAAATGTTCCACAGAGAAGACAAAGCATAAGTCTTGTTTTGGAAGACAAATAGTTTACCTTCTCAAAAAAAAAAAAAAATTAGGCAAGCTTTCCAGCAGGGGGAAAAAAAAAAGCACACGCAAAGGTATACAGGCATGGAAGAACATGCTTGAGATGCTTCCAGAATTAGGATGGAGCAGAACCTACATGAGTGAATGAATTCGTTTGGATGAGGCTGAGGCTGTATCATGAAGGATCATGTACTCAGTGAATGGGTTGAGTGTTGAATAGCCAGGGGAATGGCTAATTCAAGGAAAATCAAAAGCATTGTCCTCAAATACATGAGGTCTCAGAAATAGTATGTGGGCAGAAGTAAAATTTAATGGGTGGCTTAAGTCAATTGAGTGTCCAACTCTTGATTTCAGCTCAGGTAATGAACCCAGGGTCGGGAATCCAGGCCCACATTAGGCTCTGCACTAAGCATGGAACTTGCTTTGGATTCTCCCTCTCTCTCTCTCTCTCTCTCTCTCTCTCTCTCTCTCTGTTCCTCTGGGGGCACTTGCTCTCTCTCTGTCCAAAATTTAAAAACATTAAAAAAATTTTTTTTTAAGGAAAACTTAAAACGGAAAAATAGGTGCTTCAAATCAGTCATATGTAATTTTTTTTCAAGGATTAATTTAGGTTAAGTAGAAGTATTTGCAGGCCATATTTAAAAAAAAAAACAATCTTGTTAAATCTCCTGGTATTCCAGTTTTCATTATCTACTTTATCGATCAGGAGAATGTCAAGGAGATAATTGGTAGCTCTTATTAGCTGCTAAAATGTTAATGCTTGGGAATATTTGAGCATTACCTATCATTGGGAGACAATTCTTCATGGGTGTCTTACACTTCCAAGCAAACGCAAGCAAACATACTGACTGACCTTTGTTTCAGACTGTGTTTTCAAGGATGCAGTGTATAATGGACAGTCTTGTAAAATGGCAAGATTGTTCTTTATGGGGCAAAGGGCATAATATTGAACACCTCTTCAGGGTTCAGCACTGGACCAGGCCTTATGAGAGATAAGAACCCCTATTTTCACTGTATGGAGGGAGAGGTGACCAACACATGCCAAACTGCAGTGAACAACACAAAATAATATATAAACCAGGACTACAGTCCCAACAACAGCTGCCATTTTATTTATATTGTTTAGATCCTTAGTAAAATGTTGAATACTGTCAGATTTCAAAGGAGACAAGAGGGCTCCATGATGCAGAGGAAGCTTCTTTGAAGAGAAATTCCAGCTGGGCTCTGCAGGATGGGAGGATTTTTATGGGAGGAGACAGGGGGAAACATTTATTATGATCGTCAAGAATGAGATGGTGAAGGAGCAAGTTGTTGAATGTTGGTTGCCTGGGCTGCCTCCTGTATTTATCCTCTAGATGTCTCAATCTCCCCGTCTGTGAAGTCTGGGTAATAATGTCCCTCTTCCCCAGGGAAGTTAGAGGAAAGCAATGAAACAGCAGGTGTGAAACCTCTTTTGAAGTGAGAACCCATAAAAGATAAGATAGATAGACTGATTAAACCAGCAATTATCTTATTACTGCTGAATCTTCTCTTCTCTAGGCTAAATGTCCCTTAGTGGCTATACCCATGTGTCACATGGCAAGACACGAGTCCTGTCTGTTGTTCTGTGTCACTACAACATAGTTCATGTTCTTCTCAAGTGTGGTGCCCAGAATTCTCCAGTTATAGCCTGACAGGTGCATATGGGAGAGGGATTTTTACTTTCTTTGTTGTCTATATTGTATTTTTACCAATGCAGGCCACAAGTGCAATGGGCACCATGAACCCTTACAGTCCTGACAACTAAAGTTCCCTTTTATTTTAATGAGACCTGCTACTGTATCTTCTCCAACCTGTACTTCTGGACTCAAAGGCAGGAATTTCAACTCAAGCTTCAACTTGGTGTCTCTAGATGACAGCTGATACAAAATGGTAGTAATGGTTGAGCAGATTAGCAGCCTTCAAGGATGTGTAAGATACTTACCTAAATGAGGCATTATCACCCAACTGGGAAAACTGGACCATTATCAATTCCCAGTCTCGGTGCAGCCAGGGCTTAAGCAACCACACATCTACCTATCTCCTTAAACCCCTTCCTCCTGACCATCACCTCATTCTCAAATGACTTTGCATCTTCTATTAGCCTGGAATTCCCTACCAGAACACCTACTAGTACATCCATCTTTACTCCATCTCCACTCCCTTCACCCTCAGTTCTGTGATCCAAGGCTATACGTTCGCTTCTAAGGGTCATCATTCCAATAGCCCATGTTCTTTCTCCTGTATTTTTAATATTGTCCTCCTTACTGGCTCTTCTACCTCAGCACTCACATACACACCAACATCTTCAGGTTTGTTTGTTTGTTTTCATAAAATCCATCTGTTATGGACTGAAGGTCTGTGTCCCCTTTAAAACTCATATGTTGAAGCACTAACCCCGAGTCTGACTGTATTTGGAGAGGGGGTACTTCTAAGGAAGTAATTAAGGTTAAACGAAGTCATTAGGGCAGGGCCCTGATCCTAATTTCTCTCTCCACTAGCACTCACTGAGGAAAGGCCATGTGAGGACAGACCAAGAAGGCAACCATCTATAAGCCAGAAAGAGAGTTCTCACCAGAAATGGAATTTGCTGGCAAGTTGATCATAGACTTCCAGCCTCTAGAACTATGAGAAAACAAATTTCTGTTGTTTTAGCCACCCAGTCAGTGGTATTCTGTTATGGAAGCCTGAGCAGACTGAGATGCCATCTGTTGACTTTCCCTCACTCCAGCTATTGTCCAGTTGCTTCATTTTGGTCATGGCCAAGTTTATGGAGATAGCACCTTAGGTTCACTGTCTCTATCTTCTTTCTTCCCATTCACTCTCCAACCCATGTCATGCAGCTTAAATCTCTACTACTCTGCAAAATACCCATTCACTGAGGCTTTCTACGACCTGTAATGATAAAAGTCAGGATTGGAACTTTCTGTACCATTCAGTGCATTTGGTCACCCCTTCCCTTGTCTCATGTGACTCTCCTGGTTTGTCTTCCACCCTTGCAGCCATTTCTTTAGTCTTCTTCCCAGCTACTTTCCCTGTCCCAAATCCTCCAAAGATGACTCAGATAACTAAGTGATCTCAATCAAATTTCAACTATATGTAATATGTGATACTCAAATGTCTATTTTTGGTCAAATTCATTGTGCTCAAGTGTCACATGCCCAATGGCATAGGCCATTTGAATGTCCCTAAATTACCTTAAAGGCAAATGTTTCCAGTACTGAGCTTACATTTCTTTCCTTCAAACCTGTTTCCCCTCTAATATTCCCCATCCACCATCCAGAGTCTGAAACCTGTGGTCCACTTAGATCTATTCTTTTCGCTCTATGTTAGCATCTATATAAATGTGTGAGTGTATTCATATATAAAGAACTGAATGTGATTCTACATTAACAATTTACTGTATTATATCATTTAACCCCTATGAAGAGGATACTGGCCTCTCTCTGCCCCCACTTTGCAGATGAAAAGAGATTCCTAGAGGTTGAGTGATGCTCCCAGAGTTGTACAGCTAGGAAATGGCAGAGCAGATTTGAACCCAGTTATACCTTACTCCAAAACCCAAATTCTTAACAACTAAACTATATTACATTGTAATAGCTATTGTTTAAATAGAGTTCATGTTCATTGATACATCTTTATCTCCACAGTTACTCTTTATCCCTTCCTGTCTACATTACTGCAATAGCTTTCTGATTATTCTTCTTGGCTCCAATCTGGATTGCTTCCAAGACAACTTCAACATTGCCACCAGAGCAATCTTTTGAAAACACAACTCTGAGTATTATGCTAAGTGAAACAAGTCAGACAAAGAAAGACAAATATCATATGATTTCACTTATATCTGGGATCTAAAAAATAAAACAAATGAACGAACAAAACAAAACAAAACAAAATTCATAGATACAAAGAACAAATTCGTGGTCGCCAGAGGCAGGGCAGGAGGGGGTGAGTGAAACGGGTAAAGGAGATCAGGAGGTACAAACTTCCAGTTCTAAAATAAATAAGTCATGGGGATGTAATGCACAGCATGGGGACTGCAGTCAATAATATTGTATTCTAAATTTGAAAGTTGCTAAGAAAGTAAATCTTAAAAGTTCTCATCACAAGAAAAAAATTGTTGTAACTTTGTATGGTGGTGGATGATAAACAGACGATGTGTTGACCATTTCACAATGCATACAAATGTCAAATCATTATGTTATACATATGAAACTAACATAATGCTGTCTTTCAATTACGCTTCAATAAAAAATAAAATAATGGGGCGCCTGGGTGGCTCAGTCAGTTAAGCATCCGACTTCAGCTCAGGTCATGACCTCGAAGTTTGTGAGTTCGAGCCCCACGTCGGGCTCTGTGCTGACAGCTCAGAGCCTGGAGCCTGCTTTGAATTCTGTGTCTCCCTCACCCCCTGCCCTTCCCCCACTCACACTCTGTCTCTCACAAATAAATGAATGTTAAAAAATGTTTTTAAATAAAATAAAAACCAACTTTAATTAAAAAAAAAAAAGCAAACACAAGTCTGATCACTTCCCTCCTCTAGATGACACCCTCTTTTGCTCATGGCCTGACTCTTTAGCCCATAAGTCACCTTGTGTTCTGGCCACTGTCTACCTTTCTAGCCTACCTGGGCATGCCCCATTTGTTCTAGAACTACTTGCAGTTCTCCAAATGTACATAAAATTTTGTAACTCCAAACTTTTACACATTTGTTCCCTGTCCCTGAAGGCATTGTCCCCACCTTAGATTCATGCAGACACAGTGGTTGACTAACCCAACGGCCCTTTCCAGCACCCTGTTACCTCCCTCTCCAGAGGCCTGCAAAGCAGACCCTCCTTTGTCAGATTCCTTACAGCTAGAAGTGGCCACAAGACCTACTATCATGGCCAATGAGATACAAGAGGAAGTCTGCTGTGAGACTTGTAAAGAAACAGGTCTATACAGCTGGTGCTGTCCATCCCTCCTCTTTTATCCACCTTCAGCAGGGATGTTATTTTGGGAGATGTGGATATCCTGTTGAAATTATGAGACCATAAAGCACAAGGATAAAAAGCCATGACCATAAGGATGGCAGAGCAGAAAAACAAAGAACATAAATGCACAGCTAAAATCAATGTCAAATGCCTCAGGACTTCCATCTAAGTCATTGTTAGTCAGATATTCTGTTACTTGCAGTCAAATCACTCTTAACTAATACATGGGTCCAACAACTTCTACTCTTCAAATTCAACCCAAGGTGTCTCCTGCGAAACATTTCCTGACTCTTGATTCTGATTTGGAGCTTCTTCCTTTGGCTCCTAAAATCACCTATGTGTGATTCTATCGCACAGCCTATCACATTTGTTTACCTGTCTTTCCTATAAGACCATGAGTTGTTAGAAGACAGCATCATGCCTTATTTGATTTTATATTCCCAGTGACTAGCACATTGCCTGAGACAAGTTAGGCCTTCAAGACATGACATTTTATCAATTTTGAATCATAAAATGCACTCGAGTCCTCCCTTTTAGGCAAAAGATATACATTCACATACTAAACTATAAACATTTCTCATAATTATTGCAGTGTCTCCCTGAAGGTGGGAAAACTAGTTTATGTGTGTAAATTTGGGCAGAGAAAGTGCCACAAGCAGAAGAAAAACCCATTTATCATAGAGTAAGTTTCAAAACAAAGACTCTCAAACAAACAAAACTGAGAGAATGTGCTGGCAGTGGGCATTTACTTAAAATAAATATTAAAAGAAGTTACTTAGAAGGAGTATAATCCCAGGTGGAAACATGGTAATACAGGAAAGAATGTAGAGAAATGGAAAAGGTAAACATGTGGGTAAAATATAATGAATATTGACTATTTGGAAAAATAATAATAATGTTTTGTGGGATTAAAAGTATGTAGAAATAAAACACATGATAACAATAACAATGGCCCTAAACAGGAAAATCAGCTTAAATGTTGTGAGGTTCTTTTACTGTCCAAGAAGTATCAGCAATATCAATTTATAGTAGACTCTAATAAGTTAGGGACACATGTTTGTAATCTCTGTGGTAACCACAAAAAGAATAATTAAAGAGTATATAATCTAGAAGCTAACTGTGAAAGACGGAATAATTTTTAAAATGCTAAATTAATGTAAGAAAGAAGAATGTAGAAAAAGAGGAACAAAAAAACCCAGATGGGACAAATAGTAAACAAAGGCGAAGATTGTAGACTTAAACTCAAATAGGCAGGCATGGTGGGCCTATTGTTCCCCAAGCAGAAAAACCCAGCCTGGGGAGGAAATGAGGTTTTCATGGAGAAGGTGTGCAGAGGGAGACAGAAGATGCCTTGTGTCTTAAGACAAAGGGGGAGGGACGTATTGTCAAGATGAACTTTCTAAACTGATCGTATGCCCTGAACATGAAATTTCTGAGAAAGAAAGCCTCCTATATCCTTACAATAAACTCTCCTTTCTGAGCTAATTTCAGGCAGTTCTGTTCCAACCTTCTGTTGCAAACAAATGACCCCTGACTGAGACAGCGGTCACGGTTAATAGGAACTGAGAAATATGGTCTCATTAGACTGGCCTCTGGGGAGAGAGAACTAGTGTCTTGGTCATGAAGCTTCTATCACAAGAATGCTTTTATATTCCAGGTTTCCATAATGATGATTTCTGATATTTTTTTTTATATTCCAGAACACCAGGCAATAACTCTTTATACTAATCTTAATGAAAAGGTAGTGTTGCTTATGTATAACAGAATACTGAAATTTGTAAAGCAAAAATGTTTCATGTTAAGAAAACAAAAGAAAAACAAAGGCCTCTTGGTTGATTTTTCTACCATGACCATCTGGTTTTATAATTAATGTCTTGCCAATATGCTAAAATATTTTCTATGTAAATCTTTTACATTCTTGCTGCATTTTCAATTATAGTCTCTGAATTAAAACTTTGTACCATGAGTCAGCAGTTAAAGCAAACATGTTTTTTCCATTTATCTTCCTTTGGGAAAACCCAGTCCCAAATGCAGAATGCCTGCCATCCTGTAGTTCTTTTCATCAATCCAGATGTCCATAATTACTTCTGGAGGTTGCCATAGTGGTTTGCCCTGCCATTTGACACAATCTTTCCCATGATTGCCTACTATGGCTTCCCCTGCTTTTTCACTGTTCCCTACAAACACTCCCATTCAAAGTGCGCAACATACCTGTGGTCAATGCATTGTAAGACCTGGAGACACCTCATGTTCATGGGTGGCTTCATGCAGGGGCTGCCATTTCAGATTTGTGCTGGGACAGAGACACTCTCTCTTTATATCCTATTTTAGAATCCATTATCCTGTTCCCTGAGCTATAATTGCAGAAAACTAATATTCTAAGATATAGGGAAGTTGAAGATCTGAAGATCACGTACACAAAAATCATGAGGTCCTCCTCACAGGCATTATTTACAACAATGTCCTTCAAAGTGTGGCCCCAAAACCATCATGACCCCCATCAACATTTGGTTGGCGGTGGACAAATGGCCAACTGACCATCTGCTCTAAATGTGGGTTTGTAAAGATGCTGAGCTTAGTAGTGTCCTGTTCCCTAAATATCTAGGGCAACAAGTACTGCTTTTCTTAAAGAAGCCTTTCTAAAAGCAGCCCACTTTGGCCACCTGGCCACTCTGTAGACTTTCCTTTCTGCACACGCCTCTCCACACACACACTATAACCAACTTGGTGGTGATAGTGTCACATATAGCTTCACTAAAAATATTACTAGAGACTATATAGATAGAACCATTTACCACTTGTTAAAACTCTACTCTAAGCCACACATTATTCTAGGAGCTTTACCTACATTATCTCTAATCCTTGCAACAACTCTACAGATTGGATATCTGAATCCTAATTAACAGTAGAGGAAACTTGGGCTCAGAGTGGTTAACTTGTCTCAGATCACATGCTAGTTATTTTCTCTTGCTGCCATGACTCTTCCCATAGGAAAATTAGTCTAGTGTGGAAGTCTTGCTCAGGATTTGAATAGTGAAGGGAAAATCCTGAAATGCCAACAAGTAAATAGAAAGCACTTCTTATTTAGAAAATTAAATTCAAATAATATGTAACTTTATTGTCAACTGCTTAATATCTTCCTATTTCACACATCAGAACAATAGCTAACTATTAGAGTTACCTATTTAGGATTCTGAGCAAATGTGCCATCATTTCAGGCACACACACACACACACACACACACACACACAAAATGTTTTAGGAAAAGTTTGTTTTTCTTCACATACTTTAAAGATGTATCTCTCTGCCAGTGATCCTGGGATGAGTTGAGCATAAATGAATATAGCCATGTGGATTACATTTTTTAAGAAATACATATGAGCTTGTAAACTAAAAGGGAAAGAAGTTGGAAAAAAAGTTTATTTGGGGGTTTGATCAAAACCAAATTACTCAGGAAAAAAATATCATATATATATAATCTGCAGCAGTTCAACAAACTCCCAAAGCCATCAAAACCAATGGCCTCTAAACAACGCAGACCAGGCACATCAGAAAGTGAGTTAAGACTTGAAAAAATTCAGACCCAATTACGAAGTATATGTTGCTTCCATAATTTTCTCTACAGAAACCAAAAATTTCTTTTATGTTATGAAAACAAAGCCCATTGGTGGGGCCTGAGAAAAAAAATCAGTAAGTAGGCAAAAACTGATTCTCTTAGCAGACCTAGGCAGTGTGGGTGTTAAATACATAATAGATTATCATAATTACAAAAATAAACCTATTCTCTCCTCCTACTTTCCTTGAAGCTGCTTGGGGAAAATTATTTTATTTTCCTTGGGATGAGGGGAAGTCAAATTTTTTCACTCTTCTATGAGCTCCTCAGTAGTTTCCGTGGGGTAGAATTATATCCACCCAAGCTCTGACCACAGGCCATGGAATCAGGCTTCTTATTAACAACGATCTTTTTTTGTTGTTTTGATTCTAGAAATTGGTTAATCCTCTGACTCTCGCTCCTTGCTTTGAAAGATACTGCGTTTGTTTCTGTGGTCTTTGGGTTTGAGCTGATTGTTTTTAAGTTGTTTCCCCCCAGCAGGGGGAAAACAGGTAGTGGGATGGCATCTCTGAAGAGGTGACATTTGAGCTGAAAGAGTCAAGAGTTCAGGGGAAGAGTGTTTCAAGCCCAGGGCTGAGTGAGAGTAGAGCCTTCAGGCAGCTGAATGCCATCAAAGAACAGAAAGATCAGGAAGGTGGCCATGTAGCTGAAGCACAGAGACAGATTGAGAGAGAGGGAAAACTGGGTGGGGACCCAGAGGGAAGACAAGCTCGGAGAATCCTGGTCCCCGAGAAAGCAGATTAGATCTTATTCTAAGTATAAGGGGAAACCATTGAAGGGGTTCCAGAAAGGGAGTGACAGGATCCTGGACTTCCGGGGGAGGTGGGTTGTTGTTGTTGTTGTTGTTGTTGTTGTTGTTGTTGTTTGTTTTGAATTTCTGTTTTTAAGAAGGCACTTTGGCTGCTGTTTGGAGAAGGTCTGAAGCACGACAAGAATGAAGGCGGACAGATTCAGAGGCTAAAGAAGATGTTCAGGTAGAAGAAAAACCTCTGGCCTCCCTTTTTGGGGAATAATATGAATATTTAAGTTGAAGGACTTTGAAGACCTGATTAACCTAAGATATCAGAGCCTAGAAACTGTCAACTGAGGTTTTCTTAAAGGGAGATGAGGGGTGAGATTAGAAAACTAGTTGTATTCAGAAGAGCAACACCTATGATCATAGCTGTCCCTACTGCGTGTACTTTATGTATGTGATTATATTTAATATATTTTATCAGTTCCACAATCTCATAAATGGGGCATTACTAGCTCCATTTTTCAGATAAAGAAATGGAGGCTTAGAAAGGCTTAATGACTAGGAAGTTAGTAATTGACAAAGATGAGATTTGAACGAGTCCTTGAGAAAGAAGAAAACAGAGAAAAAGAGAGAGAAACAGGCAGGGGCTACCAGGTAGAGACCTAATAGACCCATTACATGAAAGGCCATATAAAAATTACATCACTGACCTTTTCGGGGAGAAATGAGGGGGCTCTAAACACATATTAGAAATTAATTTTAAACATTTACTTCAAATTTTAGCTGGGGGGCGGGGGCGGAGAAAAAGAAAATGGTCAGGCCAAATTTTGCTATTTGAAAAAAGCAAATAGATTTAAAAAGCATAGTCGTTATCAGAAAGAATGAAAAAATAAACGCTTAAGCAAAAAGGAAGGAAGGAAGGAAGGAAGGAAGGAAGGAAGGAAGGAAGGAAGGAAGGAAGGAAGGAGAAAGGAAAGGAGGGAGGAAGGGAAGAAGGAAGGAAGGGAGGAAGGGAAGAAGGGAGGGAGGGAGGATGGATAGATGGATGAATGTGGCCCCTCACCGCAGGAAATAAAATCCTCACTCCAGAGAGGCAACATTTCAGTGCAGGCTGTCTTTATCAAGAAAGCATCTGGAATCCACTGGAATCCACTTGGGACAACCCAGTGAACAGGAATATCTTCTAGAGGACCACAACTCATTCTTCCCTTCGCCTTTTCCATAAATTTGAGAATTTTGCAAAAAGCAAATTAAGGGCTTGGCCGTTACTCTGTTTTTTAAAGAAACAGTGACCTAGTGAGACTCTCAGCAAGGTCAGGGCCAGAAGACAGGCTGGTTGGGGACACCCGCTAGGATTCTCAAACACCAGTCGCCTCCCCTTCCGCGGGGAACTGGGGCTTTTCGGAGGCCGTGCTGGGGCTGCGGGGAAGCCCTGAGTCGACGCCCCACGCTTGGTTTTGCTCAGAATAAGCAGCTCACCTTTTGAGTCACATTTCCCTCGGTTACTGTTGTTTTCTTTGTGAACGGTTGGGTGTTTTGTTTTGTTTTATTTTGCTTTCTGTTCAAACGACACAAACGCTGGGGTGAGGGGGTTGCCTCGGCAGCCCTCGTGACCCCGGGGAAGATTCCCAGACGCAGCGGGACCCGGATTTGGATGCGCCCGGAGCTGATCCAGGACTCGCTCCCTGGCCAAGCCGACGAGCCTTGCCGCTGGCGGTCCAGACGCAGGCTGCCGCAGGGCCCGTTCCCCGGGGGCCGGGATCCGGAGCTGCGGCCCTGCCTACTTCCTTTTCCTGGGGACAGTGGGCAGAAACCAAAGCCCGCACCCTCCTCCCAGCCGTGGGCTGCCCAGCCTACCCCGGCCCGCAGACAAGCTGACCTGCCTCAGCTCCCTCCCCAGGAGAGCCCTGCACTCCTTCTTCAGCGGCTAAGCACAGAGGCAAAAACAGCTCTGGTCCCTCTGACAGGTCCCCCTCTGGGTCAGATGCGATGGGGAGAATATACATGATATATACTATTCATTATCTCATTAATATAAGTCACATATACAATATATTGTATGCTTTATCTTAATCTTCCCAATTTAACCTGAAGCTCCAAAGGATTAAGTAAACCTGCCTGGGGTCACACAGCTAGTCAGTGGGATGCTGAGATTCAAACCCACGTCTCAACTCCAAAGCTGCGCTTTGAACTTGGATTCGTGAACAGATTCAACGAATTTATTAAACACCTACCATGTGCCAGGTAAGGACAAAACCATTGGAGAGTCAAGCCCCTGAAAACAGAACTGTGTCCTCTGACCTCCACGCCCCCCCCTCCCCACTTTGTGGAATTTGATTTCTTTAAGGTTTCAGCATAAGTCTGCTGAAACAAACATTCAATGTTTAACTTGTTTTTCTGATTGAAAAGTTCTGAGTAAGTCCACTGCAGCTAAACTTTTCTCTCTTGTGTGTGCATGCATTCAAGCACATGCTTAATCCAGGCCTGGGTGTGATAGTGAGGAAGGCAGATGCAGCATCCTCCTCCAGGAGCTTGGAGCCGGGGCAGAGGCAGACATTATAGCTATAAGCATGAGGCATTCTGAAGGGGAAGCCCGGGGCCTCACTCCACATTTCTACCCCCCCTCCTCAGGATCTGGCCTCCTGATACCTCCTACACTGTCAGACCCCAGAGCAATTCTGGAGGCCAGAGAGCAAGACTGGCAAAGCAGGGGCTCCCTGGGGTAATTAGGCCTGAGTTGCCCACAGGTGCTACACAGGTGGTCTCAGCCACCAGCAATGACCTAGGAAAAGCCACAGGGCCGCTGAGCTGCAATCCTCTGCCTGCTGCCTTCCTGAAATAGTCCAGATTTAACTTATTAAACATATTAATCTGAAGTTAACAATTTGTGGTACTTTCACGAAACGGCTTGAAGAGAGGAACGTAAGGAAAAAGAATTTGATCTGATGGGAAGGCTTAATCCTGAAGGACTAAGTGGCCTTCATATCCTGACTTTGAAATAACTGGAAGTGGAGGGACTGTTCACAGAAGTGGAGAGTCAGAGGGTAAACCCCACTGGAGTTAAAGAAACACAAACAAAACCCATCCCCTTCTGGGCCCCAACCTGCCATGTGACTCTGAGGACATTGCTTACTGCAGTGACAGCATTTTAAACAGCTGCCCAGAGGGGTTTTAAATAGACTTGATGTAATTCAATGATTTATAGAGCATGGGTTACCAAAATATTAAAGTTCTGAAATGCCCCCAAACCAAGACGGTGGCCCCAGCACTACCCACTCTGAACCAAATAATTCCTTGCTGTTGCTCTGAATGTGTGGCCAGAAGAAGATAGTGAGCTTCTAATGAATAGAGAGATACTTGGATTCATTTACACTCAACTCATCCTGGGATCACTGGCAGAGAGATACATATTCAAAGTATGTGAAGAATAAGAAACTTTTCCAAAACATTGTGTGCATGTGTGCCTGGAGTGATGGCACATTAGCTCCGAATCCTGAATAGGCAACTCCAATAGTTAGGTATTGTTCTTACATATTAAGACCTACCCTCCCAGTCTTCAACGATTCAGTCCACGGAAGGCACCAATGTCCAGGAAACAAGCCACGCAATTATTCTTTAATTGCATATCAAATCTAAAGGAAATTGCAGGGGGATAGAGAAAGAAAGAAATCCGGTTAATGAAGTGCTTGTGGACCTCTATTTTATAAAAATAAGCTGCAATTATGTAAACAGTTTACAGCCTTAATCAATACCCCGCCCCCCTTCAAAATGCAATGGTCTAAAAGTGCACACAAGTTTGGAACTGGCGATCATTTCCATTCTTCCATTACATTCTTTTCATTATCTTGGAGCAAGCCTCCTTTTTCTAATCCTCAAGGATCTCCCGGCCTCAAAGAGAACACCCTGAACCAGAGGCAGGTCTAGGTCTCCGAGAATTCTGACAGCTTTGTTTATGTCAAAAATAATGAAAGATGACAGGCTATCACATTTAGACTTGTAACATGATCATTTGCTTCAGGACTCCCTGCTCAGATTAATTTGGAGACAGGGAAGAAGAAAGAGGAGGAGGAAGGGGGGGCGGGGGGTGGAGGAGAAGGAAAAGAGCTCTTAAATGTTTTCCTTAAAAACAAGGAAGAGGGATGGACAACCTATGGATGATTTTTACTTAGCTCAAAGGGCAGGTAAAAATTGAGTCTCTGTATGGCTTTTGTCTAACTGTCCCTCATGGTTTAAATGCTTATTTGGCAGGGGACCGTTATATTGAGAAGCAATAGAAACCGTGCTGATAATGCCTTGGGTATGGAAGAAAGTCATGAGAAAGACCACCCTCTCCTGTGTGCTCATCACCATCACCACCATCACTGCTACCATCACCCCAAAAAAGGAAGCATAATTTTGTTGGGGGTAAACTTGCATATCTAAAAGAGTTACTTGCTCTCTTCCTCTCAATCCAAACCAATTATACTGTTACAGCAAATACTCAGCACCCAGGAAGAGATAAGTGACAAGCACTCAGGGAATCAGAGAAGACTGTTTATTTCACACCTGTGCCGGCCCAACAGAGTCACCTCCAAAGGCGGAGCGCCCAGCTCAAGTTTTACTGATCTTTTATACATATGTGCTTCTGGGTTGGGCAGAACTAGTATAGTGAAGCTTCTGGTTCCTGGCTGATGCAAGAGGCAAGCAAGATTGCAGAAGCCAAAAGCACGAAAGGGGAGTATCCAGCCTTGGACATCTGGCTGCCCCTTTTTATTTGCATTTACCAGCTTTCCTCCACAGTACTATAGTACTTAACTTTCCGATTTTTCAAAAATCCTTCTCATCCTTAAGCTAAGGCCCTGACATACCAAAGAGAAACTGAATCTCAAGGAGAGTAACTGTTTCGAGAAATGTGCCTTGGCACTGGGGTTGGTGATTGGAAGAAGCTAAAATAACATGGCAGCCAAGGACCTTGTCTCTCAGATGGGGAAAGTCGAAGATTTTCTGCTAATACATCTGGGTGCAGAGACACAACATGTAAAACTTTCAGCTTCATGAAGAAACCAACATGCAAAGACCTCCTCCGAAAGAGACTCAAAGGCAATGATCCAACGCAAAGAAGATTTTATAACAAATGCTAATTTTCATCTATTGTTGATAGTTTCTTGGGACACTGTATTGAAAGGGTTTTAGTTTTGTTTAAAGTTAAGAGACTGGAATACAAACACATCACACATGCGGTGATTTGTTGTTACTGCACACACACTGGGGAGGAGAATGGAAACCTTTCCACTGTTATTGACCATCAACATCCCTCTTCACGCCCCTCCTAGATGGCAGGTGTGTCTGATAAACCCGCAGTTATACGTGATCACATCCTAACGCACTAGCATCCCAGGCTTAATATCATCTTCTGAGAACCAGGAAACCCATTACTAACATGCTCGTTATTGGTTCACATTACCAAACCGTACAAGACCAGACGTAACTTGAACAAAGGTCTTAAACGCCATCCGGATACACCATCTCTCATCTCTGCTTCTCTTAGCTGTGTCTGCTTTATTCTCCGAAACCCACCTTCTCCATGCCTCTGGCTGCGCCTACCGGAAGCGTTAAAGTCACACTCATGGCCTCAGAAGCACGGGAGAAGGGCTCTTCCTCTTTCCCTACAGCAGCTTTAGTTGAGAAATAAAAATCCTGGGACTGGGGGAAGGACTCCAGTTGGCTTAGCTCGAGTCACTGGCACAACTCCGCATCAGTCACTGAGGGGCAGAGGTGGGGCACAACGACTGGGCCAGGTTAGGTCAGCTGGCCATCTTCAACTCATGATTGTGGCCAGAGACGTGAAGTCCTATAAGCAGAAGCCTGCTCCAGTTTGGGCCCCATGTCTGGGTTCAAGAAGGGGGAGAGGGGAGGAGAGTTTGGCCTCTCCGAAGAAGGGTAAGTAGAACAGCCATGGTTACTAGGGCAATCGGTTGGGATGATACAGCCACTGCAATTGAAGCCTACCACAGCAGTCATCCGAAAAGTCTGCACTATAACTGTGCAGATATAATTATTAAGAAAAATACTTGTTCCTGGCCCCATAGATTTTGCCAGTTGTAGAGACAGTGGTGGCCGAGATATTGATAAACAAATCAAATAGTGAGGGGAGAGGATGTTGATAAAACAGATTCCTGGTCCATCCCCAGAGATTCTTTTTTACCCTATTTGGGGCACAGGAATTTACATTTTTAAAGCCCCCTCCCTAGGGTAATTTGGAGGTATCTGATTCACAGAGCACACTTTGAGAAATACTGGTCCGGCATCTTATTTGATGCGGTGCCCAAGTTCTAATGAGAGGGTGAGTGGGCACAGCAGAACGTCTCCACCCCTTTTCCAGCCATCTGAGGCTTTTTCTGCTGCGGCTGCAGGTCAAAAAGAATGGCCCTCCCTTTCCTAGTACTTTACACCTAAAGTCTTTTCAGCAAAGTCTCAAAAGCCCCAGGCATCTTGCTCCCAGCTAACCTAATGCTCCAGGGTCTCAGCCTTGCCTTCCTCCCTAGAGTCATTACTACTGAAATCCATCTAGCTGCCCTTTAGGGGCTGAGCATCCACCCAGAGGCCAAGCGTAAAGCACTGAAGGCTTTCAGCCAAATCCCTTTCCAGAAACTACCTTAAGACGATACCCAAAAGTCACCCAAAGAGAGGTCAATACAGGGTACAAAGACCCAGCCCCTACCTTCCCTCCAGACAGGGCAACTATGAAGGGCTGTCCTAGCCCCAGAGCTTCCTATAGGATTAGCTAAATCTCAGTGGCAACCACACTGCTCATTACTGTTTCATGCTTCCTCTGCCCAGTCCTGCTTCCACCACCCCCTCACCACCCCCATCCCCTTCAGCCCTGAGGTGTTGATCCTGAGGACCTTCTGCAGTAAACTTCTTCAAGCCAATTTCCATCTCAGAACGTTGTTTCCCTGGGAACCCAAACTAAGATCCACCCCAACTTAAGTACCTCATCCTCTTATGGATGGTTACCTCTTCCTGTTTGCAAGCAATACACTAGTTGAGCTACAAAGAGCCTTCAGGTAATAGATCTGCATTTTGGAAAAACCTTCTGGAGAAAGAGAGAGATGGCAGCGGTGAACCTGCAGGGAAGAAAACGTGATACAAGCCAGGCGGATCACTTAATGGTTTACGTCCTATCCCTGTCTGAGCACCAGAGCTCTTACGGAGACCACAGGAGGCAGCACAGGCCCAGAAGTGTGCAGTGTGTGTGTGTGTGTGTGTGTGTGTGTGTGTGTGTGTGTGAAGGCAAGGAGCTGTGCCTTTCCTGGAAAGGACAGGGAGAGATAGAGCCTCAGGGAGCTTAGGACAGGCCAAGAACAATTAATCCAGCTCTAAGCAGAAACGTGGTGTATAGATGAATTAGCAAGGATTCTAGAGCCCTGGGGTCCAGTCATGACTCTGCCAATTCTAGCAGTGTGCAAGGGCCTCCATTTCTTTATCTGTGAAATGGGAATAATAATGACTGCCTAATTTCTCTCTCCCAGAATTCTCATGACAATTCAGTGAGGTAGTGCATGCAAACATCCGGGAGAAGCCACTCTGCCTGTGACCCTATATCTTCCACGACCCTGACCCCACAATCCCTGACTGCCACTCCCAAAAGCATTTGGAGCAGGAATCCAGTGCTTTCCAAAGTGCTTTAGTAATAATAGCCATGTGATTTATCGAGCGCTTATGACATACCCTGTCTGTCAAAGGCTGACGTGACAGAGCAGAAAGCAAAGTGCCAGCATTTGACTCACATTCTTGATGACAACCCTGGAAGGTGAGTGTTTTCTCTGCTTCTCTGCAGAGGAACATGAGGATCAGAAAGTTTGTCACCTTTCCCAGAGTTACACATCTAGTAAGAGATAGAGTTAGGGTTTGCACCAGCTCTGCCTGGTACCAAAGCTCTTAACTACAGGGCAAAACTGAAAAAGAAAAACCAATCCAGATGACTACTCACATGCCCCCCTTCACCACGTCCTTTTAGGAGAGAACGCCTGAGTAGCTAGTGGCATTAAGTTTTCCCGAGGCTTGAAGAAAGGGTTAAAAATGCAGGGTCCTGTCCAAAACATACTAGTAACTTTTCCCTTTTGTTGCATTCCAAACACACATGTACTTCCCGCCCGCTCCAGGGGTTGTAACATCCTTGCAGAGGCTGCGGCTTATGACCTATCATCACCTTCAACATCAGCCTGGAAAGTAAGAAAAATATTATGTGAGAGGTTTTTCTCTCTTAAAGCCAGTCTTAGGGAACTGGCCGTTTTCAGAGGAAAAGCAAGATTGTTGAAGGCCAATACGCGCTGGGTTTATTTTAGCCCTATGTGATGCAATACTAATAATAATAATGTATTTTAAAAAGTGTTGCTTAAGAAAAGGCTGGAGAGAATTGGGAGTCAGCTGGCTTGGGTTTAAGACCTGGTATGCAGCAAAACAGCCAGATACGGTTCTTTGGGGGAAAAGAAATCTAAAAAGAAAAGAAAAGAAAAAAAAACCCTCCCTGCGTTTGGGAAGGGCCATAAAGCATATGAAGGTGTGTGGTGCCGTGCCAAAAGCAAAAGAATATTTCACTAAAACCACAACCCAGTCATATGCTATTACTTATGCTATGTTTGACAATGACTGGCACAGGGCATGAAGCAATAATGTCTGGCATCGCTCTATGTTAACAGGAAACTGTGTTCTTTTGATTCCGTTGATTGGTTTCCTGCTGAAGGCCATCCATGACAGGGCAGGGAATATACAAGACTATTGTCCAATTTCCATTTTTCCCAGTGCCTCTTGCTTCTGGCAGGGGAAGCTGGCAGCCTCCATTTGACATGAGCAGGCCCCAGCCTGGCAATAAGGCATGCGAGGCTGGTTGTAAATGTTGCATTTAGCAGGTTGGTTAGGGAAGGAAGAAATCACTGAAATGCAGAAGCGTACACATGTACAAACAACCGCAGATGAAGCACCATTTGTTCAGGGGCGAATGCATAGTCTCATTCATTCCCTGCCATCGACATCAAGGGGCCATGTCACCACGTGACGAGAGATCTACCTCCCACTGAGACCTGAAAATGTTTCAAAGGGATAGACTGGTACAAGGGAGGACAAGAACGAGAAGAGGTGGGATTTGGCTGAGCTTTGCGTCTCCTTCCTCCATGGTTTCTAAGCCAAATCACCTTGAAAAGTCACTGAAAACTTGGTGGAGGGTAGAATGGTTGGGCCTGAGCCTGAGAAAACCTGCATTGATCAGTTCAGGTCATCTGCCATGTCCGTGTGTGTGCCTGGGGTTCTTAGTAACACCATGAATAGAATTTTGTATTTGACAGATAGCCTGCATATTTTCCATTGAGTTGACTTCAGGATGGAATTACGAGCCATTTTTGCTTTGGCTTTGTGTTATTCTAATGTCATGTCTCTAATAAAGTAATTTCTTTTTTTATTTTTTATTTTTTAATGTTTATTCATTTTTTGAGAGAGAGAGGGACACACACAGAGCACGAGTCAGGGAGGGGTAGAGAGTGAAGGAGACACAGGATCGGAGGCAGACCCTGTGCTGACAAGCTCAGAGCCTCATGCGGCCCTCGAACTCCCAAACTGCGAGACCGTGACCTGAGCCAAAGTTGGATGCTTAACCAGCTGAGCCACCCAGGCGCCCCTAAAGTAATTTCTTTTTAAAATGATAAAGGAGGGTCTCCTGGGTTGAGCTTTCGACTCTTGGTTTAGGCTTAGGTCATGATCTTGTGGTTTCGTTGGTTCAAGCCCCACACCCAGCATCAGGCTCTGTGCTGGCAGCATGGAGCCTGCTTGGGATTCATTCTCTCTGTCTCTCTCTCTGTCTGTCTGTCTGTCTCTCTCTCTCTCTCTCTCTCTCTCTGCTCCTCACCTACTCATGCTGTATCTGTCTCTCTCAAGATAAATAAATAAATAAACTTTAGAAAATAATAATAATAAAATGATAAAAATAATAAAAAATAAAATAATAAAAAATAATAATAATAAAATAATAAAATAATAAAAAATTAATAATGGGCTTCGGATGGACCCTGGTAAGGCAATATCCCAACACCCAGGGCATCTCCATCCTACACATTGTCTCTGTTCCTCATCAGTCATCTGGCTGCCAGCCAGGATGGAAGTTCTCTCCTCTTTAGCCAGAGACACGGAAAGCTCGAGAGGCTCATCCCACATGTCTCTGGTAACTACCCCCACTGACCTGGCCCATCGGCACATCATACAACTTTGTCTCCTGTTTCAAGCAAAAGTGATAACAACAACAACAATTCATTTATTTCATTTCCAGGTAATGAATTGCAGGTCACACAACACATACAGGGGTCAATTACAGGAATTTACTCATTCACAGATTCTACTGGGTGTGGCTTACCTCCTACCTTTGGCTTGCCACCTAGTTAAGAGAGCCCTCCTAGCCTCTGATCTATGAAACCCAAATCCTTTTTGTCTCAGCTTTAAGTATAGCCTCCCCACTTCCACTATGTACACTTGTGTGCATACGGGCACACACATATGTGCACACCCATCCACACATGCAGAGCCCTAGGCCCAAACCATACTCTCCGTGGCCACCAAAGCTTTGATCGGCCTTGGTGGGTGACCTGGGGATGCTGCGGGTGGCCAGGGCCAGATGGACAGAAGGAGGATCAGAATGAGGAGCTGAGACTCCTCCAACAAAGAGAAGCTTCTTGAGAATTTACAGGAGCAGGAGGGAGAACTGAGCTGAGCCCCCTCCAGGCCTGGTGGGGAGTGGGCAGAACTTTGAGAACCAACTGAGCTGCACAGAGGACAGCAATGAAGAAGGGAGATGCTGGGGGGGGAGTGGTGGGGCCACACCTGGTTGTCTCGGGACAATCAGGAAAGGAAGTGCTGGTGGCTGGGCTCTTGGTTAGCATTGCTTCCTCACACTGTCTCCTCCCTCTTGGGCCTCAGTCCACCTTCAGTCAAGGCCTTTGAGCTGCTGTCTATCTCCTTCCATATTTCCTCTTCTCTCCCCACCCCCTCCCGCCTCTCCTCTCTCTCCCCTTGTGATGTTTTGATCCTGTCTCTAATAAAGACTTTGCTGCAAGGCTGCCTGTCTGGATAGATTGGTGTGCAGTGGTCACTGGAGGTCAGTTGGGAGGAGGGGTTCCTGAGTGTGGGCCAGAAGGTAGGGTCAAGGGAGCAGCCAGATGGCCAGGGGGTGTCCGGGAGGGGGCGTCAGTGAGTTCTGACCTGGGTTTAGAGAACACAGAGCACTAGTGAGGCAGAAGTGCCCTCACTCTCAGCGGGAGGGCAGCCGGGCAATAGTTCAATCCTTCCCCCAGATCCTCCAAGCCCAGCCTCCCTCGGCCAGGGTCACTCAAGTGTGAGAAGCTTCATCCTTCACTCTGGCTTCTTTAAGTTTCTGTGAGATGCCGCTCATTATAACCCTGCCCAGTTTATGTCCAGTTTTGTCAGGTACCCACCTTCTTCTGTTCTTGATGGAGGCGGGGGGGGGGGGGGGTGCTCTCCCCACAGTCTGCAAGACTGCCTGCCTCTCCAGGGCCAGTTCGTGGCAAGCCCAGCTCGGAACCTGGACCTTTGAATCCTAGTCTTTAGCTCTTTCTGCTCCTCAGTATCACCACCCTTTACTTCCCAAACTGTTGCCTACTGGCTGCAAACGGTCCTTTTGTAGGAAAGAGTCTCAGACTCATTCATACAAGTCAAGCAGAGGTGAAGCGAATCTGGTGAGAAGTGTTTTCTGTTTGTTTGGTTTGGTTTTTCTGTTGGTGGTTTGGAATCTTGCTAGACTTAGGACATTGTTTTTCCTGTCCCCAGACACACTTTTGGAGCCCATGATTTAACCGAGATCAACATGTACATTAAGAGAGTTCTTGGGGTGCCTGGAAGGCTCAGTCGGTTAAGCTTCCAACTTCGGCTCAGGTCATGATCTCACAGTTTGTGAGTTCGAAGCCCACGTGGGGCTCTGTCGGGCTCTGTGCTGACAGCTCAGAGCCTGGATCCTGCTTTAGGATTCTGTGTCTCTCTGTCCCTCTACCACTCCCTGCTCATGCTCTGTCTCTCTGTCTCTCTCTCAAAAATAGATAAATGTTAAAAAAAATTTTTTTTTAAAAACAGAGAGAGAGAGCTCTTAACCTCTGATGAGGCTTCAAACACACAAAATAGGAGGGGGAGGGCCATCAAAGGGGACAGTTCAGGGCCATCATTTCCCCCTTTCGAAAACAGCCATGCCCATTCTTCTAGGAGATGGGAGTCCCAGGTGTGGGGATGGGCAGCTGTGAGAGCCAGGACTCAGGCAAACCTTTGAATCACAGCACCCCTGACAGGGTCGACTCAAGTCTGTACTACCCCTGGAAGCACAGCAAAGTGAGCATGTTTGTAGATCCTGGAGTGGAACATTCCAGTGCCTAGAACAAAGTCTGGAGCATCGAGCGTTCTCAGTCAACACTTGTGAAATGAAGGAACAAATGATAGCTCCATCTCTTACATTCGAAATTTCTGTAATCACAAATAAGCAGCAAAAGACCAGAGTCCATCTGGGCTGCCCCCCATCCCTTCATGGCCAGAGAGAGACCCCAGTTCTCCTCATTCCCCTGGGAGATGATTCCTTCCTCCTCAATGTCCTTCCTTTTTTGCCTTGTTTTTCTTTTAATTCTTGCATGTCTTTAAGTCTCTTACTAAGAATACAAGTGACCCTGTTTCCTCTACTGTTTCCAAACCACCATCCATGCCATTTTCCCTTCAGTTTGCTTCTGGTGAAAAAAAAGTGCCTCCCAGAAATGTGACTCAGAGGTAATCAACGTAAATGTCATCCAAGGCCATGGGGAATTTCTTAGCCATGAGTCACATCCCCTGTGCTGAGAACCTGGGTTTTAGTCAAGGCAGAAAATTTCAAAACCAACCTCCAGAGACCCCCCCTTCCTCCCCAGTCTCATACCCACTGACTGCAGGAATTTTTCCTTGTCACTCTTTGTTGTTGCTGCCCTTGGCTGCAACTGGTGAAGGCTCCGGTCCCATTCCCTTCCCAGCAAACTTCCATGGCTGTGGACTTAAGCTCCCCAGCAGGAAGTGCCTGGCTGCTCCTCGTCTCCAGCAGCTGTGGCTGCCACCACTCATTTAGGACAGGGAGACGTAACCCACAGCCAGATTTTGCTGCAGGCTCGGGGCCAGGGCACCTCAGATTTTCCACTCCAGCTGGAAACAGGACATGAAAGGTACAGGTTAGGAAGGAGCCATGGCCACTGAGTTCAAAGGCCTCATTCATAAAGTTAAGAAAAAAAATTTTTTTCAGTATTTAGATTGCTCTGCTTTCTTTCTTCTTTTCTCTTCCCTCTCAAATTTGTAGAGTAGGTCCCAGTGCATGAATTTAAAAATAGGAAGGAAGGAAGGAAGGAAGGAAGGAAGGAAGGAAGGAAGGAAGGAAATCTAAACCTCACCAAATACAAACAAAGGTGACAATCAGACACAAGCTATCCAAATGGAAGGGAACTAAGTCTGTACCCACACGTGAAAGGCAGCAACATTTTGAGAAATTGTTATCCAGGTCATGGGGAGGTCATTGACAAGTTTTGAGGTCTCCCCCAAGTTGGAAAATGATTGAACCCGACTGAGCTTCCGGCACCCTTGCCTAAGACAGCATGGGCAGCCCTGAATGAGAGAAGCAGCCCAGCGCAAGGTTAAGTGCAGGAGCTGGGAGCCATTTGCGGAGTTCAAATTGTAAGAACAGAGATAACCCGTGCAAAACGAATGATCCTGGCACACGATGGGCCCTCACCAAATACTGGTGGAATGAGTGAATGAATATGTAAAGAGCTTCTCAGAGGCCTGGAGCACAGAGAGGCGCTCACTTAATACCAGTGGTCATTCCTGAGCTCATTATGGGAAATGATTGGGATCCTTTCCTGTCACTGAACTGGAGTTTGACCAGGAACTGTCAGGACACCACAGCACCAAGAGGAAGGGGAGGTTCAACAATACTGAGAGCATGTTCTCTTGCAGTGAGCAAGGCAGGTGAGAGCTAAACTGAAGTAACCACGACAGGAACAGTGAAGGGTCACTGTCTTCAGAAAAGGCAATGTCTGAATGGGTGCAAACTGAGTTGGACCCCTTCCAAAAGAAGGATCCCCCCCACCCAGCCCCAGTCCTGCTCTGCCTGGGAATTTCCTGGGCCAGCACTCAAGGGGTGAAGGAACAGTGTCTGCAGCACGGCACAGGCAAAACCTCTAATTTCAAGGGTAAACCTCAAAATTTAGGGTGCCCTCTACCTGAAGATGGCTAATTTACAAGTTAAAATGTGGCAGAAAGTCTCCCCGAGCTAGGAGAGAATTTGAACGCTATCCAGGCAACTCTGCATTAGCTAAGACCCTGCCTTACTAAAAAACGACAAACAAACAAAAACCCACCTCTAACTACTTGAAGCAAAAAAACAAAATTTTCTGGCTTACAAAATCAAACTTCCAGGAGAAGGGGTAGAGCTCACTTTAGGAACTAGTAGGACAGGGTCAGTCTCATCTTTTGTTGTTTGGGTTATTCCAGGCTTATTTCCAGGCCTTGGGACTTCCTAGCTTCAGTTTTTCTCATCTGTACAATGGGAATATTAACTTTCCCATCTACCTCACAGAATTAGTATACTGACCAGCTGAGAAAATACATGAACAGAGGTACCATAGCAGTCTGCTATAACACTTGTTTTGAAATGCAAATTTATTCAAAGTAGACTACTATAGTATGGGATACTTTGAGCATATGCAAATTTCTCACGTGCAAGTTTTTCTTAAAAAAGAAAAAACTACAGGGGCGCCTGGGTGGCGCAGTCGGTTAAGCGCCGACTTCAGCCAGGTCACGATCTCGCGGTCCGTGAGTTTGAGCCCCGCGTCAGGCTCTGGGCTGATGGCTCAGAGCCTGGAGCCTGTTTCCGATTCTGTGTCTCCCTCTCTCACTGCCCCTCCCCCGTTCATGCTCTGTCTCTCTCTGTCCCAAAAATAAATAAACGTTGAAAAAAAAAATTTAAAAAAAAAAAAAAAGAAAAAACTACATTAATACAGAAAACTGTACCCAGCTGAGCCAAGTCTTGTAGGGATTCATAAAATACACACATGCGCACATTTCACACATTGCCCCCTACCTTGTGGATGTATTGTCCTACCCATTCCACTTACCTTACCCAAGGGTCTTGTCCTACAAGGTTATGCTTGGCTATTATTATTGTGAACTTTCCTATATTAAAAAATGCTTATTCAACATCTGAAACATGTCTAAGTATCCTGATTTAAAAATACCAAACACGTCACGAAGAAAGAAAATGTTATGTATCGAGAAGCTTGAAGTTAACAAAGCATTTTGAAAGAATCAAGAGAACATGTGTTATTTCCCAAACAACAGACATAAAGGAATCCACAATGCTGAGACAATAGAAGAAACATCTATGGATGGAACAACTCTGAGTGCTAAGACGTCAAGAAGAAGTCCTGAAGAAATAGAAGAAATGGAAAGGCGAGCATCATTGAGATCGAAAAACCAAACAGTGCAAAGAGGGGGACAACATTTCTCACAAAGCGCAAGTGCTCCCTCTATACAGGAGCTTAAGGCAAAATGCCAAATTCTGCAGAAGTGGCACCTGTTAGTACTATGAGTGGCTGATTTGGTGGTTTCAAACTTCATTACAATTTCCAAAGCCTTCAGCTGTTAGGTGTAGCCCCATGTGCAGATGAGAAAGCCATGGAAGAATGTCCAGCAGGGATACAGAAGTTAACTGAAAACGACGACTATCCATGGGGTCAAATTTTCAATTTTGATGATGCGGGTCTCTATTATAAATGCATGCTTCAAAGGGCCTGTATTTCAAAGACAGAATAACAAGCTCCAGGATTTCAAGACTGCAAACTCTGATGACCTTCCTTCTATCACTTCACAGTGACTTGCGAGCTGCAGTGCCGGCTTCTATAAGCAAACTTCAGGTCTTTTTCAAGAGAAAGCACCATATTTATTGTAGTATTCGCGCATTTCTCAATCATTTAACATGTGTGAGGCTGTGTTTTTATTAGATTTTTATCTTTTTTAGGTCACTGACAAAATTTTTAGGTGGCCGCAGTTTTCCCTAAGCCCTCTGATTTTTACTGCGCGATTCTGCACAGTGAGGGGAGTTTGGGGAACACGTGCGTCATATGGTAGCAGAACCGACTATACTGTAATGAAATATATAAATGCACTGGGATGTTACTATCTAGATCTTTCAACTCCCACATGTTTCTCACTCAACCACAGGCTACAGGTGTGAACCCCTAAATTAAACTGGGCCCCAGGATCCGAACCCTGCAAGCTCCTCCTTATTCCTTGAGGCCCTCAGAGCTGAATCAAATGTCTTGACAGGCCTACACTGTGCCGCGACTTTTTGAAGGACTCCCCAAAATCCCATCTGTCCTCCGGAAGCATGTCCTTTCATCTTAATCTCCATTAATCTTGTCCTCTCTTTCTCGGGGCTACCTGCTAGATGCCCTGCATATCCATGTGGTTCCTATTGTCTGCTTTCCAATGAGCAAGCACCTCCTCCCCTTCTCCATCATCAGGTGGCGCTGGCTGAGATGTCAGAGCCTGATCAAAGCTGGTACCCTTCCCTGCGTAATCAAGGGAGCAGCCAGAGAAAGCTAGCACAGCTCTTACTGTGACACAGATACCCGTTCTCTGCAGGAGCCTCAGCTGTGGGCTGGGCATCCTTCAGGCCGCCCTTGGGCTGTTCTGGAAGGCTTGGCTCTTCCGCAGGACTCTTCTGAAGATCTGCCTCTGCAAGAGCAACCTGAGACCAGCCCTGCAGGAGGTGAGGAGAAGGGGATGGAAATCAGACCCCCATGGCCACCTAGAAAACCATATTTTAGCCACTGCCATTTGCGAAATGCTTTTCCTGGGGAATTTTATTATTCTTTCCTGACTACCTAACACATGTCAGACTTTGGAGAGTTAAGGAAATCTCCCACTGTGTAAGCTTTATTTTACTTTTAAAAGTGAGTTTCTAGCCCTTCCTGTTTCTAAACTCCAGTAGCTTTGTCTATATAAGAACACCACTGTGCAGCTCAGCTAAGACAACCCCAGAATGAAAGGTGTAAATTATGTCACTCCAATGAGGCAGAAACTTCAAAACTATTTTAGCACTAGAGTCTAAAAGTGGAGATCAATAGAATTCTTCTGAAATCTGACTTTCCTTAACCCATTGGTTCAGCTGAATTGTGTGTGGTTTCAGAGTGGTTTTCAATGGGATCACACAGAACTTGACTAGCAATTAGGAGAATTGTGTATGATTCCAAATTCATCTCCTGACCTCTTAGCATGTGAATATTTCAGCTGTAAATCACAGACCACAATAACGTAATGGTAAGCAGCATCTACCGCAAAAGTGAAAAAGGTAACATGTGTTGGGAAGGATGGTTGTGTAGAATAATTTCAATAAGAAGTGCATTGCTTTTAAATCAAAGTCAGACATCTACACTGACAGTCAGGGATTTGCCTAGGAATATCTGAGCTTGGAAATACGGTGGAGTCCTATCCATATGAGCAAGACAAGCGAGTTTTGGTGCTAGGCTTCCTGGGTTTGATTCTTGGCTCTGCCATTAATAGTTGTCTGACCTTCAGGATGTCACTTTCTGTCCTCTATTCCCTGAACTGTGAAATAAGCATCATAATGACACCTGACTCATTGGTTATTATAAACATTCAATGCAAAATTCATGGAAAGTATCAGGTACACAGTAGAAACGCAATTAAATGGTTGCTATTTTTAACCATCTCAAGTTACCTTATGAACAGTCTAGTATAACATAGAGTTTTATTCAAAAGTATTCACTGTGGTTATTTCTTTAAAAGGTGCAATTCTCCTAATAATATCACCTTTCATGAGCTGATAAATGGAAGGCATCTGCCACATAGTGAGCGCTCAATACATGTTACCTATTATGGACCATCTCAAACTATCTAGGATGCTATCTGAAGAACACTCAAAAATATTTATTGTTATTTTGTAAGAGATGTAGCCTTCAGTTCTTTCTGTTTGAGCCCAAATACAGGTTTCGGTTCTGATAAGTGACTTATTTTAAACCCTGAGTTCATGAGGTCACTCTTGAAGGAATCACAGCCAAATGTGGTTGTTTATGTTGAAAGAGGAGAGGGAACACAAACAGAGCAGAAATCTATAGAAAATACACCAGTTCCCCCAAGAATTTGCGGGGCCCCTCCCTCCCTTCTGCAGGGGGTCTGCAGGCCTAACTCATGGGGCACTGGAATGCTAGAACCCACTCCCCCACAGCTTGCCAGACCTGATTTTGCTCATTTCTTCCCTTCTTCCAGGGACTCCTTGTTTCGGTTGGGAGCTTGCAACTGGGACTGGGGAGAATGTTTACACCATGAAAACTGACCAATGCTACAAACCAGGGAGTTCTTTTCTGGATAGCCATTTGTTAAATATTTAATAGCACACACTGCATGGTGGTGCCTGAAACTTTTTTCCCTCTTGTAGGAGTCCTCTTTCCAGAGATCCTCCAAAGGCAAGGGACCATCTGCCACCCCTGCTGCTGGTGTCCCTGTGGGGAGCCTATTACCATCTGGCCCTCTGCAGAGCTGTGCTCCCCCTGATGGGCTGCCCACCTCTTCCACCAGAGAGCAGGCGGCAGGATGACTCTCTCTTGTCACTTTATCCCCTCAGTCACCACAATACTAACACACAAACTGCAAAGACACAGGCAAATGTCTTTACAAATGGGTTAATATACTTTTAGCAGTCCCCCCCCCCCCCCGGGGAAGAGAAAGACCACCAGTCCTCCTAACACTAATTTTAGTCAGTCATCAATCTTTTCATTTTACCTAGTGATCCAGACATGAACTCAAACTTTTTAACTGCTAAAAGATGATAGCACGATTGATCAGTTTGAGTTTTGTCTCTTTTTCCTGTCTTTTCTCCCTTTGAGGCTCTAATTGTCACAATTACAAAGAGAACCAGGAGAAAAGACTAGAAAAAACCCTGAAGATCTGGTTAAATCAACAGCTCCTATCATTGCCATGGTTACAAGTAATAATTGTCCTTCACTAGTATGTATCTGCCCCTGGCTAGACAGATGGGGGAGTTTTCCTACCTACTAACACCTTCCCCAGGAAATGAAATGTCATTGGCCCAGGACACCCTAAACAGAATTTTCCCTGTCTCAGTTCCGTTGACAACTGCCTCTTGAAATTTCTGTGGCCATTTATTCTGGTTTAACAGGAATTTCTCCTCCCAAGGCCTTGGCCCAGAATTCCCTGAGTTCTTCACTGAGTTTACTGGGGTTCCAAGTGGCCTCCATTCCGTTCCATAACCACCACAGCCCAGACTCAGAGTAAGGCTCCCCTAAACAGAGAGTTAGAATAGGGGAGTGAATGGGATTTGTCCCAAAGAGCCAGAACTTGAGTGGAGATTTCCTAATGACATAGCGAGGGGTAGAAAGAGCCACAGAGCAAAATTGGAACAGAGTCTGGACAGAGAACAGAACTGACACTGGGAAGCTTGAGGTCTCAGAGGAGAAGGGGAACTGAAAATGAGAGATATTTGCTACATTCATAAATGAGGTCTGTCCACAATGGGTGCCACAGCAGAGGGCACCAGGCTTCTGTAAAAAGGAGGCTTGCCCAATACAGACTTGGGTTACTCTCCATTATCAATAGAATCTCTCATTTCTCTGAAAGTTGATTTCATTCCCAGGGGGAAAAAAAGAAGGAGAACGTTCCTATCAGTGTAACAGTTGAGGTAGAAGTACCAAAAACAGATTCATATTTGTGGAGACAAACCCAAATGTTTTGTTCCCCATGTAAAATTCAAACAAAACACCAAAACAAAAACATTTCTGTTTGGAATGCAGTCTGAGTTCCCTGAATGTTTTGAAATTTAAATCCAGTCCCAAACCGAAAGTATGTTTGGCTAGTCCTCAATTATTAAAATTTAGGGGCATTTGAGGGAAATTTTATCCATATACTCTGATCTGTTTGCTTTCAACTCATCAAAAAAAATCATTTAAATCCTATTTCATCTCAAGAAATTTTTACAAAATCAAAAAACAGGAAGTTCTATTGTACAAAGAGTAAACAGATTGAAACACCAAGCTGTTCTCATTTCGTGGGATTTGCCTAGACCAAAGAGACTGAATGAATTCTAAACTTGGCACGATGCAGCCTTGCCTCCCTACCAGACTCATTCTATCACATGCAAACAGCCATGAAGTGCTCAGAGAAGACAAATTTTCATGAATTTTTGATTCGCATACAAAGCGTTGTTCATATCAAGCTGGCGTAGAAACTTAAAAAGCATGAAAAGTTTCTGTTCTTTTTGTTGTGGCTCCAATCTCAGTTTCTCTTGGGACTCCATGGCACTGTTCCAGTTTTCTCATTTTGCTGGAGCTCAGGTCTCTTGAGGAAGAGGGAGTCCCAGCATATGTCACTCTCACACACATATACTGAAGGGTTTTCTTCATTGACTATAGTGACTGGAACTGCAATCATTTATTTTGCTATAATTTGCAGTGATCATGTGAACTGCCTTGTCACATTTAAAGAGAAAGTTTATAAAATCCCTAAATTGTTTTCCACGATAGCTAACTCATTAGCTTTATTTTTTTTTTTTCTTTAGTTGTTCAGCTTTTCCACTGGGAAAGGATAATATGTGAAATGCTGGCATTGCAAATACCAATGAGTTTAAGTAAAGATCACTTTTAAATTGACCAGATGACCATAAACTTTTGAATTCTTAGTCTCTTAGAAACTACGTGAGATCCAAGCACAAAAACATTAGACTTAAGTTCAAGAAGTAATAAGAAATGACAACACTAGAGAACCAGCCAAAAGGCTGGAAGGAAAAGAGACACACAGAAGAGTGTGAAGTAACAGATTCTTTATCAAGGAAGAACTTTTAAATCTCCAACAATAGACAGGTGCTATTATAATCAGGCTCAATATAGTAGATGGGTTTCCTTAATTGCTCTCATTGTTTGCCTTTCCCTGCACCCACAGTTTGCCAAGGAACTTTTTGCTTGTCACTCTGTTGTAAAGCCCTAGACCTAGAACCTTTTTTAAAAATCAGCTTTACTGAGCGATACTTTATATGCAATAAAATACCCCCATTTAAAAATGTATAGTTTGGTGAGTGTGATTAATGTATAATCGCCATCACGATCAAGATATAAAACATTTCCATCATTCAGAAAGTGATATTATGCCTTGGTGCAGTCAATCTCATTTTACCATCTCCCGCCCCAGGCAATGACTACTCTGGTCTGTTATTACAGTTCTAGAAAAATCTAGAATTTCATGTATATCGAATCAGGTAGTCTTCCACATCCGGCTTCTGTCACTTAATATAATGCTTTGGAGATTTGCTGTGTTGTTTCATGTATCAGTTCTTTATGTTGCTGAGAAGTATTCCATTGTTAGGAAATACTACAATTTGTTTATCCATTCATCAGTTATAGGTATTTGGATTGTTTTCAGCTTTTAACTACTGAAAATGAAGTTGCATATCTTTGTGTGAACACATATTATTTTTCTCGTTTAAGTATCTAAGGATTGAATTGCTGGGTCATATGATAAGTGCACATCTAATTTTATAAAAAACTGAGAAACGTTTTTCCAAAGGACTGTATCATCTCACACTTCCCATCACTAATGGAAGAGAGTTCCAGTTGCTCTATATCCTCACCAACACACAGTATTATAAGTATTTTTAATTTTAGTCATTCAAGTACATGTGTAGCAATAACTCCTTGGGGTTTTTTACATTTATTTATTTATTTTGAGAGAGCAAGCATGCACGCATGATTGGGGGAGGGGCACAGAGCTAGGGGGAGAGAGAATCCCAAGCAGGCTCTGTTCTGCCAGCGTGGAGTTGATCATGAGGCTTGAACTCACAAATGGTGAGATCATGAAACCAAGAGTCCAGCGCTTAACCAACTGAGCCACCTAGGTGCCCCAATAACTCATTGTTTTTAATTTGCATTTCCCTAATGATGACTGAAGTTGAGCATTTTTTCATGTCCTTATTTACCATTTGTATATCTTCTTTGGTGAACTGAATCTCCAAACCTTTTGTCCATTTGTTTCTTACTTATTACATAGTTGTAAGAGTTCTTTATATATTCTGGCTACCAGTCCTTTTTAATATATCTGTTTTTCAAATATTTTCTCCCAGTCTGTGGCTTATCTTGTCATTTTCTTGATAATGTCTTTTGAACAGCAAATATTTATAATTTGGAAGAAGTTGGTTTATTAATTTTTATTTTTCAAGGTTTGTGCTTTTTGTATTCTGAGAAATCTTTGTCTAACCCACTTTAATTTTTTTGTGTGTATTTTCTACTAGAAGTTTTATAGTTTATCTCTTACATTTAGGTCTATTACCTACTTAAAATGAATTTTATATATGGCATAAGGTAAAGGTCAAAGTTCATTTATTTCCTTATGGATATCCAGCTGTTTTTTTTTTTTTTTTTGAAAAGACTCTCCTTTTTCCATTAAATTACACTGGCGCCTTTTTTGAAAATTGATCAACCATATATGTGTGGATCTATTTTTGGATTCCCTATTTTGTCTGTATCTCTCCATTAATTTAAGTCTTTAATTTCTCTCAATAGAGTTTTATGTTTTAGTGTACAGGTGTTATACATATTTTGTTAAATTTATCCCAAAGTCTTTCATGTTTTTAGATGCCATTTTAATGTCATATGTTTAAGATTCCATTTCTAGTGCTTTGTGACTAATATACAGCTGATTTTTGTTTAATCAATTTGCATGTTTCAACCTTGCTAAATTCACTTATTCGTTCTTATAACTTTTTTGTAGACTTTTAAAATTTATTCCATGTAGACAATCATGTTGTCTGTAAATATAGTTTTACTTCCTTTGTCCAATCTCTATGGCTCCCATGCCCCTAGAATCTCCAGTACAATGTTGAATACAAGTAGTAAAAGAGGACATGACCCTTGGGGAAATCATTCAGTCTTTTATCATCAAGTATGATGTTAACTGTAGGTTTTCCATACCTGTTGTGTGTGTTTTTTTAAATCAGGATAAAGAAACTCCCAACTATTTCTCATTTACTGGGTTCTTTTATCATGAATAAGTGTCAAATTTTGTCAAATGCTTTATTTGCATCTAATGAGATGACCATTTTACTTTCTCAGTATGTTAATATGATGAATTACAATGATTTTTTTTATTAAACCAAATTTAAGCATTCTTGAGGTAAACATGATTTGATCATGATGTATTACTTTTTAATATATTGACGGATTTAATTTGCTCAAATTCTGCTAAATATTGGGGGGGGGCTATGTCATGAGGAAAATTGGTCTCTGTGTTCTTTACTTGTAATGTCCTTGGTTTTGGTATCAGGGTAAAGTTAATTTCATAAAATGATTTGGGAAGGATTCCCAATTGAATTAGTAATAGTTTTCCCTTAACATTAGGTTCACCAGTGAAGCCAATGATGCCTGGAGTTTTCTTTGTGAGAAGGATTTTTAGTATAAATTTGATTTCTTTAATAAGATATAGAATTATTCACATTTCTTGAATGAGTTTCAGTAGTTTGTGTCTTTCAGAGATTTTGTCCTATTATCTAAATTGTTGAGTTTAGGGGTGCCTGGGTGACTCAGTTGGTTAAGCATCCAACTCTTGTTTTTGGCTCAGGTCATGATCTCACGGTTCATGAGATTGAGCCCTGTGTTGGGCTCTGCACTGTCAGTGAAAATTCTCCCTCTCTAAATAAATAAATAAATGACCATTTAAAAAATAAATAAGTTGGTCAATTTTTATCATAAAATCGTTTATAGTATTCATCTCTGGTACTTCTTTAATTTATGAGGAATAAATGACATTGAGGAAAATTTGCCCAGTTGGGCGTACTCTTCTATGAATTTTGAGAAACTCATGCCTGTCACGTAACCACCACTATAATCAAGACATAGAACATTTCTAATACCCCAAAAAGGTTTCTCATGTTCCTTTGGAGTCCGAGTCCCTGGCAACAGATGACCTGATTTCTATCCCTGTAAGTTTGCTTTTCTACAGTGTCATCTAAATGGAGTCATACACTACATAGCCTTTTGAATATGCCTTCTTTCAACTTAGCTTAGTGCTATGTATCAGTGGCCCATCCTTTTTCATTGGTAAGTAGTACTCCATTGTTTGGATGCACCACAATTTGGTTTTGTATTCACCAAAGAAGATTTGGGTTGTTTGGCAATGTGAATAAAGGTACTATAAACATTTTTGCTTTTTTTGTGAATACATATGTTTTCATCTATCTTGGGTAAATATGCAGTTCTGCTTCATGTTTCTGAAGCTCTCTTATTAGGTGCATATGCATCTAGGATTGTTATGTCTTCCTGATGAATTTATTCCTCTCTCATTAATAAATTTCCCTCTTTGTCTCTGTTATTATATATTCTGCTGTGGACCAACGTACTGCACTCATGGAATAGTCTATTAAAAAAGCCCTGGTGATTTTTTTCTCTTTCACCCTGAAGAATGTATTGAGATCAGGGTTGCCCTAGTTATCTCAGACTAGGGTTATAAAGCAATGCTGATCACCTTCAGATCAGAGCCTGGCCAAAGAGAAATCCAGTTGGCAAAAAAGCACTAGATTGCCTGAAAAAATTTTTTTTTTAATTTTTTTTTCAACGTTTATTTTTATTTTTGGGACAGAGAGAGACAGAGCATGAACGGGGGAGGGGCAGAGAGAGAGGGAGACACAGAATCGGAAACAGGCTCCAGGCTCTGAGCCATCAGCCCAGAGCCTGACGCGGGGCTCGAACTCCCGGACCGCGAGATCGTGACCTGGCTGAAGTCGGACGCTTAACCGACTGCGCCACCCAGGCGCCCCGCCTGAAAATATTTTCAAATATCACAGTTTTGAATCTACTCAAACCAACAGGAAATTAAAATTCATTGAAACCTCCTATATTAAGACTCCCAAGCCAGAATGAGTCAAATGTGAGATGATGAAATGTCAAGACTGATTTTTGAGGTTTTGGTTCATGAACTTTTTGGTTACTCCCTTTTTCTCTCCTCTGTCTTCCTGAGTTTCTTTGAAACTTTTTGCAGATTCATGTAAATCATTCCTGTGCCCAGGATTTTCATAAACATTAGGACAGAAAACTACCCTAATATCCTTCTGTCATTCTTCCTTCCTTCCTTTTTCTCTTCTCTTATGCCACATTTTTCTTTCCTCCCTATCGTTAAACATTTATTTATCAAGTGCCCACTATGCATAAAATACAGTTGTTCTCAAAATTTTTCATCATGACCCATAGTAGAAAACACATTTTTACATCAAAACCCAGTACCCTCCCCCCTTTCTCCTTCCCCTATCTCTTTCTCCCTCCTCCCCCCGACTCCCTGCCCCCTTCTCCAATCTCTCTTCCTATCTCTCTCTCATCTGGTTTGAGTGCAATACTGTATTTGTTAACAGAACAGTGTACAACAATACCAGGACCTAGGCCCCAGCAACTCTAATCTAATTGGTTAGAGCAGAACTCATAGACCAGTTTTAAAAGCAGCCCGGGTGACTTTAATATGGAGTCAGGGCTGAGAGGTATTCAACTTAATAGTGTTGAAGGCCCTTGCATCTCCTTTCCTGGGAAACTGAGATTAAATTATTGAAGGAATTGCACTGGGTGTTGTATGGAAGCGATGAACCACGGGAATCTACCCCCAAAACCAAGAGCACATTGTATACACTATATGTTAGCCGATGTGACAATAAACTACATTTATAAAAAGAAGAAAAAGAGAAAAAGAAAACAAAATTATGGAAGGAATTGGCCACAAGTAACCCAGTGAGGCAAGATGGGAGCCCTGAGATCTTGCTTGTATGTATACCCCACCCCTGCATGCTTAAAGCGGCTGGATATATAGGTAGTTCATTGTCCTCTACCTAGCATGGCCTGAAATCCTTGTCTTCTCTTTCACTATAGTCTTTAGGTACTGCCCCTACCATTAATATCTCTGCTGTTACTGGTTCTTAATAACCTATATGCTGTCAAGAGCCTAAAGTGTACTCACTAATAGCTGGAAACCATCTTAATAAAGACCAAGCCTTGTTCAACTGGTCAACATTGATCATTTCCTTGAGTTAAACTAGCTCAGACAAAACCCAGAGCAAGGCTTGTTCTTTTTGTAGTTAACTAGAATCCATGAGGAAGCGCAGGTGGTACGACTTTCAGGCCTCGTCCCGCAGGCAGAACCAGGCTGGGAGCAGAGAGAGGACAGCACACTTATCCCCCTCTACTGATGACCAATTACAGGGCCAGCCTGCTGACAGCTGACATGTCTGTTTCAGACACCGTGGCTCAAGCTGGGGTTTGGATTCCTTCGAACAACCTACACGTAAGGAAAGGAAACACCAACGTGATTTTCTTTGACACTTTCCCCCAAGTTCCTTTTCCACTATTATTGTTAGAAATTCCAGAAAGAAAACCACTGAATTAAGCATTACAGACATTCCTCCCTGGAAGAGAATCGGGTGTGTAGGTTTTGAGCTTACGATGAAAGTTCTTCTGTACCGAGATACTTGGTAACCCAGGAAAAGCCACAGGGACTCCATGCCTAGCTTCTCTAGGGATAAAATGGGGTCAACACGTTGACTTCAAAGCCCAAGCTAATAACCCTAGCCTTGCTTGAATTTTCCTGATTGGATGTTGGGATGTTCAGGAAAGATGTGGACTCTCCTCAGCAGAAGCTAAAGTGAGCTCGAATGGCAGTCAGGGTCCCTGCAGGAAGCATATCACACACTCAGAATAGATGACTGGAGAGAGTTTATAAATGGATAATTTGCAGGGGTGCGTGTCAAACCTACAAGGGATGATGGAGCACCCCAGGGCTCCCGGTAGCCCTGTGCCTTCCCATCCTCAGGACTGAAAGGACAAAGAGATAAAAAGCAGTTCCTGGAATCTGGTGAGACCTGCCATTGTAGGAGCTGTGGTCATCAGTAGAGGCTTACAGCGGCTGCCAACCCGCAGCCCCGCAGGGAGGGATGGGGAAGCAAATACCCCAGCCTCCCCCTCCCCCACCCTGTGATCTCCTGCTGTGCCTCCCTTTGGCTGAACCCAGCAGGAAATGAGGGCAAAGGAGCCCAGCTGGTGCAATCCTTACAGGCCAGCCTCCTAGGGCACAGAGCAGGGCAGCAGGGTAATGGGGGGGGGGGGGGGGGGGGAGGGGAGAGTGGATCCAAGGGGCAAACAGAATATCCAGCAGAGCTGGAGAAAAGCCCATGTCCACCCAGAGAAAGAACAAGTCCCCAAATACACATCCACAGTGTATACCCCTACTTCAACATTATATCTTAATGCCTTTTAAATAAACTCTGTGCACACAAACACACAATCAACTATAAAGACCTATACATATTCCTATTATTCTTAATACTGTTTTTCAAAGGGGAATGAGAAAACTCTAGTGATTGGATGTCAGGAGCTGAGCATATAAAATAATTTAGCAACTGTAAGATACAGAGGCTGTTATCAGGCTGCCTCCACCCCTTTGCCCTGCTCCATCTGGCCCCACCTGCAACACCAAGTGGCCCCACTAGAAATTCCAACAGCATAAGCTACAGTCCCTTTGCCTTCTCACTGTTGATTTTCCTCCCTTCAGCTCCTGCAGGGCGGAATGTCAGCTGAGTGGCAGGGAGCCTGCTCACCGAGGGGCTGGATGATTGCTTTGGAAACCCATCCCTCTACTGGAATTTAATAAAAACCACCCACCAGACCCAGGGTGGGGGCATTGGCTCTTTAAATGATGTGTTCCTTTGAGGGGGGGAAAATCTATCTGTGCCAGTAAAAAAGAGAAAGAATCTAACTATTCAAAGATGGAAGAAAAAATGTTTTTAATTTGTAACTTTGCTAATTTCATTCCCCTGCCCAAAGCTCTTTGATGGCTATCATTGCTGAGAAAATAACTTTCAAATGCTTTTGCCTGAGCTTTGCCCTCAGCTTTTTCTAACAAAATTCTCATGACTCTCTGTCAATTGTCCTTCTTCCATTAAAATGATGGACTCAGAGAACATTTTCTGGGTAATTCCAGGTGAGCTCCCACACACAGGTTTCTCACGCTTTACACCAATGGTTTTCAACCCAGGGCAGTTTGCTACCTAGGGGACATTTGGCAATATCTAGAGACATTCTTGATTGTCATAACCAGAAAGGGGACCTGCTCCTGGTATCGAGTGGCTAGATTCTAGAGATATTGCTAAACATCCCATAATGCACAGACAGCCTCCCACAGCAAAGAGTTATCCAGCCTCAAATGACAACAGTGCCGAGGTTGAGGAAAGTTGGTTGACACTATGCCAGGGTGTCCTCCTCCTCTCCACATCAGAATCCTGTCCATTCATTCATCACCTAGACCTGCATTATCCAACAAAGTTAGCCACTTACCGTAGGTGGCTAGTGAAGCCTGGAAATGTGGCTAGCACAAATTGAGATGTGCTGTGTCAAATAGTCATCAGATTTCAGAGACTTACCGTGAAAATTAGAATGTTGAATGTTTCCTTCATAATTTTTATATTGGTTACATGTTGAAGCAATATTTTTGGATATACTGGATTAAGTAAAATACATTATTAAAATTAATCTTATTTATTTTTACTTTATTAATGTGGCTACTAGAAAATGTTAAATTACATATGTAACTGAATTATATTTCTATTAGTAGTGGTCTAGACCAGGTGTTAACAAAGCTTTTCTGTAAAGGACCAGTTAGTATTTTAATCTTTATGGCCCACACGTGGTCTGTCACCTATTTTCTCCTTCTCCTCCTACAGTCTCTTCATCCTCCTTCAACCTTTTAAAAATATAGAATCCATCCTTAGCTCCAGGGCTATAGAGACACAGGCCTTGGCCCCAGATGGAGCCTATGGGCCATCGCTGGCTGACCCATGGAGATCAAGGAGCTACAGAAGGAATCTCTCCTGCCTGCTCTTTCACCAAGAACTTGGACTCCTCCACATCTTTCCTTCTATAAATACTGATGTCTGCATCTCAGCCCTTCCTAAATCCATTAGCTCCTAGAAAGTTGATACCATCTTTCCCAACATGGATCCTCCAGAGAGATGAGCAAGATGGCTCACACCACGAATGGCCCAATGGGGAAGGCAGGAGCACACAGGGGTGAGGCACCCAGGCTATGGCTAGTTCCAAGGACCTCCATGACCTTTCATTTTCCTTAGCTCTAAGTGGAGCCAATGGTACGACCTAACACAGAGAGTAAGTGTGAGGGTTGATGGAATAACAGACAAATAGAGCACTCAGCACTTGGCCATGAACATAGCTGTGCTTCTCATTACCATTATTATTTTTATGAGTAACCATTAGAATTATTAAAAATCAAGTATGCATTGAGTTATAGAGAGAAATAGGAAAACGATTCTTCTTTTTCTTCTTGTTATTATGATTATGTTTTAAAAACCCAAGTATTTATGAATTGAATTACAAAGTCTATAGAATTATAGCCTACAGCATCCAAAAATCTGATTGTTTTTCCAGGGAGTTACACACACGCATGAATGTGTATATGTTGGCAGCTCAGAATTAACGGAGTATTTTTTCAAGTTCTAAATTCCTCTCAAATGGGAACGAAGTGTTCTCCTGACCCTTCCTACACTTCATATTACTGTCGACATCTGCAACTAATTGGTGATCTATACGTCAAAACTGTGACCAATGCAAAAAACCTTTAGCAAAGCCTGCCCGGGTTTGGCTGACCCTTCTTAATGTATTTCAGATTAAGACTAAAACAAGCCACCTTTTAACTGTTCGACTGAGTACCAAACAGTAGCAGTGAATATTTATCAAACATCAAATAACAACATGATCAGATAACATGCTTACCAATGAAAATCTAATTTCGAGCATTTCTTAAATTTCATTTGAATTTTTAAAACTCAGACATTTTTGAAAGCATAGAGGAATATATTGTCAGCATGCAATTTGATTGATTACAGTAACCCTTTAAGACAACAAATCAAATTATGACTATCTGAATATCTTTGTAGTAAAGGAATGACACTTCAAGAAACCATACGAAGAGGCAACATAGCATTTTGTTAAAGAGTTTGGGCCCTGGAATAAATAGGCCTGCATTTGGGTCACAGCTTTACCATTTACTAGGTATGTGATGCTGGGCAAGCTACTCGACTGCCCTAACTAAGCCTCTGCCTTCATCTATGAAATGGGGACTGCAGAAGCTTCTTCATAGGGGAATCCCTGGGAGGATTAAATGTGATACATTTAAAGCAAAGTGTCTCCCACACTGCAAACTATGTGTTTCAAACATTAGGAGCAAAAAGGCTTTGAAACATACAGACTAGACAAGTAACTATTTTCTTTAAATTAAATTGTATAAAAGTAATGGACTCCATAACCTATTTGTGTGTTTACTAATTGACCTACCCTCTGTTCTTTGGGGGACTAGTTAAATACATATTCTACTCATGGACCTGACTACATAGAGTTGCCCACATGAAAAGAAGCTTCTTGCAAAACAACAACCACATTCCAACTTAGGGCTTATATGCAGCTATTTGTTTTCTTGGTCTAGTATCTTAGTTCTGGGGCCAGTCTTCCCCAGCTGCCAGTCATGGCTACCTGTGGCCAAATTTCAGTTTCATTCCATCTGAAGAATGATGGCTTATCTTATCAAGACCCCCCCAACCCCCAGGGCAGAGCCTACATCTTCATACCATCCTAACAGGCTCTCCAAATTTGGCAAATATCTACCCAGTTATTTTCGTGAGATGTGGTAAAGGCAAACAAAGACTCAGGAACTTCATTTCTAAAATATAATTTTGGGGGTGCCTGGGTGTCTCTGTCGGTTAAGTGTCCGACTTTGGTTCAGGTCATGATCTTGCAGTCCATGGGTTCAAGCCCCGCATCAGGCTCTGTGCTGACAGCTTGGAGCCTGGAGCCTGCTTCGGATTCTGTGTCTCCCTCTCTCTCTCTGCCCCTCTGCCTCTCACGATGTGTCTCTCAAAAATAAATAAACATTAAGAAAATAAATATAATTTTGTTCATCTATGACCCACGTTATTCAAAAATAGATTTTATATGACAAAGTTCATTTATTTTTAACATATTAATAGTTTGGAGAATGATGATGAGACTTTGGATTTTTTCCATTGATATCTGCATGTCTCAAGCTCTGGGTGATGCATCTCTATTACTGTAGACATTGTCTTCTACCTGTGCTGTCACTTATTACTGTTGGACCAGTAGTCCGTAAAATGAAGGGGCCTATAGCCTGATACCTCTGCAGATATAGGATTCCCCAGAGCCAAAAATATAGGCACAGTGGCCATATTCACCTCAAGGGGACAAGCTCCTTGGGCTGGAGTATTGATGTACTTTAACCTTCCTTCATTTGTAGGGTTCCAAAGCTACTTGGAGTTCAGGAAAATGCACCAACCACTTGGCCATGCCAAGTTTTCCAGGCTCTTCTGGAAACTGTGGCCACCTCCAACAGAAGACCAGGTCACCAAGGAACCTTGAACATAATCCTCTAAAGCCACATTTAGGAGGAAAATTGTCTGCTCCCACACCTGAAGTTACTGATAGGCTAGGCCAGTCCCTCTTGCATGATCAGGGTAGGATGTGTCCATGGGGAAATCAAATATCAGTGGTGCCCAGCACCCAAGTATGTGTTGCAGTAGGGAAGGAAAAGTTGACCATTGACTAGGGTGCCTCCAACCAAGCTGCTTAGGCAAGGTGCTTGGCGATTTGGGTATATTATCTCATTTAATCCATAGCAGATCTTTGGAATTAGGCATTTTCCTCCTTGTTTAACAGCCGAGGAAGCTGAGGTTCAGGGAGGTTAAATCGATCATTTGCCCAAGTTCCTGCAGAGTCCAACCCAAGTCTGACCAATATATTCACACTCAGACCACTAGAAAAGGGCAGAAGGGGGTGTGCCAAAACTGTCCCCTGATTGCCTCTCTCCCCACACCGCCCCCCCCCCCCCCCCGCCCCCATCTCTTTCTCTCCAGGGTGCCAGAGTAATATGGCTGTTCTGTTCTGCTCTCAGTTTCCTAACTCAGAGCACTGGAGTCCTCTGCTTGGCTTGAATTCATTCTGAGCTGAGAGCTGGCCAGCCCTCAGCAACGCAGAGCCGTCCATCACTCATGTCTCAGGTTTGCTCCTCGGAGAGCTGGAGTTGACCACAACTGCTTTGGCACAGTTCCACTGTGAGGGAGTCACAGAACTGGCATTTAAGTCCGGAGCGGAAAAAACACCCCAAGCTTGTTCGTTTTTTCTGACAGGTGCTGGAGCCCATGAAAGGTCAGATTCCAGCTCGCAGTCACATCCTGGCTTAGCCGTCTCCAGGCACACAAAGGCCTGTCTGTCTCACCCGAGCGCAGGGAGTAAGGACCCAGGCCAAGGGCTTAAAATGGCCGCCTGATGGCCTGCGCCTGCTGATCCATTCCTTCACGGGCATTGGCCTAAATGAAGCATTGGGAAACCCAGCTGCCAAGGATGTGTGAAACAGGCGAAATGAAGAAGAATGCAGGCTTTTTTCTGATTTGTAATTGCAAGAGATATTAACCCCCCAGCAGCCCATGAATCCATACCCTGACGTCCAGCCTGCTGTGGCTCATTTGTAAAAGCCCTGGGATGTTTCTGTTTCATGTTCAAAGCCTTGCTGGCCTGGAAAATTGAGTGAGAGCTGTCTCTCCAAGTCCCAGCAAGGATGTTTAGAAAGGAAGGAGTTTGTTCTCGTCCTTGCTGATGCATCAGGGATAGCTCAGAATTGCGGTGTTATTGGAACAGAGGGTGTGTGTTTAAATGCACGTAGCACATGCTTTCAACCGGGAATGTTTGTTTTTGCAGGCTTTATGAAAACATCCCCCAATTCAAAATGGCTCCAGGGCCCCAAAGTCCTATATTTTTTAAGTTCCTCATCAACAGCTGTAGGCTGAGGCTCTTCAACACCTTTAACTTCTTCAAAAGGTGGTCACTGTACCAGCTCTCCAGCCCTCTCTAGTCATGTGATTCCTTCCCTTCTCCTTCCCTCCCCAAAACTTTACACCAAACTGTGATACTGGCGAGGAGCCAAGGGACACCGGCTACTGCATATCACACTGTAAAGGAACATGGGAGATCTTGATCCTATAAGAACTTCATTTGAAAGCGCCTGTTAAATAGCAAGATCAGACTACCAATAAAATTCTTACAAAAGAAAAAGAAATCTGCATATGGAATAAAAATAGTTATTTTGGAATAATATTTTTCCCCACCAGTTGAGAATCTCACCCTAACTAGAAACTTTCTCAGTAAAACAAGCCACACACTGGAAGCTGGGGCCCCAGCCTCTTGTCCTAGCTGTGAGCCATGGAGTTGTTCTGGGTCCAAGTGTGTACATACCCAGATTACAGGGGAGCCCCAGGTTTCCAAGGGGGGGAGGGTCAAGAAGTGCCCTGAGCACCAGCAGGAGGCTGACTACAAACTTCTTCCTTTGTCTACCCTTCCTCATGTGTCCTAAATGTGTCCCCAACCCCTAAAAGTCCTGTCTCTGCCACCTCAGTAAGGTTCCATCCTAGAAACTCAACCACTGGTTTAACTCAAAGAACTTTTGTTAGCCGCCTCTGTGAAAAGGCAAGGCATCCGTGGGGACTATCCCACAGCCACTCTGTAATCAAGGCTCTCCATTTCTCATTGGGAAACACCAACACAACCCTAATAAACATACTGCAGGTCACATCTACTATGGGCACATATTGTGCTAAGCTCTTTCCTACCATGATCATATGATTTCCCTACCACTCTGTGAAGGAAGTAGGATTTATCCCATTTTATAGAAAAAGAGCCTGAGGCTCAGAGAGGACCCCTAATGTGGTGGAACTAGCACCTAGACCATATAAATCTGACACCAAAGACGGGGTGCTTAGCCACCATGCTGTAGGGCCTCTCATCAAGGCTATTAGGAATAAATAATCCCCAATAATCTTTTTAAAGACTGTAGTAGAAAACATTTTGCCTGAAATAACTGTCATTTATTGGGATCTCAGTATGTGCCTGACACTGCTAGGAGCTTTGCATAAATCTCTTCTAACATTCCTGCAAGGTAGTGAACATCCTTCCATGTTATGTCAATGGCTTGACAGACATGAGAGACAAAGCAAAACCCTGAGCTTGATCCCAGAGTGAGAGGACTCTGGCAATGCAGCTGGACTACATACAATATAAATTTGGCAGCATTCAAACAACTTACTGCTCCATCCTGTTATTTATTATTATCAGAAATAATAACTGGCATTTATTGAGCATGGAATACCACATGCTTTAGGGTTCCCATCCTGGTAGGTTTGTGGTCCTGCTTTAATGATGTCAACTTTCCAAAAATGTGATTCTTGTGATTTCCCAGACTGCCTGGAGCTCCGTGTGTGTGTGTGTGTGTGTGTGTGTGTGTGTGTGTGTGTGTGTGTTTGCACATACTGGCTATGTGTCTGTCACACTGCAGGGAGCTTTTCCTCATTTAAACAGCCAATTAAAACCCACTTTGGCACTTAACGCATGTCACTGCTTCTAGGCACTCAGCTGCCTTCCCAGCAGGCCTTTAATTTGATAAAGAGCTTCTAATAACGACTAACAGAGCCCCGGTAAGTTAATTAAACCTTGTCCTTTATTTTGCTTTCAAGGTGTACCCTCCCTGTAAAAGGCCCAAGGTTTGTGCTTGCAAATGACTTTAGACAATGTTCCATGCTTCAATGAGAAAAGTATGTCTGTCATGTCCTGGCAAGTTACACTTAAAGTCTCAATTTCAGCATCATGTCAGGCTTTAACAGAGGCCAGAAGCAGATGGAAAAAACCTCTGCACCCAATTGTATGGAAGCCAGAGTTAGCAATGGAAGATGAGTTTCCTCTGAGAGTATAATGCTGAAAGACGACCTGGCTGTCATACTGAACTCCATTTATCCCATTTCTTTAAAGTAATCTGAGAGTCCAGATGGGTTGTATAAACAGAAGAGGAGGTTCCTGGGAGTTCACTAGCTTAATGAAGCCCGTATGTTTGACTCATGTAATAAGTATTTAATCATGCTGATGAAATTCATTTAAACCTCAGCCACACACGCTGTTGCAAAGCCCTGATAATGCCCTACATCACTCGTGCTAGCCACGCTGGAGCAAGATATGCGAAACAGAAAGTTGGTGATGTTTCACATGGTAAATGGACTTTGGAGGGTAGTGCAGGGGAAAAGATAGTGAGCCATGAGAAGCTAATTTGTAGCTCTATTCCTACGCCCATGGTGAGGTGCTAAAGGCTGCGTAATGACTCACGTATCCACTCTTCTTAATTTCTGAGTCACCTATGAGAGAAGACACATCAGTTGAGAAGCTTTCTGCTGCAAGTAACAGCAACCCCCCAACTCAACCAACTCAAACAATCTGGAAGTTTTCTGAATGCCCATAATTAGAAGTCCTGATATAGAGTGCTGTCAGACCCAGGTAATTCAGCTTGATCACATCACTGAAGACTCAAGTCCTTCCCCTGTCTCTCTTCTGCAATCCATGATGTGTTCAGTTGTCCACAGACCAGCTGCTTCCACGACCACAAGATGGCTGCCAGTACTACATCAAAGTGGAATGTGAATTACTGCAGTCCATTCATGTCCAGTGGAAGGAGAGAAGTCATTCATTCCTTTATTAGTAAAGAAAACTTTTCTTAAAGTGCCCATTCCCATCCATAATATTTGTTGCTCACAAGCCAATTGCTGACATGGGGATAGGATCACCATTATTGGCTTAGACTATTATCTCTAAGCAGCAATAGGTAGTGCTGGACGAGAGCCAGCTCAGGCCAGTTTGCAGGAGCTGATAGTGCATGTCTCTTACCAACCCCCTCCATTCAGTGACCTCATGTTGGTAGCTTGAAGCTGGCCACAACGGGCATATTTATCCCATAGGAATTGGCAGATGCTACATACAGGGCTCTTTTCCTGAAGAACCTGTTGATAAGCATTTATGAATACATCACAGCTACGGGGACACCTTCCTTAAGGCTGGATGCCAGAACAAAACTGGGGTTCTTTTAGCTAGAAAGAAAAATAGGGGCATGGATGCCAAATGAGCAATCAACAATATCTGTCTGAGAAGGGTTCAGCTGCCCATTCATTTTCTCCAGAAAACACAGCACTTGGTTGGGATGCCTGGGTGGCTCAGTAGGTTAAGTGTCTGACTCTTGATTTCAGCTCAGGTCACAGTATTTCAGTTTGTAAGTTCACGAGCCCTGCAACAGGCTCCATGAGCACGGAGCCTGCTTGGGATTCTCTCTCTCCCTCTCTCTCTGCCCCTCCCCTCATTCCCGCACATACCTGTGCACATACTCTCTCTCTGAATAAATATATTTTTTAAAACTTCTAAAAACATTAGAAAACACATTACTTGAAAGCAAGTGGCTTTCAAAATATCCTAAAAGAACCTACTCAGGTAGGAAGCACTTTTCTGTTGGTTGGCTTCATTTTTCTGCCAAAATTGAAAAGCTTGTCTAAGAAAGTTTCCTTTTGTCTGAAATGGTTCTCCGCACTTAGTGTATTTCACGGTCAGCTAGGAGGATCTGTGAAAATCGCAGTTTCCTGGTAGCTTCCCAGGTGATCTGATTCACCGGGTCTGGTGAGGGGACCAGGAAGCTATATTTTTAACAGACATTCCTTTCTACCCCTCAGTGATTTTGAGGCAATTTGTCTAAAGAGAACTTCTGTAAAGCAAAAGAAAGTCTTCCTCATGATGGTCTAACTCAGAGGTTGGCCAGCTATAGCCCACGAGCTAAGAAAGATTTTTATATTTTTTAATGCCTTATAAATATCAAAAGAAGAATGCTGTTTTCTGATGTTAAAATAATACGAAATGCAAATTTCAGTGTCCACATTACAGTTTGACTGTAACACAGTCACACATTTGTTTATGTGTTGTCTGTGGCTGCCCTCATGGTATAATGGCTGAGTTGGGGAGAGTTGCAACAGAGATCATATGGCCTGCAAAGCCTAAAGTATTTACTATCCTGGCCCTTTACAGAAAAAAGTTTGCCAACCCCTGCTCTAACATATTCCATTCAGTGGAAGAACCAATCGAATGAGAAAGACTTTCTCTATCAATTCCCTAGCAGGGGGGTTCCCAACTGCTTAAGTAGAAGCCACCAGCCACATCAGAGCCCTGCAGCCCGGAATCATTCTGTGGCTTCATTTGCTCTGTCTCAAAGATGGCTAACAATGGCCAGATGCCTTTCCCTTTGACTGCTAAAGGGCTCTAGATGGTGTGTAAAGCAGGTAGTGGTGCTTTCTTAGCTATGTGCTCCAACTCATACAAAACCAGTAACCATTCATGCCATTTCCCATGGTGCCTCTACCCTATACACACCATCGTGCTTGCCCATGGTTGAGGTCAGTAAGGAGCAGATACAAACACATATGACACATGGCCTCTGTCCTCCTAGAACTTACGCTTTAGCTTGAAAGAAAATACAGAAAACCTCCACACAAGGCAAAAACAGTAGTGCTTCCGTTTCAAGCTGTGGAACTTTTCTCAAACAAAGTCAGAAATGTGGTCAACCATTAGCCATCCTAAGTCAGGGCTCTGTGGAGTCAATGTCTTCCATGAGGGAGGGATCCACAAGGCAGAGCTGTAGGCCTTCACTAGAGATCCCAGAAAGTTCCATTCAAAGAGTATTTGTTGGCAGAATGTCCCTGATGAGTAGAACACAGAATGTGAACTCAAGGAAGAAGGGAACTCAGAAGTGGAGGCTGAACAGGGACCAAGGAAGAATGCACAGAAGAGATGATATTTGAGAAGATCTTAAAGAGGAGGTCATAGAAGCATCAGACGAAGGACATAGAAGCAAGAAAGTTTAGGATGACTGAAAAGAATGATGTGTCTCCTGCTGAGGTTGGACTAAGGTGATTAGGCTGTGAAGGGAAGTCAATGTAGAAGGTCCTTAATGCCAGAGTCAGAAATTGGCACTTAATTCCATAGAAAAGGAGGAACAGTTTTTTAATGCATGTTTTGCACTAAAATATAACATATAAAAAAGGGGCACAAAACACAACTGAATTTTCATCAAGTGAGAACATCCAGGTAACCAGTAGTTCTATTCCCTGCAATACCCCAGCCTGTGGGAAGTCTCCTCATCCAGGTATATAATTAATAGTAACAATAATCATTATGAGTTACATTTATATAGAATGTTATGATTTATAAATATATTTACATGCATTATTTGAGCCCCCAAATTCTGTGATAGATATTACCATTGTCCTTGCATTGCAAAGGCATAAAGCAATATCACATGAGTATTAAGTAGAAAAATTTAGATTCTTTGTACCCTCACTCCACTAATGGTGCAATCACTAAAATGATGTTGTAGATGTATATTTATTCAAATAGAAACATGGTCAAAATATACTATGGAGTTGGGACACCTGGTGGCTCAGTCAGTTAGTTGGTGGCGTCCAACTCAGCTCAGGTCATGAGCTCATGGTTCATGAGTTTGAGCTCCACATCGGGCTCACTGCTGTCAGCCTGTCAGTGCAGAGCCAGCTTCAAATCCTCTGTTCCTCTCTCCCTGGCCTTTCCCTGCTTGCGTTCTCCCCCCCACCCCACCCCCGACCCAACACACACAAAATATATATACACTATGGAATTAAAGAAAATAGGCTACAGAACAGCCATATAGTATATCACTTATGGAAAATATTATGGGGCAGTAGAATATACTAGAGCCAGACCATCTGCATTCAAACTCTAGCTCTGAAATTTACTGGCTATGTGATTTCTATAGACTGAATATTCTGTGCCCCCAAATTCATTTGTTGAAGCCCTAGTCCCCCAGTGCAATGATATTTGGAGATGGAGCCTTTGGTGGGTAATTAGGAGCAGAGGAAACCATCATAGCTAGTGGCTGCCTAGTGGCCGAGAGGGGCAGATGGTGTCTCTGCTTCATCCCTGCTAATATTCTGGGAAATTGATTGCTTTATCTGAACAGCCTGGGTTTAGCTACTTGGCATTTTGACTAATTTACCTAGTGTTTCTTAAATATCTGACTTCTGATAAGCCTTGTGGTAGGAGGCAGTATAATTCACTTATTAAGCACGTGAGCATTGGAGCCATGTGTAGAATCCTTGGATCCCCCAATTACTGGTATGATCTCGAATAATTATCATCACAGGAAGCTCAGTTTCCTTGTCTACAGAGGATGCAGAAAGGATTCAGTGAGATGATGTCAAGTACTTAGCACAGTGCCAGATGGAAAATAAGCACTTCAGAGGGGCTGCATATGTTACTGATCACCCACAATGTGCCATCATCCCAAGAGGAGGGGCCCCTGAAACAAGCACAGTAGGTGCCTTCCCTACAACCCATGAGGCCTCAAAGCCTCCCAGAGTCTCCAGCGCACACATGTGCTTAGCTCTGCTGAAAGAAGAGGTACAGGTGGGCTGCACCATCGAGGCCACCAGAGACCAGAGGGGTGGCAGCCACATACCACAGCCTGGCAAACTGAGAGAAGCAGCCCTGGCCTTCCTGAGACCTGACATAGCCCGTGGCTGGCTGCCACATTTGGAGCTGAAACCCAATAGGCCTGGCTTATGTCAGTTTTTCTGAGCAGAATGCAGGGGGGCTGCGGTGGGTGAGAGCAGGGGTCTTGGTGCTAGATTGCCTACCCTTCCTCCCACTTGCCAATGCGTGGTGGACAGGAAGGGGCCTAACTTCACAGGGTGGTTGCTCTTGCTTTTTGCTTGAGATTTTCTGTAGATGCCTGCTTCTACCTGGTAAACACCCAAGCGCCCCCTGTGGGTTTGAGTGAATGAAGGTTCTTTGCCAAGGAACTCTGGCTTCCAAAGCTGGCAATGCTGGGAGGTACTTCCCAACCTCCCTCCTACTCTGTCTTAGCTGTGTCTCTGCCACGTCCCAGACCTTGAGGACACCAATGCCCTGATGTAGCACAAGAGTAACGCCAGGGCACCTAAAAACAACAAAGAAGTAAATGCCATTTTCCTGTTCCCTCTTTGACTTCTTGGAGCAAAGGGATGATTTTGAAAAAGCTCAAGGCCCATTTATTGTACAGCACAAACGTAATGGGTTCAGGGTACTAGCTGCTTGGTGACAGCATGAAAAGGGCCACTCTCATCACTGTTATACTTTTATGGAAGGAAACCCCAATCCCCTCCATTTTCATGCCAAGAAATCAAACAAAGACTTGTGGGTTCTTAGGGAAGGTAAAAAGGAGGTAGGAAGGAGAGAAAAACTTGACTTCAAAGTTTTGAGCCAGGCCTGCCACAGATGGATAGTAGATCCTGGCAACCAATGAAGCTATAGTAAGAGAATGATGACTGGTGCTGTGGCCCAAGTGTCACACAAATAGCTGAAACTGCCAGCAAAATAGATGTGGCTACTGACCAACAGCCACCCATCCCCTGACAGCAAGTTCTGTAGGGAGATAGACAAGTGGAGACTCTCTGTCTTTGTCATCAAACCCATAGTGCCCATGGTGGTATGAGATCTATTTTTTCTGGGACAAGGGGGCAGAAAGAAGAAAAGGAAAAAATGGCTGGCTCACTACGGATTCATAAATCACTGGAAGGGAGAGACCTTGCCTAGTGAAGTTGGAGATTCTACCTGGCACCATCCCGATGGTGAGCCTGGGTGTCATAAATCACCATGGCTCTGCCCACAACAGCCCTGCCTACTGTCCCAGTGCAAAGATGATGGTTATTTTGCTGGCTCTGGAGCAGGTGTCTGCCAGCCCATGGACACAAGCCCATTCTGTGTGTTTTCCCTTGAGTGTGATGGGGGATAGAGGAGAGTGGATAGCTGTCCCTGGGAACCTGGGAACTTGGCCCAGTGGCCTGGCAGAGCTGGAATGTCCTTGGCCAGCTCTTTGTGAGCAGTCAGAGACAGTCAGGAGATGAATCTCATGATCAGATGACTTAGGCTTGCTGGAGTATTTCCCTCAGGTTTTGGAATCATCTGAGGTCACTTGAGTGTCCTTGCTATTCTTGTTGGGTCCCTCAGGTAGCTCTCTGAGATCTAACTGATTAGCTTGTGTTGAATGTTCAGCTCAGGTTGGCTTGCCCAAGAAGTAGATGTCAAAATACACTTTTAATAATCACCTCATTGCTGCATCCATCAAGGAGGGGCCAGACACAAAAAGTGAGAGATTACAGATAGCATTTGTCCCCCTCCCTATCACCCTGGAAGAGCTACATGTATCCCTGCCCACCCCCTACCCTTCACCCCTGTCAGAACCACCTCCCTGCTGGTACACCTGCAATGGCCCTTCCATCTGGCAAACACTTCATAGTGCTACAAGGTGCTGTTCAAATGTCCCGTCTTCTGGGAAGCCTTCTGTGACACCTCTGCCACCTCATACCACCAAATTCCAGAAAAACAACAAGAGAACCCTTCTTTCTTTCATTTGCTTAATAAATTATTTTTAAGTCCCTACCATGTGCCAGATGCTGTCAAAAACAAGATGATACAGTCTCTGCCCTCATGGCGCTTAGTCTGTTGTGGATTTGGAGAGATAATAAAATATAAATAAATAAGATGGTCACACTTGATAAATGCTTTAAAGGAAATAAACAAGAAACCTAGAGCAAATAATAACAATTAAAGTTGCTAGGTTACCATCGATGGGGCAATGGAGGAAGGCCTCTTTGAGGAAATGATATTCAGTAGAAGCTAGAAGTTGAAAAGCAGCCAGTGGTATATAGTTCAAAGGGGACAAAGTGTACAGAGAGACCAGTGAACAAGCTCATGCAGTCAGACTTAGATCACACAGGGCCAGTAGCCATGGGAAGGAGTTGAGTGGCCGTCCCTACTCAGGGTCCTTCAATCATTTAGTATTTTACCCCATTTTGGCAGGCATTCTGTGACACTCTTCCCATTGATTTACTTTCCTACCTTCCAAGTGTGAGCCTTTCAAGGGCAAGGTTGTGTTTTGTTCATGACAGTATCTTTGGCACTAGCCCTTTCAATGCATCATGGATGGATGAGATGGGCATTGATCCCTGACCACCTGTGTAGATTTCATACCTATCTGTTCTCTCTCCTTTCCCTTCCTTTTCCAAGGTAAGAAAGAAGCTCCGGTTGGACGAAGGAGTTGCTGAGCCAAGTGGCCAGAGTAACTGACCTACCCTTCGTCCTGAGATAACCCTGGCACCTGAGACACAAAGTCCACAGGACTGGAACTGTTGGAAGCTCTAAGCACCTTTCCAGCTGCTGGCAATGCCAAGGGTTCTCAGCAAGACTGAGCACCTTTTATGGACTCATCTATGTTTTGAATGCATGCCGGAAACTCATGATGAGTTCCTGCCCATTGTTGAAAAATTGTTTCCATGTAAAAAGTCTGGTAAAAACAAATCAGGTAATATATGCTTATCACATGATTCTATCTGTGGCAAGAAGCACTGATCATAGGTACACTTTTGTATTTCAGTTTAACACACATTACTCTGCCAGGCCCTCTCTTCAGAGAGCTTACAGTCTGCTTAGACATAAACAGGCTTGTAAACAAGTAAATGCTAGAAAGTATTTTCATTGCTATGATGTGGGGCATTAGCTCAGTTTACAGATGAGATGATCAAGTGTACCTGGGGAGGAAAGGGAGAGTAGGGGACATTGGAAAGGCTTCTATTTGAGAGGAAGTGAGTATATATTGATCAGGCAGATGAGAAAGGGTCTTTCAGGTAGAGGGAGCGGGGTAAACGAGGAGGGGAAAGGGTTAGAAAGGGTATATTGCATTAGCTGTATGTGTGTTTGGCAAAGCTCAGTGTTGGAGGCTGGGGAGAGTGGAGGGGGTGGGGCAGGTTATAGAGATTTGTGCGCTGGCCTTCAGAGCTTAGACTTAATCCTGTTGGCATACGGAGGCTGTGAAGAGTTTTAAGTAGGACAGAGGGTATAGAGGTCATATTTACCCTAGGGAAAGAGTGCTGGGGTGGCCGTGTGGAGATGAGAGGAGAGGAGACCAACCCAGGAGGCCAGGAAATCAGTCCAGGAACAAGTGAGAGCTATCACTGGGTAGCTCAGCTGAGGGCTGAGGGCTGCCTGGGTGGTTCAGTCAGTTGAACATTCAACTCTTGATTTCAGCTCAGGTCATGATCCCAGGATTGTGGGATCAAGCCCTTTGCTGGGGTCCATGCTGAGTGTGGAACCTGTTTGGGATTCTCTCCCTCTCTCTTTCTCTCTCTGCCCCCTTCCCCCACTCTCTCTCTCTCTCAAAAAAAAAAGCTGAGGGCTGAAAGAGAGGGAAGATTCTGAAGGTGTGAAGGAGCTGGAACCCATAGAAAGCTGCTTTGAATGGACAAGGGGTCTCACTCTCTGCTTTCCCCTGATGGTGGACAGTGGTAGCAGAATAGAGGGGAGTAGATTTGGCAGGAAATTCATCCCATTTTGAACAACTTGAGCTTGACATACTCAGTCCCAGATTTATACCTGGGCTCCTGGGCCCCCACCCTGGGCTTCTCACCTTGGGAGCCCCATTCTAGCCCTTCCTGGGTCACAATGCTTTCCATGAAGCAATGACAAGCCTGTGGGACCAAGGGGACATGCCCACCTAGATGCAGTGACACCTCCTTCTAGACCTTGACAGGGGTGACTGTAACCTGAGAATTCCTTGCCCAAATAGCCCCAGTCTGTGGCCTCTTCCAGATCTGTGCTCACATGGGTGGCTTGACTTGCACACTTTGGTCCCAGGCAGCGGCTAAGGGGCAGCTGTTTGGCAGAGATGGAGCATGGTTGTGAGTTCTTCACACACACCTGTGTGCAAGGCCTCTTGGGGTCTGGGACAGGGGAGGGGTTTGGAAGAAAAAGAGCCTCTATTGGTCTCCCACAAATATTAGGGACAGACCTAGGAGTAACGTATAGGGTTATTTTCTTGGTGTCCAGAAATCGCTTTTCTAGACTAGTTACAATATCTGCAACCCCACCCTCCCCCCCGCCCCTGCCACAAGTTGGTCTGACTCAGTTTCCAGACAGCTCATCATCTTGGTTACTTCTTTTGACCGGGCTCTGTTCTGTAGAACTAGAGACTCAGGTTGCTGCTGCATAAACTCTACAGTCAGGGACAACCACGGAGCTCAGATTCAGTTACACATAACCACTCCCCCCAAAACACTGATGGATGTAGAGGTGACTCAGGAATTAGGTTGGGGGTGGGAGACGGAGTGGCTGCCCGGGGAAGGGTTTAGAGCTATACAGCTGTAATTCAGGGGAGGGATAATGAGCACAGAACCAAGAGGAAGAGAGGCTGAACACATGCATCTCCTATGGCTCCATAAAAGACAAAGACATACAAAGCACAAAGGGAGGGCCCACTTCACTTTCAAGGCCGAGGTGCTAACCCAGACATCTCTGCAAAGTCTTCCTTTTGTCTCTTTCATGAAAACACATGGGTCCCCCTCTCCCTTTCCCTCTGCTCCGATTACAACACAGCACCTTCTGCGGAGCAACAGCCATCTGGATTATCTTCTCTGTCCAGCCATCTCTTCCACTCATCGTCTTTTTAATAATCTCATCTGAAAACATATCCTTTTCCATTTGTCTCCTAATGGCTCCCTCCTCCACAAATTTCTCTCTCTTCCTCACTCCTTCTCTCACCTGATTATTGTTACTTTATAGAACACTGGGGGAAAGACTGCCTAAAAAAAACATGCACTGTAAAGTAAACGCATATGGCCACGTCTCTGAATCATCCAGATCTACACCAGCTGTGTAACTTCACATGTCCACCTGTTTCCTTGTGCACAACCCAGCGGCCTCATGATGTGGGCACTGGCTTAAGAGCTACTCTGTTAATGTCAGGAGCTTCTTGTGCATGGTTAACCTTAGATCATGGTGATTAATCAGCCCACAGCCTCGGTAGATCACCCAAACCTAGTTTCCTGGCCGGGCAAACAGGAGCACTGCTCCAGCCCAAGCAGGGAGCAGATAATAATTCCAGGCCATCCCAAGGTGCCTGACATCAGCGTCCCCATGGTGTTTCATAAGCCCCGACGACTCCTCACCATGGCTTTGGGGAAAGTGGGAGATCGTCTCATTTTACCACCCCATTGCCTTCCCTGGAAATGAACACTCTCCCCACTTTGAATCTTGTCTCAGATAAAGGAGGGGAAATGACTGCATGTATCAAAAAAGGTCAAGTCTGGCCTTAAAGAAAAGGGTGCACAGTCGGCCTCATTCCACAAGAGCCCTTTGCAGTTCCTTTTAATTACCTTGTTTTGTGTTCCCCTCAGGTAGGGAGAGCCCAGGATCACTCTGTCAACAGCTCTATCTATAGCAGGACCCCGGGCAGGCCCAGCCTTCACCCCAGCCTCTCTGCTTGCACGGTGCTCGCTGACCCTGCGGCTCAGCTGTGAGAATCAATCATCTCCTTCCAGAACTCATCATTCAGCAGCTGCAGGGCCTCAGCTATTTTTATCGCCCCAGGAAACCGGTGGCCAAGGACGTGCTGGGCTACCTTTGCGGGAGGTGTTGCTGTAGAAAGCTACGGGTTGTCAGGGCAGCTGATCCTCTGCCTCAAGGTTAAATCCAAAGTGCCTGACCTGGAACAGGAGAGCACTTGATCTTCTTCCACTCTGCAATAGTGAAAGCACCCCTGAGGCTTCCGCTGGGGAAGCAGATGTCCCAAGTAGGGAATGAGCCCAGGGACACTGTGGAAGGGCGGGGGGTGGGGGAGCGAGGGGGGAGGAAAGGAGGGTAGACAAGTGTGTGCATGTGCCCGGGCTTCTGTTACCCAAACAGGGAGATCAGAAATCATAACATCTAGGGCAGCTGGCCTCAATCATCGCACCATTCCAGCCAGGGAACACCCATCTCACTGCATTCCCATCAACAACCAACACTTATAGGGCACTTTCTATGTTTTGGGCCTGGATGGGGTCTGGGGATCCAAGGTCTTCCCTGGACTTGTCCAGAGGTGAGAGAGGCCAATCAAACAGAACATCACCAACCCCGCGAGAGCCCCTTACTCTCCAGTCTGCCCATCACCCCAGTTCCTTTGCCCAGTCTGAGTTTATAACTATCTTCCTGCTTTGTTCCCAAGGGAGGAACCAGTGCAGTGTAAGAGCAGGTGACGCAAAGCATTTTATATTTGTAAAGGTTCACCCGATACCCTAAACAAGCTCCTTCAGCATAATCCTCTGAGGTAAGTCAGTATTTTTAGTCTGCTTAAAAATAGTCTGAACAGCCAGAGTCTCAGCTGCTGGTGCACATGTGTGCTTTGCTCACAAAGTGGGAAAAGCAGAAACTCACCAACGTCCTGACAGAGCGAAGGGTGACAGCCTCAGATTCCCTAGATGTCTTCCGTCTCCATAAAGGAAAGAAGGGGATCTGTAAAGGAAAGAAGAGCTCTGAGGCTCTGCTTGTGTGCACTCCTGACGCCTTTGGGGAGGGAGAAAGCAGACTGAAGGGACTGGATGATGGAATAGCTGAAGCCCTGATCCCCTCCAGGCTCCAATGAGGGAAAGAGAAACGAGTTTGGTGGTACCAGAGACCCAGTTCCCTATTGAATGGGGAGAAAGGCTCATGTACCCAAAGTTACCCTGGTCTGTTGAGGAATAGCTAAGAGGAATGGCTGGGGCAGCATATCCAAGGTAGAATAAGAGATACCATAGGGAGGGGTTCCTGGGTGGCTCAGTGGGTTAAGCCGCGGACTCTTGATTTTGGCTCTGGTCATGATCTCACAATTCGTGGGATTGAATCCTGTGTTGGGCTCTGTGCTGGCAGTACAGAGCCTGCTGGGATATTCTCTCTCTCTCTCTCTCTCTCTCTCTCTCTCTCTCTCTCTCTCCCACTCTTTCTGCCCCTCCCCCACTCCCTCTCTCGAAATAGATCAATTAAAAAAAAAAGATACCCTAAGGAATGTTATGTTTCCAAGAGCAGGAGGCAGGGTGTGAGAACCTGTGTGCTTACATGAGTCACTGGGCATCCTTGCCTGGGTGGGGCAGCAGGACCAGAGGTTCTGAGAGGTTTGTAGACTACCCCAGGGCTCTGAAGTCCAGCCAGGCCTAGAACACCCTCAGTGCCCCGGGCTTTCTGTGGCTGTAACTGACCAGATACTTTACTGCCCTGAAATAGTCTTTCCCACAGCCAATGACAAATTAGCAAATCATTTAAAGAATAGTCACTTGACACTCTTCATTTACAGCTGTGTGCAAATTGACATAACCTTTCTGGAGGACAATTTGGCAATTAGTATTGGACCTTAAAAACATTCACACCCCTTAAGCTAATCATTTCTGCTTTATAAATTTCCCTAAAGCAAAGAATTCCCAGCAATAGTGAAATGAGCTTTATTGTTCATTTTATTGTTCAATAGTGTTCATCTCACTATTGAAGAGTGAGATGAACAATGGTGCATCTATTTAATAATGATACGTCTTAATGATATGGGCAAGTGCGAAAAATATAATACTTGATTTTAAAAGGCAGGATGAAGACTATAGACAGTATGATCTCACCATTTTTATTACTATAACAGTTCTATAAGAAGAAAGGTCCTCGTTTAAGAAAATTTCTTCATAGGCCACTTGTATTAGAAGGGAGACCTTGAGGTTGGGTATTGAACAGGTGCAAAGCAACAGAGAAGCTATGGGGTATCTGGTGATGACTGTGGGGAGAAAGGGGCATGGAACCAAAGGAGGAACAAGGAGCTGGTGGGCATGATTCTGAGACTTCCCAGAGTAAAGCAGCCAGAGATATTCTACACTGGGAGGCTGCTTACAAGTCATGCAGATGTCTGGTTTTTCATTTGAAGGTGCCACTGTGGCCACAATCAAAACATCAACTCTATATCCACCTGAAATTTTCAAGAAAGTCCACTTCATCAGTAGATGCTTTGCGTGAGTGGACATTTGGGATAGAAGTCCAGAGAAAGACTTACTATCCATCTAAGTCTGTGAAATGCAGAACACAATTAAAATGTCTGTAGAGGGGCACCTGGGTGGCTCAGTTGATGAAGCGTCCACTCTTAAATTTTGGCTAAGGTCATGATCTCATGGTCGTGAGATTGAGCCTCATATCAGGCTCTGTGCTGGGCATGGAGCCTGTTTGAGATTCTCTTTCTCCTTCTCCCTCTGCTCCTCCTAGCTTGCTTTCTGAATGAATGAATGAATGAATGAATGATTTAATGAATGAATAAATATCAAATGTCTGTAGAAATAGATGCTTTGGGGCAGTTAATCCAGAAGACATAAGACTCTCTGGAATTTCTAGAAATACTGGGGAGGACTTTGGACTTCTGGCATATATGCCACAGGTTTGAGCCTTTCCAGGAGTGCAAGATGCTGGGAAATCTTGCTAATATCATGCTTGCACACTTTCATGTACACACACACACACACACACACACACACACACGCACATGCACATAGGACTGAAAGAAGCAGTTCCAGGATTTCAACAGTGGTTACTTGGGTTTATGACAACACTTATTTTCCTTTCTATGCAGCTTAGAAATTTCTAACTCATATATAATAAATATACTTTTTATAATTTTTCAAAAAACAATAAATGTAAATAGTGCAGCCATTCCATGTGGCATTTGGAGTGTTTGTGTTTTTCTGTGGGTTGATGAGAAGCCCGGTGGGCCTAGATCCCATCATATATACTGACTCTTCATGTAACTCAGAGCAGCACTGCCCATATACTTACAACCAAAGACCACATGAAACCCCCAAGCTGGAGCTCTGGGACATGCCAGACACATTCTGGTCTTTTCTGCAGCCCAAAGGATCCTACAGCTCACATCAATAGGTCTGTGAAAGAGAACCTATTTCCCTGCAAATTGAGGCACAATTACAGTTGGAAGGCTATAATCAACCACCGTCTCCTGGTTTCTCTGCTTTCCTTTGATCTTTGTCTATATGTGTCTCCTAAAAGCATGCAAGTAAAATATCATTCCACACTGATTTGTATCTTTGAACATATTTCCTTTCCTTATGGTAGAGAGAAACCCTACACTTCTGGATTTGTTCTCTTTTCTCTGTTCTTCCATTGAAGGGAAATTCTGCATATAGTAAATACAGATAAAAAGACACCCAACCCATTTCACGGAACTAGAACAAATAATATTAAAATTTGTATGGAAACAAAGAACCCTGAGTAGTCAAAGCAATCTTGTAAAGGAACAAAGCTGATATCACAATCCTGTATTTCAAGATATACTACAAAGCCATAGTAATCAAAACAGTATGTTACTGGAAAAAAAAATAGACAACAAAAGAGAGCCCAGAAATAAACCCATGTTTACATGGTCAATCTACAACAAAGGAGGCAAGCATATACAATGGGGAAAAGACAGTCTCTACAATGAACGGTGCTGGGAAAACTGGACAGCTACATGCCAAAGAATGAAACTGGACCACTTCCTTACACCATACACAAAAATAAATTCAAAATGGATTAAAGATCTAAATGTGAGACCTGAAATCTTGAAATGTGTGGAAGAAAACATCGGCAGTAATTTCTTTGACATTGGCCTACACAACTTTTTTTTCAATGTGTATTTATTTTTGAGAGAGAGTGCACACATGAACAGGAGATGGGCAGAGGGAGATGGTGAGGGAGAATCCCACCTGGGATCTGTGCTGTCAGCGCAGAGCCCAATGCAGGACTCGAATTCACAAACCATGAGATCATGATGTGAGCTGAAGTCAGACACTTAATCCACTGAGCCATCCAGGCAGCCTGTGACATTTTTTCTAGATGTCTCCTCAGGCAAGGGAAACAAAAGCAAAAATAAACTATTGGGACTACACTAAAAAGGCCTTTGCAAAGTAAAGGAAACCATCGACAAAATACAAAGATTTTTTGTAAAGATGTATCTGATACATCTTTGTAAATGATATTTGTAAATGATGTATCTGATAAAGGGTTAAATCCAAAATACATAAAGAACTTAACACCAAAAAAGCCCAAAAAACATAAAACAATCCAATTAAAAAATGGGCAGAGGACACAGACATTATTCTGAAGACAACGCACAGATGGCCAACAGACCCGTGAACAGATGCTCAGTATCACTCATCACGAGGGAAATGCAAATCAAACCACAGTAAGATATGACCTTACAACTGTCAGAAAGGCTAGAATCAAAAAGACAGGAAACAACAACTATTGGTCAGGAGTAGAGAAAAAGGAACCCTCATGCACTGTTGGGGGGAATGTAAACTGGTGCAGCCGCTGTGGAAAAGAATATGGAGGTTCCTCAAAATATTAAAAATAGAAGTACCATATGATCCAATAATTCCACTACCGGGTATGTACCCCCCAAAATGAAACTCATCATCATTGATAGATGAGTGGATAAAGAAGATGTGAGGTGTGTGTGTGTGTACATATCCCATATATGTACAAAAAATGGAATATTAGTCAACCATAAAAAGGAATGAGATTTTGCCATTTACGACAACATGGTTGGACCTAGAGGATATTATTCCATGTGAAATGAGTTAGACAAGAAAACTCTTACAAATACAGTATGATTGTACGTGGAATCTAAAAAGCAAAACAAATGAATAAACAAACAAAAAGCAGACTCAGGGGCGCCTGGGTGGCTCAGTTGGTTAAGCATCCAACTTCGGCTCAGATCATGATCTCGTAGTTCATGAGTTCGAGCCACGCATCAGGCTCTGCGCTTACAGTTCAGAGCCTGGGGCCTGCTGCGGATTCTGTGTCTCCCCCTCTCTATGCCCCTCCCTCCCTCATGCTCTGTCTCTCTCTCAAGAATAAACATGAAAAGAAAAAAGAGCAGGATCAGACCCACAGATACAGAGAACAAATTGATGGTTGCCAGAGGGGAGGAGATTAGGGGATGGACAACATGAGTGAAGAGGAGTGGGAGATACAGACTTGCAGTTATGGAATGAATAAGTCACGGGGATAAAAGGTACAACATAGGGAATATAGTCACTGGTACTGTAACAGTGTTGTATCATCACACTTGTGGTGAGGACAGTATAGTGTATAGACTTGTAGAACTACCATGTTGTACACCTGACACTATACTTCAATCAAAAAAAAAAAAAAAAGACAATCAACCCATATGCCCATTGCACCTTTGGGTAGGCAAGGCAAATATTTCTTAGATGATAACATATACTATCACACTTAGAACTTTTCTACTATTGCCTTTGTGGAGATCTGGAAATATTTCACTGCCCAGCCATTAATCCTCAAACCAGTTTGAGGAAAAAGAGAAGAAACTGGGAAATTTTGTTTGCAATGTCCTTTTTCTGGTTGGTGCCCTTAAACTTTTTTGACTGTGGCCAACTTAGGCTTGGCATGAGACCCCAGAGCCTATGATCTTCTGCCTGTTCCCTCTTTCCAAAAGAAAACAAACAAAACTCAGTAGTAAAAAAACAAAACAAAACAAAACCTTAGAGGAACAAGAATTTTTTATTCACTTTATAAAAACATTATAAACATACCAACATGATTTTATACTAAAGTTCTATTATATATAATACCTATTTCTCATGTGTATATATTTTATAAAAATTTAAATATTTTTAAATTGTATATGATTCATATTATATTTTACAGTATGAAACAATGCTGTCTTCAAAAGTTTAGTAATGCTTAATAATTCTTAGTAGGTTTCAAATAAATAAGATTTGGTAGTCCATAGTGATGAAAGTTTGTAGAATCAGGCATCACTTGCATGGAAGAAACTGGCATTTTGAATTTCATAACCTTCTCTCACCCATTCTATTAGCCTTGAGCCATAACTCAAGAACCATTTTTTTTCCTGAGAGACAACAAGGTAGACATTTTGAGCATAGACCAATTTTGTTAGGAAATGAAGCCTAAGCATAGTGGTGCTTACATTGGTAGAAAATAGACATTCTAATCACAAATTTTCCCTTCAAATCTTCCGAGGAATGATCTCTTTGCAGACCTTCAAGTGCTTTTTCCCAACCAAGGATCTTGCGGTAGTGGAGTGAAAAGCAGTAGACACCCCTCCCGAGACAGTGAAAATAGAAAGTTTGCCAACTTCTTCCTCAAACGCCCAAGAGGATTTTCTCCCTGGGGTTTTTTAGTTAGGATCTTGAGCACTCAGAAGAGAGGTATAGGAAAACAGAGGAGTGGAGTTTAAATAAAGACCAAGCCATGTTTACTAAAAGGCCTGAGTAGAGAGAAAAAGACAAAACAACAGGTGGAGAGTCTGAGGCCACCTCCCAACACGACAAAGGACAATATCAGGGAACAATCAGCCATCTTAATCCTTGAATGATTAAAATTGATCCCCATAGTCCAGGGACACACATAGTACAGCAAAGGAAGCTACATAAGAGGTTCAATCCCCTAGGGCCTGGCAAAGTTCTACTTCCTTTCTTTCCTTTTCTTCTAGAATTCAGTTTGAATGCATGTTTCTCTTGGATTCAATGAAATCCCAGGCTTCTGAGAAATAAGCTTCAGAGAGGGCTCCCTAACCATTGTTAACTATAAATAAACCCCAGGGAAGAGGAACTCCTTTCTTTCAGGCTTCCCTAAAATTTGGGAGCTATTTAACAATACAAGATTCTATCATCTACAAGGTAAGATTAACTGTCTATGTTTTTACAGATAAGGACACTAAGGGTCAGAGAAGTTGAGAAATGAGGGATACACAGTAACAAGAGCCAGAGACAAGCCAGCATCCAGCTCTGACTCCAGAGCCTGGACTCATCCTTCTGTTAGGTGATGCCCACGGCTGGATTATCAAGCACAGTTTTTGGATATCTTTGAGGAGGTGAAAAGGATGGTGGCAAAGCCAGATATGGAGGAGCTGGAGGAAGCAGTGGGGTAGGGAAGGCCATGAGCCATCATCAAAGAGTGTGTTCAATCAGCAAGTAAATGACAGGCGCCCTCCATGGCTCCATCTCTATGCCACAGGCTGGGAAGGGCACCGAGGCACCAGAAGAGATGGACCTTAGCCACATTAGCATGGGCACATAAATGAGGTCAGAGGACAGATAAAGGGGTAGTAACTGTGGGGATGAGCAGGGGGAATCTTAGGACTCAGCTCGGGGAGTAGGGGCAGCCCCGGTGGAGGACACGTGTCCCCAGTAAGGAAATGCATGAGGGTAGAGTTAACGCTAGGCATGTTATGGGCAGTACATTTCACAGAGGACATAAGGCTGTTATCTTAACAATTTATCTTGACGTTTAGGCATCAAGTGACCCTTGCGTCATGGCTAGGCACAGGTGTCTGTCCTTAAGGGAAAACAATGACCTGCAGGTTGACTTCCAGGGCTGGCTTTATTTGTACCGCAAAAGTATAAATATCAGAAAAATTTGAAGATATAAAATTAAATAAACACAACGAGCCTCTGATGCAACTCAACACACAAGGACGCGAAGTTCCTCAATGCAAGGTCAACTGTATCTCCCTTCCAGGCATTCAGTCCCCAAAACAGCTCAGTCGGGTTCACTTTGCCCCCAACCCTCTTGCACATCTCCAGGTGCTCTTTGCTGCACAAAGTGCTGCCCATCCAGGGCCTGTCATACATCCTCCATAGGTCCTGCCTGGCCCCTCAGGTAGTACCCTGGCAGAGAACATGGTATTTCCCAAGTTGCATATCATTCTGGCTTTTGACATCTTCCATTGTAGCTAAGTAGTTATTTTTGTGAAATTAAAAGATCTGGTGATTCTCTCCCCACTTTTTATAAATTCTGCAATGAGTGGGCATTGTCCTTGTGCTCCGGAAATCTCTGTGAACTTGGTCTGGTCTTGCCCGCACGCAAATGGAAATGCCTAGATGGAACTCAGGCCGATGGAAAGGGTTTGGCCAAGTCCCAAAGAAAATAAAATGATTCGACCCCAAGGAGGCAGACAGTCCTGATTCCGGGCACACGAGGTAAACGCGAATGGAAATCCAACTGTTGCAGAGAGTGATTGCTCAGATGGAGCAAATGTGCTGTGAAATCAGCCCTTGGAAAATCATCTGGAGTTCATCTTAGTGAAATCCAAAAACAATAACTGACTCCCCGGCTGCCCCAGAGGGAGCCTCAGGAGCTCCCCTCGTCAGAAGCCCGGAAAGCCTCGGCAGGAGCCAGGCCCTGGGTCTCCGACTCTGCCCTTGTTTATTTACAAACCTGCTTTCCTTTCCCACCTCAGGTCATCCCTCAGCTTTGCCCCCTGGGGAGCCCAGGGCATCCATCATGCCTCTCACGGGGCAGGCGCAGAGGCACACACGAAAAAGAGAAACCATTAACTCCACAGCTGCCTCACCAGCCCAGAGCCCAGGCAAAGAGTTCCTGCTCACAGTGGGAGGATGGGCAGACCTAAGACTTTCCTCTGGGCCATTGCAAAGTCAGAGGGAGAGGTGAATCAGAAGGCAGTTCCTGAGGTCCCCGGGAAAAGAGAATGACCTGTTGGGTTGGGCTTTGTCTATCGAGGTGCACATTCTAAAATGTCAGAGAAGCAGCTCTGGTCGCTGGGGCCTATTTCTGTCTTGCGAAGTGGCCTGATCTCATCTGCATTCCCAGAGGCACCAGGAGTCAGCCCAGGAAGCTTGTATCCGCACCAGCGGGGAGAGTGAGGAGATGTCTCAGTGCAATGACTAGTGATTCCTTCCACAGACGACTTGTTGTCTTGTGATGGTCAGGTTTGGAATATCACAAACCATAGAGTGACATGGGTGACTCTCTGGAGGACTGATGGCTCCTGTCCCCAAACCTCACATCTGTCCTTGACACCCTCCCAGAGTCTGGAGCCAGCCCACTCTCACTCCGGGTCTGTGATCTCACTTGGAAAACTCAGATGGTCAGGCTAAGCAAAGAAGTTGGAGGGAGTCATGGGAAGGAATGGGAGAATGTTTGTAAGCTGCTTAGCAGATGAAAGTGACAACGTGTCAAATTTTCCAAGCTGGTTTCCAAAGCTTTCTGTTAATGGGTCTTCCAGAAGCCCATCTCTTAACAACCTGAACAAGTCTGATTCCTGACTTTCTCTGCCACAACACACAAGATGATGACATTCATACGGGCAACACACTCCCATGGCCCAACCCACGCTTGTGCCCAATTCCCAGTACGTTGGCCATCCTCCACCCTTCCTCTCCCACCCACGACAGCAAATCAGGATAAAAGTGAGTGGAAGGGCATGGTTATGGGTATAATCTAGAAACCACTCTAGTCACAAAAAGTAAATTAGTGAACAAATCACTCACAAGCTTTACTAGAAGGAACAAATGACTGTTGTCTAAGTGCAGTCTTGTTGGGCCCATGATTGAACAGGAGAGTTGGAACAGCTCGGAGCTCCCTGAGCGGGGTCTGACTCCTGGGCAACAAGCCCGGCTGCCCTAATTTCAGGATCTGCTGTTGGGGATTGGCCATGATTCCAGGCCAGTGTCTCCAGCTGTCAGAAGATGGCCCCGGGGTTGGTGTCACGTATGACACTGCACCCCATTGTTGCAGACTGACAACTTCCGTGTCTGGCGGGGTTTGGGGTAACTAAAGTGTACTTATATCATTAAGATGTTCATGCGATCTTGTGACCCAGAAGAAGACACCAGGCTCCTGGGCCATGGACGAGACATGAAACTAAGGAAGGTGGCCTGGCAGGGGGACCTTAGAAGAAAACGGGGTGGCGGGGGAGGTCTGTGAGAATTCCCAAGACATGGGGTGAAGGATTCTCTCAGCATTTAGAATCTGCCTTCTTTGTTCCTCTTCTTGGGCCTCCGGCAAGGTAATAACTTCTTTCCTTTTCCTTCCTGCCTCTAATAAAGAATGCAGCCGAAAATCTGTATTTGGGGGCTTTAAATCAAACCAGCAGCTTACCACATCAGATACCACTGGGCCCTGATCCTCACGCAGTGGCCAGAGGTCCTTGGGGTGCGGCTGGCCTAGAGGGAGGTCAGAGTTCTTTCAAGCTGATTGGGTATTTGGATGTGCTTGAAACCAAAATGGACATTCCACAGAAAGTCTGTGTGTCCCTCTGAGTCACAGCAACTGCACCAAACAACTGGGAGCTACGGGCATCAGTAAGGACTGTAAAGTGGCTCATCCCTTTTCATGCTCTAAGTCCCTTGCCTCTATGGTTTGACAAGAGATATTGAGTTGACAAGAGCCATCCAAAGGCTTAGCTTGTCTAATTTGCAACATCTGGGGCCTGGCCTTCACTGACTGACCTCGGGCAAGAACGTCAGTGTTTTCGCCTTAGTTCATTCTCATTCATTCCACAGACATTCGAGTGTCATGCACACCACAGACCCGGCCACGCTTTCAGGGAGCTGCTCGTCTGCTAGAGACAGGCAAGAAACAAATGCAGAGACATCCAACGTGCCCTAGGACGGTAAGGAATTTCATCTCTCTGGTCTCTCCAGACCCTAGAAGAACACCTGGCACGCAATAAGCACTCAATAAATGAGTATGTTGGTAACCACGGAAGGGCATCTGAGCTCTAAGTGTTAAGGCCAGAATGCAAGTTTGCAGAGACAGAGAAGGGCCAGAGGAATGGCCTGCGAGGTGGGGCAGCTGAGAGAACAGGCCCAGCACCTCACGGTTTGTGCCCACGTGCCTGTCACGCTGTGACTGGATTTGTTTGCCGGAGCTGCTACAGCAAGAGCTACAGACCGCGTGGCTCAAGCAGCGGAAACTTTTTCACAGTTCTAAAGGCTGGGAGTCCAAGGGGAAGGCATCGGCAGGGGTGCTCCCTTCCGAGGACTCTGAGGGAAATCTGTCCCAAGCCTCTCTCCTTGATGTGTAGACGGCCGGCTGCTCCTACGTCCCTTCACACCGTCTGCCTTCCACGCACGTCTGTGTCCAAACCTCTCCTTCCTATAAGGACACCAGCCATGCCTGTCTGAATGACTTTATTGTAACTCGATTACCTTTCTAAAGATCCTGTCTCCAAATAAGGTCACACTGTGAGGTACCAGGGGTTAGGACTTCCACATATGAATTCTGGAGTGGACACAATTCAACCCACCAGTAAGTGCTTAATAAACACAAGCTGTTAGCAAAATCAAAACCAAGGAAAAAGTAGAAACAAAATCAAAACAAACATTCATAATGCAGTCAAAATTTTTGTTCCATTAGGTCAAAATCTTCCAGTAGCTACATGTCACCCAACATATGAAGGCCAAGTCTCTCAGCCTGCTGGTCAAGGTCTTCCATGAGAAGCCTCCACCTTGTTTTCCAGCTTTACTCGCTATCTAGACAATGTCTCCCTGGTGCCTCTGTTCCATCGGTTCTCCCCCAGAAAGCCCCTTTTTTCCTCTTCTCTGCTTACCCGACTTCAGCCCCTCCCCAGAAGCCCAGCTATAGGCTGTGCTCCTTCGAGGATATTTCTTAAGATGGTTCACTAGTCCATATCCCAGCACACTCAAGGGAACTCTGAAGAATAAAGGGACAGTTTTCAGAGGTATGGAGAGGCAAAGGGAAACCAGAAAGGGACCCAGGGACCAAGCATTAGCAGCAAGCCATATCATCCTGTGCTCTACAGGAGCTGTGGCTTTAGAGGAACCAGCCAAACCAGAATCGTAACAAGACAGGGAGGAAGCAAGGGGAATAAATCCCAGGCCTCACTTTCCTTTTGCCCTCCCATCCCCTGTCTGTGGCTCTCTGGGTAAGCCCACCAGGAAGCTGGGGGCAAGGGGCCAGTCAACGTGGTCTCCAGCAGTCTGTCCCAGGGCACCCAGTGTGGAAAAGAGAGGCCCTGGGCATAAGTAGGGGGCAGGCAGAATCATGGGCACACAACCTGCCCCTGTTTATCTTGCCCTCCTTGGAACCCACAGGGCATTTTTCATCTGGACCGTGTATATGACCTGTAGCCAAACCGATCACTCGCTGGTGATCTCACTTTCCAAGTGTGTGGCTGTCGCTATGGCTGGAGTATAAGCCTCAAAGCAGAGAGCGTGTCAGCCCGCTTCCTCTGCACCCGCCCCCTGTAGTGCTGAGTACAAAGCTGGGCTTGTAGTACGTGCTTAGTAAATCAGAGCTGAATACAAGCTGGGTTTTAGAGATGAAGTGTGGGTGGGATCCGCACAAATACATACTGAAAAATCACCGGCTCTGGAAGAACAATTGTCAGGCCCATTTCCTGCTGCAGATGGAGCCAGGAGACGCTCGGGGCTTGGCAACCTGACAGCTGAGGAGCCGCCAGGGAATTTAGCAGGAGACAGAGAAAATGAGCCCTGCGGGTCTGGCCCAGCCCCATCAAAAGCAGACTCAGGGCAGAGTCTCTCTTCCCAGATTCAGGGGCCAAGGTGGGGTGGGTGCTGGCTCTGTTTGCTCAGGTCTGCTCTGAGCCAGAGTATGGGGGAATTAGGGAGGAGGCAGCATCATTCTGGAAGCTGATGGCTCAGCCTGAGGCCAGGCAGAGCTTGAAGGCACAGAGACTGTCACCTGAAGGGAGAGCACAGATGTGTCAATTGTGGCATCTATCGTGCTATCCCAGCCCCTCCTCTGGTTGAAGCTGTTCGCCCTTGACCTAGGCTGGGTTGGGACGAGGGGTAGTCACTGAAAGGACCAGCAGTGGGCACCTGCCTCGATGACAACCTGTCCATAGGCTAGTCATTGGCATGTGTGATGAACACTGTGGCCATCACCTCAAAATCCTTTCTAGCCCAGAGGAACTTCCTGGTCATTCCATTTCCCTTTCCCAGGAATGCACATGTGACTCAGTTCTAGCCAATGAAATTTATAGGAAAGTCTGCTGGGAAACTTCTAGGAGAAAGAAAATGACAAAGACAATCTCCCTAGTTCTCTGTACACCGTGCGTCAATGGGATGCTACAGCGACTGCCACCATCTTGCTATAGCCAGAAGTTCAACCACCACGGAAGCTACTAACACAAAGGTGGCAAGAACTTCTGTCTCCGAGAAGATAACTGAGCCTCTGAAACAGCCAGTCTTCACGCTTAAAATTCCAGAATTCCAGTTGCCTGAGGTAGTAAACGCTATTGTTTAAGTCAGCTTCACTGGGGTTTCTGTTACTTACAGCCAAGAGGACCCTATTTGATATGACCTGACAGACAATTAGCTAAGCTGGGTAGACTACCCCCCTCTGGGACGTGAGCAAGACAAGTAGGCCACCTGTGGTTCAGGAGAGAACTTTAATGGGTACACAAACTTTTCATAGTTATGTGTTTATCATCTATTCACTGAAACCTGTAAGTAGAATATCAAACCTGTGACACCACGTTTCTTTTGAAAATAAATTTGCTTGGGGCGCCTGGGTGGCTCAGTCGGTTAAGCATCCGACTTTGGCTCAGGTCATGATCTCACGGTCCGTGGGTTCGAGCCCTGCGTCGGGCTCTGTGCTGACAGCTCAGAGCCTAGAACCTGCTTTGGATTCTGTGTCTTCCTCTCTCTCTCTCTCTCTCTCTGCCCCTTCCCCACTCATGCTCTGTCTCTCTCTGTCTCTCTCTCTGTCTCTCTCTCTCTCAAAAATAAATATACATTTTTAAAAAAAGGAGTGAGAGAGGGGAGCAGAAACACCAAGAGGGGGAGACATTTAACGACTGGAACTGAGTACGTTTATTTGCCAGGCCTGGGTCAAGAGCTGGGGAGGCTGCAAAGAACAAGACTATCATTCACCTGATGCCTCCAGTCCAGTGTGGAGGTAGACAGGGACTAGATAACTTCATACCATACAATTACAACACCAGTAAATTCTATAAGAGAGACAAAGCAGTATTAGGAGTGTGTGTAAAGAAAAACCTGACTTCACCCGGAGAGAATAGAAAGGCCAGAGAGAAATGGAGAAAGGAAAAACTCATCGCAGTGACCACTCCCATTGGCCCAACTCAGGGCCATGAGTATCCTTAAAATAAACTTTGCTTTAGGAGGCTGTTATGGGCTGAACTGTGTCCCCTCAAAAATTCATACATTGAAGGCTGCTTAGGATGTGGCCATACCTGGAGAGATGTTTCAGGGATAATTAAGTCAAAATGATGTCATTAGCATGGGCCCTAATCTGACTGGTGTCCTAATAAAGAGGAGAAATTTGGGCAGAGAAACACGCACAGAGGGAAGATGATGTGAAGACACTGGGTGAAGACAGCCGCCGACAAGCCAAGGAGAGAGGTCTGGGACATGTCCTTCCTCAGGATGGACCTCAGAAGGAAGCAGCTCTGCCGACCCCTTGTTTCTGGACTTTCAGACTCCAAACTGCAAGACGATGCATTTCTGCTATTTAAGCCGCCTTGTCTGTGGCATTTTGTTAACGGCACTCCTCGCAAGCTAATACAGAGGCCTGCGGGAGTTTATGTCCTTCAGAGTTAAATCAGCCCGGCTGACCCTAAGAGAAAAGAGACTCGAGTTTGGGAAGGGAAGACCCAAGCCAGGCAGGATTTCACAGGGCAGCCCCCTTTGTGACTGGCAGGCCTCGGGGTCTTCTCCCATCCCCCATCTCCTCCAAATGGGAAATCTGTAGCGGATGCCTTTCCTCTTGGATGGGGAGTGAGCTGGTAAGGAGAACCCCCACCCCTGCCAGGTCATGGGCCCCCTGACCATAACCTTGGATCAGTTGTAACAGTCCTGCAGGGACGACCGACCAGGTTTACTGCCAGGAAGAGAAACCCCAGGAAGCCAGCCTTTCTGCTTTTTGGGGTAGTGGGGTGGAGTGAAATTCTCCAGCCATGACTCATGCAAGGTTTCATGGGGAAGGGAAGTTAAGAGAGTCATAATGACCATACTGAAAAGCAGTTAAGCCCATTTTCATGGCAGCATTACACAGAATTAAAAACTGCACGATTTGATCCTATTTGCCATCACAGCTGCCATGAACTAATGCACCAGCAAACTGGACAGGGTGAGCTTAGTGCTGTGACTCAGGCTGGGCACACAGGCCAATATCCAGGGGAGGAAACCTTGAGCTTCAGGAGAAAATACCCTCATCCTTCCGTTCCCTTCGTATTCCTCAGACTCCTTGAAATCTCATGGGTGGGGACACCATAAGAGCTGGCCTGTGCCAGAGGGAGGAGGGCAGGGGCTTCGGCTGGCCAGATTTCAGAGACTCTGAGGATGAGACTCACTCTTGTCCTGGTAAGAAGAAACCCCCTGGGGCTGCTGGGAAGGTGAAGAATTTGTAGCCATGCCTAGCCTAGAGCCCACTAGTTTTTCCGTCCAGAGTTTCTTGAGCAACACCTCCAGCAGCAGTAAGACTTGGACAGACAGCACTGAGGAAATCCCAGAGAAGTGGGGGGCCCAGCAGGGAGAAAAACAGCCTCTTTCACGGAGGACAGGAGATTGACATGTGCTAAGTGGGGGGTGTGGGGCTTAGCCAGGAGCTTTGCCACACACCAAGACTCGAAAGCTGGGCAAACCTCTCCCCACCAGAAGCCAGCGCTCTGAGAGCTGGGCAGTCAGTACTTTCAGACCAGCTGGTTGGCCTCGCTGCTTCCATCTGTGTGCCAGCATTTATTGAGTGCCGAGTGTTTACAAAGTGCAATACTACAGCAGAGGCGAACTTTAATATTAAATAGGAGATGATTCTTTGGTGTCTCGGTCTTTGAACTTGGTTTAGATGAGCAGAGGCAGCCTACTCATTCTTTTAATGGAGTGAGCAAGAGGCAGGAATGGTCACAGAAAAGGGAGTTATTCACTGAACTGCTTTAGCTGTCCCTGAGTTCATCCAAGCCCTATTTACTTTGTGCTAACCTGGCGTCCAAAGTCAACCAACCAGCATTTGCTTCGCGCCCTGTTGGGGGGACATACAAAATGACTCAGGTTGGAGTACATGCCTACAAGGGTTTTTTTCAACCTCACTGAAAGACACACGTGCATGTGAATAATCACTAACAGCATAGGCATTGTGGGTGAGGGCCCTGGACTTTCGAGAGCAAGGAGAACGGCTCACACACTTCCTCACGGCACCCACGAATGATACTGTCTTTCCTCTGTGTGATGGCAGCAGGAGGAAACATTTCTAGAAGCAGGCACCACGAAAGAGACCACATCCCCCCCACACTGCACCCCTGTCCCAGATGGGGAAGGAAATGCCAAAGGAACTTCTTCCCCCCCCCCTAAAAATTATTGATAATAATTGCCGGAACTATTTGTTGAGAGTGTACTATGTGTCAGGCACTGAACAGTTATTCTCATTGTCACAATTCTGCATTGCAAGCTGTATCTCCCCATTTCGCAGATGTGAAAGTACAGACAATGACGTGATTAAATCATTGCCAAAGGCACACAGCTAGAGGCAGAATTTAATGCAGAATCTGGTGACAAAGCTTTCCTCCCAGCCTGCCTTGAAATTGCTCAGTGTTTCCATAATCAGTGATTACAACCAATCCAATTTGAAGAATAATAAATTTGGAGTGTGTCTGAAAGGGAGTCAGCAGTTATAAATACTCATGTAGATTTCTGTTGAGCAAGATCCAGTAAATTGTAAGGAGTCACAGTTCTACCTGGAATCCATTTTTCATTCAGGACACATGTCAGCAGCAGGCTGATCTTTCCCTGGATCACAATGCAAGAAGAGTGAGGCCGTCAGCACTGTTTCCTTGAATCCTGCTGTGCAACGGCAATTTATTCTAGAAACCACGCTGCAGAGCATGGCCAAAAATAGAAATGCAGGTTTTGCATATTTTATTCCTTAATGCTAGCACTGTGACCTTGCCCATAGTGGACTGAAATGGCTGCTGCAATTAATCAAACTTTATTGACACTTGACGCGACCCAAGTTGGCTTGAAGTGCCAGGTGCCTCAAAGGTGACAGTTATCTTCAGAACAACATTTACGTCAAAGTCTAATATTTTAAGCACATTAACCTCCCTTGGTGCAGTGAAAGTTTCTAAACTTGAATAGGCATTTAGAACTAATGTGTTCTCTAAGGCCTGGGCCATGGTCAAGCATGGGTTTTAACAATGTTTTGAAACAGGGAGGATGACTAAGGAGTTTTGAGCCGCCTTCACTAACAATAGGTCCATTTAGGCCAATTCCTGACCCTGATGGTCTGGGTAGTCAATCCTAGCAACCAAGGCTGGGTTCCCATAACAGCCATGAACTGGAGGCCAGTGAGGCCCACCTCCCGAGGCACAGAGATCCGATGGTGGAAATAGAAGGCAGAACAGCCAAGAAAACCAAGACCCTCTCTGTCTGTCTCCACTCGGCCCCTGCGGGTGTCTCGCCTCCCACTCACAGGTATTCATCCCTTCTCATTAGCACCATGCTTCCCAAATGACCACCATGGTCAGTGGCAAAATAAAGGTAGTTGATTTTTCATAAACCAATTACATTCCATGGAAAGGACTCCCCTTTCCACTATTTGTTGTCAAAGTAGGCTTTCTTTTAGAAGGTATGGATGATATTAGGCAGGAATTCGTTTTCTTGTTTAATGTTCTCACTTAGCAAAATAAGAAGTTAGCACTTTGTCAGGGGTTGCCAAAATTTTTGGAAATCTCACGGGTCTAGGAACCTCGGCATTAAAACATTCTCCGCAAGTTTGCCATGAGGATGCAAGGAGCACCCAAGCCCAGGAGAGTCCTGTGGGAATGAGCTTATGAGTTCCTTTTCCTCCGAAAGGTGGAAGCCTGAGATCAGTGAGCACAGGGAGAACTGGCAGGGGAGTCAGGCAAACATACTGTGTTTACTTTATAATTCTGCCAATGCTCTTCCCAGCTGCCTTTCCATCAAAGAGGAAGAAAAGATGAAAATGAATCTCCCGAAGAAAGAAAAGGGGGACTGGGCAGATTACAGCCTGGAAGGGAAGTTTTCTTATGGATGATTTACCACGCTTCAAAAAAAAAGCATTCTTCATCTCTTATCCATGTTCTCGATTTTTCCAAAGCCCTGCACATGAGGAAAACGCCTCAAAATGAAGCAAGAACAAGTCTGGTTAGTACTTTCTGTTCCCCCAACTTGGAAAGCTCTTCCTCAACCTTCTCCAACTTCCAAGGCACAAATTAAAACTCTTCCCAGGACCGGTCCCAAGCCGCCCTTTTCTGGGCCCCCACAGTCTCCATTCATGCATCCAGTACAGCGCTGCTCATCAGCTATTTTTACATAGGCCATTTCCTTCTGATTAGGAAAACAAAGTGAAAATGTTGAAACTTAGGCAATAACTTAGGCAATGTTCACTGTGTGCCTGGCCTTTCTCTCAGCAACACACAGATATCAGTGCATCAATCCCCTCAGTGACCCCGTTGTTAAGCAAACCCAGCGGTTCGGCAAACCCAGCATCACCCTACTTTCATAGCTAAAACCAGACCCCTCTGATCTTTCTGCCTCTGACCACAGTCAGTGCCCAATAAAAGTGTGAGTTACAAGACAGTTTGATTTGGCTATTTTAGGTGTTGCCAAATCTAGGAATATGGGGCTGGTCTAGATAATGTATGGGCGTTTTCTCCAGCTGTTTAATTGTGGGAACCTATAATTAACTTGCACACTCCACAGTCATATTATCTGTATAAACAGATATCTGTATCAATATCAGATTATCAATATCTGTATCAATATCAGATTATCTGTAGCAATAGAGTCGTAATGTACCAAATTGTTGATCACTGATTGATAGCTCTGGGTGGGTACATAATACTATCACCGCCTTGGATCTTCGGAAGTTCTAGGAGGGTGTACAAAATTTGTTATGTGTGTGTGAGTCCCAAAAGGATTAGCAAATTAATACATTATGCCTGTGTCAACACTTCTATTTTTAAACGAAACTATTTACTTTCTTAACTAACTTTTGGCTTTACTAACAGCTGTTAGTACAGCAAGCTGGTGTTTAATGAAGCAGGAAAAATAATAAACCATGTTGATGTTATTTCCCAAATAAGTGCTTTTTAAAAACATCTCTTTGCTGGGAAGCCAAAATGCAGCTGGAGAAGATCCAGAGAAATATAATAATATGGTCAAGAAAATGGAATAATTTCTATGCAGCCAAAAAAAAAAAAAGTTCTCATTTTCCTGGAAAGATGAGGGATGAAAGAAAATGTGATAAAAAGCTGTAAAATTGTGAAAGTCACAACGGAGATAAACATGGGAAGTTGTTTCCAAATTCCAAAACAACAGAATCACTTTTTCTTTCTACCTTGGAGATCAACCTAAATGTAGGTACCTCAAAGGAACTATCCCTGCTCATGAGTTGAGAAGAAGGATATAAAGTAGTACTAGTTTTTACACAGTGACAATTAGGAGCTGATAATTGGTTTAGAGGTGGATGGATTAAGTCATCGTAATAAATTATGAAGAGAAAATAATATGTGGGAGGAGGGATGTATTTCTTAAGCTGATGAAGCAGATACTATGACCAGTAACTATGCCTTCTACCATAGTTCCTCAAACCAAATATGCTGAACGGACCGTGGATCAATGTGTCAATATTTGAATTCACATTTCTATAGGTCCCATTGTATTTGTCAGATGATTTGATTTTTGCTAGTATATTTTTGCTTGTACGTACATAAAACTTATCCCCCTCTGACCAATTTCATTACATTACTATGATGTAAAAACAATGGTCTTCTAATAAAAGGTCTTATTTTAGCGGCGAATGATAGTCCTTCCTAACAGAACTACCAGCAGGACCCTAGTTAATACGTAGGCCCTTTGGTTGGTCTTAGGAGCATTAGCCCGAGTTTTGTCTTTGGCCACAACACATCTCCATCCTTCTTTCTAGTGATTCCAAATCCCCAAACTGCCACGTGTTCCAGATGCAACAGCCATGTAAATAAATGATCCCTCTGCTCATAAACTCATCTTGGGCCCGGGGACATTGGGTCCTGGCACCCAAGCCATGAAGGTGCTCACAGGGATATATTCTAATACATAAAAGGAGATAATGAAAAGGGCTAGGAGCCCTTCACTGGCTTCGGTTCAACATGCTGTTGCCATTCCTCTGGCTTCTTCCTGACAGAGCCTTCTTGTAGCAGATAATCGCATTTCACCCTTTAGAACATGTGATTTATATTAATGTTGCAGCCTTGCCTCGCAGGGCGGCCGGCTTTCCCATGGTTGCTGGATGCGTGTGGTGTGTGTCCACAGAGCAGGGGCTGTGCCAGCATCGGCATGTCCAAATAAGATCTTGGAGATCTTTGCCGTAAGTGGGAATTATTCTGGCAAAGGTCCCTTATACCTTGCTCTAAATGTTATCCCTCCAAGAGCAGAAACTGACTTTGTGGAAAGGCTTTCTTGTTTAAAAAAGAAAGTAGCAGCTTTAGAAAAGGCGTAACAGCTTTAGAGATGGAAAATGTATATTTTTACAGGCCCTTGTGAAATCAGCTTGCAGTAACTAATAACTATTTCACATACCCATTCGCCTCCTTCGGAGACCTTCCAGGATTCAAGATCTCAAACCAAACACAGTCTCATGTGTCCCCAAACTATTTGGTCTCAGGGTTGAAGAGAAATTCCTCTGAAGCCCCAGCGTTCCAGGATGCGGCACCCTACCCACGCCAAAGAAAAAAAAGTACTTTAAAAAATGTGTTTCTCAATATTAGGGTACATTATGGATATGAAATCTTAGTCCAAATCCCCATGGCCATATAAAACATGTCGCATAATTGTGTTTGGGGGCGTGGAGGAGTGTTACAAAATAAATATTTCCCCATCAGAGAACGCTGGGAAATGTTCGCTAACACCTACGCCCAACCCCAGCAGGTTCCCCCGGAAGGGTTTGGCAAAGAACAGGCCCCTCCTTGATGAGGTGCTGGAGTTGGTTAAAGATTAAATATTCATTTATAAAAATTGTGCATCTGAAAAATCAAAACCAAGGCCTGTCTGTGGGCGTCCATGCCGCCTGCGTTCCTTGGCTTCTGGTCTGTGAAATGTCCCGGGTCAACCAAGGACCGTCATCTCTTATTGAAGTGCATCATCCCTTCTTTCTCTAAAGCAGTCTGTGGAACACATCAAGGTTTTTTTTTTTCTTTTTTGGAATTTTTTTCTTTATTTCCCCTATTGGAAAATTCTTTCTGAAACTGTTGATGGTTTGTTTCATAGGATTCCAAGAGATTCCTATTTGCAGGGGCCTTGGGAGCACAAATCAATAGGTGTGATAATTGCTGGTTCCTCTTGGAGGACTCTTGCCTCCACCACACCCTCCAGATAGTCCTTGCTGCCTAGTCACGCCCAGTTGCTCTGAGAAGCCTCATCTGCCCTGTCTCTGGTGGCCATATTGAAGCGGGATGGCCGCGGAGATGGACAAGGGGCTTTCCCTCACTGCCCCTCTCCACTGGAAGGTTTAATGTCCTTATTTTCAACTACTCAGGAGCACTCCATTCCAGATTCAGCAATTTCCCTTCCAGCTCCTGTGTCCTTGACAGAATCCCTTTCCCCTCTTTACACACACATTCACAGCCTCACTCCAATCACATAAAACCCTGTCTAGTTTCATGGCCTTAGTTTGTAAGTGGTGTGATGGTTGCAAATTAGTTATTAACAGGTCCTTCCAAGGCAAACTGCATGCGTCTTAATCCCTTAAGAAGCCTGAAGTATTTCTCTTACCTCTAATGCTGGAATTTGAAGGCACCAGAGCAAATGGGCAAAATTTCAAGGCAGGTTGGCCTTTGAGGACCCTTCCGATCACAACGCCTGCTCTGGCTGCCACATTCAGATCGTGGGGATGGGGGTTTTGACACTATCTGGGACCCAAATTAGTCTACATATTTTAACACCATTTCAATCAGAAAGGAATTTATTCTGGAGAGGTTGGGAGATGAGAAACTTGACAAAATGATTCTAAAGTGTATTTAAGGGAATAAGTACATGAGAATAGCCAAGAAAGATTTTGAAAGGAAGAGGAAAGAGAGGGTATATGCTTGATTAGATATGAAACCATGAGTTCCATTTTTGCCTGGTGTGTAGAAAGCTGAAAATAGTGCCTCCCTCATCCTCACAACCACAGAAAGTCAGATAAACTATAAAACCATAAATGTCCTTAAACCCCAGAAAGCTAAGCTCATAGAGAATTAAAAAGCCTGAAATCTATGGAAAAACAGCACCTCCAAACAGAGATGGGACATAAGTAAGCACTTTTCTCTGGTTGAGTATGTGAAAAGGGACACCAGGTACCATCAAAAAAAATTATTTTTCAGCTAAAAATTGTAATAAATTGTCAAAGGCCAAAAGTGAGCTAGCATGAAAGTATAGCACCTGCGATTTGCAAATACAAGCAGACATCACACCCAACTTACAGGCTCTTCTTCATAGGCCTCCACCCACTGCTTCAGAAAGGATTGAAAGCAGGGCATGAGGCCAAATAAGCTCTCTGTGGTGCAGGCCTGGGGAAGGGAAGCAACATTGCTAAGAGAAAGGCAGAGAGTTACACCTAGACTCTTTTCCCCTTAAGCCACTGGGGAAAGGCAGTAAACTGTGTTGCACTGGGGCATAGATGAAGCTGGGAGAAGGGTGAGAGACCAAAACAAAACCTCTACACCTGGAAAGAGGGCAGGAAACAGTCCTGGGCCCAAGATCCTATAAGAAATCTCTTATTAGTGGGAGAGAGGACATGCTCTCCTGCCCAAGACAAAAGGCCAGCCCAAGTTCAAATGCCACAGGAAGGAAGGGCAGAATTTCTGAGAAAGCCCCACTTCTGAGACCCACATGTATAGGGCTAGCCTGGGACTGCACCAGGACAAAACCCACCCACCCACACTCCCCAGCACCCAGTAACAAGTGTAACAGCCGTCTACCCCATAGGCTGGGGGAAAGAGCATGGAGAAAGAACCTTTCTGAGGCAGAGATACAAAGTGAAGGCTGAAATGAGCGGAAGAAAGAACACGGAGGAAAAATCTTCCGATATCCCAGTCATGACCATAAACATAAGGTAATGCTAAAAGAATCTGAATCTGGTCATGTGCTGAATATAACCATAGCAAACCCAAAATAAAACAAAACCAAGAAAACACCAAACCCAGCTCAAATCCTGCTATATTCACTCAATCTAACAGAACAAGGTAAATGTCCATTTCCAGGCACAAATAGTATTTACCTCAGCTGGTCCACATGCAGCATTGGCATCAATCACAAATTAGGAGAAACATAAAAAAGCGAGGAAAAAAAACAAAAAACAAAACCCAACCTACTGTCAAGGGACAAAGTAATCAACACAACCAGACTCAGAGATGATCCAGATAGAACTAGCAACTAGGGAATTTTAAAACAACTAATATATTAGAGGCTTAGTGGAAATGATGAATGTGTATGAACAGATCAAAAATTTTATCAGAGAGATGAAAACCATAAGAATCAAGTAGAAATGTCAGAAATAAAAAAACATAGTAAAGATGAAGACCACCTTTGATGGGCTCAAAAATAAATTTGACACAGTTGAGGATAGAAACAGTAAACTTGAAGGTAGGTCAATAGAAATAACCAAACTGAAACAAAGAGAAAAAAACAAAAGCCCAAATAATCCAAGAACTCTGGAACAGTATCAAACACTCTAACTGGAATTCTAAAAAGAGGAAAAAAAGAAAACAAGACAGAGAAATATTTGAAAAGATAGTTGTCAAAATTTCCAAAATAATGAAAGACATCATGCTGAGAACCCCAGGCAGGATAAATACAAATGAATTTTTAAAAGCCAACACACCAAGATACATTATATTCAAACTGCTGGAATTGGATTATACTTACAAACATCTGAAATATTCAACAATATAGAAACAACCTAAAGAAAGATCCAGACGGGTTCATTGGAAAGTTCTATCAACCATTTAGAAAAGAAATTAGCACCAGTTATAAGCAATAGATTCTAAAAAATAGGGTAACAAATCTCATTTTATGAGGCCAGCATTACCCTGACACCAAAACCAGACAGTTTAAAAAACGATTAGTATCCCACATGAACATTGATGCAGAAATCCTTTTAAAAATATTAGAAATATATAAAAAGACTACAGGGAATAAACACTAAGTAAATTATAAATGGATAAAATTGCTTATGTCGATGTTAAAAAATTGGAAATTTCAGGGGCGCCTGGGTGGCACAGTCGGTTAAGCATCCGACTTCAGCCAGGTCACGATCTCGCGGTCCGTGAGTTTGAGCCCCTGCGTCGGGCTCTGGGCTGATGGCTCAGAGCCTGGAGCCTGTTTCCGATTCTGTGTCTCCCTCTCTCTCTGCCCCTCCCCCATTCATGCTCTGTCTCTCTCTGTTCCAAAAAATAAATAAACGTTGAAAAAAATTTTTAAAAAATTGGAAATTTCAGGCGAAAAAGAATAATATATCATAAATAAATGGAGTTTATTGTGGAAAAGCAAAATGGATTAAATATTAAAAATTATGTCTTCGGGACATCTGGATGGCCTAGTCAGTTAAGTGTCCAACTCTTGATTTCAGCTCAGGTCATGACCTCGCAGTTCGGTTTGTGAGACTGAGCCCCATGTTGGGTCTGCGCTGAACAGACCCTGCTTGGGATCCTCTCCCTCTCTCTCTGCCCCTCCCCTGCTCATGCATACACGTGCACTGACTCTTTCTCTCCCCCCCCCTCTCAAAATAAATAAACTTTAAAAAACTACGTCTTCTACCATATTAACAGCATTTTTAAACACACAGAATACATTGCTACTATGTTCACTTTTGTCATGTCTTTTTAGAACAATTGAAAACATTTTAATGTATTTCATTTTACCTTCAATGATTCAGTTCTCAGTGCTCTTCATATCTTTGTTTAGATACATGTTCCTGCTTGAAGAACAACATTTCTGGTAGAATGCATCTGTGGCCAATAAAGACTTAGTTTTCGTTTTCTGAACTCTTGCCGCTGGGTTAGGGTGGAAGGGTTTTGTTTTTGTTTTTCTGTTTCCTTCCCTCAGTTTTATCGGTGCTGTAAGGAAAAGGTTTTGTCCTTTCTCCTTCAGATTGAGGCTTTTGTTCCAGAAGGGGCAAGGAGGGGAAAGGATCATTTCATGGCTCTCTGTAGTGGCCTTTCCGCCCCCCCACCCCCTTCCCCAGATCTGCCCCACAGAGAGATTCTCAGAAGTTTGGTCAGTCTTTTCTATGAGAAAGGTCTGCAAAAAGTGCAGACCCGTATATATATGTGGTCCCCAGGGGCTCCACATTCCCTCACCAGCCCACACTCATTCTCCACTAATTCTTTACCTATTCCAGGTGACTTTTGTTGGTCAGATCTGCACCCAGGAAAGCAAGGGCTCATGGCCTGTGCTTCTCCACAGGCCCCAATGATCCTTAGATTTGAGGCTAATTGCTTATCCTGTAACCTCAGCTCTCAGATGGGTCCAAAAAAAAAAAGGAGTAAACTTGTAGTTTGTCTGGAGTTTTTTGTTTGTTTGCTTTAATCAGAGTGGAGGTGACATTCCTCCTAGATGTCTACATCTTGAGCTTTTTATTCTCTTCTCGCCTGCTAGCCCACAAGGCCATTACATTCCTCAATATGCTTTCCATACTCACAAGAATGCCTCAGTGACAGTCACAGCTGATGAGGACTGAACGGAGATAACAACACACTAACTCAAAGATGCTCCCATCAGCCTGAAGAGAGCCTCCTTCCAGCAGACAGCCCTACTCTGTGCTGAGCTAGAAGCTGGGGTCTTTAGCCCCACACCAGAAAGGGTCAGTAGAGAGCCCAGCTTGGAGAGAGGGAAACGAGGATACAAGCAGCCTCCTGGGTCCCTTTGCTTTCCAGACTCTTCTCAGCCTCTAGTGCCTATTGGTCCCCTCGTGGGTGCGATCTGGGAGGCTGGGACCGGCCCCCATTCTAGCAGCATCCCCATGCGTAATGCCAGGAGCAATCTCTTTGCAGCTGAGGGCTGGGAGCGGGAGAGAGTGTTTCAGCCTTTGCAGGTGAAGATAATGGTTGAGAAGCCGCACTTATTGGAAATGGAAAATGGGATCCAAAAGACACAATCTGTTCCTACTCTATACTGTGTACCTTTATAGGTGTCTGAGCTGCTCTGGTCTCCGGTGGGTTCATTCAACTTCAGCCTCTAACAAAAATGAGGCACAGGGCAAAGAGAAGCACACACTCACCTGCTGTCTGTATGGGGCCTGTATCCGTGCTGGAAAGGGACAGCTGATTTCTTTCTTTTTAATGAAGAGCTAATAGGGGCGGCTGAGCAAATAGAGCCTCTCCCTCTTCCCTCAGGGTAGTCTTCATCGTGAAAGTCATTCTCTTGCCTCCAAAGATACCTTAGTTATGTGCATATTAATGAAATTGCTCACAGAATGCAATACAAAAGGACTTGGTTTCTTTGTAGGGTTTGAGACTCTCAGTTAATTCATATTCGCATCTAACATTCACCTCAAAATACCCCTACAGAGTTAGATTTCATTATCTATGCTTTACAGGCAGGAAAATCAAAGCTCATAGGGAGTGACTAAAACACAGTCACTCAGCTCTTTAGGAGAAGAAATCTCTTGGAGTAGCACGGGAGGACCCAGTGTGCTCACACACGGAGGGAGTCACAGACACCTTTACGTGGGATCTGCTTTCAGCAACCTACGTTCTCGCCTTTGTCACTAAGCCCTCCTGTTGGAGTCTAAGCTTGTCTGTCAGTCAAGAAACAAGAAACAGATGATGTGCTCAAAAGGAAAGTGCAGTGAAGAAACGATACAGTGTAATAAGCAAGATTTAAGGAAATCACCAAGGGACAGTGAAGTGCCCTCACAGCCAGCGTATTAGTCTGCTAGGGCCGCCATAACAAAATACCACAGACTGGGTGGCTTCCATAATAGAAATGTATTTGCTTATAGTTCTGTAGGCTACAAGTCCAAGATAAAGGTGTCGGCAGGTTTGATTTCTTCTGAAGCCTCTCTCCTTGGCTTGCAGATGGGTGCCTTCTTACTGTGGTCTTTCCTCTGTACATGTGCATTCCTAGTGTCTCTTTGTCCAAGTTCCTTATGCTTATAAGGATGCCAGTGAGATTGGATTAGGGCCCACCTAAAGGCCCCATTTTAACCTAATCACCTTTTCAAAGGCCCTATCTCCAAATCCAGTTATATTCTGAAGTACTGGGGTTAGGGCTTCAATATACGAATTTTGGAGAGGACACAATTTAGCCCCTAACAGCTAGTAACAACGAGGGAGGGGTAGTTATTACTACCCTATGACTGGAGAGGCAAAGAGGAAGACCCTGGCAAGGATGGCTACATGGAGATGGCCACCTGACAGGAGTTGTGCCTTTGATAGACAGGTGTAGCCAACACAGCCTGGCAAGGATGGGATGGGCAGAATAATTACCCTGACATCACTGTCCACCCCTCTCTGACCTCCCATGGGTAACTTTCTTTGGCTGAACCCAACAGGAAGCCAGAGGCAAGGGAACCCATTGACATAGCCCACAGGTGTCTACCTCCTTGGCCTTGAGCAGGATGGGAAAGGGTGGAGGGGCAAGTATGAGATAGTATGGCTTGCGAACTGAACACTAAACTCTGCTCTGAAGCAATGGCGATTTACTGCCTGGTTTTTCAGTTATTCCTAGGTATGTTCAAAGGTGAGAGACTCTGAGAAGACAACCAAATCTTTAGGGTCATCCTGAGGAGACATTTCCCAAGAAAAGTCTCTAGAGACGTCTTTCCTAGGGTTGGGGTCAAGAGTGTCATCTGCATTACTGAAGTGGGCAGCAAAGAAGGGGCAGGTATGACCTGGGTTTCCACCCTCTCCTCAGAGCCCTCTCAGTCACTGAGTGCAGATGTGTTCATGGGTGCTTGTGATCATACCTCTAGGCCTTTATCCATGCTGCTCCCTCTGCCTGGAGCACCCTTCACACTCCTTTTCACTGACTGACTCTTACTTACTCTTCAAGAGGGGCATCCACTCCCAAAACCCTTTCATGGACTGTGAGGCCCAGGTTAGGTGCTCCTAAGTGCATTGCCATCATGTTATCCCCATTGTAATACTTGTTTGCTTGACTAAAACAGAGACTCAGAATGAAAAAGCCCCCTGGGTGGGGGGTAACCCATGGCAGTAGGCCTTGGCCCAAAATCAAAATCAAAGCAGTCAGCAGGACTGAAGGTCATACTCTGAACTTCCTGTAAGGTAAGGAGACTCTTATTGGAGATGTAATAGGCAGACCAGTTTTATTGTTTTAGCCAGGGGACAGTAGCAAGTGATAGGGATGATTACCTAAAGATCTCAACCTTTAATGTTTTATGTAGGACACAGCATAGATGAAAGTAGAGGAAGTTATCCATCCATCCATCCATCCATCCATCTGAGCATACCCTGGGGGGCCGCTGTGCTAGGAGGTCAGGGGGTTCAGGAAAGCCTAAGTGATGGTCCTTGCCATGCAATGACTTACAGCCAGGAAACAGAGATGACAGGTGCATGTGAGGCATTAGACAACACTACCATGGGCTCCTCTGCAGCATTTCTCTGAGGCACGCACTGTCTCCCCCATGTCATGCTAAATGCTACAGGCGACGTAGCATTGCTTCATAGTTATGTAGCCTACTTCAGTGGTTCAGAACTGGGCTTTGGAATCAGTCTTCCATCCTGACTCTTATCAGCTCTGACATTGGACACATTATTTCATCTCTGTGAAGCTATGTCATCATCTGTACAGTGGAAACAACAGTGCCTTTGGCATCGGGCCGTTATGAATAAAATGAACTAGCAGCACAAATTAAATCCTCAGTAATTGTTAGTTGTCTTAATTTGTGCACAAAAGTACTTAGGGATTCAGGAGAGAAATCACCATGGGCTGGGTGGTCAGGAAAGGCTTTGCAGAATAGGAGAAACTTGAATCGGGCCTGGGAAGGGGGCTTTGGAATTTCGGTGGATGGCGGACAAAAGGATGGGTCAAGCAGTGATCCAAACCACTGGCCAAATGAGAGTAATCCTATGGCCTCTGGGCTTAGACCCTTGTCCAACTTATTTTGGTTTTTCTTCTTCTTCAGTCAAGCCTCCCACCTCAGGCAACCACCCCCCCTCACAGCCCCTGCTTCCAGGTCTGCCTAATTCCCCTTCTGCTCAAAACCTCCATGATTTGCTACATGCCATGTGGCCCTCTAATTCCATCCCAAGGCTCCAGAGGTGCAGATCTGCAAACCAGCGTGATTAGCCACCACTGCTGGCTTCCCATTCAGCATATAAATCTACTGCCTGGGATTACCTCATGCCAGAAAACCGAAATCCAAGTCAGATGGTTAAAACATTAATAGCAGTGAGTGTTGTAAAGACTCAACAATGCGAACCTTCCCAAAATGAACCATCCTGACCTCCCTTGCGCTGACAATGCGTGTGTGACATCATGTGTAAATGAGCCTTAAATTTGAACCAGGTGCCGAGAGCTGTCTGGCGTCTCCTGGCTGCTGTATTAACCACTAACATGCACGGGGGGATTCTGAGGCAGTAAAATGAAGCGAAACCGATGGCAGGGACCAGCGCTGGGGTGCAGCAGCTGTGGCAGTGAATATTCAAATCACACCCACCCCGTTGGGCCTGGGGCCCCCAGGCCCTGTAAAGCTTATTTCCGGAGGGCTGGGGAGCCTGGGGAATTTGGCTGGCTTCACTCAGTGACAAAGCCTCCCCCATGCAAATCATTCCATTCTGACTTGATTCCCAGACTTGATTCTGAACTCTGTTTTGATTTGCATCCATGAGGAAGGACTCTGAAGCTGTCTGAAGCAGCAGTTGGAGACCGTCAAAACTGATGCGTGTGGGGCAGGTCGCCTACGACACATCTTTTGAGGGCACAAGTTCCAAGGAAGACAGCCCGCCACAAATCCTCAGGTGCTGTTATTTCTACTGCACCGGCGCTTAGGGATACAAGTGTGCCTTTGTCCATCTGGTATCACAGATTCCCACAGCCGGGCCTCGGCTCACAGCAGGTTACAGGACAAACAGCCTCTAGAGATCACTAGAAAAATTTGGAGGGATGGAGCTAGGTGTGTATGTGACCTACCATCGACTGTCATAGGTCTGAGAAGGGTAGAAGTGAGTTAGGAAGAAATTAGGCCGAGGTAAAATTAAGAGGATTTTTATTTTATTTTTTTAATGTTTATTTTTGACAGAGAGTGAGAGTGGGAGCTGGGGAGGAGCAGAGAGAGGGAGACAGAGGGTCCGAAGCAGGCTCTGTGCTGAGAGTGGAGAACCCAATGTGGGGCTCAAACTCACAAACTTGATCCCACTTGATTATGACCTGAGCTGAAGTTGGACGCTTAACAGACTGAGCCATCCAGGTGCACCTTGTTTTTATTATTATTTTTTTTAATGTTTTTATTTATTTTTGAGACAGAGAGAGACAGAGCATGAATAGGGGAGGGGCAGAGAGAGGGGGAGACACAGTATCCAAAGCAGGCTCTGAGCTGTCAGCACAGGGCCTGATGCGGGGCTCGAACCCACGAACCGCGAGATCATGACCTGAGCCGAAGTCGGACGCTCAACCAACTGAGCCACCCAGGTGCCCCTATTATTATCTTTTTAATGCTTCCTGTTTGTGGTGCCCATTTCCAGGTTATTAACAGTATGCTTTACATACCCATCATCACTAGAAACTAGAGGACAATAGAAACTGGAAACATTGAAGATAGAAGGCTTATGAAGTAATTCTGTCTTGGTGGGTACTCTTCTAGATCTATACATGCTGGTGAAAAGAAGCCGGCGCCCAAGGGAGGTGAAAACCCACACTCCACAGATCCTATAGGTCTTCAGCTCTGAAGAACTCCTGTGCTGTTCAGGGCAAAGTCAATGTTCACCAAGTGCACTGCACTGTTCTGTGAAGTTGGGTGTGGTGGGGTGGGGATGAGAGGCAGGTCCCAGACAGAGGATATAAAGGGGCTGTTAGACATAGTATCTTTCCTAAAGGCTATTACAGAGTGGTTAGATGTAAATATACATGAATTTGTATATGTCATCTAATTTAAAGAAACTAAATGTCGCGTCAAGACGTTAAGAATGGATTTCCTGAATAATGGAGCAAATAGTTTCATGAAGTCAATCTTAGAAGTCCTTCCAGAAGAGGAAAGTATTGAGTTAGGTTTTGAGGAAGAGGAGAAACTTTGGAGTTTTGGAAAACTCTGGAAAGAGAACAGCATGAATGGCCTGTGCAAAAGTATGGAGGCAGGAACTCATGGGGAGCTCCGTAAGATGTCAGGGGTCTTAACAGGATCTGAGGCATGAGGTATTTCCCACAACTCCAGAAAAAGTTCCTCATGCCCCCTAGAGCTGAAACTTTGGAATAAATTAAGTGTGAATATTGAGATGACCAGCTCTTGAAGGTTGAAAGTGCTTCTTTTCATATAGCTTTTGGAAGATGATGATGGTGATAGTCAATGCAGAGAGGCAATTAATATCTATCACCATTTTTGAACATGCCTTATTCAAAGGCCTTCAACCAAGACCTTAACTTCTGTTTGATTTAAAGTTCTAAACTCAGCCTGGCATCCAGAATTCTCTACAACCAGGATCCTACCCTTCAGCTTTATTTCTCAAACTGTTCATTACATCTTTACTCCTGGAAAAATTTTTGTCATTTCAAAATATACCTTTCATTTTCTTGCACATTTATTATTTTCTTTCCAAGTGGAAATGCCTTCCTCCCATTTTCATCCCTACTTTGGTTTTCCTGCAATTTTACTCCGCTGTTAACTTCCTCCACAAAATCCTTCCCATTCATCCAGAAGGCAATGAGCCTTCATCCCTATGAATTTGTCTAGCAGAGGTTTTAATGTTCCTATTACTCACCGAGCTATGTCATTCTTCTAACCGGTGCCCACTGTAGTCTCGTGTGCAAATGGCATGCACTATGGCCAAACCCTGTCCTTCAGGAATTGTAATCCTAGTTATTGCATACAGTTTGCCTCTATTGGATTGTAAGTTCCAGGAGTGATTCACCAACTAAAGAACAATTACTATGGATAGAGAAAAATGCCATGTACCTATGTGACAGACAAGATCATCCATTCACAAATGAGGTTGGAGATGGAGTTTTAAAACTTTCTTGTCAGAATAAAGTTCTAAGTTGCTAGAGTATGGCTCTCTGACTTACTGAAAGCAAATTTCTCTTTGTTTTACTATAGAAGTGACAACATTGTGAAAAGTTTAAGTAACTGAGTCTGGGAATGATTAGACATTTGGGGAAGGGGATTTGATTGAAAAGAAAAAAATCTGGGAAAACCATTTTTACATTGACATTAAAATGCATGAATGCAACTCTATTTATTTAGTCTGGTTTAGCTAATAAGTTGAGAACTATTCTGGATGAGTGAAAGCAAAGAATTTATTTGAATGCAAATGAATGACAAATCTTTAGACAGAGACATGGGGAGTATCCAAGTATTTTGCTTCCCTGTGAAATGCAAATATTATCATGGTATAATCATTACTGATTAACTCTCGATATAACATATAAACCTATGAAGTTTTATAGGAGAAATGTTATTTTTCCTAAATGCTGAAATGTTTGCAAAATTGTGTGAATTTGTAAACCAGGAATTGATTACTTAGATATTTTTCCCTTCCAGAGTTTAGGATCAGCAATTACTGGGAAGAAAGCCAACTTAAAAAAATTTTTTTAAAAGGAATATATGGCAAGTTTTTAACAAATATAGACCTATTGAATTTAAAGAACTGTATTTCTGGGGCGCCTGGGTGGCTCAGTCAGTTAAGCATCCAACTCTTGATTGCAGCTCAGGTCATGATCTGATGGGTTGGTTTGGTTTGTGGGTTTGAGCCCCACATCAGGCTCCAAGCTGAGTGCAGCGCCAGCTTGGGATTCTCTCTCTCTGCCCCTCCCCTGCTAGCACACTGTCTCTCTCTCAAAATAAACTTAAAAAAAAAAAAAAAAAGGAACTGTATCTTTACTATATTTATATAGTAATATTATGATCTTCCTTACTTTTTTTATATTAAAGGACAGTGGCAAGTTTTTTTCTTAATGCCCTTGATCAATTTGCAAAATAAAAAGTTGGCAATGTCATGACTTTCCCCAAAATTTATTTTGAAGGTCTAAGGATCCAAAAGAAATCCAAAGTCTGGAAAACACTAAAATAATGTTGATGGTCCGAGCTTATTTGGATTTTTTAAAATTATATCTGTAGAGAGTCAGAATGCAGAATTGGATTTCTAACACTGTTTTTCAAGGGATCCACGTTTTCTCAAAGTCTGGCTGACAAATATTGGAAAACATTATTGCTCTACCAAAAGTCCATATACCTCTGAAATACTTAACAAAAAGGAATAATGCTGTGGCAATAGACCATGACTCAGAGGACAAAGAGTGAACCCAAATGCTGTCTGGCTGGTGTGACAGAACAGACTTAGACTTAGGTACAAAATTTAAATGAATAAAGCAGCCTTCTATACAGTTGGTGTTTACTATGTATCTACTATGAGAATGTTTTTATACAAAAACAAAACAAAATAAAAAACAAAGCTCTAACAGCTTGATGTACTTAAGTTTACATTTGAGATGTGTGATCTTGGGCCAGTGCTTTAACTTCATAACTTTTTTTTTTTTTTTTTTACTTTTCTTTAAAGATTATTTTGAGAGAGAGAGAGCGCGCGCGCGCGACAGCAAGCACAGGGGAGGGAGAGAGAGAGAGAGAGAAAGAGAATCCCAAGCAGGTTCTGCACTGTCAGACACAGAGCTTGAACTCACAAACTGTGAGATCATGACCAGAGTCGAAATCAAGAATCAGATGCTTAACTGACTGAGCCACCCAGGCGCTCCTGAACTTTAATGTCTACTGTAGTTAATGGGGGAATATAACTGTATCTACTACAGAGGACGCAAGATAATGTGCTCAGCCTGATTGATGCCTGGTCCATACATACAAGGGCTTGCTCATGATTGTTACATTATTTTATGACTCTGATAACCTCCCATTCATTTAAAATATCAAAGTCTCTCAGATATAAACAGAGAACTGAGTAAGAGAACCAGGGAACTACAAAAGTGGCTTCATTCTTCCCTCACGGAGGTGCCCTGCCCTAGAGGCCCCACTCCCTTTGATTCCTACTTTTACCATCTAACTAGAAGTGGGGTCAAAGGGTTCTGATCCCAAACACAAAGCACCTTAGCTTGCTAGAAGTTCTGGGAGTCCAGTCTCTGAACTACCAACCTTGGTTCTAGAGAACCTAAGGAGATGCCTTTCAAGGGAAAAGCACAGAGCTGTCCCCCCACCCTCAAGATCTACTTTTTTCAAGGTCTGATCTTTTGTCTTTAAAAAAGAGCTATTTCCAGGGTGCCTGGGTGGCTCAGTCGATTGGTTAAGTCAACTTTGGCTCAGGTCATGATCTCACGGTTCATGAGATTGAGCCCTGTGTCCGGCTCTCCACTGACAGCCTGCTTGGGATTCTGTCTCTCTCTCTCTCTGCCTCTCCTCCACTCGTGCTCTCTCTCTCAAAATAAACAAACATTTAAAAAAATAACAGAAGAGAGGCATTTCTCTACAGGCCCAATGGCAGACTAGTCAAGACAGACCTTGGATCAGTAAGAGGACATTAGAGTGCTACTGAGGGGGCAACCTAACTTGTCTCACTGTAAGGGCCAAGCAAGGTTGGGTCCATCACATCTTCATGTGGGGACGGTCTCACAACCATCTCTGAGAGGAAGCAGGGGCTTACGTTTTTTCTGGTCATCTCTGGTTTTGAAGTCTACTTTTCTGAGCTTTCTGGCTCGCCTGGCTAGCACATACGCTATTCCTGTTCTGCCCCATGTGGCTCCAGGGAAAGGTTTACACACATGCTCACACAAGGCATTTCTGTGTATAGCTTTTATTGGTTTCAGGAGACAGAGGCAGGCAAGTTAAAACCGAATATTAGACGTTTCTGTTCTTAAAACACCCTTCAGCCACTTTTACTCACAGGCTCCAGACTCCCACCACTGGCTTAGCACCGGCTGCCTCTTTCCTTCTGCTTCTCAACTCCCAAATCCACGTTCTCTTTTACAAAGAGTACTTTAAATATTTCTTCAACTTCCTCTTCTCCTGCCAACCCATTCTCATAAGGTCTCACCTTCTTAAAAAAAAAAAAAAGAGGTAAAATTCACATCATATAAAATGAACCGTTTTAAATTATACAATTCACAGGCATTTAGTAAACTGTTGTGAAACCATATAGGGTCTCACCTTTCATCCCCAATGACTTATCAAGATAGTTTCCCACACAAAGACATGAAAGATTCTTCCCGAAGAGAAATTTTTTTTTTAAGATTGTATTTTTTTTAAGTAATCTCTACACCCAACGTGGGGCTTGAACCTACAACTCTGAGATTAATAGTCGCATGCTCTACCGACTGAGCCAGCCAGGCACCCCTAAGAGAAATTTAGGGTGCCAGTCACTTCCCCTCCCTTAAACCTTGTTCTTGCAGGGATAGAAGTCTTTTGGCACTTGAGGAAAAGATGCCATCAAGCAGCTACTTATCCTTTTGGAGAAGGAACTATAATTGGGGGGGGGGGGGGCGGAGAGAAAGGTTGTGAAACATTTAAAACAGATTTTTTCACAGAAGGTGGTATTTTTAAAACTAATTTTCAGCTTTATTTACCACTCAATGGAATATCAGCAACTCACTTGCAAATCATTCAGCAAATACTTTTTTATATGTATTTTATACATTATATAAATATAACATTTATTCATATTTGTTTTGCTACATATATATAAATACGTATGTGGGTAGCAAAACAAATATGAACCACATGTTAAATTTCAGTGGTGGGTATATGGGCATATTATCCCAATTTAGATGTATGCTTGAAATTTTAGATAATAAAAAGTTGGGGAAAACTCATGGAGTAGAGCTTTTTATTTAGATAATTTATACTAAATGGTATAAAAATGTATTATCTATGATGTTTTAGGATATGAAGGGTACCGGACACATGTCTGGCATCAGCTGCGGTCCTTATACTGAATTATTCAAACTAAACAAACCTCGTAATGGATCCAAGGACTGGTTGACCTAAACAATGATAACAAAATCCTGGAAGAGCAGCAGCAGTGGACGGCATCTCTTCTCAGAACATCACACACACAGGTCACCTCCTCTCCTGGGAATAGCACCCACGTAAAGGACACAACTTTCTCATGGCATTCATTAAAGCCATAAGGAAACTCCCTAAACACACAATGAAGTAAGATTTAACAAATATTTACTGAGCGCCAGTTAAGTGAACTTCTGGTATTAGGAGTGTGTACATGCCAATATAGTATGCGCAGGACATGGTTTCTCTTTGGGGGTTAATTACAACCGAGTTGGGGAAAGGTGCTTAAAAGCAGTGAAAAGCAAATAACACCACAAAATTTAAAGAGCAATTATTACATCGTTGGTGAAAGCGTAACTTGGTAAAACCTCTAATGGGGAGCAATTTAGTAATACCTACCAAAATTAGAAATGTGCATACACTTTGCCTCAGGATTCCAGTTAAATGGGTATGAATTTATCCTATAGATATGTTCATATGTGTGCCACATGATGTATATATAAAGATAATAACTGAAGCATTATATAAAACAGCAAAATTAAAAAAAAACCTAAATATGCATAGGAAACTGGTTAAATTATGGTACATGCATTAACGAAATACTATGTGGTTGTTAAATAGAGTTAGGCTGCTTTTGACACAGAATATCTCCAAAACATAAGGTTCAAGCAAAAAATAAACAAGTGGGACTACATCAAACTTAAAAGCTTCTGTGCAAGAAAGGAAACAATCAAGACAGTAAAAAGTCAACCTATGGAATGGGAGAAAATATTTACAAACCATCTCTTATCTGATAAGGAGTTAATATCCAAAATATGTAAGAACTCCTACAACTTAATAACAAAAAAAGCAAATAACTCTATTTAAAAATGGACAAAGGACTTGAATAGACATTTCTCCAATGGCCAGTGGGTATATGAAAAGATGCTCGACGTCACCATTAAGGAAATGCAAATCAAACCATAATGAGATATAACCTCACATCTGTTAGGATGGTCATTACAAAAAAAAAATCAGAAAACAACAAATGCTAGTGAAGATGTGGAGAAAGTGGGACCCTTGTGCACTGGTGGGAATGTAACATGGTACAGCTATTATGGAAAACAGTATGGAGGTCCCTCAAAAAATTACAAGTAGAACTACCCTTTGATCCAGCAATTGCGCTTCTTTGTATTTATCCAAAATAACTGAATGAGATATTTGTACTGGCATGTCTACTACGGCATTATCCACAATAGCCAAGAGAGAGAAACAATTGAAGTGTCCACAGATGGATGAATGGATAAGGAACTTGTGGTATATACAATTGTAGTAATACATTGCAGTATTATGCAGCCCTAATAAAGAAGGAAATCCTGCCATAGGCTACAACATGCATGAAACTTAAAGACACTATGCTAAATGAAACAGCCAGTCACAAAGGACAAATACTGCATGATTCCACTAAAGCAGTCAAACTGATATAAGCAGAAAGTAAAATGATGGTAGTCGGGGATGGGGAGAGGGGAAAATGAGGAGTTTTGTTCAATGGGCATAGAGTTTTAGTCATGCAAGATGAAAAAGTTCTAGAGTTCTACTGTATGTATAACAATATACATGTAATTAACAATAGTATTGTATACTTAAAGGTTTATTAAGAGGGCAGATTACCTGTTCCGTGTTTTTTTGTTTTTTTTTTTTTTACAATTGAAATGATGTGTTTATACATATCTTTAAATATCTCTAAGTAAAAAGAAGTCAAGATGTAGAGGATTGCGCATAGTATGCCAACATTTGTGTGTGTGTATGTTTGTTCTATATACATAGTTAACTAGGCTTACAATATATTTGCAAAGATACAGAAAGTCGTGGGGCGCCTGGGTGGCGCAGTCGGTTAAGCGTCCGACTTCAGCCAGGTCACAATCTCGCGGTCCATGAGTTCGAGCCCCGCGTCAGGCTCTGGGCTGATGGCTCGGAGCCTGGAGCCTGTTTCCGATTCTGTGTCTCCCTCTCTCTCTGCCCCTCCCCTGTTCATGCTCTGTCTCTCTCTGTCCCCCAAAAAATAAACGTTGAAAAAAAATTAAAAAAAAAAAAAGATACAGAAAGTCGTAAGAGTGGTTGTTTCCAATGGGGAAAACTGGATGCTTGGGACAGACACTGCAGGGAGGCAATTTTGTAAATTTTGAATTTGTACCAATTAAATTTTAATATTACCAATCAAAAAATAGAACATACAGAGAAAGAAAGATACCATATGGTTTCACTCTTATGTGGATCCTGAGAAACTTAACGGGAACCCATGGGGGAGGGGAAGGAAAAAAAAAAAAAAGAGGTTAGAGTGGGAGAGAGCCAAAGCATAAGAGACTGTTAAAAACTGAGAACAAACTGAGGGTTGATGGGGGGTGGAAGGGAGGGGAGGGTGGGTGATGGGTATTGAGGAGGGCACCTTTTGGGATGAGCACTGGGTGTTGTATGGAAACCATGTGACAATAAATTTCATATATTGAAAAAAAATAGAACATAAAGCAATTTATAAAAAAGTAGGAAATATATTATATGGTACTAATGACACATACCAGAATAATTATCTAGATAACAAGAGATAAGCTGGAGTAGAGAATGCAGTATTTACAAGGCGGAACGTGAGCTGGGCCTTGAGAAATGGGAAGTGTTTGGATAGGTAGAGGAGAGCAGTAAGGACAGTCCGGGTGTGTACGTAGAGGCTGGAGTGGGGAGAGGACATGGGAAGTAAAAATGGAGAAGCAGGGTAATGAAAGGTAAATCAAGCACCAGTGAGACAGTTTCAGCGTAGGTATAGTTTCAGCAGACAGTGAGACAGTTTCAGCAGACAGTTTCAAGCGCCAGTGAGACAGTTTCAGCAGAATGTAGGTACAAGAGAAAAGGATGAAATAGTTTAGTAGATGATGCACGGAAATGTGGAATTAATGTGCTGGGCAGCAGGGAGCCACTATAGGCTCTTGAGCAGGGAAGTCATACTATGAAAGCAGGATTCCAAGATCAGCAGACAAAACAGACAAAATAAACCAAAAGACAGACAACTGTCAGAAGGCTAACGCAGCGATCCAGGGGTTGCCCATTGCAATCATCTGGGAAGCTTTAAAAATATATATTTGTGCCTAGGTCTCCACTGCCAGAGATTCTGATTTAATTGGTTTGGGGTGGAGCCTGATCATTGCCATTTTGAAAGCTCCCCAAGTGATTTTAAAGAGCAGCATGGGTTGAACATAACTGTCACAATCCAGGCACAAAGAGACGAAGGCTAAGATTCAGGAGCTGGCAGGAGGCTGGAGACAGGATAAAAGCACACTTAGGAGACAGGTCCAAGGAAGAACTGATGTGCTGACAGATCAGGGGTAAAGAGTGGAAAGATATACACAGTCTGATTTATGCAATCATTCAACAGATATTTATTAAGTCCCTCCCAAGTACCAGGTACCATACTGAGCTCGAAGATTTAGTGATGAGCAAAACAGACCAGTCCCAGTTCTTCAGAAACTTGTGGTCTAGTGGACACAGACAACAAACAAGACTTCCAGGGATGGCCTGTACAACTGGGTCTGAAGCTATCAAGCATGACCGCTATCAGGCTGCTTGTGTACATCAAGTGGTCGGGGGGAGACGTCTCTGAGCCGGTGATACTTGAGCTGAGGCTTGAGTGATGAGGAGCTGAGTCTTCAAAGAGAGATGTTCTCTCTAGGAAAAGCAGTAAGCACGCAGGGACATGTTCAAGGCACAGAAAGTCTGTACAACGGAGAAGAGTCAAAGACTGATGGGAGATGAGGTCAGAGAAATACGTAGGTACAAACCAAATAGAGCCATGTGGGCCATGGCACAGATTTCATTCTCAGTGACATGGGAGGCCCTTGGAGGAAATTAAGCAGTGACGTGATCTGATTTACATTTTTGAACAACCACTTTTGCAGTGTGAAAACAGACTGCAGGTTGCAGGAATGGAAGCAAGAAAACTGATTGGAAGGATAGATTAGAGCATGAGGTGCGCTGACAGGGGAAAACTGTGGAGGGGAATAGATTTGAATATGTCGACTTTAGGTAACTGGGCAGCATCTAAGCAGAAACGTCCCAGGACAACTGGACACGTGGGAAATAGGTGAGAATTTAGGTTGTACCTACTGACTTGGAGACACTTTCAGGACTGAAGAAATGCATGTTAGATGACACTACAGGACTATGGCAACTTTTTCCAAGAAGGGGACTAGTAACAACTTGGAAGAAAAGCCTCTAGTGGTGGGCTGCAGGGCTCTGTAGTTAGTTTTGTCTTTCAGAACATCTTTATCTGTGAATGGGATAAAGAAATGGCAGGATAACGCAGGATGTCAAAAAACAGGGAACAATGATACACTGGAATCAAAACTTAAAAAAAAACCTCAATGGCTGGAAGAATGTACTAAAGTTAACAAGGCAAATTTTAGATAGATAAAAAATAGATACCAAGTGTGTGTGTGTATAACATATATTCCTTCATATTAAAAAAAAATAAAATTAATAGTAAAAGACCTAGAAATCTGGCAGTTCACCTAAAAGAGACCTGGGGCTTTTACTGATGATGTACTTTACAAGCCTAAAGTGTAAAGTCATTGTGAAAAACCTGATGTAAAATCAGAGGAATTGACATTATTACAAAACTAGAACTTATTTTTCTAGGGAAGAATACATCAGTAGTGAAAATAAACTACATTGATCAGGATTATTTCTAGAACACTATTTTCTGATCAGGCCGCTGACTAGATGGCTAAAGTAGAGAAGGGAAAAAGAGATATGAGATTTGAGGAACAGTCAGGTAATAAAACTATATATATTCAATTCAGTGCTTAACAGCATACTCAAACTTTCCCCAAATATCGTGTTAAATAACTTGGGGAAATAAGGTGTATTTCCCCTGGTTGAGAGAAAACATAGTCTTCAAACATGAAAGTCTTCAGAGATTAAAGAAAACTTGTCCAAAATTAGACAAAAGAGGTAGAGCTGGGATTTGAACACAAGTAAATAGGACTTCAGAATCTTTATTTAAAAAAAAAAAAGTCTCTCTCTCCATAAATGTATGAAACTATAGATATAGATCTATGTTTTCCTTTTTTTAAAAAATAATGTCAGGTTAGCTAACATACAGCATACACAGCGTAGTTTTGGCTTCAGGAGTAGATTCCCGTGATTTGCCAATTAAAACACCCAGTGCTCATCCCAACAAGTGCCCTCCTCAATGCCCATCACCCATCTTCCCTGCTCCCAAACACCCTACCCCCACCCTCATCAACTCTCAATTTGTTCTCTGTAATTACGAGTCTCTTGTGGTTTGCTTCTCTGTTTGTAACTTATTTTTCCTTCCCTTCCCTTCCCTTATGGTCTTCTGCTAAGTTTCTCAAGTTCCACATATGAGTGAAAACACAGGATATCTTTCTTTCTGACTGACTTATTTCACTTAGCATAATACCCTCTAGTTCCATCCATGTTGTTGCAAATGGCAAGATTTCATTCTTTTTCATCATTGAGTAGTATTCCTCTGTGTGTGTGTGTGTGTGTGTGTGTGTGTGTGTGTGTACACATACACATTACATCTTCTTTATCCATTCATCAGGTGATGGACATTTGGGCTCTTTTTGGCTATTGTTGATAGCACTGCTATAAACATTGGGTACATGTGCCCCTATGAATCAGCACTCCTACATCCTTTGGATAAATTTCTAGTAGTGCTATTGTTGGGACATAGGGTAATTCTGTTTTTAATTTTTTTGAGGAACCTCCACTATGTTTTCCAGAGTGGCTATACCAGTTTGCATTCCCACCAACAGTGCAAGAGGGTTCCCCTTTCTCCACAACCTCGCCAACATCTGTTGTTTCCTGAGTTGTTACTTTTAGCCACTCTGACCAGTCTGAGATGGTATCTCAATGTGGTTTTGATTTGTATTTCCCTGATGAGGAATGACATTGAGCATCTTTTCATGTGCCTATTGGCCATATGGATGTCTTCTTTAGAGAGGTGTCTATTCATGTCTTCTGCCCATTTCTTCACTGTATTATTTGTTTTTTTGGGAGTTGAGTTTGCTAAGTTCTCTAAAGACTTTGGATACTAACCCTTTATGTCATTTGCAAATATCTTCTCCCATTCTGTTGTTTGCCTTTTAGTTTTGTTGATTGTTTCCTTTGCTGTGCAGAAGCTCTTAATCTTGATGGGATCCCAACAGTTCATTTTTGCTTTTATTTCCCTTGCTTTGGAGACGTGTCAAGTAAGAAGTTGCTGCGGCTGAGGTCAAAGAGGTTGTTGCCCAATTTGCCCTCTAGGATTTTGATGGTTTCCTGTCTCACGTTTAGGTCTTTCCTCCATTTTGAATTTATTTTTGTGTATGGTGTAAGAAAGTGGTTCAATTTCATTCTTCAGTATGTTGCTGTCCAGTTCTCCCAGCGCCACTTGCCAAAGAGACTGTCATTTTTCCATTGGATACTCTTTACTGCTTTGTCGAAGATCAGTTGGCCATACATTTGTAGGTCCATTTCTGTGTTCTCTATTCTATTCCATTGGTCTATGTGTCTGTTTTTGTGCCAATACCATACTGTCTTGATGACTACAGCTTTGTAGTATAGGCTAAAGTCCAGGATTGCAATGCTTCCAGTTTGGTTTTCTTTTCAACCTTACTTTGGTTATTCGGTGTCTTCTGTGGTTCCATGCAAATTTTAGGATTGTTTGTTCTAGCTCTGTGAAGAATACTGGTAATATTTTGATTGAGATTGCATTTGTATAGGTTGCTTTGGATAGTATCAACATTTTAACAATATTTGTTCTTCCCATCCATAAGCATGGAATGCTTTTCCATTTCTTTGTGTCTTCTTCAATTTCTTTCATTAGCTTTCTATAGTTTTCAGCATACAGATCTTTTACCTCTTTGGTTAGGTTTATTCCTAGGTATTTTATGGTTCTTGGTGCAATTTAAATGGGATCAATTCCTTGATATCTCTGTTGTTTCGTTACTGTATACAAACGCGACTGATTTCTGTTCATTGATTTTATATCCTGCAAGTTTTCTGAATTCATGTATTAGTTCTAGCAGTTTTTTGGTGGTCTCTTGGGTTTTCCATGTAGACAGAGTACCACATCATCTGCGGAAAGTGCAAGTTTGACATCTTCTTTGTCAATTTAGATGCCTTTTATTTCATTTTATTGTCTAATTGCTGAGGCTAGGACTTAATCTATGTTTTCCTTTGTGTTAAGCAGTTGCATTACCAGGGCCATCTTGAAAAGGTTCAATCAGAAAATTCCAAGTTTTATTTGAGCTTTTTTCAGGCAAGAAATTCAGGGGTCTTATTTAACTTCCAACTTTAGGACTAGTGCAACTCTTAGTGTGTATTATGTGCTCAGTAAATACTTACTCAGTGAATTAGCCAGCCCCTTTGCCTGTGTTGTGCATTGATCCACTGATCAGTAGAAGACAAAACACACACAAATTCAAACAGTGAGAAACATTTCTCTGGAGGTCTTGTTTCTTTATACCATCCCATATGACAATGCCTTTTCATCCACTTGTCTTTTTTTCCCCTGGCAACTCAATTTCCCTCTCTGCCCCTTTCCTTTGTCCCACAGGCGAAAAAAACTTGTCCCCCTGGCCACCAGGCAAGATGAGTCTCCCTGCTCCTCATAAGTGCTCACCTTGATGGACAGCCTCACAAACTAGGACAGTGGATCATGATAGTAAAAACATAGATCAGATTGTTCAGGAAGAGTGATTGTAATGAGGAAGCCATATCCACAATATCTTTACTTATCCTTCACCAAAATTTTGTTTTCTTATTTTTCCCTCTTCATTAAGGGAAGACTATAGGAGGATAATGTAGAAAAATGAACAAATTGTGTGCTTAAATTAGAAAAACAATTGTGTCAGTACTATATCAGGTTCTGAGAAGTTCTAAGACCAAAAATTATGACACCTAAGTTTTAGGCAAAGTAATTGGCAGGAAACAAAGTCTTTTTTCAATAGGGCTAATTCTAATAAAGTCAGAGAGAGTACTGTCAACATGCCAAGAAGAAAATCAGGTTAAAATTAACTGTTCGAGTCCTTTTGTTTCTAGCATCTATTTTCCATCTCTATATATTCTACTGGCACAAGAGACCCCACACCCAGCTACCCACAGATTATCTAGTAACCTGATCCGGCAAGTACACAGGGCAAGAACGGAGAAGAGAAAAATCCCTTTACCTTAAAAAGAGATCTTCCAAATTCATTAACATCTCATACAGTGCTCGCCATTTCATTTGTGCCCACATAACCTTATTCCTAGGCTCTAAAATGTTTCAGAGTCAGATGGCTATAGTACTTCCACAAATGGCGGGGGATGGGGGGTACACATTTCAAATACAGAAGAGTACTGGTGCCAAAGGTCACATGGAGAAAGAAATGAATCTTTCCTAGCTGATCTCTGCTCACATCAGAGATCACCCCCCAAACAGGGGAGAAGAAAAAACGGTCGTACAGGTTTATATACAGGCAAATAAAGAAGATGAGATTTTGCAAAGGTAAAAATGTCTTTAGAAGCACAAGAAGGCCCGTGATTAGCTGATAACCATTTAAAGGCATGGGTAAAGTTTACCTGAAAATGGATGGTATGTTTCTGCTTTTCCATTGGTGAATTTACCAAGGTACTAAACTTAAATTTAAAAGGTGTCACGGGAGAAGGAACAAAGGAACAAACAAAGCCAGAGAGGTTGGGCTGATCTGGTAACAAGCTACCCATCAAACGCGAGTTAGGAATTGCCACAGTAGAGAATGTATGGTACTTTCAAGACCAGGTCTATACCCAGATTGTGCTGAATTTCAGATTCTGCTTCTAGATGGAAAGGCAAAAAAACCCCACAAAGATTTCCAGACCTTGGGTGTTTAAAGGGCCTTCACACAGTAAATCAACCTACTCCTGTCTTGTTTTCTCCGCAGCCAGACTGAAATAATACAGCACCAGCAGAGGTGTGAATTACCCCCATTCATCTTAATGGAGTGTTAACTTCAAAGGCTTGTTTTAACCATTTAAATGCTAAGCTCATGAGTAAACATTCCGTTAAAAAAAAAAGGTACAATTTAAACATTCACCTTCAACATACGAAAGTAATTTATATTCTCAGCACTTCGTTTTTTAATTTAGCAAACAAGTCTCCAAGTGTTAGAAAAGTATATATTTTGTACTTTACTTAGTTTTATTTTAAATAGTTCTTACCTAATAAATTATGAACGTTAAGCCCATAATGCGAGGGCCTATATTTCCCAGGAAAAATGTTGCAGAGTACTTGAACAAGGGTTTTTGGTAATCCTAGTGAAGGGGCCACTGCTCTTACCTGCCATCTTATTAGCTTCCTCCACACTCATAGAGAAAGCTGTGACCCCGAAGAGGCAACTAGATAAGGCAGAATATTGAAGTAAAATAAAAGAAAAACACTTCCACAAATATTATCTCTTGATATTAACTAAGTTTTATGTTCAATATGTTACTTGTCCCTTTGCCAAACCTCTCATGATCCTATCCCATGAGCAGGTGACAAATGTATTAACTGATGCCCAGCTGTCATCACATTTAACATTTGCCCCACAGGGCATCCTTGCATCTGTTGCAGATTTAGTGTTATTTTGGTATTACTGGAATTAGATTTATGTAAGCAGCTGAACACCTATTTGTGTTTGGATCTATAATTTCATAAACAGAAAAAGAGGGTACAAGAATTAGCTTATCAGATTGATAGGCTCTGGCTGACCTGAAGCCACAGGGGAAGCCATGCCTGGCTGTGCCCCTGGGACCATGCTAAGTGCCCAGCTTCAGGAAGACATTAGTAGGAGAGCACAGCTGGGGCAGAACTGTGGCAAAACATGAAAAAGAGTGCACATGGGGCCAGTTCCCCTGTGAATGAAGGCTAGAGAAAGACTCTAAACATATTAGTTGTACAAGATGGAAGACGAAGAAATTCCCTGTCTCTGATTGAAAGCAAACTTATTTTACTGGTCCAGATGAAGGGATGGGGGAAAGGGGATAAGTATCCGATCTAAGAGCCTGTTTTGGTCTGCACCTAATTTATACAGGGTCATTTAATCCTCTCAACACAACCCTGTCTAATTGGTATTAACTCCATTTAATACCTATATGAAAGTGGAGGCTTGAGAGGTTAAGTACTTTGTCTAAACTCACTGAGATTTGAATCTAAGTCTTTCTAACCCTCAAACTTAGACTTTTTCCATTATACTATGCTGATCCAAAGTTGCCAAAGAGATATCTTAACTCAAAAGGGAAGCTCAGTTGTCAATTTTTCTGCCCATTTCCTAAGTAGGAAGCAAAGGGGCACCTGCAAAAGTGTGTATTTCCATTCATGCAAATTGGTGCTTTGCATGCAATCCCCTACTTTACATGTGCACAGGGGTAGCATTACATTTTCACTGATACACCCTGGCTTTGGTAGGCTGCTAACAAGGTGCCTTTCACAAAGAGCACTCATGGGGAGAAGAGATCTAGCTTCTGCTTTCCAACCAAAAGTAAGCCACATCAATGGGAAACAATGATTTATAACCTCTGCACAAAACTTGATATAAATCGTCACTATTTGTCTCTGTTTGCCAACTAGAAAGTCACGTGTTTAAGTGACAAAAGAGAAAGCTCAGAGAACTTCCAAATCCACAGTCAATCATCACAGCTCTATGTCATAATGAACAACAGGAAAATCACAAAAGTTTCTTAGAGAAGATTGGGAGGCAGGGTAAAATACCAAGTGAAATAATCCCACAGTTTTGTTATTAGTGATTGATGTTGACAACATTAACCCACAGCTAAGATTCAATTTTGTATATAAAGCCAATACACTGATTTCTTAAAAAACAAACAAATGAAAGATAGACTCTATACATTTAATAACACTAAAAACTTCTGCCTGTGATAAACACTGTTAAGAGAACGAGAAGGCAAGCCACCGATTGGGAGAGAATTTTTGCAAAACACATTATCTGATAAAGGACTGGTATCTAAAATATACAAAGAATGCTTAAAAGCCAACAGTGAGAAAATAAACCAATTTAAAAAATGGGCAAAAGATCCAAACCTCACCCAAGAAAATATACAGATGGCAAATAAGCTTATGAAAAGATGCTCCACATCATATGTCATTAGGGAAATGCAAATTGAAACAATGAGATATAACTACACACCCATTAGAATGGCAAAAATCCAAACCACTGACAACACCAAATGTTGGCGAGGATATAGAACAACAGGAACTCTCATTCACTGCTGTCAGAAATGTAATATGTTACAGCTAGTTTGGAAGGCAGTTTGGCAGTTTCTTATAAGACTAAACATATTCTTACCGTATGATGCAGCAATTGTGCTCTTTGGTATTAACCCAAAAAAGCTGAAACTTATATCCACACAAAAAACCTGTACACACTTTATTCATAACTTTGAAAGCCAGGAAGAGGCCCTTCAACAGGTGAATGAAAACACAAACTGGCCCATCCATACAGTGGAATATTATTCAATAATAAAAAGAAATGAGCTATATGAAAATGCATGGAGGAAACTTAACCACATTTTGTTTAAGTGAAAGAGCCAGCCTGAAAGGTTACATAATATATAATTCCAACTATATGACATCCTAGAAAAGGCTCACAGGGAAAGGCTCACAGTTTTTATGAAGTCAGTCAAAAGATCAGTGGTTGCCAATGCTTGCATCAACAGTGAACTCTCAGGCAAACTATGTACTTTAGTAAATAATACTGTATCAAGGGGTACCCAGGTGGCTCAGTCGATTCAGTGTCTGACTCTTGATGTTGGCTCAGGTCATGATCTCCTGGTTTGTGAGTTCCAGCCCCGTGTCAGGCTCTGTGCTGCCAGTGTGGAGCCTGCTTGATATTCTCTCTCTCTCTCTCTCTCTCTCTCTCTCTCTCTCTCTCTGCTCCTCCCTTGCTCATGTTCTCGGTCTCTCTCAAAATCAACAGACTTAAAAAATGTTTTACAAGTACTGTATCAATATTGGCTCATCAAGTATAACAAATGCACCACATGAATGCAAGATTTCAACAATATGGGAAACTATGGGTGTGTTGGGGATCAGGGGATATACGAGAACTCTGTACCTTCTGCTCAATGTTTCTGTAAACATTAAATCCACCCTAAAAAATAAAGTCTATTAATTTTTTAAAAAATACAAAGGTTGACCTAACTTATCAAAGAACATTTTGAATTTTATTTTAATTAAAACTGCTATAAACCCACTTTCCGCTACCTATTCCCATTTTGTTCTGCTTTTCTGTTAATAATGTTTATAAAAATGTTTACCCATATAAAAAGGATTCATCAAAGGTGCTTTACAGAATTATTCCTTTTTGCATATAGAGGTAAATTATTCTTTGTAAGAAGTGGGAAAATATTTGTTTCATTTACTAATCCAATTAAAAATGATTATTGCTAAACTAAAATTCCCAACCAAAATTCCAAAGACGAGCAAAACAAAAGCCTGTGGGGAAAAAAAAGATAAAGAACAATTAGAGTATTTTAAACCTCCACCTTCCTCAATAATGTATGTTATAGTTCAAAATACATGAACTTTCTTGATGTAGATAAACTACTCAAGTACAAAATGACAAATTATTTCTTAAAATAGAATTATTAAAAGAAATAAAAGGTAACCTACCCCAAGTTTTTTCCACGAGAGAAAATCCTCTCTGCTAAGTTTAAGATAAAATAGTCCTGGGAATATAAAAATCAAACACGTTGATGTACTGGAACCTTTAAGTGGGAGGGGAAACAAGGAAAAAAAAAAGAGGATATTGCCAGATTCAGATGCGGGGCCGGATGACAATTTTGATCTATTTTGTTACATGGATTTTTTGAAATAGAAAACTTACCAACCACACCAAATATATTCCTAATGTCAGGAACATATATTGCAAGTAAAACAATGGTAACATTGAGTGCTAGAGTGATCAAAGAATGGCGAGTCCATGAGAATGGAAAATTGGAGAAAAACATCATCATTAAAGCTCTTCTTGCCTGTATAACAGGAACAGAAACAGATTTAAGCAGAGAGATTTAAGCAAAGCCAACATACTTGCTTAGGGAAACACAGGTACAGTATAGTAAGCATGACATCCTTGCTCCCTACACCATTTAGATTTTTAAAAAATACAGTATAAACGATTATTATAAAGTGTTTAGGACAAATCAACTAAGAAATACACTTTCTGAGTGAGCTTAATAAAAATTATTTTGGCCTGGGTGGCTCAGTCAGTTAAGCGGCCGACTTCAGCTCAGGTCACGATCTCACGGTCCGTGAGTTCGAGCCCCGCGTCGGGCTCTGGGCTGATGGCTCAGAGCCTGGAGCCTGTTTCAGATTCTGTGTCTCCCTCTCTCTCTGCCCCTCCCCCGTTCATGCTCTGTCTCTCTCCGTCTCAAAAATAAATAAAACGTTAAAAAAAAAAAATTTAAAAAAAATTGTTTTGCTTTAATTCTTGAAGAAATGTTCACATTCAATGTCTTTAGGTTGCATAATTTTCAAAATGACCAACAATAACACTGTGTGATGAAATCTCAGAGAATCATTTTCATTAAATTCACAGAGAGAAGAACAAAAAGTTTGAAAAGAAAAAAGAATCATGCTATGGTAAAGAAACACCATGTACTATTTTATTTTATATTATCTGTTTCATAGCATGTAAATATGAAAACTAGTTCATGACACTTCCCACTGCCAAGGCGAGCAGCAGGCAGTCTTACCCCACAAATGTTTACCCCCCACCACTGCCCTCCTGGCTGTGCAGTCTCCACAGGAAGTGGGCCAAAAATCTTGAAGGCCAGTTCTTCGGGAACTTACTGTTGAGGGATTCAAGACATTCATGCAGAAACATTCATACCTCAAGCCTCTGTTTCCATTTTCTCAGAAATTCTTAAGATTCTTACATATGGCAACTAAATACAGAATGAAGATCTGTTCTGCCCCTTAATTATAATTCTCAAGCAAATACAATATTTTGACTAAGATTAAATTAGAATGTCTATGTGAAAATAAATCTACAATAAACCAGAACGAGCTTATTTTTGCTGACTTGACTTTTGCTTCTTCATGCACATTCTTGTGAAAACAGAATACAGAATTAAAGGAGGGGGGGAAACCCCAAACTTTAGAAGAACCATAGTCTCTAAATTGGAAACAATGCTGTGGGAGAGCGTAAATCTAAACTAAATCTCAAAAAAGCACAAATTAGCTTAGTGGTTCACTGTTATTTTTGTGCCTTCATGGGGCCATATGCAAGTATGAGGTCTTTGATCAATTACCTGACAAATGAATAAGATATACAAGACTAGATGTGATTCAAACATTCCAATCTGCAAAGAATTAGCGTTGCCATATCAGGGAGCTGCTACATTAAGCAACAAGACCTTTAAGAGTACTTACAGGGAAGTGGATTAGAGGGACTGTCAAAAGCACAGCAAATAGTATGCATAGCTTCACAGCCATGACAACAACATCGTGTGGCAAGTACTTGCTATAACCTTGCAGTAATTCTGATGCCACTTTGTCTGTAAATTAAAACAATAATAAGGATCACATTATAAACTACTATGATGTCAATAACAGCAAAACTATTTTACTTTGCACAAATGGATCTTAACAAGTTTTGGATTCTCAGTACCAAAACCATCTCTGGCCTTTTCCCTAGCCTTTGAAACATAAAGACATTAGTTAAATATCTGCTTTAAAGTTACAATCTTTTCTTTTAATTAAACTAGAAATCAGCAGAACTTCTAAAATTATGACCATGAAAATACATATATATGTATACACATCTATATATATCTGTATCTATATATATACATATAACTTGAGAACTTTTCCATAATCCAAAGGTCTTGAACATTTGTTTGTTTTGTAAGGTGCTTTCACATGTATCATTGAAAGGGTATCATGTGTACCCTTATAACAATTAAGAGGGTAGCTAGGCTGAAAAATATTAATGGACTTGCCCAAGATCACACAGCACAAAGGGGCAGAGCTCGAAGAGCTAAAAGAGTACCCACTTTTTTTTTTTTGGTGCCAAAGCCAATACCCTTTCCTCAATACCGCAACGTTTTCTAGAATCTTACACTTCTGTACATGTTGTCTGTTTCATCAACATTTCACCTGTAAATTCCTCTTTCATAAGAAAATGTAGTTGTAGGGAAATGGCTTACTCAGCAAGCCAGTGGTAGTCAGTGACAGAATTTGTACATGCTGACCATGCTTTGCTCCATGTCAGTCTTCCATTTTCCCAATGTCTTCTGCGCCCCCAGTCAGACGAGGGGTACGAAGATTGAGCGTTCTCAAGAACGTTCCATGTCCTGCCTTGTAGTGAAAGATCAGTCTGTACTTAAAATAGAATACTGTCTTTGATTTTTAAGTAGGCTTCACGCCGTGTGGAGCCCTATGCGGAGCTTGAACTCATGACCCTGAGATTAAGACCTGAACTTAGATCAAGAGTTGGGTTCTTAACCAACTGAGCCACTCGGGTGCCCCAAAATAGATGGTGCTTTTTAAACTGGAGATTAATATGTTTTCAGAGAGATGCTTTGGAGGAAATAAAAAACAAACACACCTCTGTTTTCAAGGAACTTAATATTTAAAGGAGCAATGAGATGAACATATACACATAAAATAGAAAGCGTATAAACACAGATATACACGTACGTGGCAGTAGTTGTTCTAAACAAAGAGCAATTGTGAATAGGGACAGGTAACTATGACTTTGATATGGAGGAAGGAGGAAACACAGGAAGGCTTGGGGAGAGTCATCATGATATAGTGAAGAGCAGGAAGGTAGAGGGTCTTGAATTCTGGGACCACACAGACTGATGTTCAAATTCCTCTACTTACTAGCAACCTAACTTCTCGGAGTCTCTTCGTTCTTACATCTGTAAAATGGGACACTAACATTTTGATGTGTGGAGTTACTGAGGGCCATAAATGAGTTAATGTATGGGTGGAGAAAGAGATTCTTTCTCAGAGGAAGAAGTAACATAAGCAGAAGCCCTGAAGTGCACAGAGAATATGCATCTGAGAAAATGAGCAGTCTAGTAGTAGTAAGTACTTACAGTGGCTTAAACAGGATGTGCTGTAGAGCAGAGAGAGTATTGGGTGATAAGGCCAGAAATGCATTTAAGACCCAGTAACAGAGCTGTTCAGGAGGTTTGTACTCAATCTGGTGGGCTACAGAGATGCAATGACTTATGAAGATTGGTGTACTAGGATCTGAACTAAGCAGGAAGAAAAAGATACCCAAAACTGAAATAAGAGTTAGAAGGTTACTGTCATAATCACTGAGAGATAATGAGAATCTGAACTAGACTAGTGATCATGGAAAAGGGAGAAAATCCAATTATCTAACGTATCAAAGAACTTCTTTACACAATAGGAGATTAATGGACTAAGTAAGAGATTAAGAAGAGCCAGGAAAGCCGGATTCTATTTCCAAGTCTGAGATATTCGCAAGTCTTTGAAAAAATATGGCAAACTATTTTCTTTCTACTTTTTGAATCATGAAAATGAGCTATTAACACTGCTTAACAATTCTGTAGACTTTTAAAATGGTCTGGTTATTATGCAACATTTGGGCATTGGCCTGGCTCCCCAGAGGAACACTTTTTCTTCCTCACCTTATAATGCTGTAACATCTGTAAAGAGCCAATATTATTAATCTAGGTACATACTTATAGGTCCCTGTAATCTGACAAAATTTAGATATTAACTAAGCCTTGGGAGCACTGGATAAAAGGATCCCAAGCAGCTCCAGAAGTCAGAAGAGCTAGATTATAAATTCAAAATATCTGTTACATACCCACTTTCTCCTTTCCCAGGATGAAAACATTTCTTCCGATTCTGTGTTCTTAGCTGAGCCTTAACATATGTGAGGGATAGAGTACAACACACTTCTCTGAATTCAGACAAATCTCTATAAATCTTAGTAAGGACCTCTGCAAGTTATATATGCTATTAAGCCAGGAGGCTGTCTTGTGTAATACACATTGTCAAACCATCTGAAGTTTAGAAAGATTACCACAGAGTAGCAGAAAGATTACTAGATTAGTATTCAGGAGACATGCTACTACTAATATTGTTAACAGGTCACTTCACTTCTTTGGGCTTCAGCTGCTCATTTACAAAATGAGTTCAAGGCCTTAATTTGTGACTAGCCCTTTTGATAATTGCTCAGTAATTTTTCTCCATAAGAATGAGAGCTACTGATATCTCAACAAAAATATACCAAAAAAGATGCTCCTTAGTGATGATTAACAGCCCCCCAAAAGCTATTGTGAATGGAAAAATCAATATCTGAATCTTCTTTGGTCTTTGGAGAAGGAATTATTTTTATATCATTCTTTCTATCACCTACCTACAATGAGATTTTTCTTAGATGTGCATTTCTCCATTAGATAAAATGCGGACAGTCTGAAGAATTTGCGGTGCATTAAGTCAGAGACAACATAACAGCTTTACCTGATAACAAGGACAAACTCTGTGTAGAAATGTTTCGCCTCTGTGTTCATGGAACAATAGATCAGTAGATAGGTAGGTAAGTAGACAGAGATACACAGATATGTCTGGAGCTTAAGTGAGCCAGGTTCTTCCAAAAGATAATCGACAAAAATTTGGGATGAAGGAAATCTGGGTTCTCTAGCATAATTCCTGAGGAGGGAACATAGTAATAAAAGCACTACCTTTGGAGACAGTCAGAATTGGATTCAAATCCCAACGCATCATTCATTAGCTGCAAGTATCTGGCCAAATTGCTCAAGCTATGTGAACCTATACCTTGTAGAGTTGCTGTAAGGATTAAGGTAAGCAATGTATATAAGATACCTGGCATTTACACAGGAAACGTTAACTCAATAAATGTATTAGCATCCATCCTTCTTCCACTTTCCCTTCAATGTAAGCTTTCTGATAATTTAATACAGCATTTCATGGCAATTTATGTAACTATTCCTCAGCTATCCCGGAGATTGGCAGGCCATTTGAGGCTTCCTCCAGATAGCTATCCATAAGGAGGAAAAGGAGGTCTATTTTTTGGACTTTTTCTCAATGTTGAAGATTCCTAAATATAGTAGTATTTGCGCCAGTGACAATTTTAATTTAGAAAAACACACAGCTAATCTGCTATACTAAGTTTTTGCTCAATCTCAACAGAGAGCTTGCTACAGTATCTTATTATTCTAGAGAAGTCTTACTGGGCTCAAGTCTGTGCAAAAACTTACAAACCCAACAACCAAAGCTAGAGCTTATATAGTTCAAGAATTTTGTTTTATGAGCCATGATCAAAAAAAGCTTATCCATCTGCCTTAATTTTCTTTGTAGTGTATCCAGCAGGGTGTCATACTCGTGTTGGAGATGATGCTTTTCCTGATGGTGTACACAGAGCTCTACCATTTTTATCCTCCATCAGTATGAAATCCAAGAGCAGATTTAGATTAATGAATGGCCTTTCTTACTGTTAAAACAGCATAGAGATAGCAGGAAAAGGACTAAAGAACAATTACAATTTTCTCATATAATTCAAGAGCATACACATTATACTATTAAGTTACCATATTTAACTTAAATTTCATTAAAGATAGTGAGAAGTACAGTGCTGAAAAACTGAGCACCTGAAATTATAAAATGACTATAATAATAATGACAATAATAATAACAGTAACCATCAGCAGTAGCTCTCCTTTGTGGAAGACTGCTATGTGCCGGATACTATAATAGGCATTTTAGACATAACTCATTTCCTCCTCAATAAAACTCTATGCAATTTTCTGTTACAGATTAGAAGATGAAAAGATTACAAGGTGAGTGTCCTGTTCAAGCTAGTTAGAGCAGAATAGTTATTTGTACCATATTTGTTGGATTTCAAAATCCATACTCTTTCCACTGGGATTAGGAAAGGTAGGTGGTTTAGTAAAGGTAGCTGTGCAAGTAAACATCCAAAAACTTGTCAGACTTGGAAAAACTCTGGGAGAGAAGCAAAGTGCCATTAGAAGTAATCATGGATGTCTAAAACCTGAAACATGTGCACAAGGCTATCAACCATAAAATCAGTCGTAACAGCTAAATATCACCAGAGTAATAACAGCCATTTACTTGAAGAGCTGTTACAAAAGCACTCATAAGCTGAAAAGTGTATTCCAGAACTGACAAATTGAGTGCAATTTGTTATAATGGGTTTGTTTGCAAATTAAATAGGTTTGCAGATTAAACAAAAGAGCCAGTTCCCAGCAAGATGGCGGCTTAGGAGGACGCTGGGCTCACCGCACGTCCTGCTGATCACTTAGATTCCATCTACACCTGCCTAAATAACCCAGAAAACCGCCAGAGGATTAGCAGAACGGAGTCGCCGGAGCCAAACGCAGACGAGAGGCCCACGGAAGAGGGTAGGAAGGGCGGCGAGGCGGTGCGCGCTCCACGGACTGGCGGGAGGGAGCCGGGGAGGAGGGGCGGCTCGCCGGCCAAGCAGAGCCCCCGAGTCTGGCTTGCAAAAGCGGAGGGACCTGACGGACTGTGTTCCCACAACAAGCGCGACTTAGCGTCTGGGAGGTCATAAGTTAACAGCTCTGCTCGGAAAGCGGGAAGGCTGGAGGACAAAGGGAGGGAGAGCTGCGGAGCCCCCTGACGACAGAGCTCAGTTTGGTGGGGAACAAAGGCGCTCGCCAGCGCCATCTCCCCCGCCCATCCCCCAGCCAAAATCCCAAAGAGAACCGGTTCCTGCCAGGGAACTTGCTCGCTCCGAGCAAACACCCAACTCTGCGCTTCTGCGGAGCCAAACCTCCGGCAGCAGATCTGACTCCCTCCCGCGGCCTCAGGGCCCCTCCTGAAGTGGATCACATAAGGAGAAGCGATCTAAGCCTGCCCCTCCTGCCCCCGTGCACCTTGCCTACCCACCCCAGCTAATATGCCACATCCCCAGCATCACAAGCCTGGCAGGGTGCAAGTAGCCCAGACGAGCCACACCACCCCACAGTGAATCCCGCCCCTAGGAGAGGGGAAGAGAAGGCACACACCAGTCTGACTGTGGCCCCAGCGGTGGGCTGGGGGCAGACATCAGGTCTGACTGCGGCCCCGCCCACCAACTCCAGCTATACACCACAGCACAGGGGAAGTGCCCTGCAGGTCCTCACCACGCCAGGGACTATCCAAAATGACCAAGCGGAAGAATTCCCCTCAGAAGAATCTCCAGGAAATAACAACAGCTAATGAGCTGATCAAAAAGGATTTAAATAATATAACAGAAAGTGAATTTAGAATAATAGTCATAAAATTAATCGCTGGGCTTGAAAACAGTATACAGGACAGCAGAGAATCTCTTGCTACAGAGATCAAGGGACTAAGGAACAGTCACGAGGAGCTGAAAAACACTTTAAACGAAATGCATAACAAAATGGAAACCACCACAGCTCAGCTTGAAGAGGCAGAGGAGAGAATAGGTGAACTAGAAGATAAAGTTATGGAAAAAGAGGAAGCTGAGAAAAAGAGAGATAAAAAAATCCAGGAGTATGAGGGGAAAATTAGAGAACTAAGTGATACACTAAAAAGAAATAATATACGCACAATTGGTATCCCAGAGGAGGAAGAGAGAGGGAAAGGTGCTGAAGGGGTGCTTGAAGAAATCATAGCTGAGAACTTCCCTGAACTGGGGAAGGAAAAAGGCATTGAAATCCAAGAGGCACAGAGAACTCCCTTCAGACGTAACTTGAATCGATCTTCTGCACGACATATCATAGTGAAACTGGCAAAATACAAGGATAAAGAGAAAATTCTGAAAGCAGCAAGGGGTAAACGTGCCCTCACATATAAAGGGAGACCTATAAGACTCGTGACTGATCTCTCTTTTGAAACTTGGCAGGCCAGAAAGAATTGGCACGAGATTTTCAGGGTACTAGACAGAAAAAATATGCAGCCAAGAATCCTTTATCCAGCAAGTCTGTCATTTAGAATAGAAGGAGAGATAAAGGTCTTCCCAAACAAACAAAAACTGAAGGAATTTGTCACCACTAAACCAGCCCTACAAGAGATCCTAAGGGGGACCCTGTGAGACAAAGTCCCAGAGACATCACTACAAGCATAAAACATACAGACATCACAATGACTCTAATCCCGTATCTTTCTATAATAACACTGAATGTAAATGGATTAAATGCGCCAACCAAAAGACATAGGGTATCAGAATGGATAAAAAAACAAGACCCATCTATTTGCTGTCTACAAGAGACTCATTTTAGACCTGAGGACACCTTTAGATTGAGAGTGAGGGGATGGAGAACTATTTATCATGCGACTGGAAGCCAAAAGAAAGCTGGAGTAGCCATACTTATATCAGACAAACTAGACTTTAAATTAAAGGCTGTAACAAGAGATGAAGAAGGACATTATATAATAGTTACAGGGTCTATCCATCAGGAAGAGCTAACAATTATAAATGTCTATGCGCCGAATACCGGAGCCCCCAAATATATAAAACAATTACTCATAAACATAAGCAACCTTATTGAGAAGAATGTGGTAATTGCAGGGGACTTTAACACCCCACTTACAGAAATGGACAGATCATCTAGACACACGGTCAATAAAGAAACAAGGGCCCTGAAGGAGACATTGGATCAGATGGACTTGACAGATATATTTAGAACTCTGCATCCCAAAGCAACAGAATATACTTTCTTCTCGAGTGCACATGGAACATTCTCCAAGATAGATCATATACTGGGTCACAAAACAGCCCTTCATAAGTTTACAAGAATTGAAATTATACCATGCTTACTTTCAGACCACAATGCTATGAAGCTTGAAATCAACCACAGAAAAAAGTCTGGAAAACCTCCAAAAGCATGGAGGTTAAAGAACACCCTACTAACGAATGAGTGGGTCAACCAGGCAATTAGAGAAGAAATTAAAAAATATATGGAAACAAACGAAAATGAAAATACAACAATCCAAACGCTTTGGGACGCAGCAAAGGCAGTCCTGAGAGGAAAATACATTGCAATCCAGGCCTATCTCAAGAAACAAGAAAAATCCCAAATACAAAATCTAACAGCACACCTAAAGGAACTAGAAGCAGAACAGCAAAGGCAGCCTAAACCCAGCAGAAGAAGAGAAATAATAAAGATCAGAGCAGAAATAAACAATATAGAATCTAAAAAAACTGTAGAGCAGATCAACGAAACCAAGAGTTGGTTTTTTGAAAAAATAAACAAAATTGACAAACCTCTAGCCAGGCTTCTCAAAAAGAAAAGGGAGATGACCCAAATAGATAAAATCATGAATGAAAATGGAATTATTACAACCAATCCCTCAGAGATACAAACAATTATCAGGGAATACTATGAAAAATTATATGCCAACAAATTGGACAACCTGGAAGAAATGGACAAATTCCTGAATACCCACACTCTTCCAAAACTCAATCAGGAGGAAATAGAAAGCTTGAACAGACCCATAACCAGCGAAGAAATTGAATCGGTTATCAAAAATCTCCCAACAAATAAGAGTCCAGGACCAGATGGCTTCCCAGGGGAGTTCTACCAGACGTTTAAAGCAGAGATAATACCTATCCTTCTCAAGCTATTCCAAGAAATAGAAAGGGAAGGAAAACTTCCAGACTCATTCTATGAAGCCAGTATTACTTTGATTCCTAAACCAGACAGAGACCCAGTAAAAAAAGAGAACTACAGGCCAATATCCCTGATGAATATGGATGCAAAAATTCTCAATAAGATACTAGCAAATCGAATTCAACGGCATATAAAAAGAATTATTCACCATGATCAAGTGGAATTCATTCCTGGGATGCAGGGCTGGTTCAACATTCGCAAATCAATCAACGTGATACATCACATTAACAAAAAAAAAGAGAAGAACCATATGATCCTGTCAATCGATGCAGAAAAGGCCTTTGACAAAATCCAGCACCCTTTCTTAATAAAAACCCTTGAGAAAGTCGGGATAGAAGGAACATACTTAAAGATCATAAAAGCCATTTATGAAAAGCCCACAGCTAACATCATCCTCAACGGGGAAAAACTGAGAGCTTTTTCCCTGAGATCAGGAACACGACAAGGATGCCCACTCTCACCGCTGCTGTTTAACATAGTGCTGGAAGTTCTAGCATCAGCAATCAGACAACAAAAGGAAATCAAAGGCATCAAAATTGGCAAAGATGAAGTCAAGCTTTCGCTTTTTGCAGATGACATGATATTATACATGGAAAATCCGATAGACTCCACCAAAAGTCTGCTAGAACTGATACAGGAATTCAGCAAAGTTGCAGGATACAAAATCAATGTACAGAAATCAGTTGCATTCTTATACACTAACAATGAAGCAACAGAAAGACAAATAAAGAAACTGATCCCATTCACAATTGCACCAAGAAGCATAAAATACCTAGGAATAAATCTAACCAAAGATGTAAAGGATCTGTATGCTGAAAACTATAGAAAGCTTATGAAGGAAATTGAAGAAGATTTAAAGAAATGGAAAGACATTCCCTGCTCATGGATTGGAAAAATAAATATTGTCAAAATGTCAATACTACCCAAAGCTATCTACACATTCAATGCAATCCCAATCAAAATTGCACCAGCATTCTTCTCGAAACTAGAACAAGCAATCCTAAAATTCATATGGAACCACAAAAGGCCCCGAATAGCCAAAGGAATTTTGAAGAAGAAGACCAAAGCAGGAGGCATCACAATCCCAGACTTTAGCCTCTACTACAAAGCTGTCATCATCAAGACAGCATGGTATTGGCACCAAAACAGACACATAGACCAATGGAATAGAATAGAAACCCCAGAACTAGACCCACAAACGTATGGCCAACTCATCTTTGACAAAGCAGGAAAGAACATCCAATGGAAAAAAGACAGCCTCTTTAACAAATGGTGCTGGGAGAACTGGACAGCAACATGCAGAAGGTTGAAACTAGACCACTTTCTCACACCATTCACAAAAATAAACTCAAAATGGATAAAGGACCTAAATGTGAGACAGGAAACCATCAAAACCTTAGAGGAGAAAGCAGGAAAAGACCTCTCTGACCTCAGCCGTAGCAATCTCTTACTCGACACGTCCCCAAAGGCAAGGGAATTAAAAGCAAAAGTGAATTACTGGGACCTTATGAAGATAAAAAGCTTCTGCACAGCAAAGGAAACAACCAACAAAACTAAAAGGCAACCAACGGAATGGGAAAAGATATTCGCAAATGACATATCGGACAAAGGGCTAGTATCCAAAATCTATAAAGAGCTCACCAAACTCCACACCCGAAAAACAAATAACCCAGTGAAGAAATGGGCAGAAAACATGAATAGACACTTCTCTAAAGAAGACATCCGGATGGCCAACAGGCACATGAAAAGATGTTCAGCGTCGCTCCTTATCAGGGAAATACAAATCAAAACCACACTCAGGTATCACCTCACGCCAGTCAGAGTGGCCAAAATGAACAAATCAGGAGACTATAGATGCTGGAGAGGATGTGGAGAAACGGGAACCCTCTTGCACTGTTGGTGGGAATGCAAATTGGTGCAGCCGCTCTGGAAAGCAGTGTGGAGGTTCCTCAGAAAATTAAAAATAGACCTACCCTATGACCCAGCAATAGCACTGCTAGGAATTTATCCAAGGGATACAGGAGCACTGATGCATAGGGCCACTTGTACCCCAATGTTCATAGCAGCACTCTCAACAATAGCCAAATTATGGAAAGAGCCTAAATGTCCATCAACTGATGAATGGATAAAGAAATTGTGGTTTATATACACAATGGAATATTACGTGGCAATGAGAAAAAATGAAATATGGCCTTTTGTAGCAACGTGGATGGAACTGGAGAGTGTGATGCTAAGTGAAATAAGCCATACAGAGAAAGACAGATACCATATGGTTTCACTCTTATGTGGATCCTGAGAAACTTAACAGGAACCCATGGGGGAGGGGAAGGAAAAAAAAAAAAAGAGGTTAGAATGGGAGAGAGCCAAAGCATAAGAGACTGTTAAAAACTGAGAACAAACTGAGGGTTGATGGGGGGTGGGAGGGAGGAGAGGGTGGGTGATGGGTATTGAGGAGGGCACCTTTTGGGATGAGCACTGGGTGTTGTATGGAAACCAATTTGTCAATAAATTTCATAAAAAAAAAAAATAAAAAGATAAACAAAAGAGCCTACAATTTTTTTTCTTACTCTGGACTTTTAAGTTTTACTTTTTCTTTAGGTTCTTTTTAGAACAGAAAAAAACACATACCAAGCAGACAATTTTTCAAAAATAAATAAAAATTTACTTAATTTTTTAAATTTAAGAATTTAGAAGAATCCTTTTACCAAATTTAAGGGGGGGGGAGGTATCATAGAACGTACAATGCCAAATTGTGCAAATTAAGTGTGAAGGCAAAGATCTCTGAGATCTAAGTGTACAACTACAGTCCAGTGTAAAACCCTTCCCTTTCTCAAGTTGTTCTTTTGCAACTAAGATGACTGATTCTCCCAACCTCCCAAACTAGATTCCAAAATATTGAATTCTTAGAAAATAAAATCATGATTGCACATTTGTTTCTTGTAGAAAGACAGCAATGTCCCTAAGCCTTTGGCTTTACTTAGGTGTTAAAAATTTTTTTATATGGAGTTATTATTAATCTTGAACTTGATCCATATTTTTAAGAGAAAGAAAATCAATTTTTTAAGGCCCATAAAGCTACTACAGTACTACACTGAATTTAGCAGCCTAAATTAACTTACTAACAAAAGGCGGAAACAAAGTCTATATTCAGGTGTGAGATCAACTAGAGAACAATTTGTCACTGATAATTAAATAATATACTTACCATAAAACGTGAGGTACCCAAAGAGTGCAGATATAAAATAAATGAGAAAACTTAAAGCAATTGCTGTATTGGTTGCATTTTGCATTCTTTTCTTTGAAGGGCTAAAAGACAAAAATGGCAAAAGTAGAAACTGTGATCTGAATTATATCTAAAGAAACAAATATCAACCAAGCTAGTCAAGAGGATTCCTTAATTGTTCAAGAACTACTTCATTAATAACTACATACTAGAATTTTTGATTTGAAATTACTGCACAAAGATTTTGCTCCCAGGAAACATTTTTTTTTTCCCTTTTTTCAATTTTTAATTTATTTTTTTAATTTACATCCAAATTAGTTAGCATATAGTGCAACAATGATTTCAGGAGTAGATTCCTTAATGCCCCTTACCCATTTAACCCATCCCCCCCTCCCACATCCCCGCCAGTAACCCTCTGTTTGTTCTCCATATTTAAGAGTCTCTTATGTTTTTGTTCCCTTCCCTGTTATTATACAATTTTTGCTTCCCTTCCCTTATATTCATCTGTTTTGTCTCTTAAAGTCTCATATGAGTGAAGTCATATGACATTTGTCTTTCTCTGACTAATTTCGCTTAGCATAATACCCTCCAGTTCCATCCACATAGTTGCAAATGGCAAGATTTCATTCTTTTTGATTGCCAGGGAATACTCCATTGTGTATTGTGTATACATATATGTATGTATATATATATACCACATCTTCTTTATCCATTCATCCATCGATGGACATTTGGGCTCTTTCCATACTTTGGCTATTGTTGATAGTGCTACCAAAAACATTGGGATGAAATGTGCCCCTTCGAAACAGCATACCTGTATCCCTTGGATAAATACCTAGTAATGCAATTGCTGGGTTGTAAGGTAGTTCTATTTTTCATTTTTTGAGGAACTTCCATAATGTTTTCCGGAGTGGCTGCATCAGCTTGCATTCCTACCAGCAATGCAAAAGAGATCCTCTTTCTCCGCATCCTTGCCAACATCTGTTGTTGCCTGAGTTGTTAATGTTAGCCATTCTGACAGGTGTGAGGTGGTATTTCAATATGGTTTTGATTTGTATTTCCCTGATGATGAGTGATGTTGAGCATTTTTTCATGTGTCGGTTGGCCATCTGGATGTCTTCTTTGGAGAAGTGTCTATTCATGTCTTTTGCCCATTTCTTCACTGGATTATTTGTTTTTTGGGTGTTGAGTTTGATAAGTTCTTTACAGATTTTGGATACTAACCGTTTATCTGATATGTCATTTGCAAATGTCTTCTCCCATCCTGTCAGTTGCCTTTTAGTTTTGCTGATTGTTTCCTTCACTGTGCAGAAGCTTTTTATTTTGATGAAATCCCAATAGTTCATTTTTGCTTGTGTTTCCCTTGCCTCCGGAGACACGTTGAGTAAGAAGTTGCTGTGGCTGAGGTTAAAGAGACTTTTGCCTGCTTTCTCCTCAAGGATTTTGATGGCTTCCTGTCTTACATTTAGGTCTTTCATCCATTTTGGGTTTATTATTGTGTATGGTGTAAGAAAGTGGTCCAAGTTCATTTTTCTGCATGTTGCTGTCCAGTTTTTCCAGCATCACTTGCTGGAGACTGTCTTCATTCCATTGAATATTCTTTCCTGCTTTGTCAAAGATCAGTTGGCCATACATTTGTGCGTCCACTTCTGGGTTCTCTATTCTGTTCCATTGATCTGAGTGTCTGTCCTTGTGCCAGTGCCATACTGTCTTGATGATTACAGTTTTGTAATACAGCTTGAAGTCAGGAAACATTCTTCAGTAGGACCAAACTAACTCTTTGTTGTTTTATTTTAAACAAACACCTGACTAGCTTAGTCAGTACTGCATGTGACTCTGGATCTCAGGGTTGTGAGGTCAAGCCCCACGTTGAGTGTGGAGATTACTTAAAAAGAGGGGTGCCTGGGTGACTCAGTTGGTGAAGCAGCCGACTCTTTATCTCAGCTCAGGTCATAATCTCATAGTTCATGGGATCAAGCCCTACATCAGGCTCTATGCAGACAGCATGGAGCCTGCTTCGGATTCTCTCTCTTCCCCTCCCCTGCTGGTTATCTCTCCCTTTCAAAATAAATAAACTTTTAAAGAAAATAAAATGAAGTCTTGGGGCACCTGGGTGGCTCAGTTGGTTAAGCGTCCGACTTCGGCTCAGGTCATGATCTCAGGTCTGTGAGTTCGAGCCCCGCATCAGGCTCTGTGCTGACAGCTCAGAGCCTGGAGACTTCTGTGTCTCCCTCTCTCTCTGACCCTCCCCCGTTCACGCTCTGTCTCTCTCTGTCTCAAAAATAAATAAACGTTAAAAAAATTTTTAGAAAATAAAATAAAGTCTTAAAAAAAACAAAAACAAAAAAAAAAAACTAACGCTGAGAATCCAGCGATGAGAGAGAAGGATTCATAAAGGAGAATGTCATTTAATCTGAAAGTCCAAAAGTAAAAAGAAATACTTAATACATTTAAAAGATTCCAGAATTCTATGGTACCTTTGAAGTTCACAGTATATGGGCAATATTGAGGTATGGCAGAGAAATGAAAAAGCCATGGTAGGTATGGCATAAGCACTCTGAAAAAGAATTTAAAAAGATCAAATTGTTAAATGCCACTGTTTAAACCACTACTTCATTTGACAATAAACTCAGGTCTCCAAAAAAAATCAAATCGGTTCAATTTACTTCATCTTTCATGAATCATCTCTTAAAAAAGGATGTTTTGTGTTTTTGTTTGTTTGTTTTTTTAAAGAGAGACACAAGTATGGTCACCAACAAATGTTTCACTTAATAGTTAGACAGCCTGTGCTAGCCAGAAAAATTCTTGGCTGGCTTCTATACCACGGTTGGCACACCACCAACTGAATCAAATGGAATACTGAAAATATTAATCCCATCTTTGCATTTTAACTAGGGTCTCTTTCATTGGGAATGAACATGATATATTCTAGACTGACAAATTCTTAAAGATCCATTGGAATATACAAACATAATTGTTTTGTTTTTTTTTTTTTTAATTAGAACACTTAAGAGTCTGAGGAAGTTATAAAGGAAACAAATTACCATCTAAATGAAAATGCCATCTTTATAAAATTAATGGTGATTTACTTTCTCTTTTCTACTTTAAAATTTTTTCTAACTTTAGGCTCTTCAGCAAGCGTTCCAGACGACTGAAGAACTATCTTGGTATATAATGCCTCCTAAAATACCTGAAGGGAGCTAGGAAGGAGAGCTGTAGCATTTCCTGAGCTTGGATTAGGGGAATGAGAGTTTAATTCACAAAATCTCTTTCATATATTGCTCAATTTCCTGGTTTGTCAATTACCCTAATCTTTAAGGCAGATGGCCTTTAACATGTAAAGGATATAGTAATCTCCTTTGTGGAGCCAGAGAGACATTTTTTCATAGAAAAACTAGGGATTAAAAAGAAAATTCTGCATGGAGCAGTTAGCACACCAACATGCTACACTGATAAGAGTTGTTTAAGAGTGGAGGGGATTCTAGTACCTGGGATTTGGATTTCAACAGAATACAAAAATGTAGATGAAGAAACATGCAGCAACAGGGAGGACTTTGGGCTCTTCTAGAACAGTAAAGGAGAGACCTCCAGATCACAGTTCCTGTCTCCTCTGCTGATGTTCAGGGGCTCTTGCAGATATTTCCAGGATTCTAAGACTCTTAGAGATAGCAAGGAGACTTGATCTGCTAGTCTCCACTCTAAGCATCGTAAATTTCAACTCTGGAATTTCAGCCCGAAGATATATTGGCAGCACTCAACTGCTGGTCCAATGATGAGGCTGTTTAGCTACAGACCAAGGTTCTACTCACAGGGGAGGAGTTTTTGATATAATTGGCTATTTAGCTTTACAAGTCCAGAAGGCAACAGGAAGTCTGTATCCACAGAGGACCTTATTGGCCAGACCAGACATTCGGTAAATCTGTTCTTTTAGGCAGTGGCCCATTTAAAACAGGCTCCATTTAAAGGCATGCCAAGAAAAAAAGAAAAAAAAAAAAAAAAAAAAAAAGGTGGCTGTTTCATAATGGGCCACCCTGTGTTAAATAATATTATTCTTCTGGTAGGCAACCCTATACTTAGCACTTTCATGAAAATTAATTAGCTACAGGTACAAAGACCTAAGAGACCCTGTTACACAAATCTCTTAAAACTTGAAATGTGAAAAATCAACCAAAAGTATCTGTTAATAACTTACACACCTCTTTGGAGAAATGAAAGAGCTTTGGTTTACAATCATCTGTAGCATTTGAAATCTGTTTAAGAGAATACAGGGGATAAAGAGAAACCAACAGTCATTAAAAGTCCAAATTCATCCACAAAAATGATGTAGTTATTATTACTAGGCTTTCAAATAAAAATATTTCAAAACAAAGTTCCAAATTGCAATACAGCCATTACTTTTTCGTTAATTAGGAAAAAAATCATTCTTGCTCTGTTTTTTTTTTCTTTTTAGCTTAAAATAAACAAGAAGAAACTGAAAATGTAAACTATTACCTGGAAAGATTGTTCTATATAATTTAATGGCAGAGGACAAGGGATGGACCATTTTTTAATTATTACCTGCAAGAATAAATAGAATCCACACTCAAGATTATTTCTTATGAAATTCATGACAAGAAAATGATTTCAAACAAGTCAGCATTACTTCAATTAAATGAACTCCATCCCAACTAATAGCTAACAGAAGATTCTTTGCTTCTATGATCTTTTCCCAGTTAGAACGGGTTGTCACTTAACATGGCTGCCTACTGTGAGAGGGAAAGGGGGGTGACGCATATCTGTTTAGTGGGGATCTCCCCCTTAAAGACTGAGTACTCTTGTGTCAACTTTCAAAACTCTAATAGCATCAAGGCATTAAAAAAGTACAACTCAAAATGGGAACATGATGCTTTTAGGGACAATGGTATAAGACTATGGTTATTTGTGGACCTGGCATCAGTAGCGATAGAGAAATATTAATACCAGTTCTGGAAATGGCCACAGACAGAAATAAGGAGAGACCCCATACAAAGCAGGAGTTCAGGGATTCCTGATTCAGAAGCACCACCCTCCTGGCTGCTTTTAGACTTGTATTACTTTTCGTAAATGTAGATAAAGCTGGCTAAGAGTAACAGCACGTAGCTATTGAACTCCAGCTGGTACAAAGAATTCTTTTTTTTTTTTTTTTAATTAAAAGAAATCCAGAGGGATGCCACCTCTCAGAAAGAACCAATGCAAATATCTCAGGATTTTACTCTGGACTGTGGCCATGATGCTCCAGACCTATAGTTGTGGACATGTCGACATTACCATTGTTGAGGCTGTTTCAGGGCACGCAATTACTCTGCAAATATTTGCTCCAGGCTGAAACCCAGCATACAGAGGGGCAAGGGAGAATAAAGGAAGCATTTGTCTTTTGCAGGAGACCAGTAAGTAAATACTATTCCTATTCGGTATTTATCTAGTTTGGGATTTTACCCTATTCAAACAAAATTTTATATAGTGATAAAACAAATTAAGGACAATGTACACTTTTAGGATAAAGTTAATAGTGAACTAAAGAATTGCTTTGAACTCAAGCCCTCACCAAGAAAAAATAAATAAAAGGGTAAACTAAGCAAGTTGCTTTTGATATTTCGGTAAGTTTTCAATATGGAATACAACTACGTAGTGGTCAACTTACCAAGAGGAAAGAAAAAAAATCAAAAGCAGTAATTTCACATCTTTTTTTTTCTGATACGTTTTCAAAAAAAGATGAGGATGGGGTAGGATAGGAGCTAGAGCAGCATGGTGGCTACTGGTCTCTGTCTGCAGCCCTACCCCAAGTTCAGCACCGCACACCTTCCCCTTACTAACAGTGTGTGTGGCAACTGCAACCATGTACTGAACACCTGTGTACCAAGTACTTCGACAAGGTTGGAATGGGAGCTATCTCATTTATTTCATCAGCTTTTATTACTTGGCTTGCAAATCAAAGCATCTCATAACAATGCTCTAAAATACAATATAATGAGTTTTTCATTCATTTTCAATGAATTTCTAATTAATGAAAAAAAAATCATTGGCAGCTTGGCTTTATATTATTAATATTAAATCAAGCTACTATAGCTAATTTCCCAGTAGAGACCTATCCCAAGTCTGAGCCTACATGGTGGGATGGTGAGGTGTGCTGTCCTACAAAGTAGAAGTACAGAACGAGAATAGACACCCAACAACAGTGACAGGGAGCCCTTGCTCAGGCTGAAGGTACAACATGGTAAGAAGGTAACTCCAGGGGTTAGAAAGACAAAGGGAAAAACAGGATTAAGTTCACAGGCACAAAAGACCCTTCCTTTTCTCTGTTTCAAGTCCTTTCCACCTTTCAAGGCTCAAGTTTAATTTCCTTCTCTTCTCTCAATTCCTGCAATTCTTATTCTGAAGGAAATAAATCAATACTCAATTATATATTGTCTTCATTGTTCTCTATTGTTTTCCCATTAGTTTTTCTTACAAGAGTGACAGATCCTTAAGAACAGCATCCACAAGTCTATAATGCCTCACTCAGTGCTCACAACAAGCAAAGCTTCTGACTAAAAGCCATCCAAATTGTTCTCTATTTTGACTAATGGCTTACTAAAATATTACTTAGAATACTTATCTCTACTCAAGACAGAACTTTTGGAAAAAACGGCAATCCATTTGTTTTCTAAAATGGACCCAAAAAGGTAGATCCATCTAGTTACTGTCATTCGGAGCCACTGATAAAATTGACTTTAAAAAGTTTAGATATTTCAGGGAGGCAACATTTTATGTTAAATTTTTATGCAAAATAAGGATCTGGGACAACAGACAAGGCCATAAGTTTTGCTTTCTGTCTGGCGGCAGGCATCAGCTCAAAGGTCAGCCAAGACAGGCGCTTACAAGTACATCCAGGAGCTATGGAGAAGAGCAGTCCGCTGTAATGAGCTTTCTTCTCAGGGTGCACTGCTGGCAGTATGGCCAGCTCTCCGCGGTCCACAGGGCCCTCACCCAATCCAGCCTGATAAAGCCCCCAGACTGGTCACAAGACGTAGCAAGGTTATGTCATATATCAGATTCGTGTGCGCCACAGTGGTTGCAAACACTCAGTTCCTAAGGGTGCAACCTAGGGCAAGCCTGGCCATCACGGTGCTAACCGGCCAAGATTGGCCCAAAGCCTTTAGTTGGTTGCAGATGTGTGGCTAGACCACTGTGGGGCTCTGAAAGTCCTGAATTCTAACTGGGTTGGCGAAGATTCCACATACAAATTCTTTGAGGTTACCTTCATTGATCCATTCTGTTAAGCTCTCAGGAGAATCCTGACACCAGTGGATCGCCGAACCAGTCCACAAGCACAGGGAGACATGAGAGCTGACATCTGAGGCCACGAGAGATATGGCCTTGGAAAGGGTCACAAGTTCCACAGTTAGTGGCTCTTGCTGTGCGGCATGGAGGAGACACAATATTCCCCAGCTCCACCATTACTGCTAATGTAGGTCATGTTTGTAAAATTCTTACCTAATAAACAATTTAGGACAGTCATGTCTGCTTAAAAGTGTTCTTTAATTTGTCTGTTAAAATGAGTTGTCTGCAGATTGTTCCATAAATGCACTGTCAAATTATGAAAGTCAAAGAAGGATAATGTTTGAAGACTGTAAGTGATGGTGTATCTTGTTTCTAATAAGATAAACACTTTTGTCTTTGCTTTATCTTATTAGGGAGTTTATATGTGGGTGTTTAAAATGCTGTTTGGACTCAGATATCACCTCACTCCAGAGTGGCCAAAATGAATGAATCAGGAGACTATAGATGCTGGAGAGGATGTGGAGAAACGGGAACCCTCTTGCACTGTTGGTGGGAATGCAAATTGGTGCAGCCACTCTGGAAAACAGTGTGGAGGTTCCTCAAAAAATTAAAAATAGACCTACCCTATGACCCAGCAATAGCACTGCTAGGAATTTACCCAAGGGATACAGGAGTACTGATGCATAGGGGCACTTGTACCCCAAAGTTTATAGCAGCACTCTCAACAATAGCCAAATTATGGAAAGAGCCTAAGAGCCTAAATGTCCATCAACTGATGAATGGATAAAGAAATTGTGGTTTATATACACAGTGGAGTACTACGTGGCAATGAGAAAGAATGAAATATGGCCCTTTGTAGCAACGTGGATGGAACCGGAGAGTGTGATGCTAAGTGAAATAAGCCATACAGAGAAAGACAGATACCATATGGTTTCACTCTTATGTGGATCTTGAGAAACTTAACAGAAACCCATGGGGGAAGGGAAGGAAAAAAAAAAAAAAAAAGAGGTTAGAGTGGGAGAGAGCCAAAGCATAAGAGACTCTTAAAAACTGAGAACAAACTGAGGGTTGATGGGGGGTGGGAGGGAGGGGAGGGTGGGTGATGGGTATTGAGGAGGGCATCTTTTTGGATGAGCACTGGGTGTTGTATGGAAACCAATTTGACAATAAATTTAATATATTGAAAAAAACAAAAAAAAATGCTGTTTGGCATAAGTGTAAAATAGAGTCTGTAAAAGTAGAATGCAGAAGGTAGCCACGTGGGTCTGTAGGTGCGTGTAATGAAACCTACACTTCACTGGGGTGATACGACGCCCTGCTGGTTTCCCCTCAAATGGCTGTTTTTAGGGGTTTGGTAACAATAAGCTTTTTAAATTGGATTTTGCTTGGAAATGTGAAGAATATCCTTATCCTTTATCATGATCATATGCAGAATAATAAAGTTAACCAGGGCCAACATTTTTAGGTTTAATGCAATATTCCATTTATGTAACTGCTGCTTCTGAAAGAATCGTTTAAAAGAATGCCACCACTTTTAGGAGAATTAAATAAACCTGTTGTAAGAAGGTTCTCTTACAAATAAAAATACCACTGAGATTCACATAGAAGGTGGAGTCTCCTGATTCTATCCCGTGATTCCATGGGATGTGTAGGAGACTGAATTTCATACAAAATCATCAGTAATGCTATTTACACCAGTGTATATTAAAACTGATAGAAACTGGGGGCACCTGCATAGCTCAGTGGGTTAAGCATCTGACTTTGGCTTAGGTCATGATCTCATGGTTCGTGGGTTTGAGACCCGCATCAGGCTCTGTGCTGACAGCTCTGAGCCTGGAGCCTGCTTCAGATTCTGTGTCTTCCTCTCTCTCTGCCCCTACCCCACTCACGCTTTGTCTCTCTCTCTCTCCCTCTCAAAAATAAATAAAACATTAAAAAAATAAACGGACAGAAATTGAACATTAGGTAAACAAGATAAATTTACCTTAAGATTTCTTATCTAGTAACCAATGCTAGGATTGGTAAACGGTAGCCATCAGATAACCTTTTAAGTGTGAGGATAAAAAATTAAAGCTGGCTTTGATCAGATTTTTTTTAAAAAGACTGCAAGCTTTACTTACATTATTTAGGCAGTGTAATTTAAGAAACAGATTTCTGGGCTGATTTTTTTTTGAAAAATGTAATATAGATATTATATAGATTTACAAACACAAATTGACAAAAATAATAAATGAAATCATTGACACCCTTCAAAAAAATCTGAGCTAATATATATAGGCTTCCTTTCCCTAACCACTAGTATTTCAAAACCTAATTATTTAGAAAGTCTAAAATAAATATGACAATTAGAAGGAGAATTAAAAAAAGGTGTACAGTATCTTCATTGTCTCATTGCAGATCAAATTTAAATTGTGCTCACAGGTAAAAATCTGGGCAGATGGTTTATAAAACGTTAGAATAAGTGCAGAAAAATGGTATTATTTCCATATGACTGCTACAGTAAGAAATCTGCACCGAATTTAAGAGTACCTGCCAGAAATGAATACTGTGAAAACTACAATAGACATCTTGTATCAATACATTTCACATGCTTCAAGCTATCGGCTATAAAAACCAAATTATTCTTACCTATGCAATGCTTGGATTGCCAATTATCTGTGAGGAAAAAATTCAATGTTATCTAGACTGATTCTCTTTCACATCCATATGTTCATTTACATACATAGGTCATTCCTAACCTTGTAGATACTTCTCAACAATTAGATTATGAAAGTGGACTACTTTCTAACACCATATAGAAAAACAAACTCAAAATGGATTAAAGATCTCTACTTAGGATTAAATGTGAGACCTGAAACCATAAAGTTCCTGGAAGAGAACATAGGCAGTAATTTCTCTGACATCAGCCACGTCAACATTTTTCTAGACATGTCTCTTAAGGCGAGGAAACTGAAAGCAAAAATAAACTACTGGGACTACATCAAAATAAAAAGCTTTTGCACAGCAAAGTAAACCAGCAAGAAAACAAAACTGAATGGGAGAAGATATTAGCAAATGATATATGTGATAAGGGGTTAATATCAAAAATACATAAATACCTTATACAACTCATGCCAAAAAAATAATCCAATTAAAAAATGAACAGAGGACTTGAATTTTTCCAAAGAGGACATACAGATGGCCAATAGACACACAAAAAGATGCTCAGTGTCACTAATCATCAGGGAAATACAAATCAAAATCACAGTGAGATATCACCTTACACCTATCAGAATGCCTAAAATCAAAAAGACAGGACATACATAGCAAGTGTTGGCGAAGATGTAGAGAAAAAAGAACCCTCAGGCACTGCTGAAGGGAACGTAAATTGGTACAACCACTGTGGAAAACAGTATGGAGGTTCCCCCCAAAATTAAAAATAGAAATACCATATGACCTAATATTCCACTACTGGGTATTTACCCAAAGAAAACAAAAACACTAATTCGAAAAGATATATGCACCCCTACGTTTACTGCAGAGCTATTTACGATAGCCAAGATATGGGAGCAACATAAATATTCAAATAGACAAATGGATAAGGAAGATGTGGTGTGTGTGTGTACATTATGAAATATCACACAGCAACAAAAAAGGATGAGACAGTGCCATTTGCAACAACATGGATAGATTTAGAGGGTAGTTTGCTAAGTGAAATAAGTCAGACTGAAAAAGACAAATACCATATGATTTCACACAGGTGGAACCTAAAAAATCAAATGAATAAACAGAAAGTAGAATCAGACCTATACATACGGAGAACAAACTGAGGGTTGCCAGAGGTGAGGAGGGGAGGGGGATGGGCAACACGGGTCAAGGGAAGTGGGAGATACAGGCTTCCAGTTAAGCAATGAATAAGTCACGGGGAATAAAAGGTACAGCATAGGGAATATAGTCAATGATATTATAATAGTGTTGAATGGTGACAGATGGTACTAACACTTGTGGTGAATATAGCATAATGTATTAACTTATGGAATCACTATGCTGTATACCTGAAGCTAATGTAACACTTTTTGTCAACTATACTCAAAAAAAAATCCACTTATGGTGAAAATAACTGTGGTTTCCCTTTTCAGTGCAGAGCCTAAAAAGTCTATGTTCATGGATGTTACCTAAACTTATGGTGGTAATCATTTTGCTATATATGTAAGTCAGGTCTTTATGCAGTACGCCTTCAGCTTAGTGCTGTATGTCAACTGTATCTCAATTAAACTGAGGGAGAAAAGAGTCTGTGTTCAGTTCATTTACTTCTAAGATACAAGTCAGACAATCTGAGGGAGGGAGGGCAATGATTTTTAACGCTGATAAATTCAACAAATGATTAAATGAAAACGCTTTTGAGTATTTTAGTTTTAAGAGCATCCACTGAAGTATAACTATTTCTGGACATTAAAACCAGGGTCACTTCCTCTTCATTTAAATAATCCAAAGTTGTTTTATTCTCGTATCCCAGAAGACAGTTTAATCTAAATTAAATGCCTCCTAGATTGTTGTGATAGCTTGAAACCATGGCTGTATAATATGGCTCAACTACTGGTATACTGTGTTGTTGCTCATTTGGGTAGCATTTCCTTTCACTCATCTTTCAGTAGCAAGGGAGAGTTCAATCACATACACACACAGCATTATATGGAAATAAACTGAAACACACACCTACATAAAGAATTAGACTTCATCTTAGGTTTTAACACAATCAGTGTGCTCTCCTCTCTAGTGAACCAAAAGAGATACCGAAGTTTAACTGTGGCTTTAGCTCAGCCTCTTCAAAAGAGATACAACAAAGGAAATAATTTTGTGTCCTAAAGGGCTTTTTAAATAACACAATGAACTAAAACTAACAGAAAACAGAGTTGAAGAAAAAAGAAGACATTGACACAGTAAGTTCAATTTTAGTGAGGAGATAAGCAATGTACTCTATTTCAAACTTACCACAACAGCAAAGAACACCATAAAGAAAAATGATAAACTACTCGTGTAGCCAAGAAAGCCTGTAAAATAACAGTAAAATAAAAAGCAATTTATAAGGAAAGTGTTCCTAACGTACAGCAAAAGCTATACATCTTGGGCATGTTTTCTATTACAGTGCTTGGTATCTGGGGCTTAGGGCTGAGAATAACAACATTCCAACTATCTGTCACAGATCATTTATGCAGCTCTGTACAGCAGAGTTGGAACAGGCTTACCACTAATGGTACACTGTAAGGAAAGGCTGCTCTTTAATGTTCCGCTGTAAAGATTTTATTTTAGTAGGGCAGACAAAATACTACTGCAAACCAAGTAATGGGCTAACTAGGCAAGGCTGAAGGCTGAACAACCTAAAATAAGTCCGAGTTCAAAATTATTCACCACTACCACCCTTCTGCTAAAAATGTGGTACTGTGAAATTTAAAAACCCCTTAACATTATCTTCTCTCTCTTCCAAACAAAAAAATGTTCTCTTCTCTAAAGACTTACCTATTTTAGGAAGAAGTGCAAGAGGGAACACAATGCCAACACAAATGATTATTAGTAGTATTTGTCCATCAAGATACCAAGACCTATTAGAAAAAAAAAAGTCCTATTTTAGGCACAGGAATCCACTGTTTGTGTTTACACGCACACACACACACACACACACACACACACACACAACCATTACAACCACCCATTAAGAAAAGTCTACTTCCTCTTAGTAAAATACGTTCTAGTGAAATCCTATTATTCTTATTAATGAATCTTCATTTAACAAAGGTATCAAAATAATGAGATGCCATTTTTCAACCACCAAATTAGCAAATATTTAAAAGTAAGATAATAGGAAGTTTTCTGGTCGAGTTGCGGCAAGATGGCGGCTTAGGAGGACGCTGGGCTCACCGCACGTCCTGCTGATCACTTAGATTCCATCTACACCTGCCTAAATAACCCAGAAAACCGCCAGAGGATTAGCAGAACAGAGTCGCCGGAGCCAAACGCAGACGAGAGGCCCACGGAAGAGGGTAGGAAGGGCGGCGAGGCGGTGCGCGCTCCACGGACTGGCGGGAGGGAGCCGGGGCGGAGGGGCGGCTCGCCGGCCAAGCAGAGCCCCCGAGTCGGGCTTGCAAAAGCGGAGGGGCCGGGCGGACTGTGTTCCGACAGCAAGCGCGACTTAGCGTCTGGGAGGTCAGAAATTAACAGCTCTGCTCGGAAAGCGGGAAGGCTGGAGGACAAAGGGAGGGAGAGCTGCTGAGCCCCCTGACAACAGAGCTCAGTTTGGTGGGGAACAAAGGCGCTCGCCAGCGCCATTTCCCCCGCCCATCCCCCAGCCGAAATCCCAAAGGGAACCGGTTCCTGCCAGGGAACTTGCTCGCTCCGCGCAAACACCCAACTCTGCGCTTCTGCGGAGCCAAACCTCCGGCAGCGGATCTGACTCCCTCCCGCTGCCACAGGGCCCCTCCTGAAGTGGATCACCTAAGGAGAAGCGATCTAAGCCTGCCCCTCCTGCCCCCGAGCACCTTGCCTACCCACCCCAGCTAATACGCCAGATCCCCAGCATCACAAGCCTGGCAGGGTGCAAGTAGCCCAGACGAGCCACACCACCCCACAGTGAATCCCGCCCCTAGGAGAGGGGAAGAGAAGGCACACACCAGTCTGACTGTGGCCCCAGCGGTGGGCTGGGGGCAGACATCAGGTCTGACTGCGGCCCCGCCCACCAACTCCAGGTATACACCACAGCACAGGGGAAGTGCCCTGCAGGTCCTCACCACGCCAGGGACTATCCAAAATGACCAAGCGGAAGAACTCCCCTCAGAAGAATCTCCAGGAAATAACAACAGCTAATGAGCTGATCAAAAAGGATTTAAATAATATAACAGAAAGTGAATTTAGAATAATAGTCATAAAATTAATCGCTGGGCTTGAAAACAGTATACAGGACAGCAGAGAATCTCTTGCTACAGAGATCAAGGGACTAAGGAACAGTCACGAGGAGCTGAAAAACGCTTTAAACGAAATGCATAACAAAATGGAAACCACCACAGCTCGGCTTGAAGAGGCAGAGGAGAGAATAGGTGAACTAGAAGATAAAGTTATGGAAAAAGAGGAAGCTGAGAAAAAGAGAGATAAAAAAAATCCAGGAGTATGAGGGGAAAATTAGAGAATTAAGTGATACACTAAAAAGAAATAATATACGCATAATTGGTATCCCAGAGGAGGAAGAGAGAGGGAAAGGTGCTGAAGGGGTACTTGAAGAAATCATAGCTGAGAACTTCCCTGAACTGGGGAAGGAAAAAGGCATTGAAATCCAAGAGGCACAGAGAACTCCCTTCAGACGTAACTTGAATCGATCTTCTGCACGACATATCATAGTGAAACTGGCAAAATACAAGGATAAAGAGAAAATTCTGAAAGCAGCAAGGGGTAAACGTGCCCTCACATATAAAGGGAGACCTATAAGACTCGTGACTGATCTCTCTTTTGAAACTTGGCAGGCCAGAAAGAATTGGCAAGAGATTTTCAGGGTGCTAGACAGAAAAAATATGCAGCCAAGAATCCTTTATCCAGCAAGTCTGTCATTTAGAATAGAAGGAGAGATAAAGGTCTTCCCAAACAAACAAAAACTGAAGGAATTTGTCACCACTAAACCAGCCCTACAAGAGATCCTAAGGGGGACCCTGTGAGACAAAGTCCCAGAGACATCACTATAAGCATAAAACATACAGACATCACAATGACTCTAAACCCGTATCTTTCTATAATAACACTGAATGTAAATGGATTAAATGCGCCAACCAAAAGACATAGGGTATCAGAATGGATAAAAAAACAAGACCCATCTATTTGCTGTCTACAAGAGACTCATTTTAGACCTGAGGACACCTTTAGATTGAGAGTGAGGGGATGGAGAACTATTTATCATGCGACTGGAAGCCAAAAGAAAGCTGGAGTAGCCATACTTATATCAGACAAACTAGACTTTAAATTAAAGGCTGTAACAAGAGATGAAGAAGGACATTATATAATAGTTACAGGGTCTATCCATCAGGAAGAGCTAACAATTATCAATGTCTATGCACCGAATACCGGAGCCCCCAAATATATAAAACAATTACTCATAAACATAAGCAACCTTATTGATAAGAATGTGGTAATTGCAGGGGACTTTAATACACCACTTACAGAAATGGATAGATCATCTAGACACACGGTCAATAAAGAAACAAGGGCCCTGAATGAGACATTGGATGAGATGGACTTGACAGATATATTTAGAACTCTGCATCCCAAAGCAACAGAATATACTTTCTTCTCGAGTGCACATGGAACATTCTCCAAGATAGATCATATACTGGGTCACAAAACAGCCCTTCATAAGTTTACAAGAATTGAAATTATACCATGCTTACTTTCAGACCACAATGCCATGAAGCTTGAAATCAACCACAGGAAAAAGTCTGGAAAACCTCCAAAAGCATGGAGGTTAAAGAACACCCTACTAACGAATGAGTGGGTCAACCAGGCAATTAGAGAAGAAATTAAAAAATATATGGAAACAAACGAAAATGAAAATACAACAATCCAAACGCTTTGGGACGCAGCAAAGGCAGTCCTGAGAGGAAAATACATTGCAATCCAGGCCTATCTCAAGAAACAAGAAAAATCCCAAATACAAAATCTAACAGCACACCTAAAGGAACTAGAAGCAGAACAGCAAAGGCAGCCTAAGCCCAGCAGAAGAAGAGAAATAATAAAGATCAGAGCAGAAATAAACAATATAGAAACTAAAAAAACTGTAGAGCAGATCAACGAAACCAAGAGTTGGTTTTTTGAAAAAATAAACAAAATTGACAAACCTCTAGCCAGGCTTCTCAAAAAGAAAAGGGAGATGACCCAAATAGATAAAATCATGAATGAAAATGGAATGATTACAACCAATCCCTCAGAGATACAAACAATTATCAGGGAATACTATGAAAACTTATATGCCAACAAATTGGACAACCTGGAAGAAATGGACGAATTCCTGAACACCCACACGCTTCCAAAACTCAATCAGGAGGAAATAGAAAGCTTGAACAGACCCATAACCAGCGAAGAAATTGAATCGGTTATCAAAAATCTCCCAACAAATAAGAGTCCAGGACCAGATGGCTTCCCAGGGGAGTTCTACCAGACGTTTAAAGCAGAGATAATACCTATCCTTCTCAAGCTATTCCAAGAAATAGAAAGGGAAGGAAAACTTCCAGACTCATTCTATGAAGCCAGTATTACTTTGATTCCTAAACCAGACAGAGACCCAGTAAAAAAAGAGAACTACAGGCCAATATCCCTGATGAATATGGATGCAAAAATTCTCAATAAGATACTAGCAAATCGAATTCAACGGCATATAAAAAGAATTATTCACCATGATCAAGTGGGATTCATTCCTGGGATGCAGGGCTGGTTCAACATTCGCAAATCAATCAACGTGATACATCACATTAACAAAAAAAGAGAGAAGAACCATATGATCCTGTCAATCGATGCAGAAAAGGCCTTCGACAAAATCCAGCACCCTTTCTTAATAAAAACCCTTGAGAAAGTCGGGATAGAAGGAACATACTTAAAGATCATAAAAGCCATTTATGAAAAGCCCACAGCTAACATCATCCTCAACGGGGAAAAACTGAGAGCTTTTTCCCTGAGATCAGGAACACGACAAGGATGCCCACTCTCACCGCTGCTGTTTAACATAGTGCTGGAAGTTCTAGCATCAGCAATCAGACAACAAAAGGAAATCAAAGGCATCAAAATTGGCAAAGATGAAGTCAAGCTTTCGCTTTTTGCAGATGACATGATATTATACATGGAAAATCCGATAGACTCCACCAAAAGTCTGCTAGAACTGATACAGGAATTCAGCAAAGTTGCAGGATACAAAATCAATGTACAGAAATCAGTTGCATTCTTATACACTAACAATGAAGCAACAGAAAGACAAATAAAGAAACTGATCCCATTCACAATTGCACCAAGAAGCATAAAATACCTAGGAATAAATCTAACCAAAGATGTAAAGGATCTGTATGCTGAAAACTATAGAAAGCTTCTGAAGGAAATTGAAGAAGATTTAAAGAAATGGAAAGACATTCCCTGCTCATGGATTGGAAAAATAAATATTGTCAAAATGTCAATACTACCCAAAGCTATCTACACATTCAATGCAATCCCAATCAAAATTGCACCAGCATTCTTCTCGAAACTAGAACAAGCAATCCTAAAATTCATATGGAACCACAAAAGGCCCCGAATAGCCAAAGGAATTTTGAAGAAGAAGACCAAAGCAGGAGGCATCACAATCCCAGACTTTAGCCTCTACTACAAAGCTGTCATCATCAAGACAGCATGGTATTGGCACCAAAACAGACACATAGACCAATGGAATAGAATAGAAACCCCAGAACTAGACCCACAAACGTATGGCCAACTCATCTTTGACAAAGCAGGAAAGAACATCCAATGGAAAAAAGACAGCCTCTTTAACAAATGGTGCTGGGAGAACTGGACAGCAACATGCAGAAGGTTGAAACTAGACCACTTTCTCACACCATTCACAAAAATAAACTCAAAATGGATAAAGGACCTAAATGTGAGACAGGAAACCATCAAAACCTTAGAGGAGAAAGCAGGAAAAGACCTCTCTGACCTCAGCCGTAGCAATCTCTTACTCGACACATCCCCAAAGGCAAGGGAATTAAAAGCAAAAGTGAATTACTGGGACCTTATGAAGATAAAAAGCTTCTGCACAGCAAAGGAAACAACCAACAAAACTAAAAGGCAACCAACGGAATGGGAAAAGATATTCGCAAATGACATATCGGACAAAGGGCTAGTATCCAAAATCTATAAAGAGCTCACCAAACTCCACACCCGAAAAACAAATAACCCAGTGAAGAAATGGGCAGAAAACATGAATAGACACTTCTCTAAAGAAGACATCCGGATGGCCAACAGGCACATGAAAAGATGTTCAGCGTCGCTCCTTATCAGGGAAATACAAATCAAAACCACACTCAGGTATCACCTCACGCCAGTCAGAGTGGCCAAAATGAACAAATCAGGAGACTCTAGATGCTGGAGAGGATGTGGAGAAACGGGAACCCTCTTGCACTGTTGGTGGGAATGCAAATTGGTGCAGCCGCTCTGGAAAGCAGTGTGGAGGTTCCTCAGAAAATTAAAAATAGACCTACCCTATGACCCAGCAATAGCACTGCTAGGAATTTATCCAAGGGATACAGGAGCACTGATGCATAGGGCCACTTGTACCCCAATGTTCATAGCAGCACTCTCAACAATAGCCAAATTATGGAAAGAGCCTAAATGTCCATCAACTGATGAATGGATAAAGAAATTGTGGTTTATATACACAATGGAATATTACATGGCAATGAGAAAAAATGAAATATGGCCTTTTGTAGCAACGTGGATGGAACTGGAGAGTGTGATGCTAAGTGAAATAAGCCATACAGAGAAAGACAGATACCATATGGTCTCACTCTTATGTGGATCCTGAGAAACTTAACAGGAACCCATGGGGGAGGGGAAGGAAAAAAAAAAAAAAGAGGTTAGAATGGGAGAGAGCCAAAGCATAAGAGACTGTTAAAAACTGAGAACAAACTGAGGGTTGATGGGGGGTGGGAGGGAGGAGAGGGTGGGTGATGGGTATTGAGGAGGGCACCTTTTGGGATGAGCACTGGGTGTTGTATGGAAACCAATTTGTCAATAAATTTCAGAAAAAAAAAAAAAAAAAAAAAAAAAAAAAAAAAGAAACATTATATCAGAAAAAAAATAAAAAAATAAAAAAAAATAAAAAAAAATAAAAAAAAAAAAAAAAAATAAAAGTAAGATAATAGTCAATGTTGGTGAGGAGTGACAAGGTAAGCACAAAACTGGTGAAGGTAAAAACTGCATAAAAAATACAGAAAATCAGAAACAAACATCTAATACCATGACAATTTTTAAAAAAAATTTTTAAGTTTATTTATTTTTTGAGAGAGAGACAAGGGAGGGGCAAAGAGAGAGGGAAAGAGAGAGAGCATCCCAAGCAGGCTCTGCACTGTCAGCGCAGAGCCCCATGCAAGGCTTGAACTCATGAACCGTGAGATCATGACCTGAGCAGAAACCAAGAGCTTGACACTTAACTACTGAGCCACCTACGTGCCCTTAAGACCATGACAATTCTAAAACAAATTATGTGACTAGGGAACAATTTCAAAAAAGAAATTTTTGTAAGTATAATAACGGAATGAATACTCAGTAAACATCATAAATATATATAGCATGATAGCAATTTTGAGGAAAGGATAGATTCATTAAAAATGGAAAGGAACTGGGGCGCCTGGGTGGCGCAGTCGGTTAAGCGTCCGACTTCAGCCAGGTCATGATCTCGCGGTCCGTGAGTTCGAGCCCCGCGTCGGGCTCTGGGCTGATGGCTCAGAGCCTGGAGCCTGTTTCCGATTCTGTGTCTCCCTCTCTCTCTGCCCCTCCCCCGTTCATGCTCTGTCTCTCTCTGTCCCAAAAATAAATAAACCTTGAAAAAAAAAATTAAAAAAAATAAAAAAAAAATTAAAAAAAATAAAAAAATAAATAAAAATGGAAAGGAACTACAACCTATTGATAGCATCATCTCTGGGTGACAGAATGATGAGTAATTTTTATTCTTTACAGTTTTCTATATTTTTCAAATTATCAAGAAAGAGCATGAATTACCAGGAAAAAAAGTACTATATTTTTCATATAAAGGCATTAGCATAGTAAATGAAATAAAGGCAAGTTAAAAGTGTGTGATGATGTATTTGATTACTTAAGAAAATTGGATGAACATTAAAAAAAAAAAAAAACGGTCAGAAGGACAGATTTAACATACCAGAAGCAGATATGTCTATGTGGTAGCAATATGAGCAATTTTTATTTTCTCCTGGTTTACATATAGATGGGTTTCAATTTTCTAATATAAAATACATGTGTATAAGTTTTAAAACGTTAGAGTTAATGCCCCAAGAATTTAATAGTAAAGATTTCACTTTAGTATGTAAAGGACAAACAATTCATGCAAGAAGTATAACTAGTAAATACACACAAAGAAAAATCCAATCTCTGGTGCTAATTTAAGAAATAAAAATGAGGCTGTTGAAATTAAACTAGTAAAATTATTTTAAAAACAATATTCAAGGGTGTGGCACAATTGATCTTTCACGCATTGTTAGTGATCTTGTCAATTACTACTACTTCTGGAAAAACAATGACAATATGTAGCAAAAGCAATAAAAATATGGTAATCTAAGAAAAAAATCTATAATATAAAGAATTCTATGTGCATGAAACTATGAATATAACATTATTATAATATTAAGAAGCTGGCAGGAAGTCCTATATATTTAACAATAGAAAATATTAGGTCAATTAACAGCATATTCAGTGGAATGTTATGCAGCTTTAAAAAAAAGACAATTTAGTGAAATGGAAATGATAAAAGTATAAAATATATGGTTATTAACTATGTTTAAAAAAGCTTGAGAAAAATTAAAAGGGAATGAAATAACCACGATTAGGTAAGAGATGGTATTATGCATGATTTTTATTTTTTATCTGCCTTTTCTAAATTTCCTCTAATCATTTTTCACTGAAACATACACATATATACACACGCACAATAGTAACAAAGTAAAATTCATGCCAATATGGGAGCTAGAGTATCAAAGACAATAGGGATTATTTGTCCAAATCATATGGTAGATGCTCTCAGAATTCCCAGTTAGTGAAAATGCATCTTCTTTTTCTACCATGTAGCTAAAGTCTCCCATTGGCCTGTTAAATTAAGAAAATGGATAGGGGCATCTGGATGGCTCAGTTGGTTAAGCATTCGTCTCTTGATTTCAGTTCAGGTCGTGATCTCATAGTCATGAGACTGAGCCCTGCGTCGGGCTCTGCACTGGGCGTGGAGCTTGTTTAAGGCTCTCTCTCTCCTTTTCTCTCTACACCTCTCCCACTTGCACTCTCAAATTAAAAAAAAAAAAAAAAAGAAAGAAAGAAAAGAAAACAGACAAATTCCTAGAACCATACATCAAAATTGAATCATGAGAAATAGGAAATACGAACAGAGCACTAATGAGTAAGGAAAATGAATCAGTAATCAAAAACTTCCCAACAAAGAAAACCCCAGGACCAGATAGTTGTAATGATGAATTCTACCAAATATTTAAAGAAGAATTTATGTCAATTCTTCTCCAACTCTCCCAAAACTCTGAAGAGAAGGGAACACTCCCAAATTCATTTTACAAGAGCAGAATACTCTAATATCAAAGCCAGATAAGGATACTACAAAAAAAAGAAAACTACACATCAAAATTCCTGATTAATACAGATGCAAAAATCCTCAAAAAAATATTAGCAAACTGAATTCAGTGGCACATTAAAAAGATCATATACCATGATCAAGTAGAATTTATCCCTGCAATACAAGGGTGGTAGGACATATGTAAATCAATAAATGTGACACAGCATATTAATAGTATGAGAGATAAAAATCATATGATCATCTCGACATATGAGAAAAAGCATTTGACAAAATATAATAACCTTTTATAATAAAAGCTTCAATAAACTAGGTATAAAAGGAACATACTTCAACATAATAAAGGCCATACACAACAAACCCATAGCTAACATCATACTCGATAGGGAAAGGTTGAAAGCTTTTCCCTAAGATCAGGAACCACACAAGGGTGCCCAATCTCACCACTTTTCTTTTTTAAAATTTTATTTAAAAAAGTTTTTTAATGTTTATTCATTTTTGAGAGACAGAGCATGAGTGGGGAAGGGGCAGAGAGAAGGAGACACAGAATCTGAAGCAGGCTCCAGGCTCTGAGCTGTCAGCACAGAGCCCCATGCTGGGCTTGAACTCACGAACTGCGAGATCATGACCTGAGCCAAAGTTGGACGCCCAACCAACTGAGCCACTCAGGCGCCCCCCACCCCCTCATCTCACCACTCTTTTTAAACATGGTACTGGAAGTCCTAGCTAGACAGCCAAATTGGAAAAGAAGTGGTAAATCTGTTTTTATTTGCAGATTACACGATCTTATACACAGGAAATCTCAACCAAAAAACTGTTAGAAATATCAACACATTCAGTAAAGTTGGAGGATACAAAATCAACTTACAGAAACCAGTTACATTTCTATACACTAACAACAAAATATCTGAAAAAGAAATAAAACAATCCCATTTATGACAGCATCAAAACCAATAAAATATGTAGGAATAAATTTAACCAAGGAAGTGAAGATTCAATACACTGAAAACTGTAATACTTTGATGACATAAATTAAAGACACAAATGAAAAGCTATCCTGTCCATGTTCATAGATAGGAAAAATTAATTTGTTAAAATGTCCATACTGCCCAAAGCTATCTATAGATTTAACATATTCCCTATCAAGATTTCAATGACACTTTTTATACAAATGGAACAAACGATCCTAAAATTTGTATGGAACCACAAAAGATCCCAGATAGCCAAAGCAATCCTGGGAGAAAAAACAAAGCATCACTCACACTTCCTGATCCTAAACTATGCTACCAAGCTGCTATACCATTCAAAATAGCATAGTTCTGGCTTAAAATAGACACATAGACCAACAGAACAAATAACAGAGCCCAGAAACAACTCTGTGTCCATATACAGCCAACTAACATTTGACAAGGGAGCCAAGAGTGTTCAATGGGGAAAAAATTTTCTTTAATAAATGGTGCTAGGAAAACTGGATAAACACATAACAAATAAAAAGGACCCCTATCTTATACCACTCACAAAAATTAACTTAAAATGGATTAAAGACTTAAGTGTAATATCGGACCATAAAACTTCTACAAGAAAACATAGGAGAGTGACTCCTTGACATTGGTTTTGGCATTTATTTTTTGGACATGACATCAAAAGTATAAGCAACAAAAGCAGAAATAAGTGGCACTACATCAAACTAAAATGCTTCTGTACTGCAAAAGAAACAACAAACAATACGACGAGTCAATCTATGGAATAAGAGAAAATATTTGGAAACCATATCTTTGGTAGGAAGTTGATATCCAAATTATATAAAGAACTCATACAAAGCAATAGCAAAAAAAAAAAAAAAAATGAACAATCCAATGTAAAAATGGGCAGAGGAAATGAACATTCTTCCAAAGACGACATGCAAATGTCCAACAAGTATATGAAAAGGAGCTCGACATCACTAATCTTCAGAGAAATGCAAATTAAAACCACAATGAGATATCAGCTCACACTTGTTAGTATGGGTATCAAAAAGACAAGAAATAGCAAGTGTTGGTGAGGAAGTAGCGATAAAGTAATCCCTGCGTACTGTTAGTGAGAATGTGAATTGGTTCAGCCATTATGGAAAATAGTACGGACGTTCCTAAGAAAATTAAAAATAGAACTACCATATGATCCAGCGATGACACTTCCGGGTGATATATCCAAAGGAAAACAGGATATGGAAAAGATAGCTGCAGTTCCATATTTATTGCAGCGTTATTCACAATAGCCAAGATATAGAAACAACCTAAGAGTTCGTCAGTGGATGAATGGATAAAGATGTGGGATATGTGTGTGTATATATGTATCTATATATATATACACACACACATACATAATATGCCATATATATAATATACATATGGAATAATGGAATATTATTCACCCACGAGAAAGAAGGAAATCTTGCCACTTGTGACAATATGCATGGACTCTGAGGGTGTTGTGCTAAGTGAGATAAGTCAGGCAGAAAAAAGATCATTATCGTTTATCACTTATATGTAGAATCAAAAAAGGCCACACTCACAGAAACAGAGTAGAATGGTGGTTACCAGGGGTGAGGGTGGGGGTGGGCAAGGGAACTGAGATGTTGGTTAAATGGTACAATCTGCAATTAGAGGATGAATAAGTTCTGGGGATCTAATGTACAGCCTTCTGATTGTAGTGAACAATAATGTATACCTGAAAGTTGCTAGGAGAGTAGATCTTTAATAGAACATGATGGAGGGGTTAGTTAACACGACTGTGGTAATCACACTGCAATACAGAAGTGTACTGACATGTTGAACACCTTAAATGTATACAACGTCATAGGTTATTTATATCTCAGTTTAAGAAAAAAGAAAGAAAAGGTTTTCCTCTACATGGGTTTCCACCCCTGGCTTCCGACATGGACTTCATCATGCACTGTGTCATTTTGTACCCTGGTTTAAGAGGAAGTCCTCTGTAACGTATCTTTCCCGGGTATTGTTGGGTGCCAGCCAGCAACTTCCTCTTAGAGCAAAAGAAGGAGCGGCAGCAGAAATAGCACCATGATGACACCTTTCCCTTTTTCACTCTAATTCATGTCTTTAGGAAATGCATGTGTCAGAACCCAAAAACCTATGCGCAAGTATTTCTAGCACTAATGGACCCAAAGATGTGCTCTCTGCATTTGCACATGCCTCTCAATTCCTGTATGCAGGAGGACCTAAGAGCACACATATTAAGAATACAAAATGACGGGGCACCCGCGTGGTTCAGTCGGTTAGGCGTCCGACTTCAGCTCAGGTCATGATCCCACAGTTCGTGAGTTCAAGCCCCGTGTAGGGCTCTATGCTGACAGTTCAGAGCCTGGAGCCTACTTCAGATTCTGTGTCTCCCTCTCTTTCTGTCCTTCCTCCACTCACACTGTTTCTCAAAAAAGGAATAAATGTCAAAAAAAAAAAAAAAGAATACAAAATGATATTGGGCATGTTCCTCTTCTAGTCACTCTTGAATTCAAGTGTCAAAATGGGAACTTCAAAATATCCCTCATTGAGGAACACCTGGCCACCAAATTTCTGGAAACAGCAAAAAGCCCAGGGCTCTCTGCCTAAAACCACGCTCCTTCTGGGACCCAATATCAGACCCAGACCACTGCAGTGTCAGGAGAAAAAAGACCCAAAGGAGCACCAAAGCAGATTCCATCTGACAGTTCTGCTGTTCCTACTGTCATGAAGGTGGAGTTGTGCAGAGGGCATATTAATCTTTAGGACCAAAGACTCTTTTCTCTTGCGTAAGAATAAAGGAACACTTTAAGTCCTGAAGTTTATAACTTACACAACTTATATAACGTATTACAACTATATCAGACCACAATTCACTCATGTCCAAAAGCCATGAAACTGCCCAAAGCACTTAACTGTGGGACTAAAGACAATGTCACCTCCTCCCGGCAGTCCCTCAGAATCACAGTTATGGTATGTTAGTGCAGACTAACACATGCCTCAGATACTGCCTCCTTTTTCTCAGAACAGTGCTTTCCTTTAAATTGTCCTCTTCACAGGACTGGATTTTAAATTCCTGATACAAAAAGAACTTTATTGGGGTGCCTGGGTGGCTCGGTCAATTCAGTGTCCAACTCTTGATCTCGGCTCAGGTCATGATTTCACGGTTCGTGAGATCGAGCCCCACAGCAGGCTCTGTGCTGATAGTGCAGGATTCTCTCTCCCTTCCTCTCTGGCCCTCCCCTGCTGGCGTAAGCTCTCCCTCTCAAAGTAAATAAATAAATAACCAACAAACAAATAAAACTTTATTGCAAAATATAATTTCTCTATCCCTGGCTTGGCTACTGGTTAATCATTTCTTCTTAAGGTACATTAATAAAGCCAATTGCAGATACAGTGCTTTTCTTTACCATTCAACCATAAGGCAATATAGTAATGCACAGTAAAGTTAGTTTAGATTTGATGTGCATGTCACAGTCAACTGAATTGTGTTTGGCGATGGATAGTTTCCAAAGAAGAGAGGTGATTAAACTTGCAAAATAAAACCTAGCCTGAGAAATACAAACCAGTAAAACATAATCTCCAAAAGCACCCATTAAATAAGCATCTTTTATAAATCAAAATTTTAGAAGAATATACTAACCTTAAATTTTTTCCTAAGGGGGAAAAAGAATTATCTAACCGAACCCCTGTTTTCCTACTGTAATCTAAATATACATTCCTTTAAGCCAAAAGAATTAGAGTAAAAAGTTTTATACTTCCTAAAAAACTTGTTTGATCTGTGGATTTAATCCTATATGATAAAAATGTTCCAAGTATGAAATATAGAGTTTAAATCCTTAGCTGTATTGCAAATGCTTTGGCATGCAGATGCTTTTTTCCATATTTTAATGAAAACCAGATTTATTTATAAGTTGCTTTAATTTCATTCTCGAATGGAATGGAACAAGAGTATCATATGTTCTGAATTAGGATCTTACTCACATCCCATATCAATTATGTAACTCAAATGCAAGACAACTTAATTGTGTCAATCATATTCCCCTGACAAGATCATTAAATGTTAACAGAGAGCTTCCAACTTTTAACAGCCATAGATTTTTAAAATATAAATTATTCTGTGAAAAATACCAATGCCTCATACAAGTTTGGGATTAAGTATTATAGTTTCTGACTTCTAACAGTAATTTTTGAAATCAGAATATTGTGAACATACGGTTTCTTTTTGATAACATCTTTTTAGAGGTTTATATTTCACAAAGGTACATCAAATCTCACAGAAAATAAGCACACCTGAAAGACCTTAACTGCAATTTATTGTCAAACCCTAAAATAAAAGCGTATCAATATCATATTGACTCAGAAGAAATACTGCTATGTAACTTTTAAAATACACTGCCCTAGACAGTTGTTAATTACCATAACATTTGTTTCTTAATTATTTTACAGCATCAAGCTTTAAAGATTAATGATTTATCTATATTCTGACCAACTAATATAGTCTCTTATTAATGTTCTTCAAAATTCTGAAGTCCAAAGTAAGCAAATGTACATTTCATGTACAACAAGATGAGGCTGTCCAAGAGATGTGCAATTTTCCAAAACCGACATGATACAAACTGGCCACAGTATTTTGAAGTATAGCTTTAAAAATCGATTTCTGACATATAAAAATACCATTGTAATCAATTTTCCACCAAGATGAATAAGATGGGAGTTTATTATTATTTTTTTTAGACAAACCAGAAAAAAATCCCAACCAAATTGCAATTGATTTAAATTAGCTATGGTAAAAGTATCGCATTTACAGAAAGAAGACCTAAATTTTAGTGGCAGTTCTGTCTTATGCTACCTTAATTATTTCTGAAATTTTATATACATTTTTATCCCTTCTCTTTCCACAAAGACATATGACAATAAAAATTTAAACAGAAGTCACCAAATTCAGGAGCAAGAAGAAGGCAAAGCACATGTGACAACTATTAGGATTAACAGTTTATGCAACACATTCAAATTTGACTCTGACCTTCCTGGCAGAGCAAACAGGGCAAATTCACCTTTCATGTAGTTATTATTATTGAAATTTCTTTATTTTTAATTGCGGGTATATTTGACACACAACATTATGGAATTTCTTAATTCCCCTCATTTACACTATGCTATCAGCTTACAAAAAGCATTTGTATATATAATATCTTGTTTGATCATATCAACAACTTTCTTAAGAAGTTGTTCTTAAGAACACTGGTACCCCCATTAAGCCAGGTGAAGAAACCCAAACCACAGAATTAAGTCATATGGCCAAAAGAAGTAAAACTTCTTGAGGTCATTGAATGTCACATGGATAGAACATGTCTCCTTACTCTTAGTCTAACATTCCTGATTCTACTTCTCATGGCCTTGAGTTCTTAGCCCTAAACCTTAAAATAAACCTGTCACATAGAATTTTTTTGAGTAATAGAAGTTGTCCTCATTATTTGCACAGCGATGCAAAAGTGAATTTAACACAGCTATTTCTTATAGCAATTGTTCATCAAACTAAGAGCATAAAATGTAAAAGTAACTAGATAAAGCTGTAGATGAGGCAGTTGTGAACACCAAATGTGATAATGAATGTGGAAACCCTATAAACTGTAAAGTACTACACAAAGGCACAGTAGTTTCTGATGATGAAAAATCATGCAGGACTTCGATTCCTATTCAGATCTGAAGTACACCATACTTTCCTTATAAATATGTATTTGAGTAGAGTTTTTTCATGGAAGCCAAGTTGCAAAAGCTAAAAAGTTAATTTTGAAAACTTGCCCTTCAGTCCAGAACAAGTTCACATATTAGAGCACAACAGCCAAATAATTACATCAAAAAGTCTGATAGGTTTTTGTATTATGGTTTAGAAATTATGTGAAATAACTTGATGACATTTAAAAGAATTTATTCTGTCTTTTCGAGTTTATTCTTCGCAAAGTTTCTTTTCCTGTGCAAGGAAAAACAGAATTGTTTTTTTCCCATAAAAAGAGATGAGTCAATAGTCTTTAGAACCCAGTATTTTTTAAATAAGGGAGAAAGGAAGTATAATGTGGTTTAGTATTGTTTATAATATTGTTAAAAAACAGGAAATGAAATAATTAAATCCCTGCAAACCATTTATTTTTTCAAACCCTGCTTTAGAATAGAAATTCACAAGTGTGGCCGTAACTTTATCACTGTGGTTTGCTGAAAAGCGACAGCAGTATTAACCACTCCCCTCCTTTGTTTAAGACCTTTACGGGCAGGACTTTCCACTAACCCCCATTCCCCACCTCATTTTTTCATCGAAAGAAGAAATTTCTCCTTTTTTCTTCTCCAAGAAACAGTTCCTTCCTGTCTTTGCCTAATATGCCATATCATGAATAAATACTTATTGAATTAATAAATTAATGGACACAACGGGAAATATTTTTTCTTACCCAGTATGGCCTCCTGACAAACATTCTGAAATAGCAGCAGGAAGCTCTGTTTTAATAATTACAAGATATGATGACATAGCTGCAAAAAAAGATAAAAACAGTTTCTATTAGAATTCTATACTTCTTAACCATTTAAAGAATGATTTATACAGAAACACAGATGTCCATTAGGGCTTTGACAACATGTGCAAGATTAACTCATACTGCATTATCCCAAAGGTATATACACGCCAGGAATGGAGATAAATAACTGTGTAGAGAATAACTGGTAGCTCATTATAGATGCTTTGTTTACATTTCAAACCCAAGACAAACTATTTAGGTAAAAGGAAGGGTCTTAATTACAGGGAATTTATAAATGAAAAATTTTTTGATGTTTTGCACACGTTTGTATGTTATCAACCCTGTTCAAGGCATTAGAGGTTAGTTTAGCAACAACTGATACAGACACAGGAGTTTAATAAGTACTAGAGAGAGACCCCCCCCCCCACACACACACCCAAAGAAGTCTCACTCCCTTCCTCTCCATTTCTTTGCTTCCCCCCAACACATTATGCACATGTTATTATAAAATAAAAATAAAGTGCATAATGAGTTACATTTTTAATTGTCCTCTAAAACTAATTAGAAAAGATTCAGTGGTAAGTGCTAAGCATATTAAATGGACAAAACTTACAACTTTTATTCCATTTTATTAACAGAGCTCATCTGTATTATGTAATCAAAACCTGAAGCTAGCATTATTTCTTACATTTGATCTGACAGGATCCAAGAAAGAAGTAGTTTTTAAAGCATTTTACTAATGATCCCATTTCTGATGCAGCTATAAAAAAAATCCTATAAACCTTCCATCATATATTAGGAAATATTTTAATATGGTTACAGAACATAGAACTCATTTATATGTAAATACTTGAGTTTAAGCTTACATGTTTAAGTACATAGAAACCCAGATGATTAGAGTCAGAACTTCAGTTTAACAGAGTAATAATCTCTCTTTCCCCCAGAGATTAAGTGTATATTAAAAAAAGGCCAACAAGAGTATGTCCAAGAAGAATAAAGAGTGTACTCTGTACGCACGTTAATTTTATTACTTATTTATATTTCAGGAAACATTTTACTTTCTCCTTGGACCTACAAAAACTAAGAACACAAATGAATGCCAAATCTGAATGGTAAAAATCTGGTGAAAAATTGATTAAAAGGCTCAAATGTTTAAAAAGAAGAATGCATTTTTCTCAAACAACATGTGTAAATGTAGCTGAACTTCTCCACAATTATTACAGTACTATGTGACCACTGGAGAAAGAAAAAAGGAAATATACTATTTTGTACATAAATTTTTATGAAGATAGACAATAATTACATGCAAACACACATACACAATTTTTTTTAGTAAAATAATGTATACATGGCAAAATAAAATTTAGAACAGCTAAGTAAATACTCACTTCTCCTCAATGAAAATTCATTATGTATACACACATTTTCCAGTTTATGACTATTTATTTTCCCGCATTAGTATGGTTGTTGAAGTATAGCTTTTTGCCCAACAGAAGTACAGGACATTTCTTCAAACTCTTTTAGTTTTGGGGCATTGCAATTGATTGTATGTGAAAAGGTGTTCTGTATCATTCATTCAAAAGAAAAAATGCTATCAATTTGGCACAGAACAGAAGGAAGGTTTAGATTAACCTCCTTCACTCAAGGATTTGGGGTCTTGTTTATAATACTTTATCTATTCCAAAGAATCATACACATATGGTATGATGTTGAAAATCATGAGCTGAATTTTCTGCAACTGGCAAGCTGCTTAAATATATCTTGCAAGGAAAAAAAAAAGAGACAAAAGTACCTTGAACACAAGGAATGCAGACTTCCTATACAATTGTAATTTATTATCCGCCCATCAGTCTTTCTTGCTTGGATTAATCCAACACCACGTGCGTTTCTAAAGTTTCAGACATTCATCTCTTTCAGTAATTTTCTATTATTTCTTTTAGATCTTTAGTTGTAAAAGCTTCAATGAATATGATATCATATTTCTTTCTAATACACAATCTGTCATTCTTCCCAGAATTTCTATTAGCCCCTGGCTAATCATTTGATCACTTTTATCCTCTATTGTAGCCTTAACTCTTTGGTTTTCAAATGGGAGTCCTATTTCATTACATTCCAGTCTGAAGAATCATGTATATTTCAAGAAACATGAACTCACCAAACATATGTTTCTCTCTCAAAAAGAGATCTCAGCATACAAGATATAATACAACATGTAAATACTGCTTCTTTCTTAGAGAATGCTGGTGTTTGTTTTAAGAGCTACAAAACCACAGAGCTCCTGATGAGGAAAAGCCCCCCTGATTAAGCAAGGAAAACAAAGACACTATCCTTTTCACTGCCTTCGTTATTTTTTCCTAACCACAAGTAAACTTCCATGCAAGGACTACCACCTTAACATATTATATATAATACAGAGAAGAAGCAAAACAGACTACCAAATATATATTTACTTAGGAAATACATCTTAATTAGATTCACATAAAAAGGACAACTAGCTCAATAAAAAAAAAAAGTTTTAAAGATATAATTATCAACAGGAGAGCTCATACATCCATTGTTTATAACCAAAAGGTTCGCTAGATCAAACAGCTGCCTGCCACACCTTTTGTCTCATGTCTTCTATTAATGGCATAAGGAAGTGCTTAAAGACCTATCTTAGAGACAGTTCATAAGCAAGAATTTGTAAATGATTTTTGCTGACATCCATACATAGCATAGACTCCTAATACAAGACATACCATGTTGTACTCTAAATTAATAGCTGTACCAGGGTCATCCATTTTAGCCATGGTTATAGTTAAGTGATTCTGGCCCCCACACTACCAAGCCAGAATTGGTGCTAAAAGACATACCTTGATGACAGGTATTCAAGCCATTACAAATCACTTAGTTTTACCACATTAACTAACTAAGTATTCTTTTCTCCTTCATTTTAAACATAACTAATAGAACTCATTCAATGGAAACTGCCCTGGGAAGGAAATAAAAAAATCTGTCAACCCAATCAAAACACAGAAGTTGAAAGTATTCTTTGAAAATCATGCGGAGAACCAAGTGTTATATTGAGAAATGACTAAAATAGGGTAAAATTTGACTAGACAATAGCAAGTAGTAAACTATTAATACTGCTTGCTCTAATCATAAAAGAGAAACACATGAGCTGGGAACATGGACATTGAAGGAAGAGATGCCAGAAATACAGAACAGGGGAAAGAGACCTGTGAGAGAAGAACCATGAGAACAGTGAACACTTTTGGGTTTGGGATGCCTGTACCATGCAGGCCAGTATTCTAAGTGATCTGCAAGTTATTTCCTCATTTAACCTTTACCACAAAGCTGTGCGGTATTTCTTTCACAGATAAAGATATGGAGGCACAAAGAAGTAACTTGCCCAAGGTGGTAATGGTATAAACAGCCAGTCTGGCTTGAGAAATTTGCACTATTAACTATTATGGAAAAGTGCAGGAGCAAAGTGAAGAAGAATCCACCACAGGAAAGAAAAAATAAGGGTAGTCTATGAAAAGGATCACTCCCTAGAATTATTTTTTCTTCTGTCATGAGCATTTCAATAACAAATTGCTTATGAATGCTGGAGGTCAAAGAAATTAGTTAGAAGTTTTAAAAACACTTAGGTTGATTTCACTTTGACATGTATTTTCAATGTAATTTATTTCAGCTTTGTAGCTGGTTTGGTAGAGTTATTAGTACAAGATTTCTCAGACACGCTAAGGAATTTCATGAGGGACCCTGTTGCATGATTCTATGATTCTAATGCATCTACAGCTATTACTGTAATTCACAGGAGAAAGTTTCCTATTCTCACATATTTGAGATATTAACATCAAACTGAAATGTAAAAAAAAAAAAAAAATTAAAACAACAGACCAATCTCTCTTCCCAAAAACCCTGTATTCTTCTGGACTACTTTTCCCAGGACTCCTTAAAAAAAAAAAGAAAAGAAAAGAAAGAAAGCCTCAACTGGAATCTAGGTCTAACAAATCATTAGTTTGTAAAAATAATTATCCTTTTTGTTAAACTCTTAAAATACACGTATGAAGATAAGATTACATACAGCTATTTTTAAAACAGAATTAGGTTTTCAGCACTTGGAGGAAGTTCAGCAACTTCTCAAAGGATTAGTCAGCCAGCCCTAAACAGATGTACTATGGGAGGAAATAATAAGTTTGCCTTTCCATCTGAGAGATTCAATTTTACTTCAAACATGTTTTTAGTCATGGATAGCAACTGGTTTATTCTATTCAACATGTCTTATTAACCCAGTATTCCTCCTAAATGTCCAAATGCCACTAAAAGGCTATCCTCACTCAAAATAGTACACAACACAATCTCTTTTTCTAAAATCCTGAAAAATGTCATTTCCTTAATTTGTACACAAATGGAAATCAAAATACATGGACGAAATTTTCTCCCACAACCCTAAGAAAATATATACCATTATCATTCATCAAGATCTCAAATTTGAACACAATGGGACCAGAATATTTACTATTCTAAAATCCTCTAACTGAACTTCAGTGAGTCATGGGTATAAATGGCATAATGAATACATACACTGAATACATAATGAATACAAAGATATTGTAATAGCAATATAACAGGACAGATGGTAGGTACCCTTGTGGTGAGCATAGAATAATGTATAAAAATGTTGGGGCGCCTGGGTGGCTCAGTCGGTTAAGCGTCCGACTTCAGCTCAAGTCACGATCTCGCAGTCCATGAGTTCAAGCCCTGTGTCGGGCTCTGTCTGGGCTGACGGCTCAGAGCCTGGAGCCTGTTTCCGAGTCTGTGTCTCCCTCTCTCTCTGCCCCTTCCCCGTTCATGCTCTGCCTCTCTCTGTCTCAAAAATAAATAAAACGTTAAAAAAAATTAAAAAATAAAATAAAATAAAATAAAATAAAATAAAATAAAAATGTCAAATCACTTAAAGTTGTACACCTGACACTAATGTAACATTGTGCATCCACTCTACCACTATCCACTCAAATAATTTTAAAAAATCATTACTAAGAAATACATTACTTTCAAAACCTTTTTAAAGTGACATGTTGCCAGTAAATTTTGTCAAAGTATGTATTTATGAAAAAAACTCCTTCCAAATTTCCTATATCCTTCCTATTCTAAGGCAGTGCTTTCCAGAATTTCTGGACATACTGTTCAGGTTCAAAAAAGCTGTAGTATGTCCACAGATGAGCTGACCAGCAGATGGCGTTGAAACAGCACGTCCAATCCCAGTCTCCCAGGGGACAATACAAACTAGTACATCTAAAATGAGTTCATCATCCTAGAAAAACAAAAATACAGGCAGAAAATAAAAATAAATAGCTTCTAATTTATCTAACATTAAATCATGAATTTTACAAATACTGAGACTTTGAAATTTTTATAGATCTCAACTGAAAACGATCTTATTTATACCTTTCTGACGATGAGATTTAGAAATTGTCCTGTTTGAGTACAAACAAGGGCTGTGGGGTTTCTTTTACAACAGATTGCCAAACTGAGGTGTTAATCAAGACTGTTGGTCTTGTAGGTTTGTAGGGCCTGTGCCAGACTGGAAAATCTGGATCATTCTAGCACTTTCAGGAAGTTTCAGTAAGACTACTTAATGTTTAGGTTCTCCTTTCACAGTATGTAGCAGTGATTCAATCTTTAATCTCCTTTAAGGAATTGGGGCTTTAAAGAACTAAATAAAGAATATGCTAGCCATAGTGGTCCTTCTTATTTTATAAAGAGCAAAGTAAGGATTTAACGTACTCCTTGGAGCCACTTACCTTTCTACACTTTGAGAGGACTGAAATACAAAACCAGAAAAAACATCAACTAACTTCACTTTATCATGCACTTCTCAGAGTCCACAGGACTTTCTCTGGCTTGACTAAAAATGACTTGGGGTTTACTGTTTGATTTCTAGCAATATTTTAGCCTACTAAGTGGTCTATATTGAGAGTTCAAATGAATGTGAAACTACTTACTTTGGTTTTTAGGAAAAGAATCTCATAATGCAAAAATGCTAGAAGGACTATGTGGAAATTACCTACATTTATTTGCCACTACAGTTCTTACTCCTTTTTTTTACTAGTAGCCCACCAAATTCAAACCCTAAGCCAGAGTTCTCTTGCCGGTACTAGCATTAAATATTAAAACTTCCAGATGTCTCTTTACCGACTTTGTGTCCCAGCAGCAATGACTCTGAGTGAATGTCACTCCAGCTCCTGACGAAATGGCCAGCCGGGGGCTGTTGCTGGGGCCTATTTCAGGCCCTGAATTCATTAGTGTTGGGAGGAGATAAGGAATTGCCTTGAAGTAGTATTTTACTGGAGGGCTTTTCATATTCCAAAGGCAAAGGTTTCCAAAAGCTTAGAATAAGAGTGCTATATTTACTGAGTCACATTTTTTCTATCATAAAGCTTAGAAATTATTCAAAGATACTATATTTTTCCAATCAATTTGTTAGACTACATCAGTGCCCTGTGACTAATACTTGGTGCCTCATTGATCCTGGGGGAAAGAGGTTTTCTGACAGTAAATTCTTTCCTAAAGAAGCTATATCCTCACTTATAATATTCCATGGTCCCTCTTGCCAGTTGATCAATTCTCTTCCTCCTAAAGAAGCACCAAGCCAGGCCGCTGGGTTTTCCTTCTCTCCCTCCTCTTACTCCTCCCTTTTTTCCCATAATAAATATTACTTATGAAATGTCTATTATATGCTAGACACTAAGAACACAAATGAATGAGCAAATTACTTGGATTTATGTAATAAAGAGATGTAGGGGATACGCTGGGTCTTTACTGACACATCCATGTAACAAATATTGATCAAGAACAATTCATAATCGGGCTCTGTGTTGACAGTTCAGAGCCTGGAGCCTGATTCAGATTCTGTGTCTCCCTCTCTCTGCTCCTCCCCAACTCATGCTCTCTCTTTCTCAAAAATAAATGTTACAAAAATTTTTTTTTTTAAAAAAAGGGCAATTCATGATCATTTTGACTTTAAAGATCTCCCTCTTCCATATTTCTCATAGATTCATCAGGGGCACAGAATCCTAAGAAAACTGAAAAATGTTTAAATGTTACAAAGACTAGAAGAGTTAAGAAGCATTAATCTAAAATATGACTACCAGGGCGCCTGGGTGGCTCAGTCAGTAAGCGCTGGACTTTGGCTCAGGTAATGAACTCAGGGTTTGTGAGTTCAAGCCCCGCATCAGACTCTGTGCTGAAAGCTTGGAGCCTGCTTCAGATTCTGTGTCTCCCTCTCTCTCTCTGCCCCTCCCCTGCTCATGCTCTGTCTCTGTCTCTCAAAAATAAATAAATGTTTAAAAGTAAAAGTAAAGTAAAGTAAAATAAAATAAAATAAAATAAAATAAAATAAAATAAAATAAAATAAAATAAAATAAAATATGATTACCTAACCTCAAAATAACAGATGTCAAAATATTTTAATTCTATTTTATATAAATAAGATCTAACTCTCAATACTTTCAGCCTTTTAATTTTTATATAATTCTAATCTACAAATCATTCTCTGGGCTTTCAAATTTCTTTCTATCATTAATGTAGTATGTAAAATGGTCTCTTTGAGGCAAAATCTTAGGCTTTTAAGTAGAACTTTTGAAATTCAACAAATATTATTTATTGGGTTTCTCTACCAGAAATTAGGTCAAGTTAGGAAAACAAATGAAAACATGTAGTTCTTATCCCCAACGAGTTTTAAAAATCCTCAACATTTGGTATTTTCACAGATTTTCAAACACTTACTATATCACAGGAGAAAAGAATAAAGTCTTTAGCAGTAGAGAGAGTGAAGTTGAGTCCCAGCTTTATTAAAGGGTAAATGTAAGCAAGTTATTTATTCCCTCTACACACTGACCTCTTCCTCTGTAGAACGAGGATAACATCATCTCCCTTGAAGAGTTGCTGTAAGTACAACTAAAATGTGTCGTAGAATGTCTGATCTAGAGAGGATCTATTATAGTCATTTTTCAGTTCTAAATAATCAATACAAAAACTCAGCCATCTATACCAATAATTATCATCCTATCTTTCAGAAAATGCTACTGGAACCAAATTACATGCAGATGGGCATGTAAGAAGTACAAAAATTCTATCTGTGATGCCATATACTTCATATCATCTTATAAATATCCAACATATTTCTAATTGGCAAAGAGAAAGGCAAAATCCAGTTTGAGGAAATAACATTAAATAAGTCATATGCACAACACAGTAAAGAACCTCCCGGATAAGTATGCTGGGCTTCTCAAGCGTACAGAATCTAGTAAGTACTCGTTTAGGACTTCCACAGAACCAACTTGCATCAATCAAAAACATACACCTGGGTGGCTCAGTCAGTTAAGCATCTGACTCTTGGTTTTGGCTCAAATCACGATCTCTCTGTTTAGTTGGTGGGTTTGAGCCATGCGTTGCACTCAGGCTGACAGTACAGAGCCTGCTTGGGATTCTCGCTCTCTCTCCCCTGGTCTCCCCAGCTCAGGCAAGCGCACATGCGCTCGCGTGCGTTCTATCTCAAAATAATGTTAAAAAAAAAAATACAACTTAAAAAAAAACAAACACGAAAAAACTACTTCTTTAACCCCAGAGGCTCAGCAGCTGCCCTGACAGGTAGTTGAAAAACCAAGACTCCCTTTTTCTGATAACAACATCCACGAAAGCTTTTAGAGCGATAGTTGCAGATTTGTTAGAGACACCTAAGAAAAAACCAAGTCATCTTTTGAACCAAGTATAACCCTCCTACTGAACTCACCTGTAATAAAAATATTTCAATATTCTGAAGGAGTTAACATGCCCTCCCCAAGTGTGGAATTTGAATTTTGGAGTAAGAAGGGACCTTAATAAGCTCCCAGTTTCCCATCCTATTCCCATAGCAATTTAAGAAGAAACTGAAGCCAAGAGAGTGAGTGAGCCAGAGCACAGAATCCAAGGCCCCTGACTTCCAACCCAGTGATCTGCTCACAAGAGCAAGCTTCGACTTCTATTATAACAAAGGAATGATTTATGCATGTCTGGCTAAGACAACAGAAAAGAGTTCTAGAAATATGTTTCAGTTATTACTTAGTGGGCTTTCAATAAATAAACTTTTAGCCAAGGTGAAGAAAATCATTAGGATATTATTCTAAAAACTAAAGCAGCATTATCCGCTTTGCTGAATTTGAGGGACATCAAAAATTGCTGTGACTGCCTCTCACTTTTTTCTAAAAAAGGTTATAATATAAAGCAAGTAAGCAAATCAACATACTTAGAGTTGAGAAAATTAATGATTTATCTGTTACCAGATGCAAGAATCCTTTCTAGGAGATTCTTTTTCTAGAACATTTTTCTTTTAATTTCTTGTTCAGCTTTTCAAATATTTAAAGCTAATGAGTAGTTTAGCTCACCATTCCTTTTTCTCTTTTTCTTGATAAATATATAGAGAATATTAAAAAGTATTTGGACATAGCTCATACAAATAATATTCAGCTCTGTTCAGTTCAGCAAAGGTCTATCATACCCCAGGTATTGTGCTAGGTTCTAGGAATACAAAAAGAAATGAGAGATAGTCCTCGCCCTAGGAGATTATAATACAGTAAGGGAGGGATGCCTGAGTGACTCAGTTGGTTAAGCGTCTGACTGCAGCTCAGGGCATGATCTTGAGGTTCATGAGTTCGAGCCCCATGCTGGGCTCTGTGCTGACAGCTCCGAGCCTGGAGCCTGTTTCGGATTCTGTGTCTCCCTCTCTCTCTGTTCCTCCCCTGCTCACGCTGTCTCCCTCTCTCTCAAAAATAAATATTATACACACACACACACACACACACACACACACATAGTAAGGGAGAAAAGCATACACAGAAATAACTTCATATCTAATAACAAGTGCTAAAATATATCATGTACAATAATAGTTAGATACAAGATTAGAGAACAAGGAAAGGATTAAAATGAAGGATACCAAGAATATAACAGCAGGCATTTTGGCAGGGTCACAAATTTAGATCCAAATTCCTGGATTGAAAATTCTACATAAAATGCAAACAATAGTTCGACCTAATCTAAACAAAATGTGATGGTTCTTAGTAATCAGACAGAATAATGAGGGACAGAAAATATTCCATTTTGGATTGAAATGTTTAATACATTTAGTCAGTAACTGTATAATTAACAGTAACTTTCATTTCTACATGGTTCTCAATATTGGGATTTTTTTCTTTAAGTTTATTTATTTATTTTGAGAGAGAGAGACAGTGTGAGTGGGGGAGGGTCAGAAAGAGAGAGGGACAGAGAGAATCCCAAGCAGGCTCCAAGCTGTCAGGGCAGAGCCTGACACAAGGCTTGAACTCCCAAACCGTGATGTCATGACCTAAGCCAAAACCAAGAGTCAGATACTTAACCAATTGAGCCAGCCAGGCACCCCAATTATTGGGGTCTTTTTTAATGAAAACAAGATACAAGGTAAATGTGAGAATGGTTCTTATTTGTTTCAGGTTTGTTTGTTTTTTAAACTACCTTGTCATTTTAAATTTCTTGGTTGTAAGACGATATTGCTTGTCTACCCCGGATTGTTCACAGCCCAAGAAACATCACTCCCTCTGAAGCAGCATCTGCCAATGGGGTAATTAGGACAAAAGTAGAGGGGAAATAGTTTAGAATCATCTGAAGAGTTTTCCAAATTGTGTCTTACAACTATCGCAACTAACAGAAAGTCAATGCTTTAGAGGTGTGCTGCAGACCCAATAACAAGAATTTAAATTAAGGGTTTACCTGAAACTAAATTTAGAAGCTATTGTCCCCTAAGGCCTGCAAATAAAAAGGATCTAAAACAGAGAGAGAGAGAGAGAGAGAGAGAGAGAGAGAGAGAGAGAGAGAAATGAGGACAACACTGAGGGTTTCTGAAGATACCTATGTCTGCAGAGATTCAGGCTCCCAGCTAGACCCATAGTCGGGCAATAACCAAAATGAAGAAATCATTTCCAACGCATTTATGCACAAGCAGTTCACTTTCAGTTGCTTACCTCCAATATTCTGAATTATGATGGTGCCTGCTACCACCATCTATGAAAGAACAAATATATTCAGAAGATGAAAGAAATAATAGAAAAGGATCAGTATTTTATTAAAATCCAACAACTATTACTAAAAAAAACAGATGCAGAGGTTGAGTGAAGAGAAACCGAAAAGAATACATTTTGTCAGCCATTTGTAATACATAAAACGAATTATCATCACATAAAAAGCCTTTCTTTAATAGTTCCACGGTTACTATAAAGAATGCTTTTGAAAATTTTCTTGGCAGTCATTTTCAAACAGTTAAAAGTGTTAAAGAGCTAGTAATTGGTGGTTATCAAAGTACCAAAAAATTGAAATTAAATCTATCTGGTCTCCTTCTCCCTTTTTCACTGCTTTAGTAGGTAGAACGTGACATTGCTTTAAGAGGTAGACTGCGACAGCTTGAGGTGTGCTGGGCTGATGCTGTTTTGCATAAAAGGAAATGATTTAGTCTTCTGAGTGTGCCGGCTTGGCATACACCAAGGCCTGGGACATCCTGTCCCAGAAAAAGTCTAGAGCAGAAAACTCTAGAGCCCACACATCCCAGACCTGAAATTTTAAGCAAACTATTTCGAACTCACTAATATAGAGCGGGCTCAGTGTAAGACAACAGAAGGTTGTGAAGACCACAGTCTATCGGAGAACTCCTCCCCTTTCAAAATGGGGCAACTACTACTCAGCTCTGGCCAGTTGTTGGCATGTGAGAAAGTGAATCCGATGTAGCTAGATCTTCTCCATTCCCTTAATTTTTCAAGGAAAGTCAGAAACTGAATTCTTTCAAAATTTCATAACTCTTAGTTGGCAATTAGTTAAACATAAAAAAAATTTAAGCCAAACAAAATATGCCTAAGGACTAAGTTCAGCTTGTAGGGCTTGATGGCTTGTGATTCTGATGAGATTCCTGGGGAACTCTAGACATTTTATCTATTCTTAGTAATCAGATGTACTCAGAGCAAATGATGAAACATTCTGCTTCCACTTGGGCCTTTCAATCACATGAATTTTGGTGGATCTGTACCCCCAGTGTATGCTCAGAGTGGACTAGCTATGTAGGATAACTCAGTTCATGGACTGGGAGCAGATCACCTTTCAGACTCACCTCTACTAGAAATTCCAACAGTGGCACAGCATTTGCCTATCCTGGAAACCCTAGAGGACTTGGGGTTCACAGAGCAGGATTAATGAGAGGTGTCTTTGAAGATGTAGTAGTTGCCACTCTAACATGTCCACAAGAAAGTTTGTGTATCAACCCATTTAAAAATTACAAAACCTCACAGTTATTTGTGAAAAGGCTATTTTGAACTTTTGCACACTATTTCTCATATGCAATTTGTATCTATTGTCAGTCATACATGAAATTTGGATTTTTACTAATATATTTCAAAAAAAGAATATCAACTTATTCATGATTATGTTTCCATTTTTGGCTGCATTTAAGCACTTAAGATCTAGAAAGTCAGTATGTCTGTCTACCTATGTAGGTCTTCATAGCCTACTAGTATACCAGTATAGTGCATGGCGGGTGGTATTGACCTGATAAATATTTGTTTGGTGAGCATATAAATGGATTTATAGACAATTTTGAAAATCTTTCTTAAAAAGTACAAAAAACTTAAAAATATTTAATTCTCAGAGCAATGTTATCTTATGTCATATCCATATCTGTATCATATCTGGAAAGAAGGAAATAGGAAAGTTTGAACCCAATTGTGGAGGTGGAGAGGAAATACAAAAAAAGCAAACAAACAACAACTCCTCATTTAGAGAATCTTCTATGTACCTGCCTACTAAGGATTGAGTGCATACATAATGATAATGCAACTATCTAGAGTTTTAGGAAAAGGGGACTCCCAACAGTCCATGCTTTTTTAGACTCTGCTGCTATTCAAGGAATGCAGGAAATACTAGAGTGAAATAACAGTGATAATGCTTAGAGTCATATTTATAGATCATATTAAATTAATAAGAGTTTTCTTATATAAATAACATTTTCTTCTCGCTTGGTTAAAGTGGATGCAGGAAACTGACCATAACTATACCAAACATCCCGACCTTTAGGAAAGAGAAACCGGTACTAGGATGATTAACAAAACCCTTTACCTGCAAGTAACAGACTCTTCATTTTGTTCAAGTTGCAGGTTGTTAAGACACGGTCCAAACTATGAGGCTACATAGCATGATTTAGATATTCCCTTTTGTATGTTAAGAACAAAGTTAATGTGAATGTAAATCCAGGGTTGTTTCCCCTGTTACATAGCTAGATCTTTTTCCTCCCATTTTCACTTCTTAGAAGTGGGTTTGGCCATCTACAGATACTGTATCCTTTAAGATTACAAACAAAATAAACAAACAAAAAACATAAACAACAGATTGACAATGGAAAGAAAAAGTCCTATTTGCAACCCACATGAAAATGGGTTTTCGAAGTACGATAGATCTTCAGAAATAAAGTACTACAGAACTAACAAAAATATTTAACTCCTGATTATCTGTGGAAGAAGACATTGTTTTCTCTACCTCTCAGTTTAGTTTAATATGCCTATCACAAGTCAATGCCCAATTAATATTGCTGTTATTTCTATTCTGAGGAAGAAGAGCAGTTGATTTAGAGTCTGAAGTTCTACAACGTAATACTAGCTTTAAGTAACTGTGGACAAATAGGCCCCTTCATTTCTCTGGGCCTTAATTTCCTCACCTATAAAAGAGGGAATAGCTATATAATCTTTTAGCATTGTTCAGCTTATAAATGATATAATCTAATGATTAGTTTTATAGTCATGCTATAATCTTAATTCTATGCTTTTTTTCCCTATGTTTATGAAGATTAGTTAATGTTGCCAAAATTAATTTAAAAAAACTTAAAACAGGTCATTGTTACAATTTTAAAATTATTCACATCACCCCTCTCCTTCATTAGGGTGAAAAATAGATTTAACTGTTAAATTTATTGATTCCAGAAGCACATAGAAAGAGAGATTTCTTCTCTCTCTCTTCCTGTTCCCACCATTCTGTCTTCCTTCATTTCCTTTCATTCCCCTGAATTTTTTTCTCTTGGATATATTTGTCTCTTTTAATTAGAAATGGAAGGGAAAAAATATCTGTATAGATTTTGGAGACAGTAAAGAAAAAAAAATTACCTTTCCAGGTAATCCAAATGCAAAGAGTCCAAGATCTTCGTAAGATGTCACAGCTGTGAAGAGACATTATAATTTTTTACTTTTACACAAAACTATTCGTGTGCCAAGTTTTAAAGGGAAGGAAGGAAGCTATTCCACTACTACCTTATAGCTACTGGATGGTCACACTAAATTTAAAGCAGAAGTAACCACTTCTGAGGGACTTTTGACAACTTACAGTCTCTAAGGATGGAGTCTTCTTAAAATAAGTAGAACTTAGCAAATCCCAAGGTTATCTGACCACCTCCCAGGCTGCATTAGTTCAAACACACTAATTACTCAAGAAGAACCCCACTTCTCTGAGGGGCACCTGGGTGACTTGGTGGGTTAAGCGTCTGACTTCGGCTCAGGTCATGATCTCGCAGTTTGGGATTCGAGCCCCATGTTGGGCTCTGTGCTATCAGCGCAGAGCCTGCTTCGGATCCTCTGTCTCCTTCTCTCTCTGCTCCATCCCTGCTTTTTTTTCTCTCTCTCAAAAATAAACATTAAAAAAAGAGAAGAACCTCTCTTTTCCCTACACACTATTTGCATACTACACTAACCAAGAGTAGGTTTTCATTGGCAATCATTTCTGAAAACTGCACATGTAAATAAGGTTAGATAAAGTATGAAAGTTCTATCATACTTTCCGAGACCTTCAACTTTTTCTTACCCATCATTAGTAGGGCATACACTTTCTCTTTTCATCATAAAAGGGTATAAAGGGTATAAAATTACATTTTCAGTCCACACGTTCAAGAAATGTGGTCACAGAAAAGATGAAAATTAAACGGCTCAAAAAAGAACCAAATTTGTCCTTAGCCTATATAGTTTCATGTTCTAACTAATGACACCACCAGTAAAAATAAGAGAAGTAAAAACATTTGTGTAATCCTATAGTTTGAAAAGTGCTTAATTCTATAGTGCCTACACTAAAAAGAAGCAGACTGGCAGGTAGTTAAGTCTTGGTACAGCAACATCTCCTATTGAGTCAAAGACATGATTCAGCATTTTTTTTTTTTTTTGAAGTGTATTTACTTTGAGAGAGACAACATGAGCTGGGGAGGCACAGAGAAAGAGGGAGAGAGGATCCCAGACAGGATCCACACTGTCAGCGCAGAGCCTCACAAGGGGCTTGATCTCACAAACCGTGAGATTATGACCCGAGCTATAATCAAGAGTTGGACTTAACCAAATGAGGCACCCAGGTGCCCGGGCTCATCATTTCTTAAACCAAGTTTTAATATATTCTCTCAAGACTCACACACGAGTCTTCTTTCAATTGTCACTAACAAAAAGTTCCGCTGTACTTTTACACACAAAGACCACCAGGTGTGTAAGGTTCAGTGTTTTAAAAACCATGTATGACTTTTACATGTTATGACTACAAAATCAGAAAGAAAATAAAAGTGTTGAAAAAATAAGTTGTACTGATTAAGAACAAAAACTTAAACATTTTTAATTGCAAAATTAAAATTTTTAATTTTAATCTATTATCAGAGTTGATCAAAGAATTTAGAAACTTTTTAGATGTCACAGCTGTTTTTTTTACATCTATTTTCAGACCGCTAAACACAGTGAACAAAGAATTTAGTTTTGAACTTGGGATATATAATGTGTATAAGTAGGAACTTTTATGCTTTAACAATGAAAGACTTCTACAATAATCTCACATGGGTAGATTTTGGATATATGTTAGAACATAAAAATTAAAAAGCAGAGTTACAAAACTAAGAACTGGAAAATTTTCCTCCTATGTGAAATGCCAAAATTCTTTTTTCCATATAAACATATTCTAAAGGGTATTGCATCACAAAATTAATAATTATTTTTATCAATAAATCTTTACTAGTTTGTTTTAATTTTCCTAAACAAATTATTAAAATATTTATAATGTTATATAGGGTTATTCCTTAAATTTAACATTCCAAAGTCTAGGTGTATATATATTAAACCAGAAAAACTATCTAAATGTTAGCTTCTATCTAATTTGACATTGAGAAGGTAATTTGGTTCAATATTATGTGTATGTAAACCAAGTCTCCAGAAGGGCTCTGATCTCTCACTGAAGCATGAGATTAAAGGAACATCGTTGTTCAATTTTAGCACCCTTCTTTTATGTTATAGTTAAAATTATCCGTTCTTTCTTAAGAAAAACTTCCCTTCTAAGAATTTAAAGCAAAGAGGCTTTTCAGTGTCACAAATGGGAATATATTGAATAATTTGCTTTTAGAATGACCTATGTAGAGTTTCTCGGTCAATGAGCAAGTTATCAAGATGATACTGATCGAAAAGTTTAAGGTTTGTTTCACTTTTGAACAGCGGAAAACAAGTATAGGTTGCATATTTAGTAAACATGAAAAGCAAGTAACTTTCCCATAAGCAAAAGTTGTAACACTGTAAGATTCCAAAAAGAATTTGTATTTTAATTACCTAAATAAATTAAACACTTATTCTTAATTTTTATATTACAACACAACCTTTATTATTACAGAAAATATAATCAAACTAATAGCTCAATAAAGATAAATGTAATCGCAACCTCTGACAGTAGTGGCATACATTTCAGCAATCTCAAACTTGCTCTCTGTTACTTTCTAGTTTTACAAAAATATGTCTAAATACAGCAAACTCCCAAATTCAGAGTGAAAAACATTGAGACGTCTAAATGGAAACTGAGTACAATGTTCAAATCCTCACTCTATCTTTCAGATCAGCATGTCTGGCTAGCCATTCGGTTTTGTCACTGTCATCATACTTCTTTTATGTTGCAAAAATTAGAAGCATTTTCCCATGTCTAAGACACCACGGATATGAATAATGGCTTCTGGCTTAACATTGAGGCTTTACTAAAATATGTACACAGTCAGCCAAGTAATTTATCTCTACATATTCTCTTTTTGATGGTTTTCTGGATCATCTCAACTTATAAACCAAAACAACCCTAGTGAAATATTTTTAAAGTTCTGTTCCGGCATTTGGGCAGTTAAGATGCTGGTTACAGTGTAAACTGGTGTGACCTTGGGAATGCAGTTTGAACAACGGACCTTTAAAATATAACATTGGACCCCTTGGAGTTTTTGCATCTTAGGAAATAACCCTAAAATAAGACAAAACATTATATGCAAGGTTTACACTGAAAAAAAAAAAAAATGACCTAAATGTTCAACGATGGTAAGTGGTTAAATTATAGTTAAGTATACCTGATAGAGTAATATGTAGCCATTAAAAACTATGTTTATAACATGAAAAATGTCAATACTGACTGAAACAATTGGATTAGAATATGATCTATAAAGTAAAAAACATAAAAAGAAGGGAATGAATTATAAACTGGTAACAATGATTGTGTAGTCTTCTTTATCTTACTGTTTTGGGTAGGAATTCAAATATTCTACAATGACTGTAATGGAGTGGTGGAATTTTAAAAACCATACCCCACACCCCCCCGAATAGTTTCAGTTTCTCCACTAAATACCTGATAAGGTTTATTTAAGCTGCAACTTTTAATTTCTCTGGTGTTTAGTAATTTAATTATTACCATTTGGTCTACAAATAAGGTACATTTTTCTGCTCTTTCATATGATCGATGTTTTAATATCTTATTTATAAAGTGAAAATGTTTTAAGAGATATCAAAATAAGATGTGGTAATGACCAGTCACATTAGTAGCATATTCTACAAAATAGGAATAACATTAATTATGAAAATTATAAAATTAATTCAGTCTTTTACAGGAAACCATATAAGCAGTACTTGGCACAATCCTCCTTAAGTAAATAACTGAAAGCAGTCATTAGCAATCTATTTTAGGAAATTATTTTTTGATATTAAAGAAATCAATGCTATGTTTTGAGGAGGCAGAAAGGCTGTAAATCTTAACAAGTAAATTGGGGGAAAATTTCTTCTTTAATGTACCATCAAGGCACACTTTAGTGCTATTTTGGCTAGACCAAGAGTTTGGCCTCCACACGAATCATTTGGAAAGCTGCTTCCCATAAAGTCATGGAATATTTCCAGCTAGTTACTCCAGTGTTCTGTCTGCTTTGCATTTTTTCCTCAATGAAATAGGACAATTAATAAACTCTGGTTACAGTACAAAGCCCAAGTTTCAGCAGCAGCAATATTATCTTTGGATCTGGATTGAGGGACATGAGTTATTCAAATACAGTTCAACTTTCAGAAACTTGGCCATTTGCAATGCACTTATTATTTTGAAATTCTTTTCTTTCTTGTGCTTTCCATCATTTTCCTCTTGCCTTTTGCTCCCTAATAGTGTTGTGCAGGTCATTCATTTACTGAGTGTCTACTATGCAACTGTATCACTAGTTCTTTTTTTTTTTTTAAGTTTATTTATCTTTGAAAGAGAGAATGAGGGAGGGCATGGGTGCACCGGGGAGTGGGGGGAGGGGGCAGAGAGAAGGAGAAAGAGAGCCTCCCAAGCAGGCTCTGCACTGTCAACACAGAGTCCAATGCGGGGCTCCACCTCATGAACCTTGAGATTATGACCTGAGCTGAAATCAAGAGTTGGCAGCTTAACCAACTGAGCCACCTAGGTACCCCTGTATCACTACTTCTGATCTTTTTCAATATGTAATTAAATGTCAATTTACCCACTAAATGTGGCATGATTTCAGAGAACTCAATGCAGAAAAAGCAAACAGAATGTTAGAATACTAGAAACATTCTCCTTTCAAATGGCACAGAGGTTGTGATATTGCATGTGTAGAGAAAGTTCTAGGGCCCCAATATACTGCTTGGCCCTGCTGTGAACAACATTAACACAGTCTTATCCTATAAATGCTATTCATTAGTTTTCAACTTTTAGACTTATCTTACAGATAAAGCATGAATGCCTTACGTGTGATTACAAAACAGAAAGGAAATACTATCAACCTTGACAATACAAAGGTGTAGCAGGGAAATATGGAAAGTATGAAATAGGAGATGACAGGTGAGAGAAAGGACACCACGCTAATATATAACATGGCAGAGAGTCAAGGGGCACTATCTAAACTCCATGGAACAAAAATAAAAATTTAAATGTATTATTCAGAGTTACAAAATAATCAGTGCACCATAGGTGAGGTGTAATACCTACAGGAATTTCATTTCAGATAGTAAAAGGGAGCATTTAGAATTTTTTTTCAAGGAAGGTGTTGCAATGGACAGTTGTAAGAATCATTGCTCTAAAGGGTTTAAGAAAAAAAATGGGGAGCACAAAGGAGACATTTACCCCTCATTTATATCCTCATCATTGCTAAGAATTAAAATCCTCATAAAAGCACTATAACCTGACTTTAGGAAGAGGAAGTTAGGAGACTCTGTTCTCTTTCCCAGTGGGCTCTAGGAGGGACCAAAATTCTCTTTGGAGGCAATAAGAAGTGAATTCCAGGATCTTCCTGGACTCTTTTCAACCACCTCAGTTGCTTCTTACTGGCTCAGCAAAAACTCCAAATTCCTTAGGGTCTGACACTTGTCTATCTGTTGTCTTTTGTACCTCATGCACAAGTAATAGTAAACTATTTTTGGTATCTTGAATAAAATATGTAGTATGTACCTTTGTATATGAAATATTCTCTCTTGCCTTGTCTCCTAGTCAAATTTCAGTTCAGTCCTTCAGGAATATTTAGTAACCCTCAACACCAACCCAGACAAGACAAATCACTCCCTCCTCTGAGCTCTTACTGTATCTAGTCCATATTTATTTATTTTTCTTATTTTGAGAGAAAACAAGCATGAGCAGGGTAGGGGGCAGAGGGGGAGGGGAGAGAACGTTAGAGAGGGAGAGGGAGAGAGAGGGGGTGGAAAGAAAGGGAGAGAGAGGGAGGGAGAGGGAGAGAGAGAGAGAATGAATGAATCTTAAGCAGGTTCCACACTCAGTATGAGGCCCCATGCAGGGCTCAATCCCAATGACCCTGGGATCATAACCTGAGCCGAAATCAAGAGTTGGTTGCTCTGATGAATAAGCCATTGTGTTGTTCAAGGGTCAAATGTTCTTCAAAGTCCACCTATCCAAAACTGAACTCATTTTTACTTTGAATCAATGCCTCCTGCTGTGTTCTTACCTCCATTTAAGGACACTATCATTATCCAGTGGCTCATAACAGAAATCTGGGAGATATCCTTAGACATCTCCTTCTCTCTTACTATTCACATTCAGACATCAACTTCTCTTGATTTTAACTCCCTTAATCTCCACAATTTCCTAATCTATTTCTTTCTTTTATTTCTCTTGTTAATACTTTGTTGCAATATTCTGGTATTTGATTCCTAGACTTTTGTGACTACCAGGCTTGACTGCTGACCTACTCAGGTACTGTTAGTGTAAATTAGAGCCATACAGACAAATGAGAAAGGGATTCTTTTAAGGGGAAAAAGAAGAAAAAGAAAAAGAAAAAGAAAAAGAAAAAGAAAAAGAAAAAGAGAGAGAGAAAGAGAAAGAGAAAGAAAAATTAAAAGAAAAAGAGAAAGAGAAAGAGAAAGAGAAAGAGAAAGAAAAAGAAAAAGAAAAAGAAAAAGAAAAAGAAAAAGAAAAAGAAAAAGAAAAAGGGTTTCCATCATGTTTATAATCCTGAAGGCAAGCATGGCCTGGAAAGCTGACAGTGCCTTTGTGAAAAAAGCTACTCCAATCTGGAGGTAGCTCTTAGATCAGCTGCTCAGTTGTCCTGAGAATTCCCTTTACTTCTCTTCTGTGCTAAATTCCCTATTTCTTTGATAGGACATAAGTTTGGTAAACAGCAAACTCCGTTGCTAATTAAGTACAAGTGCACAGGAGATAATTTTGAGTCTCTGCATGTATGAAAATATTATTATTCTACCCTTGCACTTAAATGATAGTTTTGCTGGGTATAGAATTCTATACTGAAACAATTTCCTTTCAAATTTTGAAGGTATTTTTTATAGTCTTCTTATTTATAGTGTCTCCTGCAAAGCTATTTGCTATTACAGTCTTGATTCATTGTATGGAAATTTGTTTGTTTCCCCTCTCTGAAAGCTTTTAGGATATTTTCTGGGTTTCTGATTTTTCACAACGATGTGTGTTGGTATGAATTATTTTACAAGTATTATAATGGGTACTTTCAATCTATGAACTAATTTCCTTCAGTTAAACAAACTTTCCTTGTATTATTCTGTTGATATTTTTCTACCATTATATTTTTTCTTTTCTCTCTTTATGGAATTCCACTTATTTGCATGTTGAACCTCTGGGACTGATCCTCTATTTTCCTATCTTTTCTCTCCCATTTTCAAGTTCCTTGTCTTCCTCTCATCCCCCTGCCTGAAGAATTTCCTTAGCTCTTTCAACTCAAATAATAAATTACTTTTAAATTTAATTTTTAATTTCTAGGACTCTTGCATTTTCTGATTACACCCTTTAAATAACTCCCTGTCCTTGTTTCAAGAATGCATTATCTCCTTTTAGTTCTTTAGAGCTATTAAATATAGTATTTTTAAATTTTCATCTGGTCTCTGTATTATGTTTCCTCTTTTCCTCTGAGTTTGTTACTTAATTTTTTTAAATAAACTTTATTTTTAAGAACAGTTTTAAGTTCACAGCAAAATTGAGCAGAAAGTATGGGGAGTTCCCACATCCCCCCTAACCCCAGACATGCCCAACCTCCACCACCATCAACATTCCCCACTAGAGTGGTACATTTGTTACAACTGATGAGTCTACGCTGACACATCATTACCCAAAGTCCATAGAGTTTACTTTTGGTGTTGTACATTCTATGGGTTTTGACAAGTAAATAATGACATGTATCCTTTACTATAGTGTAATACGATAGTTTCACTGACCCCAACATTCCCTGTGCTCTACCTATTCATTTCTCCTTCTCTTCTAGCCCCTGGCAACTACTGGACTTTTCACTGTCTCCATAGTTCTATCTTTTCTAGAGTATCATATCATTGGCCCTTTTTTAAAAACTAGGCTCCACACTCAACATGGGGCTTGAACTCATAAGCTCAAGATCAAGAGTTGCATGGTCTACCAACTGAGCCAGCCAGGTGTTCCTAGAACGTCAAATAGAGGGAATTGTATAGGATGTAGCCTTTTCAGACTGGCTACTTTCACTTAGCAGTATGCATCAAAGGTTCCTCCATATCTTTTCATTGCCTGATAGTTCATTCCTTTTTAGCACTGAATAACATTTCATTGAATGGACCACACAATCCATTCATGTACTGAAGGACAACTTGGTTACTTCTAAGTTCTGGCTATTATGAATAAAACTGTTATAAACATCATGTGCAGGTTTTTGTGTCAACATAAGTTTTCAATTCATTTAGGTATATACCAAGTGGTACAATTACTGGATCAAATGGTAGCCTCTACACCTTTTCATCATGGTCTTCATATGTTGTGTCAATATTTTACCTTCAAATGTATAGAATGGATACTTCCTCACATTTGGAGCTTCCATTTGGTGTATGAAGGGAAAAAATGAGTTCACCATAACTCTAAGACTTTTGGCCTAAGCAACTAGAAAGAAGATGCTATCATCTACTTAGATGAGAAAACAGTGGAAGGTATAGATTGGCATTTGCAAAAACAGACAGTTTGGTCAATTTGAGACATATAGTAGTATCCAAGTGGAGATGTCATGGAGGCAGTTGTATAGGAGACTGAAATTCAGGGGAAGAGATCCAGGCTAAGAATATAAATTTTAGGGTCACCATGAGCCCTAGAGTGAGTTCAAAAGAAAAGAGATCATGGGTGCCTGGATGGCTCAGTTGGTTAAGCGTCTGACTTAGGCTCAGGTCATGATCTCTTGGTCCTTGAGTTCAAGCCCCACGTCAGGATCTGTGTTGACAGCTCAGAGCCTGGAGCCTGCTTCAGATTCCGGGTCTCCCTCTCTCTCTGCCCTTCACCTGCTCATTCTCTCTCTCTCTCTCTCTCTCTCTCTCTCAAAAATAAACATTAAAAAAAAGAGGAAGAAGAAAAGAAAAGAGATCAGAGGAATAGTCCTGGGGTACTCCAATGTTTAGAAGATAGAGAGATGAAGATTCAGCATAAAGAAAGAGAAGTATTCAGTGAAACAGGAAGAAAACCATTAGAGTGTAAATAAGTGTTACACACAGAATAGAACAACTGTGTCAAATGCTGAATAGTCAACTGAGGTCAACAATGACAACTGACTGCTGGATTTAGCAACTAACTGTAAGTCGCTGGTACGATAATTTCAGTGGAATGATACAGGAAAGCATAACTAGAGTGGGTTCAAAAGAGAACAAGAGGAAGAGGAACTATCTGGTATAAATAAGTCTTTTGAGGAATTTTGCTATGAAGTCATGGAGCATACTGAAGGATGTGGAGTCGTTCTTAACATGGAAGAAATTACAGATTCTTTGTAGCCTGATAGGAAGAAAACAAAGGAACAAAGATGATGAAAGAGAGGAGATGGGGGAGAGTGGCTGGAATGATGCACGTGAGAGCAGACGAAATCACAGCATAAGTAGGGAAGCTGGTCTTAGATAGGAACACCAAGAGTTTATCCAAGGTAACAGAGCATATGGCACAAATGAAGATAGAAAGGTATAAGTAGTGACAAGAGCTTATGATTCCTTCTACTTTCTCAGTGAAGTAGAAAGTGAGGATATCCACTAAGAATGTAATCAATGAGAATGTGGTGAAGGTTTGAGAGAAAGGAGAAGCTATGAAAACCTCATCTCTTAGACAGCAGAGTAAGCAAGTGAATGAACTGAAGATAAAGATTGCGTAATAGCATCGTAGGTCCACCAGACACTGAATTATAGTGATATCAATCTGCATGGCTGTGTTTTTCTGCAGGAATATGCTACTGCACAGGTGCATGTGTGAAGTAGGCAGAACTGCATTTAACCATGGTTGGAGCTTTGCTAGAGGAGTAGGATGATAAAGGGGAGCAGCAAGGCAGTGATTGTAATAACATACCATGAAACTTCAATTAGACAAAGGGGCTATATGGACAGGAGAGTGAGAGACAGTACACAGGTAAGTCCTGGCATGCTAAGTTCTACAACTGTCATTCTTTCTTGCTTAGAGTGATATGGAGATCAGAGGAGGGGACCTATGGGTTTATTCCCTGAGCAGAGAAGTTTCCCCAAAGAATCACAATACGCCACTGTTTCTGAAGCAGAAGTGTGTACATCTTGCAATCTTCAAGGGTTCTGCATCAGTGAGAACTCATAATAAAAGCTAGCACTGACCAAGGACTTGGCATTTTATATACATTATTGTATTTCATTCTCACAATAATCCCAAAGGAAAGCATTATCATTATCATTTTACAGGTGATAAACTAAGGCTACAGAGATTAAGGTACCTTATATGCTACCTCAGTTCCCAAAAAAAGTCTTCATAGACCTCAAACCCTATATATAATCCAAAACAGCAGAATTTCATGTGAAGAAATCCTTTACTTTTATAAAGATGAAAATCTCTCTTGCACTCCAGGCAAATAAATGAAGAATTTATTTTGTAAAGATTTACGACAGCCCTTTCTCTGACCAATGAATCTGATCTGAGCATAATACTCCTTAATGATGGTCCAAAACACTGAGAAGAAAATTTAGCTACATGTTATTCTCCAGTCTTTTATGTGTGTATGTGTGTATTAATTAAAAAAAAAAAAAAAAAGCCTACCTCCATAGAGAATTTTACAACGACTGAAGGAATTCAATCAATGAAAGACAGGTGCATCAATGCATATGAAGAACCATGAAGAAGCTAGTTCATGGACCAAGTAAGCTACAAAAATGAAGGAAAAAAGAAAAGAGAGAAGGAAACAGGTTTTCAGTTTCATATGCCCTAAAGCTACAGAAAAGAACAACAGACAGTGTCAGAATTTTGAAGTTAAATATAGATGAAGTGAAGGAGAAAAAAAATCAGTACTCAGAAATCTTCCTAAATTGAATATTATTTCCAAATAACTGAAATTAATAAAGTGTAATGAAGACATAATTGCCACAGTTGACTAACATATTACTCTTTCAGTAGAATCCATAACAAAAAAAATAAAATAACCCTATTAAGATGTTAAAAACTAAAAAAATTAAAAACTAACAATTAGGTAAATAAATCTTTTCACACAGAGAAGAAAAATTTCAAAATAGGTCATTAAAATTCCAGTCAAGTTCAGCAGGATTTACAATGACACTTATTTAGTGCTATTATTTCTGAATTTGGGATGCTTTATGAATAACTTGTATTTTCAGATTAATATTGCATTTTCCTGGTCTTTTTATCTGTCTGCTCCGTCCCCAATACCCTTGAAAGAAAGGCACACATTTGCAGGTTGGATGGCCAAAGGCACTGATACAAATTATAGCTGTGGAACTTAAACCAGTTTTGCAGAAGAATCACCTGGAGGACTTTTAAAAACATATTTCTAAGTCCCACCTCAGATTCTTGGACTTAGAAGCCCCGTGGTTTGTAAATCACTTACAAAAGGATCTGCAGACATGTCTGCTGCATAGATGGACGAAATAGAGTAGAGTTGTGGATTTAGGACTGTGCTTGGAAGAGTCTTAAAATTCTCAAGAAATACCTTTGGGCTTCTCTCACCTGTTCCAGCCAGAATAATCCCACTGTCTATTTCATGTATCTATTCTGCTTCTTAAAGTCTGAAAACAACAAAACCTGATAGAGCACAGTGAATTCACTCACATAAGAATTAAACTTATGATGGGGCACCTGGGTGGCTCAGTAGGTTAAGTGCCTGACTCTTGATTTCAGCTCAGGTCATGATCTTGCCATTTGTGGGTTCAAGCCCCATGCCGGGTTCTGTGCTGACAGCTCAGAGACTGGAGCCTGTTTCAGATTCTGTGTCTCCCTCTCTCTCTGCCCCTCCCCCATTAGCACTCTGTCTCTCTCTCTCTCTCAAAAATAAATAAACATTAAAAAAAAAAAAGAAGAAGAAGAATTAAACTCATGATCTGGCATCAAAACTGACCTAATCCAAACATAAAAGAGACTAGACAGATAAAAAGACCAGGATTGATGGATACAGAATATTTGTTAATGCCAAAAGAAAAGCCTTATTAAAGCAGTTCTGTAATTCATGTACTTTTACTTATTGCAACTGAAAAGAACTTAATACATGAATGAATTACAGTCCAAATGGAAAAATATTTATAAATATCTATTCTGTTTTAATTGCATATAAATCTGTCATTTTCTTTTTTCTTTTCTTTTTTTTTTTTTCAACGTTTATTTTTATTTTTGGGACAGAGAGAGACAGAGCATGAACGGGGGAGGGGCAGAGAGAGAGGGAGACACAGAATCGGAAACAGGCTCCAGGCTCTGAGCCATTAGCCCAGAGCCCGACGCGGGGCTCGAACTCACAGACCGCGAGATCATGACCTGGCTGAAGTCGGACGCTTAACCGACTGCGCCACCCAGGCGCCCCTAAATCTGTCATTTTCAAAAAGACTATCTTATTCCAGACTTGCAACTGAAAATACACAACTATTTAAATAAATGCAAGGTTTAGTGACCTTGCCTCCTACAGAGACAGGAGTAGATCTAGAGAGGCGTTCTCCTTGGGGAAATAATCACCCTAAGAGAAAACAATCAGAATGAACACCCTGTCCACTGCTTCCCCATAGTATAAGGTTTGGATCCTTTGAACACCTTTCAGGTGTCTCCCCTAATCTACCCTAACCTAGAAAACTATGCTGTGTGCTATAGAGAAAGGGAGGGAAGTTTCTTCCTTCCATTCTGTCCTTGGATACTTCCCTAGGACTGGGTATCTTGGTCTTTTGAAATTCTCCATTTCAACCACCCTATCTAATAATAATGCATGCCTACTGGAAATTAAATTTGAGACATCGAATCCTGTATGTGGTTCCCATCTCAAGGAGCTGCTTCAACAAATGACTCAGAGTATTTTTACTCACCTGTCTGAATACACATACTTAGCAGGAGGTGAACTGAGTAGGAAGCCAGGAGAGCAACTATCAGCAACAAGAAACTAAAATATAAAAGAGGACATGGTCAAACCCCACAAAAGTTTCTTTTCTGAGGTATCTCTTTAAAAAACCAATTTTTTTTTTCACATTCAAATGTTCACAGGGATGATCTTAGAGTTGGATTGTAGCCACTAAAGAAAGAAAATATTATTCTGCATTTACTGAATTTTATTTAAATGAAAATATACTGCTTTTAAATTTTAAAAAATCAGAAAGAAACCAACTTTATTTGAAACAAAAACTAATTTCCTCCTTCGGCACTCTTGTCTGCTGACTGCTGGTTCAGCCATTCAGTGATCTTGCAATACTTCCCTTTTATAACTATTTCTTCCTATTTTAAATCCAAACAGAGGTTTTGGTTGTGGAATCTCATTGTCTTTTTTTTCTTTTTCCTTTTTTTCTTTTTTTAATGTTTGTTTATTTTGAGAGAGAGAGAGAGAGAGTGTGAGTGGGGGAGGGGCAGAGAGAGAGGGAGACACAGACTCTGAAGCAGGCTCCAGGCTCTGAGCTGTCAGCACAGAGCCCGACGCGGGGCTCAGACCCACGAGCTAAGAGATCCAAGACCGGAGCCGAAGTCGGATGCTCAACCGACTGAGCCCCCCGGGCGCCCCGTCATTGTCTTCTTTTTCCTTCCCTCTGTCTCTTCTCTTCCGAAGATTGTACCCCACCTTCATCTATAAAACTGAATTAAGACTGCATTTCCTAGCATTAAACACACACATCCACCAAACCAAACAAATGCAGTTAACACAGTTGATGTGTTCATGACACAATTTGAAAAGGTGCAGACGATGTAATAATTGGGATTCTTTTACTGAAAGTGGTAAAAGAGACAACATGCATAATTTCCTACTTATTTTCAGGAAGATACTAACAAACAGGCTTCTAGAAAGCTGGCTCTAGTGGAGTACCCCAAAAGTTACTTTTGGCCCACTTAATACTTGTTATTAAGTAGCAAAACTGAGAGGTACACTTGAAGCCTCACAAAATAACAGTCTGGTATCACTAAATGGCAAATGTGATATGATTCAAAGAGGGCATGTTCCCTGGTATACATCTGCATGTAAGACCCTGGAGTACAAGATGCGATTTTTTTCAAAGGGAACCCAAAATAAGTCCTATAATTATGTCTTGCCTAAGATGTCACATACAGTTTTGAAGTTTTAAAACTATGAATGTTTGTTAAGAAACAAGACAAACCAGAGAGAGAGAGAGAGAGAGAGAGAGAGAGAGAGAGAGAAATCAAAAATGGACTCTTAATTATGGAGAACAAACTGTTACCAGAGGGGGGGCGGTAGGCGTTGGGTGAGACAGGGGATGGGGAAAAAGGAGTACATTTGTTGTGATGAGCACCGGGTGTCGTAAAGGAAGTGTTGAATCACTGCAATATAGTGATAACACTGTATGTTAACTGGAAATAAAATAAAAACTCAAAAAATTATGAGGGGCACCTGGCTGTCTCAGTACAACATGCAACTCTTAATCTCGGGGGGGGGGGGGGTAGTTTAAGCCCTACTTAGGCGTGGATCCTACTTAAAAAAATTTTTTTTTATTTAAAAAAAATTATGGGGGTGCCTGGGTGGCTCAGTTGGTTAAGCGACCGACTTCAACTCAGGTCATGATTTCATGGTTTGTGACTTCAAGCCCCGTGTCCGGCTCTGTGCTGACAGCTCAGAGCCTGGAGCCCACTTTGGATTGTGTATCTCCCTTTCTCTCTGCTCCTTCCCTGCTCATGCTCTCTCTCTCTCGCCTTCGAAAATAATAAACATTCAAAAAAAATTTTTTAATAAAAAAATTATGAAAGTTTGTGCATATATCTCATTATAAAAGGAAGTTGGGTTACTTAAAAGTTGGTTCGCTTACCAAGAAATTCAAAATAAAAGCAGAAAATAAACCTAAATGAGACTCTATGCATTTTAAATTTCCTGGTAAAATGGGTCTGCTTGTACTGATAAACAAAACAAACTTGCTAAATGCTAAGGATTAGGTCTAGTTCTAAACGATTTCAGTTTAGCAGAGAAACTAACTTGCAAACAAATCATTACAACACATTATAATAACAGAATGAATAGACAAGTACTATGGAAACACAGAAAAGCCAAGAATGTCTCCTATTTGGGGCCAACTGGCATATGAGTTGAGTCTAGATGAAAAGGAATAGGCACAAAACACATGCCTAGACTCAGGGAAATAAGACTACTTAACAGCTGGAGGACAGGAGATGATGGAGAGAAATGAAAAGATTATGTGTTTTCCACTCACAAAATTGCTATTTGTAAGTAATCTGATAGCTGATAAACTTTAATTCACGTTGGCCAACACGACACAACAACAGCCACTTCTTAATGTTATCATAAACAAGCATGGGTCAAGTTTCCATTTTTAAAAATTAGTCCCACTTTTGGATAAAAAATACAAATTATATAGCATCCCTCCAAACTACAGAGTAGCAATAATATATAAGTAGCAGGAAAATGCTAAACCTCCAGAAATGATTTAACTAGAAATTGTATAACACCAGCTCTGGGGCCTCTTTGCTTCTCAGTGTACTATCAAAATGGGGGGGGGGGGGGGGGGGGGGGGGGCGGGAAGGGGAGAAATAAAGAAAAAAACTCACCTAAATCCAAGGATGCCAGTATGAGCCATAACATAAGCTAAACCAAGGATGCCACTTCCCATGATGGCATTTGTCAAATTAAACACAGACAAACCAAATGAAACACCTGGGGATCCCTGTCTGTAAAGTTCCTGCAAGCACACAAATTTAACAGTGTTAAGTGTTTAGATGAAGTTCAGATTTCATCAAGAAATGAATGACAAGTTATGGAGAACTCCTGCAATCCACAGGCACTGTGTGACACTAATTTCTCAAGCAGCACTGGTTTCCTTTTTTCCCTTCCCACCTCCCACTAATGCAGTGCCAGAAAAATCTTGTTTCCTAGGAAGATCATCTCCACCAGTACAGAGGCCAGACAGGCTTCAGGAAAAACCATGACTAACCTTGTGACTGCAAAAGATGAAGATAGGATAGGAATGGGGTGGGACAGAGACGAGGGAGAGATGGCCTCAGCTCATGTGATTACTGAAGAAATCCTGAGTCAGCTTGGGGCTCCTGTAGACAATGGTTACTCCCCAATTACTAGGACTGCAAAGGTAATCTCTATATATTTAATGAATTCAGTCAGCTCAAATGCAAGGATGGTCGGGAATACCTTGCAATGACCATACAATAAACAGAAGCAATACACGTTGCTCTACCGAGGATGCCCCTGAAAACACCCTCTGCCAAAACAGCATTGGTGAGCGAAGTCCTAGAAACTGTTACAGTCCAGGGACTTGAGTTAAAAAGCCGAGGGCCCCCCTTGCTCAAGTTTTAGGGTCAGGGAAGTGCTATGTACACCAGGCCACCTCTACTCCTTCACCGCTAAGGAGCTCTGTATGAAGTTTCCAGGCACCCAATGACTAAGTCTAGGGAAGAAAAATCTCGTGACTCTGGCAAAAACCTCACAAGACTGTTGGAGGGAACAGGAAGTCGACAAAGACACTAACAGACAGCACTGAGTTACATAACGGCAGGGCTGCTCCTCCAGTCAGGTCCCCAGCCTCCAAATGGTGCTGCACCTCTTCCACCTGTGCCCGCGCCTTTACTTTCTCTCTAGGGCATGTTACGCTGCAATCACATTCATGCACTCGCTGGGTCTCATCTGCGTCTGGCTCCTGCCTTTGGGCCCCATCCCCCAAGAGTCAGGCTCCAGGTTCTCCCTTCTCCCCGTGCAGCACCCGCACCTCCTACTTTTCCAGGTCTCATCTGTCAGGCATTTCAGGAAAAAGGCCGGAGGCCTGCAGCACCCAGAAGCTTCCCGAGGAAACTTACGTTGCTTAGCAACGGGCTCAACTCTTCCGCCTCCGCCGCTTCGGACTGCTGGGCCGAGACGTACCAGCTCCGCTCGGCGTTGCCGATCCCCCAGGGCGCCTCCATGCTGCTCGCTGGCCGACAACCAGGTCCATCTGCGAGCTCCTACCCCAGCCTTCCAGTCAATAGTCGCGCGGGAGGCGGGGCGGGGCCGGCCCTTCCGGGTTCCCGTACCGACCGGGGCGGAGAAGAAAGAAGGGAATCGACGGGCTCTGATGACGCTCGCCCCTCCGTGGCGAACCGTGATGATGTCATCGAGGGCCAGCCCTTCCTCGAGCGACTCTCTTCCGAGCTGCACCAGAGCATGAGGTGAGGGGTCTAGACTTGGAGTCAACCGCCGAGCGGCGCCGGGAATTGGGATGGTGACGTTGGTGAAGTGGTGACCACAGTGCCCCTGATCCGAGAGGCTGAGGGTCAGGTGGTAGTACCCGTCCTCCAAGGTCTGCTCTCCGCCACTCGCTTCTTGGCGCAGGTCGCGAGGTCACCCACCGCCCGGGTGCTGAGCTTGGGCCCTAGTACTGGGTGCGAAGGAATGTGTTTTATCTGTTCAGAAGCTTTCTGATCGAGCCTTTAGCCATATTTTACATGTGGGAAACCGAGACTCCGATTAAGAAATTACAAGATCACGCAGCTGGAGAACTGCCAGACCAAACTTGAACCCTGACTGTGAAGTTTGAGAATTGCTTCACGGGGTTCTGGGGCAGGGCCCTCTCCCCTTCCAATTATTTCTTTGGTATTCTAGAAGGCAAAGTGAATATCTGATACTATTAATGGAATGGACATAGAACTCTGCAAAGCCCTAGTCCTCAAAATACTGAAACCTCAAGTTATAGACAGGACTTGGGGTAGTGAAGCATTAAAGACAAACAACATACCAATCAATATATTAAGAATACAGGCTCTGTAGTCAGTCAGACAGACCTGGTTTTTAATCCCTGCGCAGCCACTTGCAGAAACGAGACTGGATGAATTAACCTACTTCTGACCTTTAGTTTCCTCGTTTACAAAATAAAGATGTGATAACCACACACCTCCCAAGATAGATAATGTGTGTAAAGCATGTAGCACAGCCTCTGATGTAATAAGCACCCATAAGTATCCTAGTAAATATTGCCATTGGTAAAGTCATAAATATAATGACCATTTCATTTAGAGATGGATCATTTAAGTCAAACGTCAGCCTTCCAATCCCAAACTTATTCTGTAGAAAATTGTGGGTGGAGAGGTTCATTGACTGTAGGGAGGCTGATGGGTCACTAAGCCCTTGTCCTGGCAGCAGATGGGTTAAGGTGCAAATTTATTATTTACTACTTTTATAAAAGACAACATATCATGGAAAACATAGTATACTTCTCACACACCAGTCAGCATTTAGCATGTTATTTAAAACTATAGAATTTAGATTTTTTATTCTTAACCTGTTGTGAACATGTAAGTTTGTAGCTTTCTGTTTTTGTTTTGTTTGTTTTTTTAAAGTGCATCCTTTTTTTTTTTTTTTAGGAACTTATGGAGGCAATTTGGATTCTCAAGAATACTTTTCAAAGTGGAAACCTGTAGAATATCTGAATCAGAATCATTGGCTCCACTTGCTTGGACGTCACAGATACAGAAACTTAGCAGAGCACCTGGTATTTTCTTGCTGGATCAAAGGAGAAGATTCTCCACCATGACTGAAATAGAAACAAACCAGAGAGACTCTGAATTGTTTTCACCACCCTCTAATGTTCGAGGAATGACAAAACTTGATAGAACAGCTTTTAAAAAGACAGTCACCATCCCAGTACTTAAAGTGAGGAAAGAAATAGTCAATAAATTGATGCGATCCCTTAAAAGGGCAGCACTGCAGCGCCCAGGCATAAAACGTGTAATTGAAGATCCAGAAGATGAAGAAAGTAGACTAGTTATGTTGGATCCCTATAAAATATTTACTGATGGTTCCTTTGAGAGAGCAGAACTCGGTATTTTAAAGCAGCTTAATGTCAGTCCACAGATACATAAATATAATTTGGAACTCACTTATGAAAACTTTAAGTCAGAAGAAATCTTGAGAGCTGTGCTTCCTGAAGGTCAAGATGTGACTTCAGGATTTAGCAGAGTTGGACATATTGCCCACCTGAACCTTCGAGATCATCAACTACCTTTCAAGCATTTAATTGGTAGGTGTGTCTTAGTAATAATATTTATGTGCTAGAAAGTAATTAGGTTCTCATTTTAGTTCTTAAAATGACTTTCTTAAATGTCAAATTACAGAAGCAGGACATGTTACCATTTTAATTTTAAGCTGCATCTTGAGCTACATACCCTCTCTTTTGAAAGCCATTTTGGAATGCTCTCTCCAGAGTGATAGCAAACTCTAAAAATCAGTTCAGGCTTTTCTGTACACAATATACAAGCATAGATTAAACTCAGATTTTTTGCTTTGGCAGAATTCTTTGGCACCTCGTCATTTGGTACATAGGAGTTATTAGGCCCTCAGGACTATGCTGAATTCTAGGTTTCTTCAATTTGAGTGTTTACCATCAAAAGTTCAAGACCCTGTTTATTCATGCTTTGATTCGACTGACTGAGCCTCTTCTATATGTCTGGCACCATACTTTGTTTTTTAGTGCCCTTAGTCATATAGAAATGATGCTTCTGGGAACACTTTGGTCACTCGTCAGTTGAGTGTCCAACTTCGGCTCAGGTCATGATCTCATGGTTCATGAGTTCAAGCCCCGTGTCAGGCTCTGTGCGGACAGCTCAGAGCCTGGAGTCTGCTTCAGATTCTGTGTCTCCCTCTCTCTGCCCCTCTCTGGCTTGTGCTCGGTCTCTCTCTCTCAATCTCTCTCTCAAAAATAAACATTAAAAAAAAAATAATGTTTTTGTATGTTGTATCTCTGTAAGCCCAAGTTTGAGCCTGGGTCCTTTATCCTTTGGGAGAAGAAAGAAGTAGAAGACTAATCAGGATTGCAGTTGTCCTTATACAAATATTTGATGTCCGTGTATTCTCCAGATTTTTTTTTTTTCTTTTTAATGTAGAGTAATTGTCAGAACTTTTGAGAATTATTTTCACCTTTAACATGTTCTCAGGGCACCTGTGTGGCTCAGTTGGTTGACTGTCCAGTTCTTGCTTTCAGCTCAGGTCATGATCCCAAAGGTCGTGGGATCAAGCCCTCTGTCAGGTTCCATGCTGAACATGGAGCTTGCCTGGGATATTCTCTCTCTCTATTCTCTCTCTTTCTCTCTCTCCCTCTCTCTCTCTCTCTCTCTCTCTACCCTCCCCCCTCCTCTCTCTTCCTACCCCTCTGCCCCACTCTCCAGCTTGCTTGCACTCTCATGCTTTAAATAAAATAAAATAAAATAAAATAAAATAAAATAAAATAAAATGTAGTTCTCAGTATTTTGCATGATTAGGATTTCAGAAATATGCTATTATGCATTTCCTTTGTTTTTACTGATGAAAGGGACTGATAATGCACAACGATAACACAACAAATAATTAAGCAGATCTTTATAATTATGTCTGGGTACAAATGTCAAAGATCAGCTTTGCTATGTATGAGTCATCGCCTGTCAGAACTCAAAACATCCCTTTTGGCATCCCTATTTTATTCAGGGCCCTCCTAGATTAAAAGTGAAGCATTTTCATCCAGTGGCAATTTTAAAGCTTTTGCTATAGACTTTCAGTTTGTTTTTTTTATTTCATTCCTCATTTCAAACTATTATACCTTAAAAATTGACTTCTGATACCTGAAGCAGAACAGGATAAGAATAATGATTGGCTAGAGTCATATTCAAAATCAGGTATCTAATTGTCAAAAAGAAATTGGACAAATTCTGGTTATATATCAGCATGTTTGTATTATTGAGCACTTTTTACTAACTTACAAATCAAGTTATCTTTCTTTATGCAATGACATGACATATAGATTCTTACAATTTTTTTAAGCGCTAACAAAAAAGTAGACTTTAAGTAAAGGGCATCAATATACCATTTCTGGTGTATTTTATTTGTAGCTCTTTCTGCTCTGGCAAATACTTGACAAAAAGAACAATTTAATTGAACATTTTACTTAGATAAGACTCTAAATAATCTGTTTCTTTTATTTGAAAACTTATCTTACTGGTATGTATTTCCAAAGTGGAGGCATCTTTTTTAAGTACATAGTAAAAGCAGACATTTGATTAGGTCAGTGGGAACAGGGTGGTGATTTTAGAGATCATTTGTTGCAATGGTCCTTATACTTTTCCTTTCTGTTCTTTACCTTATGGTCTACTTTTTTGCTTATTGTTGTGTATTGGTCCGTCTGAGATTTAATTTAAAAAAAAAAAAAGGAAAACTATTAGATAGACTGAAACTCCTCAAAAATTTTTCTTTAAAAATATACCCATATAGGGGCGCCTGGGTGGCGCAGTCGGTTAAGCGTCCGACTTCAGCCAGGTCATGATCTCACGGTCCGTGAGTTCGAGCCCCGCGTCAGGCTCTGGGCTGATGGCTCGGAGCCTGGAGCCTGTTTCCGATTCTGTGTCTCCCTCTCTCTCTGCCCCTCCCCCGTTCATGCTCTGTCTCTCTCTGTCCCAAAAATAAATAAAAACGTTGAAAAAAAAAATTAAAAAAAAAAAATGTACCCATATAGGGTGGCTGGGTGGCTCATTCGGTTGTGTCCAGCTCTTGATTTCAACTCACATCATCATCTCACAGTTCGTGAGTTTGAGCCCTACCTTTGCACTGTTAGTGCAGAGCCTGCTTAGGATTCTCTGCATCTCTCTCTGCGTCTCCACTGCTCATGCGCACACTAGCTCGCTTACTCTCTCTCTCTCTCAAAATAAATAAATGAAAACTTGTGTACCCGTATGGTTTTTGTCTTTGTATTAGAGGCTGGCAGACATTAATTAACTTTGCTAATCCACTGAATTTTTAGAATTGCATGCCACGATATACACACTAGATGCAACTTTTGTCTATAACCAAAAGAGATACAGTTTATTTCCATTTTATATTTTCAGTTTTATTTTGCAACCGATTGGCAATATTTATGAATTCTCATCTTTCAGGTCAAGTTATGATTGACAAAAATCCAGGAATCACCTCAGCAGTAAATAAAATCAATAACATTGATAATATGTACCGAAATTTCCAAATGGAAGTGCTGTCTGGAGAGGAGAACATGATGACCAAGGTATGGAATATCTTATTGTCTCCTAGGTACAGATTATATCAAGATTAATGTTTAGAATCAGAATAGATGTCAAAGATTAAAAGTATTTATAATAACCCAATATTGATGAGTATGTGAGAATGTGAGCATTTATATATCCTTTTGATGGAAGTGCAAATTTGATACAAATATTCAGGAAGAGTATATGGTAAAAATTGCCATTTTGAATAGGTACCTCCTTTGACCTAGGATTCCATTTACGGGAAGTTATCTCAAGGATATGATTGGAGAAAATTGTAGTGATGTGTATGTACCAGGTTCTACAAAGGAATAGAAACAACCTAAATGTTCATCAGAGAATTGATTAAATTTTGGTATAACAACACAATGAAATACCTCATCATTATAGATTACTGAGCTCCACACTTACTAAAATAAATTGCCCAGTGATAGGTTAAGTGACAAAAACACCAGTTGTAGAGTAGTATATATATATATATATATATATATATATATATATATATATAGCTCCATTTTAACTAAATATGTATGTAAATATGCACATATATCAGAATGTTAACAGTGGGCATATTTTTATTTGATATAGTAGTTACTAGTGACCTTTGTTCTCATTTTTATACTCTTCTACGGAGCACATATTTCTTTTATAAGAAAAACAAAACAAACCTATTTCAAAGAAAAAAATTTTTTAATATGTAGGAAAACCACTTTCTCATCCTCTACCCCCAAAATCCTCTGAAGTGCTGGATAATATAAACATTTTTTTGATTTAAAAGTCTTAGATAATTATGTGTTAATATTATGTGAAATTTTGTACCCAAGCTAGGAAATAGGTTAACTTCTCTCCTTAACTTGATAAAAATTTTAATAACAAAGTCCACTCTTAAGATGTTAGATGTATCTTTGTTGGGTCCAAGTTTTTATTTAAATACTAGTTAGTTAACTAATAGGGTAATATTGGTTTCAGGTGTTGAATTTAGTGATTCATCACTTACAGATAACACTCAGTGCTCATCACAACAAGTGCCCCCCTTGATGCCCATCACCCATTTAGCTCCCCACCCCACCTCCCATCCAGCAACCCTCAGTTCTCTATAGTTAAGAGACTTAAGCTCTTATGGTTTGCTTCTCGCTCTTTTTTTTTTGCCTTCCTATATGTTCATCTGTTTTGTTTCTTAAATTCTATATGAGTGAAATTATATGGTATTTGTCTTTCTCTCGCTGACTTCTTTCTCTTAAACAGGACTTTATAAAACCCAGGAGAGTTTATGCAAAATAACTATTTTTTAAGATTCTGGACCACATAGATTTAGGTGAATATTTTAAGTATAAAATTATTTCTCCATAATTTAATTGTAACAGAATATTAAAACACCATTTACTACATACTTACTATTAGGCCTGAGCTAATGTTTTAAATATAACAAATCCTTAGAAGACCACAAGATAATAGTGGTTATTTTGTTTTGTTTTAAATTTATTTATTGTTTAATTTACATGCAAGTTAGGTAGCGTATAGTGCAACAATGATTTCAGGAGTAGATTCTTCAATGCCCCTTACCCATTTAGCCCATCCCCTCTCCCAGAGCCCCTACGGCAACCCTCTGTTTGTTCTCTGTTTAAGAGTCTCTTATGTTTTGTCCCCTCCCTGTCTTTTCGCTTCCCCTCCCTAATGTTCATCTGTTTGGTATCTTAAAGTCTTCATATGAGTGACGTCATGTGATATTTGTCTTTTTCTAACTGGCTAATTTCACTGAGCATAATACTCTCCAGCTCCATCCACATAGTTGCAAATGGCAAGATTTCTTTCTTTTTGACTGCCAAGTAATACTCCAGTGTGTGTGTGTGTGTGTGTGTGTGTGTGTGTGTGTGTGTGTACACATATATATACACCACATCTTCTTTATCCATTCATCCATCATGGACATTTGGGTTTTTTCCATACTTTGGCTATTGTCGATAGCGCTGCTATAAACATTGGGGTGCGTGTACCCCTTCGAAACAGCGCATCTGTATTCCTTGGGTAAATATAATGGTGGTTGTTTCTAATATTCTCTTTATGCAGATAAAGTAACAAGGAATGACAGCTGGATTTTTGGAGCCAGGCTTCTGACTCCAGAGTCCATGCATGATCTTTCCCTGTATAACGTCCACGGCCTACTGCTTGTGTGTATTGTGTGGGGTCTGATCTGGCAAGTAAGATTTGAATGTGAGTGCTTTGCTGGTATCCGTGCTTATCTCAGCATACTGATTGAGTGCTGCTTGTTCTTCATTTGGTACTGCCCTTTTGGGTACTTCCTTCTTCTCAGAGAGCTAAAAGTTCTCAGAAACTTCTGTAATTTTTTATTTATTTATTTGTTAAATTTTTTTTTCAACGTTTTTTATTTATTTTTGGGACAGAGAGAGACAGAGCATGAATGGGGGAGGGCCAGAGAGAGAGGGAGACACAGAATCGGAAACAGGCTCCAGGCTCTGAGCCATCAGCCCAGAGCCTGACGCGGGGCTCGAACTCACGGACCGTGAGATCGTGACCTGGCTGAAGTCGGACGCTTAACCGACTGCGCCACCCAGGCGCCCCAAAACTTCTGTAATTTTTTAAATGGCTTCTGATTGATTTCTTAAGTCAACTGAAGTTTGTTCTTAGGACATATTTTATATTTAACATTTATACCATAAAGTAAATGCAAAAACTCAGTATAATTTCTTTACTACAAACAGAATCACATTTAATTTTAGGAGCTCAAGCAGCATAAGTACTTTCTGTGTCTATTGTGAGTAAAAAGATTCCTGAGAGTGAATCGGGCTGAAAGTAATGCTGAGTGGGTTAGGTTGAAAGACAGTATGAGTAAAATCAGAAGGATACTTAAAGTCTAATTTTTTAAAAGTAGTACTATGCTTCACCTTAAAAAGGGGGAGTAGGAAGGATATTTCAGGAAAAGCATCCCAAGACATATTCAGACCTTCCAGGTTATAGATCTAGAGAGTTTTAGTTAGCAGAATAATGAAGGAACATTTCCAACTCTGGAGCCTTAACGTGGCCAGAGCATCTGATGTGGTCGGACGGAAAACATATTTACACAAATTTCAAAGCAAAATATTCCATGAAGGCAGAATATAGAAGATGTATCTCTCTCAGATTTGTAGAGCTTAGGAACTTTTCTGGCCTTTTGATTCTTCATCCATTAAAACAAGGGGCTTAAAATGAAGGCTGAGGTCACATTACATGACTGTAATTTTAGTTTTGTTTTCTATTTTCTAACATGCTTATGATCGTTCCCCAAAAAAATGGCACAAAGTCTTAAAATTTTAAATTTCAAGACTTAGCTTCACTAAATATATTTAGTTTAATCCATGAAAACTCAAATTTGGGAAAAGACAAAAGTAGGGGAAGGATTTCTTCTATACACTGGCTAAAATTTGTAGATATGAACCTTGCAAAATCCAAGTAACTGTCTAAAAACATAGTAAAATACCTCAAAATCCAATGTGTACATGGCACGTCTTTTCTTTCCCAAGATTTTTTTAAATGTTTTTTATTTATTTCAAGAGAGAGAACGTGCACACACAAGCTGGGGAAGGGCAGAGAGAGAGGGAGAAAGAGAACCCCAAGCAGGCTTCATGCTGCCAGTGCGGAACCCAGCGCAAGGCTCGATCTCACGAACCGTGAGGTTGTGACCTGAGCTGAGATCAAGAGTTGGATGCCTAACTGATTGAGCCACACAGGTGCCCCAGTACAAGATACATCTGTCATGCCTCCCTCTTACAAACTGAAAATTAAGGAAGCTTATTTGCTGAAGGGAATGCTGTCTGCAACTTCAGTTAGTCCTCATGAAGATATGTGTTGTGTTGTTTCAAATTATAGGTTTATTTCCCTCTCTGTCAGGTGACAAAATAGAGTAGGATTAAGCCAGTCAATTGGCCTGTCTGAAAAATGCCTTATGTGATTTGGGAACCACTTTATGACTGGGTAGAATGAGACGGAGAGTCATTTGGCTTTAAAGAGAGGACTTTTCTTAGGACAAAGTCTAATGCGGGGTGTTAACTGGCTTCAAGAATAGCATAAACACCAGAATTCTAATTAAAATGCAGTTATTTGCTCCTAAATTTAAATGTGTGGGCATACCCATCCAGTGTCCATGGCTGGAATTTAAAACTAAACAGGTTAACCAAGGTATGATACCTTTTTCAGGTTCGAGAAAACGGCTACACCTATGAATTTGATTTTTCGAAAGTCTATTGGAATCCTCGTCTCTCTACAGAACACAGTCGTATCACAGAACTTCTCAAATCTGGAGATGTGCTATTTGATGTTTTTGCTGGGGTTGGGCCTTTTGCCATTCCAGTAGCAAAGAAAAATTGCACTGTATTTGCTAATGATCTCAATCCTGAATCCCATAAATGGCTATTGCACAATTGTAAATTAAACAAAGTGGACCAAAAGGTGAAAGTCTTTAACTTGGATGGGAAAGACTTCCTTCAAGGACCAGTCAGAGAAGAGTTAATGCAGCAGCTGGGACCACTGTCAAAAGAAAGAAAACACTCTGTGCACATTGTCATGAACTTGCCAGCAAAGGCTATTGAATTTCTCAGTGTTTTCAAATTGCTTTTAGATGGGCCGCCATGTGGCATTGAGCTCCTTCCCATAGTGCACTGTTACAGCTTTTCCAAAGACCCTAATCCTGCTAAGGATGTTCAGCAGCGAGCTGGGGCTGTGTTAGGCATTTCCTTGGAGGCATGCAGTTCAGTTCACTTAGTAAGAAATGTAGCCCCTAACAAGGAAATGTTATGTATCACCTTTCGGATTCCTGCTGCTGTGCTCTACAAGAACCAGACCCTGACTCTAGGTGAGCAATTTCTGGGAAATTAAATGTAAACTATAATACTTTTCACGTAGCTTTTAATATTTATTAAATTTGGAAATAGGTTAAAGTAATTCTAGTTAGATATTTCGGTTCAAGATTCTTTGCCACTCAATTGTGACTGGTTTCTCGCAATTTTACGAATTTTAGTATGACATACACACTATTCAGTCTAGCGGAAGGTTATTTCACTATAATAATAAATCTGCAGTCATGTTACTATTTTATGTATACGTTGAGTATTCAGAATCTTTAAAATGCCTATATTGTTTGCTTTTTAAAGGTATTTTCCAATGTTAAGTCTCTTACCTAATAACAGGTTTTTTGGCTTTGTTACAGAGAATCAGGACGACCCACCTCTTAAACGCCAGAAGACAGATAAAGTCGTTTCAGAAGAAAAAACTCAAATTGCTTCAGTCACTTCATTGGAAATGTCTTCTCCATCTCCCCATTAGACCTTTATGTAATAAAATATAATGACTTCATAAAATTTTAGCATTCATTTTAGTACTGAACACTTATATTTTACCCTTGCTGTTATAAGTTATCAAATTAAAATTTAAATAAGTCTATTTTATCTAAGTGATAATAATTAGATTATCATCTTATAATCTAAATTATGTCTAATTTTGTATTAGATACATATATTTAAATATTGACTGTCTCCTGGGAAAATAGTTTTTGAAGGTGGGATAATTGCCTGCCTTCAATCACTTTGCAGTGATCCCCAGTTGGAGAGTATGCCTAAATTTTATATAAGTACCCCTAAACTAGTAATAAAAAATGAAATTATTTAGATCAGGAATGGTAAACCATGCCTGACAAGCCAAATCTAGCCTACCACCTGTTTTTGTACGGCAAATAAATGACCTGAGAATGGTTCTTATACTAACGGTCGAAAAAGAATTTTAGAAATCTTGTGACATGAAAATTGTATGAAATTTGAATTTCAGTGTCCATAAATACAGTTTTATTGGAATACATCATGCTCGTTTGTTTACATGTTGTCTGTGGCTGCTTTTATGGTATTAAAGCAGAGTTGAGTAGTTTACAACACGGACAGGAAGTGATTCTCCTCAGTTCTTACTGCTGCTCAGCACACTGCACATCGCAGTGACATGGTTGTAACTCAACAGCATCTCGAATACCATATAAATCACCAAGCTTTAAATACATTATTATTACTAGTGTATAGCCATCCTTTCAAAACAAGAAAACTGGACTTCTAATGTGCTTTGAAGGCACAGTGGAGTGTCAGTTATTTTGATAATTAATTAGATAACAAAGAATCTATACCTGAGCTAAAATACAATATATGTTGACATTACCAATAGAAGCATTCATCTAGTATTTCACTCACAGGCAAGCAACTGTCAGAAAAACTAGAAATTTAATCTAGAAATATCTCAAATGAGCAGAACTTCTTCACAAAATAAAAAATGAAAATGAGGGTGCAACTGAAATAAGTCTAAGGGACTCTCGTAACCCCATCAAGGAAAGCCATTTACTGATGGCGAGTTAATTGTATTTGAGTGCAGCAGCCAAAGAAATGTATCCAGGGAAAGTAAAATTGTTTGAGACTGTTTGTTGGCCTTTTGGAAAAAACAGTTGCTCAAAAAGTTTGGGACACTGGGAACAAAATCAAGTCAATTAAAAAGGTAAATGAGTCTGATTCTTGATGAGTTGATAGATGTTACTACTACTGCTCAGGTCTTATTTATTTGAGACATCAGTGCTGAGTTTGAAGTTGCTGAAGAATTAAGCTTCTATGAATACTCTGCACGGAACAACTATGGGTGAGTATTTTTAAAGAAGTTGAGAAAACAATTCTTTACAACCTGAAGTGGAATCTGCTATGATGTGTTACACCTGATGGTGGTAAAAGATATGTGAAGTAGGAAAAGACCTGAGCCTGGGTGGCTCAGTCAGTTGTGTCCAACTTGGGCTTAGGTCATGATCTCACAGTTTGAGTTCGAGCCCCGCATCGGGCTCTGTGCTGATGGCTCAGAGCCTGGAGCCTGCTTCGCATTCTGTGTCTCCCTCTCGCTTTGCCTCTCCCCCACTCATGCTCTGTCTCTCTCAAAAATAAACAAACATTAAAAAAAAAAAAAAGACCTAGTTGGGAGAAATATACAGAGCTTGGTAAAACCTGTGGTTATTCACTCCTTTCTTCACCAGCAAGTTCCCTGCAGAAGATATTTGAACCTGCATGTGTTACTGAACTAGTGGTGTCAATACTAAGTTTCATTTGCTTTCATGGCTCCTAACCACCCTCAAGTCCTTTAATTTTTGTCAGAAATTGAACTTGAATCTGAATCTGGCTTGTTCAACATGAGTTTGATTTGCTTAGTAATTATCAAGTTTGATTGCAATTTTTCTTTTAAAAGAAAAAAATTTTTTTTAACGTTTATTTATTTTTGAGACAGAGAGAGACAGAGCATGAACGGGGGAGGGCCAGAGAGGGAGACACAGAATCTGAAACAGGCTCCGGGCTCTGAGCTGTCAGCACAGAGCCCGACGTGGGGCTCGAACTCACGGACCGTGAGATCATGACCTGAGCCGAAGTTGACCCCTTAACCGACTGAGCCACCCAGGTGCCCCTGATTGCAATTTTTCGAGTTCAAGGTCAAGACTGAAATTTTTCTTAACAAGAGGAACCACTCTTAAACATTATTCTAGAACACTGAATGGCTCTGGAAATTAGCTTTTGCTAACGACTTGATAATATTTCTTAAAGGTTTTAACCTATAATTATAAAGCAAACAACTTTAATGTGAAACTGCGGTAGTCATTTCAACAGACATTTGAATCACAGTACCTTTTGTTCCACATTTCTCATGCTGTCAAAAACTAAAACAAGAAACAAGATTTCCACTTTCAAATTAGCAGTAGAGATATTTTCTGTGTTCAGCATTTTTTCGGACCTTGGCAAAAATGCAAAGGAAATTTACATATTTCAAAAGCTATTTACCATAATTGAGCTTCTACCTAATGTTCAATTGGAAGTGATTAATGTGCTATGTAATGACATGCTAAAAGGCAGGTATCAAGGGAAGAATCTAATAGAGTTCTACAAATGCCTTCCAAGTGATGAATATACCCAATTAAAATCGTATGCTTCTGGATTGGTGCCAGTATTTGGTAGTATATATCTATGTAAAAAAAGACATTTTTAAATCTCATCACAGATAACTATATAACAGGTAATCATTTACAACTGATTTTGATAGGAAATACTTAGAACCCCAATTAAAGGAACAAGGAGCTCTTCTTGAGCTACAATGTAATTAGACACACTCAATTATATTTTGAATTTTGTTCATTAAAAACAGTGTGCTAACTTATTTTATCACAAAGCCTAAAATATTTACTGTCTGGCCTTACAGAAAGGTTTGAGGACCACTCATCTAAATCACTGATTACAAACTCAGATGCCTTCAGAAGCAAGTAGGTAATATAAACAGGTGAAGGCGATAAATGGTAAAAAGTGTAGGAAAGTAATGAATTAGAGCCCTCATCCCTTATCTAAAGGCACTGAAAATTGATTCTGAAAATCAACCAAAACTATCCTCTGCAAGACCTTGGGGGTTAATTCAGTTTGGGACTTCTAATTTTCTTCCCTCCCCTCCAAATGAGGAGTGTGTAGGTCATGGGTCAGTATGCTTCCTGTTATGAACCAGATACTATTTTAGGCTTTGCAAGCCATAAGGTCTGTGTTGCTGCTCAACTCCATCATAGTCGTACCCCAGAGCAGCCATGGACAATACATGCACTATATGCCAAAACAACTTTCATTTATGGACAGTGAAATCTGAATTTTTTATGCTTTTTACTTGTTAAAAAGTATGTATTTTGGCTTTTTTCAACCTTAAGAAATGTAGACAATTCTAGCTCATGGAACATACAGAAACAGGCACCAGCTGGATTTGGCCAGGGGTCCATAGTTGGCCTTCTGCTCTAGGTGAAGAGAATTTTAATTTGCAAGTAGGAATGGGATTTTTTTTCCTAGTATTGTACATTGACATACTAGGTTGTAAATACTAACTATGGGTACAAATGATGTTCTTATACATGTAAAGTGGTAAGATTCTTGCCTCTATTTAGTCACCCCTTAGACAAAATATGCAGTATATAATTGTAAAGGAAATGGAATCCTTAAAAGCCTCAATTAACATTTTAACTTCTCCCCCCTTTTCCCTCAGAGTGGATAAGTGAATGTACGATTATTTCATTATTTAAATTTAGGCCCATCCTGAAGTTTTTAATGGGATACCTGGTAACTGAACTCTTGATGTCCACTAGAAAATGATAGGTGGAAAGCTCAGTAGATCCATCTTTCTAAAAATTTTCCCCCACATTTATTTATTTTTGAGAGAAAGAGAGAGCATGAGTGAGGGAGGGGCAGTGAGAGAGGGAGACAGAATCGGAAGCAGGCTCCAGGCTCCGAGCTGTCAGCACAGAGCCCAGCACGGGGCTTGAACTCACAAACTGAGATCATGACCTGAGTCGAAGTTGGACACTTAACTGACTGAGCCACCCAGATGCCCATAAAATTGTTCAACTTTGTTAGCTTTTTGACAAGTTTTTCTGCCACCTTAATTGGATTTTGAAATGATCACCTGACCACCAGTTGACAGCCTAAAGATAACATCTAAGAGAATTAGATCAAATATTTATTGAATGAAATTAAATACTAATAGTGCATCCTGACCATGATGTAAACCATATTCAATACCATTAATATCTGCTTCCCAAAGGAAGGTAGTTAATAGTCAAATCATGTTCTACATAATGAATTTCTCCCAAGGATATAAACAAGGTTAGTAAGTTGATGTCATTTATATACCATAAAATAACTAGACACTTCATCTTTAAAACTTCCTGGAAGTCTTAGGAAGTTTGACTACTCAGACTTGATTCTACACAGCTGTTGTTTATAAGCTTGACAGTTTGACAGTCATCTCTGGAGCACTGACTTCTGACCACTTGGGTTCAAATCCACTGTGCTACTTTTAAGTTGTATTGACCTTTGGCAAGTTAATTAACCTCCCTATGCCTTGGCTTCTCCATATGTTAAAATGGGTACAATAATACTAGCAGTGTAAAGACTAGATGATAATACACAGTGCATGAAATGCAGTGCTTGGGGCATAGGTATCGCTGAGTAGTTGCTAGCTATTGTTTCTGTGCTAGTGTTGTACAATGTTAAAAGACTTAATTCATGTAGAAGAAAGATTTGTACAGCATTTTGTCTCTGAAAGAGGAAATCACTGGGAAGATAGGGGATAACCTCATTAATTCAGGATATTTGTTATTTAGTGAATTGCCAGTAAGTTACCTTTCACCATTCCCTTTGATCTAATAGGGTTAGTTAGCAACTTATTTGGCCTATTGAACAAGGTATGGCAATAGTAAGGGCAAAATATTTACAAATATATAAAGGTTTTGGAATTCAATTTATTTGCCAAATCAGATGCAGGCAATTTCTACAATAAGGTAGGTTTGAAAAAAGTTTTGAAAGCCTTTGAACTGTTCTATTAATTAGTTCATTTAAATACATTATACAAGGCACTAAGAACAAGTAATAGTGTTTCTTTTGTGAAGACTGGATACTGTAATTTGGCAGCTGAGTACAGCAAAGCCTTAACCGTAAGCCCAGTGTTCTCACTATTCTTTGAACAGATTTATAGACTGTACTTAAAACCCTAATCCTCAATTGGAGAATGCTGATAGATATGAAAAACAGGACGCAGCCTGATAGAGTATAGATAGGAACAGACTTTACAAAAAGGTTTCAATTCTAGCTTTTTATTGACTTGTTTATATTATCTTAGCCTACTCAATTATTTGATGCCTTGGTTTTCTGTTATCAAAGATAGTTAGAACTACAGTTGACCCTTGAACAACACAGGAGTTGGGGCACTGTTACCCAGCCCCCGATACACACATTGGAAAATCCACATATAACTTTTGACTCCCCCCAAAACTTAACTATTAATAGCCTACTGTTGACCAGAAGCCATAACAAACATAACAGTCAATTATACATATTTTGTATATGTTTTATACACTATATTCTTACAATAAAGTAAGCTTAGAGAAAAGAAAATGTTAAGAAAATCATAAGGAAGAAAAAATACTTTTACAGTACTGTACAAAAAAAATCCACATATAAGTGGATCCATATAGTTTAAACTTCTTCCAGGGCCTATTGTAAAGATAAAGATATACCTCTAAAATTAATATTTTGACCTGCTTAGTCAAATAAGATGGAGTTGTTACATAAGGATATTCCACCCTAATGTAACCACAAATCTTGTTTCACATAACTTTCCTCCCATGAAATTAACATCTGTTGTGATGGACATTTGATAGGAAATCCCTTAATTTCCTTGAGAAAGTATGTCCCGTACCCAGTGGTCTATGTAACAGACTCGTGTAAGATTGAGATGCTACAAATATCCGTCCTGTCCACATCCAACTCTAAGCAAAATCCGGGGTATACCAAAAGCCTTTGAAGTTCCAACAGAAACTATATCAGAGTCTGCAATTTACTCTGGGAAATTTCATTTAAAATGTATCCATTCCAGTCTCCAAGGTTTCATCATAAAATGAGCTCACATTTGAAGTGAAAGGTGCCATTTAGGTATTAAATTTTATTAACTTATTTCTTTGAATTTGTCATTAAAGCAGGTTAATACTCTCATCTGGTTTATCCTAAGTGTGGCTCACAGCTGGGAACTATAATACCTTGATCGAGGTTGTCTCACTTTCCACTGCTCAAAACAGGCACTGAGTCCTTAAAATTGAGAGAACGGCATTATCATAGGTCAAGTTTTACTTGCCACAACCTGCTGGTAGAAGGAAATATATCCACTTGTCTGGACTAGTATTAAGAACATTGGGGGAGGGGGGGAAGGAACATTTTATGAGAAGAAATAATAGACTTGGATATTAACACTAAATGTCGTATTCAAAATGGCATTTTAAAATGTGTTCAAGTAAAACACTGTAATAAGAGAAAAACCACAAAACTTAATATAAAGTCTAGCTTTATTTTTAAAAAGATTTTACAAGTCTGTCAACCTCAAGCATACATAGGTGAATTATTCATATCTTCCATCAGATGAAGTTTACAGCTTCAATCCCTCTCAGAAAAATATAAGTAAAAAATAAATCTTTTTCACATATATTTGTCCACTATATTACTCAGCTTAGTTCTGAAATTTTCTCTTATAAATACTTTAACACAGCTGCTAATGTGGTGGGACTGTTGTGGTGCAGCTGCATTTGGCTATACTTTTACAAGTCTGCTTTACTTTTGCTAGTTCCCTGGTTCGGCTCCAAGGTCCAAATCTTATAAAGAAGAAATAAAGGTTAACTGGGCTGCCAGAAAAGCCCACTGAATGCATCCTGTAGCGCTCTGTGACAAGCCAGAGAAGAAGTATAGCCTCCAGCGAGATCCTGTGGAGAGGCAGCTCTGACGTGGTTTAAATACCTAAAACAAAACGAAAAGTGTAGCATTGATATAGAAAGCATATATAAATTGGTAACATTTTTAAAAGCAATAGTAAAACTGATGCAAATTTTAAAGAGGAATTCTGAGACTGAAATGTTCAGACATTCTAAATGCATTACTATTTTTTAAAAGGAAACTCAGGGGCGCCTGGGTGGCACAGTCGGTTAAGCGTCCGACTTCAGCCAGGTCACGATCTCGCGGTCCGGGAGTTTGAGCCCCGCGTCAGGCTCTGGGCTGATGGCTCGGAGCCTGGAGCCTGTTTCCGATTCTGTGTCTCCCTCTCTCTCTGCCCCTCCCCCATTCATGCTCTGTCTCTCTCTGTCCCAAAAATAAATAAACGTTGAAAAAAAAATTTAAAAAAATAAAAAAAATAAAAAAAATAAAAGGAAACTCACCAACTATATATAGAGAGCGCCTAAACTCGTTTAATTGTCGAGTTTATTGTAAAGCAAATTACATTAAGATCTTAAAACAGCTCTCAAGGAGGTTTCAAAAATAATACTGGCTATTAAAATGCCCACTGTTCCCAATTTCTAAATGTTTACTTATTAGAGAGCACGCACAGGGGAGGGGCAGAGAGAGGGTGGGAGAGAGAGTCCCAAGCAGGCTCAGGGTGACAGCGCAGAGCCCGATGACACCGGGCTGGATCTCAGGAACCCTGTGAGATGATGACCTGAGCCAAAAATCAAGAGTCAGGTGCTTAGAGGACAGAGCCACCCAGGCATCCTTCACTGTTCCCAATTTTTAGAAATTACTTGTCTTGTTGGCTATTGTTTGGGTACCTCACTGCTAGTCTCCTTCTGGCATACTCTTAATAAATAAATACATAGTATCATAATACTATTGTATTAATATTTTACATAAATATTGAATGTTTTGCATAAATGTATTCTGAAACAAATACTTAAATGAAGGAGGGTTGAAAAATATACTAGTTACTTCAAATTTACTTCAGTATTACAAAAATATATTGTCTCCTTCCTCACATGAGAAGTCTCTGAAAGCCTGATTTCAACAGAATGTCCCAATTAGTAAATACAGAAGTCTTTTGAACTGTCTCAAAAGACAGTGTAACAGAAACCACTTTTCTCCAATCACACATATATTATTTAGCAATTAAAACTCTCTACCTTGGTAAAGGTAGACAAACAAGCCTAAAATATGGGACAATCCTAGACAAAGAAGGTCAACTTGTTAGCATGACTAACAGCATCGTTGGAAAACAAATATTTCCAGCTTTGCTTTAATGCCTAGTTTAAGAAACCACATTGTTTCTTCAGGCCTCAGGAAGTAAAGGAGCTTCACCCACCTTAGAATTACGGGTATGGCAAATGAATAAATCAGGTACCAGAACATTTTAATAACTTGGAAACTTTTCTACTCATTCATTCAAACTTCCTGTGTGTCAAAGTCTTGATGCATGAGCAACTTATTATTTCTAACATAATAACAAGTCTGTTTTTCATTTGTATCCATGTTTAATAAGGTTGTGTGATTAAAAAATATATGGCAATATAAGAGGCCAAAGAGAAAAAGTGGCCAAAGTAAGACGCAACATAAGCTCCTGGAATTGGCTATAATTTATTCACACTACCACAAATCAAGGTGTTAACTCAATTCTTTGCTTCTCTGCCAAGGGTGAAAGGGGAAAGCAGAAGGAGAAAGGTAATATTTACTGAGCAATGATCTACAAACTTTTTGATAGTATATTTATAGCAGTAAAAATATTTGAGCATGCATTTCCAATATTTGTATACTTATTTATAAATTATATACTTAATGCATTAATATATAGTGAATAATTATATAACATACTAATATAGAAGGATATTATAAAATATATATGAATAGTCAAAGGAGATAAAAATATTTCAACCAAAGTTCTAATATTTTCTCCCTGTATCCGTCTTCTGTACGTTGGTGAATGTACCCCACTTTCGAGGCTGTTATTAAACAGTCATTGTCAAACTCCTGATAGAACCTTATGTCCCATGGGATTTAAACAGGGATTCACCCACCAAACCTACCACATGGACAGAAGAAATACCTGCTTATTTCACCCCAGGACACAATAAAATGTCCACTGTTAAGACTGTGATGCATCAGAAATGATGTAAATTAGATAAGTCACCTCAGAAGTCTAAAAATCAACCTGGAACAGCATAAAATCCATTTCTCTCCACTGAGATCTCAAAAACCATCACACAAATAAGTAATATTTTTACAAGTATCTTGGAAATGAAATGTTCCATTCCTGATACAAGTTTCAGGTAAGTTTTATCCATATACCAGACACTACTATATTAACCTTCCTTTCCTCAGACCCTCAAAAGAAAAGGACAGTCTTCGATCCAGTGGCTGTTCTCTCCTGGCAAAATTCAGGTACCACCGGAGAATGTCTGTCAACCTTAAGAAGCCAACTATCATGAAGAGAATTGGTTTTCATAGCTGTAATAGAAACCGCTGTGCAACTAGTTGTTTTGATTCATCACATTTTGGTACAACTTGCTTCTGGGAAAGTTGAGTCATACCATTTCTGGCTTGGCAATTCAAGCATAAACTTGAAGTGTACATACAGCTTTTTATATGTTATCCTGAGAAACCTGAAACAGCTGCACTGCTGGCAGGAAAACACAGGACCACCAGTAAAATATCCAAAACAGTTGCATCTTTTAATTTATGACCGTGCACTGTTTCCATAAAGAGTATATAAAACAGTTCAACATTTTATAGGTAAAATGTAATAAACAGTCATACTCATTGATGCCATAAATGTGTAAAAAAAGTTTATTTAAAATGATTAATTAGTGTTCGAAAATAGGATTTCTTGAACAGTCATAATCCAGAGCAATGAACAAACATTTTAAAATTTTAGTTATTAAAGCTAAGTTGTAGATTCTTACTGCCAAAATCAAGTCAATTAAAATTTCTTTGCATAGCACTGAAGAAAATACACTTCCCTTCTAGCAATCATTTACATTAAACATGTCTGTGAGTATAGTTCTTTAAAGACCTGGTTATTTACATTACTGTTTTTGATCTCTAGGGCTACACAAAATAGTTACTGTTAAATATTTCAATCTATTTTCACCATGGCAACTTACATTAATTCCAATTAAAAAAAAAAACCATAATTCATTCTTGGTACTCAACTGTGGGCTTTTATTTTCTAGGTATTTTAACTTAACGTTCTTAAACCCTTTAATTATTGTGGTACACCAAAGTATTGTAAAGGATCTGACACGCTGAAACCACACAATGAGAATTTAGCATTTTGCCTGCTTTTTCACATTAATCCCCATCTGTGTTGTTTTAATTCTTTCATGACCATTACAAGTACATCACTGAATAGGATTCCTGGGGTTTCTGGCAAAGGTCAGTATCATTTCATGTACACCTTTATATAACAGAATGAGGAAGAAGTCTTAGCCAAATTTATTTCTAAAAGTCAAGCTCAGTTGGATTTTGGAGCCTGGAGGTAATTGCTCTGACTATTTAGCCAATCCCAGGACAGTATTTCTGTTTTTCATGGGTTTATTTTAAATACCTGTAAATCTTATAAGCAGAAACCAGGAAAGAAAAAAAGAGGTTTGCTTACTTTGGTATCTATACCTTATTTTTACTGAAAGCAGACTAAACTCAAAGCTTTAAAAATCATACCTTTGATTATTTTCTTAATAAGACTAAAAAAAAGTATGCTTTCAAAAGCATGTCTAAGATAATTCCTGTACAAAGGGCATCTTGTGCCCTAATTTATACTGTGTCTAAAGTTGCTTTCCTTTGCCATTACCCATCAAAATCCCTTTCAAACAGACTTTGGAGGAGGGGGAGGAAAAGGAGGCAGTGGATCCTGTGAGAGGAGTAAGAAAGGATTAAGCATTCAAAAACCACACTTGAAAGTTTGTTCCTGAACTTTGATTTCCTACACTGTCATTTTCTTCTGTTACATTTAGCAGCTTCTACTCCCAAAGAAGGTGGTATAATTTACACTTAGCTTCAGAAAGACTTCATTTACTCAGTCCTTTAACATAAGAGAGTTCCTCTGAGATTACTCTTTTACTATTTCCCTTCCTTTAAAAGCCCTATATCGACCATCTGGCTAAAGTCTTGGACTCAGCTCATTTTAGTGCTATTCAACAATGCTTTGAGTCCTCAGCTAGGGGCAGAGGGCAGGGGCTGTCACTCAAGACCGAGAGGCAGCACTCTTCCCCTCCAGTCATAACCTCCTCATGAAAACCCTTGAAACACTTTGGCTCTAGAGAATCAAAGAATCTTGAAATTTAAATTGAAATTAAAATGTGAAGTTCATATTAGTTTCCTTTACCTCAAATTACCAGGCCCAATGGGCAGTTAAAAAAAAGAAAAGTCCAAGTTTTTAACTCTATAGTGGTTCCCTTTCCTAAGAAAGGGGGTGAACTCTAGAGCCTAAGACCTTCTTTTCACAAGTGGGCCCATTTTTGAACCTGAATTTAAAGGCACTATGCATCAAACAGACCAGTTCCAAGTATTTCTGCCTCCCAGCCTACAAAATTCAAATCTAAGTGCCATTAAGAGACATTAACCAGCTGATCTCAGCTGTCGAGACCAAGAGCTCTTATAAGAAATTCAGCCAAGGCTATAAAAGATTTACATGAACAACCTGAAGTCTATCTCAATAGGTTTAAAAACAATCAGAGCAATAGTGTACTCAATTATCACTAAAAAGCAGCAACATTCTGAAAACTGAAATTAGTGCTTAGGTGCCCTAACCCAACCATGATGTCAGAATAACAGACAAACTGTCTACAGAGGGAAACTGACAATCATATAGTCTAACATAAATGAGGAAAGCAATCCAAGTCAGAACTACTGTCCATAATTCTGAGGGCAGTTTGATTATAAAAACACAAAGCTTCATGAACTCCAACCAAAATATAACAAACTTCCATAATCATGATACTACTCTTCACTTCATTATCTAACCTGCATGTGAGAACACAAATTGAATAAACTATTAAAGCTATTTTCAGATTTATACTATACACTTAGAACTCTAGTAACCAATTTATCCCAGACATTTAGACCATCTGAACAGCAAAGCTCAGATTTAGAAATTAAAAGCCACATGGTGCCCAAGTGTACAGCTGAATACAGATTGCTCAAATAAGCCTTTCTGAATTATAACTAAAAGTAAAGTGTGCAATTTAATGCTATCAAATAACACACTAGGCATTTTTAGGACAGGGTAGCTGTTACTGAAAGTTAATGTAACTACAAAGTGAAAGGAACACTTCCTTGATTTGAGTGTAAGTGACTGAACACATAAAAGATATAGCTATTTAAGTGTAACATATTCTATGATCAATTTTTGTTGGTAGTTCTGGATATATCAAATGATAGAACGCTAAGGATAGATTCCATCTGTAGAATACAGATAAATACAAGAGTATCTCAGGAATCAGGTGCTATGAGATATACTCGAATAGAGCCATGAAAACAGATAATAAAGGATGGCCATATATATCAAATGATTTTTGATAAATCTTAAATATACTCCTCAAAGTAAGAAGATGTTTATCTCAGTTATGTTTAGCTAATTTCAGTATTATTCTAAATGCTTAAATGAGATTAAGCAGGAAAATGGTATAAATAATGTTTTTACTTACTGATTCTTAAAACATTATGATACTCATTCCTATGAATTTATTCAAAATAACCAGAGGAGAGAAGGGAAGGCAAAGTTTCATGAAAAATCTAAAAATAACAAATCATATCAGTCATAAAAATAACAAATCATATATAGATTTTGTATGTCCCAGTGAGGGACAGGTGTCACTTCTGTGGTGAAAATATAGTAGAGATAATAAAAACAAATATCCTAGTTTCTGATTTTCCTTTTTTTTAAATTTATTTTTGATAGAGAAAGAGACACTGAGCGGGGGAGGGACAGAGAGAGAGAATCCCAAACAGGCTCTACACTATCAGCATAGAGCCCAACATGGGGCTTGATCTCACAAACCGTGAGATCATGATCTGAGCCAAAATCAATAGTTGGATGCTTAAGTGACAGAGCCACCCAGGAGCCCCTAATTTCTGCTAAGTTCCTAAAAATTCTAGTGCCTCATTCTGGCTTATTTAATGTAATTTCTTACTGTGAATTCCATGTAACAGACGTATACCAGATGTTTCATCATAACTTTATACAACCAGGATGGTAATTTTTCCCCAAAGGTGGGACAGACAAAATGCAGAAATTTATATGTATGCAGTGTATTCCTTCTTCAAAAAATTAAAACAAATTACTGAGTGCCTACTATATGCCAGGTATTGAAGCAACTCTTAGAATAAAACAGAGAGCAGACTCCATATTCTCATGGACCTTATAATTCAGCAGAGAAAAAAAGATGTTAAATAATGAATATTATGAATGAGAAAGTCAGGGCTCTATCAGTGTAGATTAAAAGGAAGCCAGTATGAACAAGTTCAGAAAAGGTCTCCCTAAGGAAAGAACAGTCAGATTCAGACCCAAAGGATGAGGAAGAGTTAGTTATTAGCAAGGCAAGAGGAATAGAGCAGCAATCCAGTGCAGGAAGAATGTAGCAGCAAGGCATCATATTGAGAACATGGGGGAAATGTGGCTCCAGGTCAACATGAGGCTGGAGATGCTGGCAGAAATTATCCAAAAGAAGACCTTATAGGAAATGTTAATAACTGTGAATTTTATTCAAAGGGCAATGGGAGCCACTGAAAAGTTACTGTTAGGAACCTGGTTATTTAAGCTACTTTGACTGTACAATGGATGGGAAAAAAGCAGGAGTCAATTAGAGAGAGACTCCTAAGAAGAATGTTTCTCTATTCCAGGCTTAAGATCATGGCACCTAAATTAGGGTGGTAGCAGTGGTAATAACCAAAAAAAAAAAAAAAAAAAGGACTGGTTTAAGAGATATTTAAAAGCCAACTGAGTGAGTGGATATGGGAGCAAGAGAAGAGGGGAGGAGAAACTGGTGTCAAAGTCAACTTCCAGCTATCTAGTCATGTGGAACAGGGAATGTGCCCTCACAGAGGCAATGGAAAACTGGAAGAGAAACAAATTGGTGTGGGAGAGAAGGGAAGGGAAAGATCATTCGTTTAATTTTGGAGTTAAGTCTGAAGTGATTATAGAACAGACACATGAGTGGATATAGCAGCTGGATATATGCGCCAAGTGCTAAGAAGAAAATTATAGAATGAAGGTAACAATTTGGGAGTCATCACTATTTAGATGGTATCTGAAACCATCAGGTAGATGCTAACATTTAAGGAGACAGGAAAGAATGAGAGAAGAGAGGGCCTAAGGCAGAGGCCTAGAGAACAACAACATATATATAATATGCCAAAAAACAAAAACAAAAACAAATGGTGGTGAATTTTATGTGTAAACATAAAATTACGTTGAGTGGGCCACAGGATGCTCAGATTATCTGGTAAATCATTATTTCTGAGTGTGTCTGGAAGAGATGAGCATTTAAATTGGTGAACTACCCAACAGGAGTAGGTATTATCCAATCTGTTGACGACCTGAGAATAACAAAAAAGTGGAGAAAGACTGAATTTCCTATGGATGACTGAGCTGGAACATCAATCTTCTCTTGTCCTGAAAGCTCCAGACTGGCGTCTAGACTTGATCTGGCACCTACACCATCGGTTCTCTCTTAGGCCTTTGAACTACACCACTAGCTTTCCTGAATCTCTAGCTTGCAGGCAGCAGATCATGGGCCTTCTCAGCCTCCATAATCACATGAGCTGATACTTATAATAAATCTCTTTTATCTCCCTCTCTCTCTCTCCCTCCCTCTCTCCCTCCTACTGGTTCTATTTCTCTAGACAACCTCACTAATACAGAAGCTAATATTTTTTGAAGTGAAGGGTGTGTTCAGGTGTGGTAAATGTTGCCACTCCATACTAATGCCTTATGCACTCTCTTCCCCTAGATTTTCAAAGAAGGTAGAATCAAGGAAGGTTAAGCCACTTGGAAAGGTGTTAGAACCTGCTACTTGTGTCTGACTCCTTCTTGTAATTTTAAGAATAATGGCAGAGACAGATATGTGAAACCTATTAGATTTCTCCATCTAGGGCCTCTTCATGGTATTTATAGCAGTAATGTTTCTTATAGCAAAAGAACAAAAGAAACAACTGAAATATCCACTGACAGAAGAATGGGCAAATTGTTACTTACACAGTAGAACAGAGTACAGCAGTGGAAACAAAGGATATACAGCTTCACGCATGTATCAACACTGCTGACTTTCATAAACAATGCTAAGTAAAAGCAAAGACAAGAAGCAAGTTACAGAAAATATGTAGAGCACAGTTCATTCATATAAAGCTCAGAAATGCAAAGTACACATGGAATGTATAGATATGACCAAACTGTAAACAAAGCAAGTAAATGATAATCAGCAGTTTCAGGGTGACTGAATCTCTGATTTGAGGTGGGACAACAATAAAGAGAAGAAGAATGCATGCAGAGAGGACTTCTACAGCATTGGTTATGCTCCATCTCCTAAGTTAATGAGTGGAATTCAAAATACAGAACCTGAAGGAGTAGAGGAGGGAGAAGCAATGAGAATGGAAAAAAAATTAGGGGTACTTTGGTGGCATAGTCAGACACCCAACTCTTGATTTCAGCTCAGGTCATGATCTCCCTGTTCATGGGATCAAGCCCTGCATCTGGTTCTGCACTAACAGCACAGAGTCTGCTTGGGATTCCCTCCCCTCCCCTCCCCTCCCCTCTCCTCCCCTCTCCTCCCCTCCCTCTCTCTCTCTCTCTCTCTCTCTCTCTCTCTCTCTTTCTGTCCTAGTTTTCTCAAAATAAATAAACTTAAAAAAAAAATTAAAGGGGCGGCTCAGTCGGTTGAGGATCTGACTCTTGATCTCAGCTCAGGTAATGATCTCCTGGTTTGTGGGTTTGAGCCCCACATCAGTCTCTGTGCTAACAGTGCTGAGCCTGCTTGGGATTCTCCCTCTTCCTCTCTCTCTCTGCCCCTCCCCACTCTGTCTCTCTCTCTCAAAATAAATAATTTTTTAAAAAGAATGGAAAAAATTCAGCAATTGTTTTATTATTACTCTTTGTAAAATTATGTATCATATATTTTTTCTATGTATGAAATATTTTTTAAAAAGTAGTGCAAAGAGCATAGCCACTAATCCAGTACACCATCTGCATGTAAAACCAACCATTCTTAGTTGGCCTTAGTATCATAAAATATTACTACTTTGATTCCATTTGCAATAATTCATGTTAATTATAATAATTTATCTTAAAATATGTTTAACACTGCAATATGTTACATTCATTTTGTTCTCTGTACTGTTTTAGTGGACTCTGGTTTATGAGCAAGGTGAATACATTAATTTAAGATAGGGAAAGTTAGTAAAATCAGATTTATCTGTAAAGAACCCTTTGAAGAATACACACCTAAACAGCAAGCCTAAGTACTGGTTAAAAAGCTGATCTACTAAAGCAGCAAAAACAAAGTGGCAGATGAAATTGGTTAAGTGGTCAAGGAGACCTCAGCCAAATTCCTGATAATCTAGAATATTCCCCATAATGCTGCTGCAGATTTGTATTTCTTTACCAGAATGAAACACACTAGGGGGCACAGCTCAGTGGTAGAGCATTTGACTTCAGAATGAAACATACTGAGCCTTCTGTAGCTAATATTAAGGGAACAGCTTAGATGGATAAACCAAATCCAACTCTTCTCTCTGTCCAATGTTAGTTAGTTAAGCACCCCCTAAATTTGCAGAAGAACTGTCCCCAGTGGTGTGGGTTTTTGTTAAGTGCACTGTCTAAATTAAATATAAACAACCTCAGTCCCCTCTCCTGTATCATTTTCCTTTTCTTCACTGTACCACCACATTAATACATAAAGACATCATGGTTTAGTAGAAAGGACAAAGACTTTGGAAACATACACTTAGGTTTGAATCTCTCCTTGAACAATTACAAACATGATTTGGAAAGTGCTTTAATTTTTCTGATCCTTATTTCCTCATCTGTAAAAGAAACAAGGAGGCAATACCTTCATAGTATTTTTTAGAGGATTAAACAAGAAAATGTGTATATTACATCTGGCAAAGAACAGATATTCAATAAAGTATATATCCCTGACCATCCTACATATTCTCTTTGATACTATTAATACAAAGTATATTCTCACAATAGCCCAAATTTCCAAAGTGCTTTACTTTCTGCTAATTAATATGTACCTCTCCTTTCCCAACTCTGTGACCTTCCTGTCTCTTCCCACATCTATTTCAACAATATTTAATAGTTTTGCCCTCTCTGTTCCCCCTTTCATTGTACCCTAATTATAAAGATTCAAGTGGAGGTTTTGTTTATATTTTTTACATTAGTCAAAAGATAAGGAGTAGTCCTGCTTGTTCATCTTTTATCACAGGACACTAGAATAACCCAAGGATGCCAATACCTTCATATTAAAAGACAAATGGGGAAATTGGTATATAGAAATATATATATAATACATTTATATATACATAAACATATATGCACAGATCTGTATTTCACAAATACTAGCACGCTCTAGTACGTTTTATTTCAAAAGTTAAATTGCTACATTATTTCCACTCTAATATCCTGCATTTTGACTCTCATCACCATTGAATGGACATTTCTCTGTTCTCATCCCCCACAACATCTTCCTCTACCTCTCGTTATCTAGAGACAGCCTCCAGCTATAAAATGCTCTTAGCTTGTGACTTCCATAAGAATGTCTATAATTTGGGCCACACTCCTACTGCTTTCACACAGGATTCCTCAAATTTCTCTTTTCCACTTGGCTCCTAATTACTAGTTTTCTTCTTGGTTTACCTCGTCCTTCTTGGGTTACCTCGTACCTTCTCCTATTCTTTTTTTGCTATTATTTAAATTTCAGTTAGTTAACACACAGTGCAATATTGGTTTCAGGAGTAGAATTCAGTGTTTTATCAGTTATATTCAACATCTGGTACTCATCACAGGTGCTCTCCTTAGTACCCATCACCCATCTAGTATATCCCCCACCTACCTACCTCCATCAACCCTCAGTTTGTTCTCTATCGTTAGGAGTCTCTTGTGGTTTGTTTCCCTCTCCTCTTCCCTTATCCCATATATTCATCTGTTTTGTTTCTTAAATTCCACATATGAGTGAAATCTACGGTATTTGTCTTTCTCTGATTGACTTATTTCACTTAGCATAATACATTCTAGTTCCATCCGCGTGATGGCAAATGTCAAGATTTCATTTTTGATGGCTGAATAATATTCCAGTGTGTGTGTGTGTGTGTGTGTGTGTGTGTGTGTGTGTGTGTGTGTATCTCCTCTGCTTCTTCAGTCCTCACTGTGACTATATCCAGTTGGTTTTGCACCTCAGTTACAGCATTTTTTATTTCAGCCTGGCTAGTTTTTAGTCTTTTATCTCAGCAGCAACGATTTCTCTGGTGCCTTCTATGCTTTTTTCAAGCCCAGCTAGTAGTCTCATGACTGTTGTTCTAAATTCTTGTTCAGATATATTGCTTATATCTGTTTTGAGCAAGTCCCTGGCTATGATTTAGTCTTGACCTTTCTTTTGTGAAGAATTCCTCTGTCTTGTCATTTTGCCTAAGTTTCTTTCTTTTGCATGGTTTGAAAGCTTGTTATGTTTCCTGCACTTACAGTGTCTTGCTTTTCCTTAGGGATGGAGCATATTCTATCAGTTTTGTCTGGTCCTCCAATTTTATTCCTGCTCATCAGTAACTTGGAAGGATCCTGGCTCACACCCCTCAGCGGGCTCCCGAAGCACGGCTTGGGCTGGAGCAGAGCCACATGCAGGGAGAGACCAAGCCCACCACCCCACAACCCTGCAGGCACCTCCTGCTACAGACACTGCAATTTCCACGAGTCCCCTCTGCAGCTATGATGGCATCGTCTTCTCCTATTCTTTTTAATTTTTTTTTAACTTTTATTCATTTTCGAGAGACAGAGAGAGACAGAGTTTGAGCAGGGGAGGGGCAGAGATAGAGAGAGACACACAGACTGAAGCAGGCTCCAGGCTCTGAGCTGTCAGCACAGAGCTCAATGCAGGGCTCGAACCCACCAACCGCAAGATCATGACCTTAGCTGAAGTTGAGTGCTTAACTGACTGAGACATCCAGGCACCCCAAGTCTTCTCCTATTCTTGACTCTATCTCTGAAATGTCTGACTTCATTTATCAATTCTGTCGTACTAAACCTACAAATCTTATCTTTTGGTCTTTTGCCCTTCTTTCTTAGTTATAGCCCAAGCATTTTTATCTGCTTGAGTGGGCTTTCATACTTGGTGTCTCACTGGAACTACAAATTTAAATTTTCATAACTGAACTCATCTTCCTTTACAAACCTAGCCCTGTGTCTGTGTTTCTTAATAGTTTCAACATACTTCTAGAGTCATCTTGAATCCTCTTCCCCCTGCATACCAATGAGAAATCTACATCACAGTATCTCTCTACAAACATCTATTTACTTCTCACATCATCTTCATTGCTGCTGTTACCTAATCTTAGCTCTTTTTTTTTTTAACCTCTTTCATGGCCTACAGTTAATACTCTCTCAATCGGTTACCCTATTTCTAGTATGTTCTCTCCATTCCAATCTATTCATGGTTATCAAACTAATCTTCCTAAGGCAAAGTTCTGCATCACTCTCATACAAATAGACATGCACTGGCTGCCTGCTATATGTAGAATAAAGTCCAAATTCCTTAGCCTACCATTCAAGGCTTACTGCACTTGATTCCAACCCACCTTTCTAAACATATTTCTTATTAATAATCTCCATGTACCCTGAATGTAAGCCAACCATGAGGTTTTCAGTTTTTCTCTATGAAAGCCTCATAACTACTCACTCCATATCTCTGCTCATGCTATTTCATTATCTTGGAATGCCCTCACCATTGTCTGTCTTCCAAAGCCATGCTACAAATGTCAATCTCTTAATTCTGAACAAAGACATGAGAAGCTTAACTGTGCAACACAGAAATGTTATATTCAGTATAGCAAACAAAAAAAGTAAAATAAACTAAGCTTAAAAGCAAGAAAAGAGGGGTACCTGGGTGGCTCAGTCAGGTAAGAGTCCAACTCTTGATTTTGGCTGAGGTCATGATCTCATGGTTTGTGAGTTTGAGCTCCATGTCAGGTTCTATGCTGTCAGAGGAGGATTCTCTCTCCCTCTCTGTCTGCCTCTCCCCCCCCCCCCCCACACCTCTCTCTCTCTCTCAAGATAAATAAACCTTAAGGGGAAAAAAAAAGGCAAGAAAAGAAACTCTCAGGTGCCAGAAATTATTCAGGAGCTCAAAAATCAGAGTATGAGCAGAGCCTTAAGTTCAGAAGATCACCTATAAAACAACTTGTAGGAATATTCTGCTCACTGGCCTGAAATAGTCACAAGAAAGTCTAGGGACATGGATAGAAAAGAATCACACATAAAAAATCACAATATCCAAGTCTGTTCCATCTCCAAGAAATTAAAAACAATACCTCCAGATTCAGTGAAGCCAACAGGAGTTTGGCTGAAGCAAAAAAAAATCTCTTTATCAGTATGCCTTCACAATCCAAGGAAGGCTCCTAGAAATATAACACCCACTAAAAAGAAGTTCACAGTTAAAAAAAAAAAAAAAAGAATGGAATGAGCCTCATTTATTAAAGAGTCAGAAAACACGATCAATGACAGGACTATCACACCCAGACACACAGCTAAGAGGAACTGAAAAAAATTTATCTCATGGTAGAAGAAATGAGTAAAGAAATAGATGCCATAAGACAAGAAATCAACAATAGGAAAAGAACAAGCATTTTCTTTAAAAAAAAAAAAAAAAGTGAACCAGGAATTCTTAGAATAAAAGTCTCAATGGACAAGTTAGGCAGCTGGTTATCCAGAGACGGAGAAAAAATTAGTGAGTGGAAAATTATGGGAGGAAAACACAAAGAAGGAAGGATGTAGAGCTAAAAAGGAGACAAATGGAAAGAACCACTACCGGATATTTCAAGAAGAAAATTAAATCCCAATGGGAAGAGTGGTATGTAAGGAATAAAGATGAGAAAAAACTCACTGCCACTACCATTACTACCACAAACTGGTAACAATAACAACAGGGAAAAGACAAGACCAAGTGTAAGGTTAAGCCTGATGAGGTGTTTATTTTGTTCAAAAAAAAAAAAAAAAAGAATTAACCTTTAGACTTCTGAAAATAACATTTGTTAATTCTGGTTACTCCCTGTACCTCTCTCAGTTTGAAATACTTAACAGTTTTCTTAGATTCCACCCCCTCTGGATTGCCCAGGTAGAATAACTTATTTGCTCCCCTGAATTTGCATAGCACTTTATCTTTACCTCCCTCGTAAGTACCATAACTATTTATAAACCTCACATGTTCCCTTGTCAGCTAAGTTTCTTGATAGCAAGATAAATATCTACTCACTAAACAGTCATTACTTAAAAAAAAAAACATCCTTATATAAGCAGAGAATACACAATTTTTTTAATTACATAAAAATTCTGGTTAGTTAAGATACAGACCTAAAGAATGGTCATAAAAGATGGCAAATAAAAATACAGAGGACATGAAAAGAGTTATCACCACAAATTATAAAGCTGCAAAGGAAGATAGCATAAAACTGAATGGAAGACAGACTGCATATCAGTCACTGAGGAATATAAAAAGATTTCCTGGAAATCAGAAGGTGCCTATAATAATAACAGAAATGGGACATAATGCATAGTGTAAAATGACTTTAAACATAAACGAGTATTTTCTTTTTCTTTAATAGAAACACAGATGAGTACTTTTTTATAAATTTTATTTTAGAGAGAGAGAGAGTCGGGGGGAGAAGGAAAGGGAGAGAAAGAAAGTATTTTAAGCAGGCTCCATGCTCAGCATGGAGCCCAACATGGATCCCATGACCCTGTGATCATGACCTAAGCTGAAATCAAGAGTTGGGACGCTCAATCAACTGAGCCACCCAGGCACCCCAATAGGAGTATTTTCTTAAATACGTATATTTGAAAATTGCCTTGAGATTTTATCATCGTCTGTCTCAAAGCTAACCTCTCAGTGTGTTAACCAATTTTATGCTTAAAGATATGTAATATAATGGAATATAGCTATGAAGGCAAAGAAAAACAAGAAATTCAAACAGAACTAGACCCACCCAAAGCAAGATCTTTTGTAAGATATTTATTTTTCCATTCAAAGCACCTTCTCAAAAGCTCTATTTCATACACTGGAATCTGAATCATGTCAATAACTTAGATAAATCTCTAAAGCAAACAATAACAAGCAAAGACAAAGTCAAGGGGATAAAATACCTGATGTTTTCTCCTAATTATGAAAAATTCTATTTTCTAGCATGTAAAAACAGGTTCATAAAATATCTACTCAGGGGCCCGGTGACTATAAGCAGTAAAATCTGAAAAAGCTCCAAGAGTCCTGGTTTAATGCATAATAATTTGAAGTTTTTAAGAAGCATTTTTGATACTTAAGCCCACAGAAAAGTTGCACTTTCTTCCAAAAGCTAAATCACAGCATTGCTTTGGGAAAAAAAATAATCCATGCTCATTATCATAAGTAATATACTAATGCAATCAGTTTTACCAAAAATGAAGCTTTTCTACAATAGAATGCTTTAATAGTCAGTTAGTTGGTTAAATACCATTTGGTCCAAAACCTTCATGTGTAAAGAAAATATTTTCCTCTTATTTAAAAAATTATAGCATTATTTTCAGTTTTCTGTTTTGCTTCCAGACTACATTTTTTGGCAATGCGTTATGACTCTGCACATGCTGGTATAATATTTTAAATAAAAACACATTCTAATCAGTTACATATGACTTGTTTTGAAAATGAGAAGTTTTTAAAAGTTTAAATTTACAGAATGTGCTTCAATATTATAAAAATTCTTTATAGTTAAAAACTTAGACTTATTTTATTATCTTAAAAGGTTAAAAGAAAGAAAAGAACTATACTGTTTTCTTGAATTCTACCTTTTGGGGAAAAAATGTATTTCTACCTGCCATTCCAAAGTTTATAAAATAAACCAGTCTTTTCATCTCTGGATCATACTTTGGGTATGTGTCAGCAAGAAGTGAACAAGAAGCCAAATCCAGACTAAAATTATTCATGATAAATTTTGTCCCTAATTGATCTCCATTTGTAAAAACTAATGTATTATTAGAACTAAAGATAGGAAAAATTTTAACTGAAATGATATAAAATAAATACCAAGGGGATAATACCCCATCCTTTTCAGATGCACTTAAGATTAATCAATCCTACATGTGGTTACTGAAAATAAATTTTAGATGTTTTATAAAATAAAACTGAAAATAAATTTTAAATGTTTTATAAAATAAATGACAATAGTGTGTAGACAGTATAAATAGTACAGCAAGGAAAAAATATGCAGATTCCTAAAACTGGAAGGGAACATTGGAAACCATCTCATCTCACTGCCTCATTAACAGATAAAACAGATAAAGTAGCTGATTCCAGACAATGGTTAAAAATTTTTTATTAATCTATTCAATGAACATGTCTTGAAAATTTACTATGTACCAGTATTATGCTAGGTGCTAAACAAGAAAACAGTCTCTCTTCCCAAGTAGCTCAAAGTCTAGTGTGAAGAAAGACAGGAAAATGAGCAATTTTTAAATATAAGAGACCTAGAAGCCTCAAGAAAGGAGAGTGCAGAAGACAGACGTTGATATATGAAGGGAGAATAATAATTTGCCATGCAGATAAAGAGGCAAAGAGGGTATTCTAGAAAGGAGAAGAATTTGAAGGGCCTTATATGCCTTGAATATTTTTAAAAATAAAGGACACATATGAAAATGTTAGATGAGTAATACAATCTGAACTTAACTGTAGAAATCTTTGTATGAAAGATAGATTGGAAGAAAGAGAGGATGAAAAGAAAGCAAAGTAAATGACTATGAGCACCTCTAGGGGCTCTGACCCTAAGGACCTTAATTATCTAATTACAGGTGAGATAGAAGCAAGAGGAAATCTTTAACAACTCCCAAGTTTGGCTAGGCTAGCCAAGTTTCACCACAACAGGATGTACAATAGAGGAGGTTTCACAAAGAAGCCAATTCCCACTGGGGATATAAAAAAAAAAAAAATTAGGTACTTGTCAAACACACAGGTAGAAAGATGGAGTTGGAAATCAGAGTTTAAAACAAGGAAAATTAATACAGGCTTAGGACTTAATCTAAATCACTGTACGTTTTTAACAGACTTTCCCAGAGTCCTTGGGTTCTGAGTAAGTGCCTTTAGGGCATCATTGAGGGCAGAATGGGGAGGAGGGCCAAGCTGGACCTGTCACCTCGACTGTAACACACTTTTTATAAAGCATCTGTTTTAGATTTTGAGGACCTAAGTAAGATTTTTTTAAACTATTCTGTTTCTTTAAAAAGTTTGAAAAACATTATTAATATAGCTTTAGAATCAAACTGATTTGGTGTTAAATCCTGACTACCCCTTAGTAATAGACTCAAAGTTACGTGGCTGTTCAGAGTTGTTGTAAATGATCAAGAACAACGTACAAGAAGTGCCTACGACACAGCCCAGCACACAGCAGGTACTCAATACTGAATGAGACTAAAAGATCAATGAAGAACGTTGTATAATAACAACTTTATTAGGACAGAAGGAAGAGTTCACCAAAAAAAAAATTTTTAAGGAGAACTGAGAGAAGATGAAAGAAAACTAAAAGGCAGTAGTGTCACAAAGCAAATGAAAGACACAGTTTGAGAAATAAGAGGTAAAATAAGATAAAGACAAGAAATCCACCAAATTTTGTAATTGGGAAGTCAAATGGAGAATGAGCAAAATCAGATTCTAAATAAAAGTCGAGTTGTACTAAGTTTAGGAAATTAATCAGAAATAAGGAAGTAGAGATAGCAAGCATAAAACTTCTTTGCAGTAGTTAGAGGAAGATTCAGGATTGATGAAGTGATGAATATGTTGTTTCAAGACAGAAATTTGAATATGTTCATGTGGCAAATTAAAGTTTCAGGGCAGAAGAGAACATCTGAAAGAGGGGTAGAGACCAACTTGATGGTGTGATATCCCAGAGTTGAAGGCCAAAGCAGCCCCAGAACACAGATAGCAGGATCAGCCTCAGATGCACGATAGGCCCCCTGGCCTCTAAGGAGGGACATAAAAGAGTTAACCATGGCTGCAAAGATAAGTTTATAGTTAGGGTGTGGCTTTTGAGACAGTAAGTTCATACTTACATTTTCTCTATGTAGCGGGTTGAAAGATTAGCTGCTAAATGTAAAAGAGGGCAAGTGGGAGTGAGATTTAAGAGTGGTGATCTGGGAAAGCCATTGTGGGAAAGGAGAGAAGTCAGCAATGGACATGCACAAAATGATTCCTGAGTAGCTCCAATCTGCTCAGTTGTATGAGTTTCTTCAGCTGTACTCAACAAATTTAACATTCCATGTACTTTTTTAAATTTCCAACTACTCTCTGTATGTAAATGTCACATACTGTCACAATATAATTGAAACCTAAAAACACTTGTGTGATCTTGACTCTTATTTAAATTATTTTTAGAATTCCTCCATATAAAAATCCACTGTCTTTTTCTTGACAAAGAGCTCTAAACAGAGGTCAAAGCACCTGACTGCTATCTTACATAATAAGTTTTGTTATTACACATTATAGACTCAGAAGATGGATTTTTAAAAATTAAAGTGCTACCTATTGCAAAAACACCTTTCTGATCACAGTGGGAGGCTATAATTTGGAAATATCCTTACTCCTAATGAAGTTTACCTTGAACAAGAAAGTACACTGCTGAGACTTGATGAGTGAAAGCACTTGAGCCTACATGATGATAGTAAGTGGTACTTAGTAGCTTTGAAACTCTGATTCATGTCTTCACATTAGCTGCTTAATTGCACTGACTGAATTTTTCATTAGCTGACCAAATATTTATTTTATTGGGTTTGGGAAACTGTTATAATCATGTTTACAGTAAGAATTTTCTAAACATTTATTCCCTTACAGTGAACAAAGACTTAACCAAACTCCTTAATAGCTATGTTTTGTGTGAACACTCTGAGTCTTCCTTATATATTTTTCCATGAATTGTTAAGAAAATAAAATGGTTCCCAGTACTAGTCAGAAAACCAGAGATAATTTCTCACAGAAAATTATTAGTTCTAGAAACCAAAATTGAAGTGTCTGGCTTACCAGAATTTGGACAATTTGTAGCTTTGTAATTCTTATGGAATTTTGTAATTCTTAAGGAATCAGGAGAAAATCAGGTTTTATGCTTGTATAAACAAATATATCCTGCAAAGTTAAAAAATGGTTACATGTTGGCTAATTTGGGCAAACACTTCAGATACTATCTAAACAAGAAACTTTAGTTCAGCTTTAGCTCTCAAATTTAATGTTTTAAAAATGGCATAGTATGCTTAAATCAATAGAATGGACTCCCGTATAATGTAAATCTACTGAAATGTCTGTCAATGTGTTACAGTGAATATATATAAAACCCAAACATTTAATTAGCTATAAAACAAGAATGCACGAGTGAGGGGAGTTCTTCAAGAGGATGGCAAATCACTTAACATACACTAGAAATATTCAGGGATTGAATATAGTAAAGTATGTCTAAGGAATAATTCTGTATTTCTACATAAGATTATATTACATAAAACAATCAAGACCATGAAATGTCAAACATTAAAGTACTGTAGCAATTATGTAATAAAGATGTTTAACACTGCTGCATTATAATAGAAGTACACTAAGTAGAAAAATAATGTAAGGATATGTTTTTCTCCAAAAAATACATCATGCTCTTAATTTGCATACAGAGTCGTTTAAACAACAAAAGCAATAACACACTACAATCAGACGGTACAAATATGTCTACAGCCCATCGTCTCAATCCTATTGTGTTTTCCTCTAAGAGAATAATACTTTCCAGTGGTTGACAGAATGTCTTAGGGTCTTGTGTCAAGAAAATGGAAATTTACACAAGTATAAAGAAATAAAGAAAATTAAGAATGATGTCTAAGATGCAGAAAACTACACAGCATTTTAATCAATTTATGCTTTAATAGTCTAGGTAACTAGCAATATTTAAACTCAGATTTGAGGGGCGCCTGGGTGGCGCAGTCGGTTAAGCGTCCGACTTCAGCCAGGTCACGATCTCGCGGTCCGGGAGTTCGAGCCCCGCGTCGGGCTCTGGGCTGATGGCTCAGAGCCTGGAGCCTGTTTCCGATTCTGTGTCTCCCTCTCTCTCTGCCCCTCCCCCGTTCATGCTCTGTCTCTCTCTGTCCCAAAAATAAATAAACGTTGAAAAAAAAATAAAAATAAAAATAAATAAATAAATAAACTCAGATTTGATTACAAAAGACCAAAAGAAGTTTAGTGATATGAGTTTTCCCTTAGTTTGCTTCCTTTTCTTTCTTTGCTCAAGGGCAAGCATTTTAGTCTTCAGTGATCCAAAAAATATGCATGTTCTGCAGTAACCATAATTTGCTGACAAAATATGTGGAATAGATTCACAGAGCTCCCAGTTTACTTATTTCTACTTGATGTTTTTTGATAATTCATATTTCAATAACAAAAGAAAATAAGCCACTGATCAGGTTCCACATCAACAGATTATACAATTAAATTAACTTTACAAAAATACTTTCATGTTCAATTTCTCCTTTGATCTTCACAAGAACCCAGTGAAGGAGGAAACAGGGGAGGAAAGGAGAGTATCTTCAATTTATAAAAAGCAAATCAAAGCTCAGAGAAGCTCCAATTTGCCCAAGATAACAAATATTGCCCTACTAAGAGGGGTAACGAAAACCTGATTAAGACTATCCAGAAAGTGATATCCAGGACATGAGGAATATGGTGGAGAAGGCAGTTCCAGACTTCTATTCTTCCACAGAAACACTGAAAACAAGCAAAAACTGTCAGAACCAACTTTGTCAGAACTCTGGAAAGTAGCTAAAGGTTTACAGCAACCAAGGGAATGCTGAATCAAGAAAAAGGCAGCCTAGAAACAGCAGGAAAGCTGTGTGGCATGTTTACTTGCCTTTGCCCCATACCCTCCCCTGATCCGCAGCCCACCTCCCCGTATGGAGCCATGGTTCCTGTTCCAGAGCAGACATTATAAGCAAATCACTGTGTTGGTCTGCTCTATCCTGTCTGGGAGCTACCTGAAGGACCAACACAAGGTACTCATCTCTACTTGAGGGAAGAAGTTACAGATGAGACATAAGATAGACCACCTAAAACCTGGGAGGGAAAAGTTAGGGAGAGACTATACATACATATTCTTTTTAATGCACATGGAACACTCTCAAGGATAGAACATGTGTTATGCCATAGCATATGTTAGTCTCAGTAAATTTTAGAAAACTCAAATCATACAAAGCATCCTCTCTGACCACAATGGAATGAAGCTAGAAATCAATAGAAGAAGGAAAATACAAAATACATGGATATGTGGAAATTAAACAATACACTTAAGCAATGGGTCAAAAAAGATATCAAAAGGGAAATTAGAAAATTTCCCTTACTTATTGATGAGTGAAAATGAAAAAACAACACACAAAACTTCTAGGATACAGAGAATGTAGAGGCTGGTTTTGGACAACAGGCTTGAGCAACAGAAACCTGAGCAAGGCAAAGGCCCACGGCGACTACCACTTAGCTAAAAGCAAACAGGCTCATTAAATAACCCACCTCAAAATAGCCATAGGTCCTAACTGACCAATTACAACCAGGCACAGTTCCTAAGATTACAAAAAAGGGAAAATTCCATGCATCCCCTTGCTCCTTTACTCCTCCCTGTAACTGTGGACCCTCACCACGGCCTCCTCCATGACAGCCTCTCTTTTGCTGTCCTGCCTGCTGCTCCCTAGTAAGTAGTGTATTCAATAAATGTTTCTCTCTCTTGTTCTGCCTTGGTGAATTGTTTCACTGCTCCTGCCGCGAGCACCCACCCCCACCATCCAATTGCCACTCCCCCATCCGATCAAGACACCCCCACCTCACAGAGAAGATAGTGTTTAAGGGGAATTTATAACATTACAAAAGAAGAAAGATCTCTAATTAATAACCTAATGTTATACCTCAAGGAATTAGAAAAAGAGCAAACTGAACCTAAAGCTGGCAAAATTAAGGATAATAATGACTAGAGTAAACATAAATGAAACAGAGAACAATAACAAAAAAGAGAATCAATGAAAACAAATGGTACTTTGAAAAACTTAGCAAAATTGAGAAACCTTTAACCAGACTGACAAAAAGATGCAATTAAAACTATCAACCACTATATGCCAATAAACTGGATAACCTAGATGATATGGACAATCCCTAGAAACACACAAATTGAGAATATAACGTATTTATCTGCTTTGGATAATTTTATATTTCTGACAGAATTGTTTGGGAATAAAAAGATGAAGTAAATGAAAACTTGTCACCCCCTCCCCACTCCTCCCACCCAATGGCTGTATATATAATTGATCCTAATAAGAAGATAGGAAAAACAAAAACAAATAGTTGAAAGATCAGCCAGAAGGTGACATTCTAATTCTGTTGCCTATAGGCTATATGGCTTAAAGCAAATGGCTTTGTAGCAGCTTCCCCACTTGTAAAATGGATGTTAATAGTAATTAAACTTGTCCTGCTTTTTTCACAAGACTGTAGTTAAGAATCAAATGAGAGGATGTGCTTTGAAAATGTAAAGTGCTCTGAAATTATATTAACAGTGTTACTATTAATGAAGGCACATTTAGTCAGTTTTCACTTACAGTAAAACCTTGGTTTGAGAGCATAATTTGTTCCCGAAACATCCTTGTAATCCAAAGCACTTGTGTATCAATAAGAAATAATGGAAATTCAGATGATTCATTTCACAACCCAAAAATATCCATATAAAAATGACTACAATACCAGAATAGAATACAAAATAATAAAGAAAAATAAAATTAACCTGCAGTTACCTTTGAAAACCTTCGTGGCTGGTGTGAGAGGAGGGTTACTGTGTAGGACGACTTTCACTATCAATAACAGAATCACTGCTATCTATTGGCTCAATTGGCTCAATGGACTCTTTTTCTTTTTGTGCAACTTTAACAAGAAACCTATCCAATGACATTAGTTTTTGCCTCCTTTAGAGGATTTTGAGGAAATGTGACATTGCATCGATGAGCACCCACAATCCCGCAGCAAGAGAGTGAAAGAGAGAGAGAGAACCACTGGCTCATTTCTGGTCATGTGACATTGACATCACGTACTACGCATATTGCAAGGCATCATTTATCACATTAAAATTTATTAGAAATGTTTTCTCATCTTGTGGAACACTTGCAGAACAAGTTACTTGCAATCCAAGGTTTTACTGTATTTCCAGTAGCAATTTATAAAGTGGCTCACAGATCTACAGCAGTTAAACTTCAAAGGTGAATTCTATGTTCAACATCCATTGGAAGAATCACACATGTTAATTTACAAACACACATGGTTCTTATTCCATTAACATAAATTTATGGAAAGTCAAAAAGTGGTGCCTGCAACTCTTCAAATCGGTAGAGTATGCAACTCTTCATCTCGGGGTTGTGGGTTCAGGACCCACACTGGGTATAGAGATTACTTAAAATCTTAAAAAAAAAATTATGGAAAGTCAAATGACAAAATAAGAGACTAGCAGCAGGTTAAAACCATATCTGTCAATAAATAAGTAATTTAATATTCACTGTAATCAAGTGTCTTACAAGTGAATTCTATTGAAAAAAGCATTGTTACCAATTAGGATAGGTTCAGTTCTGCAGTAGTAATGAATAATCCCTAAACTTCAGTGGCTTAATATAACAGAGGCGTATTGCTTACTAACACTATCTGTCTAATGTAGGTCACAAAGGGAAGTGCCACTCATCATAGTCATTTAGGGACCCAGTTTCGTGGAGACCCCACCTCAATTGCTTCGAAGATTACTAAACCAGGAGGAAGAGAATACAAACTTACACAGCCATGGAAGCTTTCACTCTTTAACTCTTATTTCATTGGCAGAAGCAATTCATGTGGACTACTACTTCAAAGGGAACAGGGAAAAGGTATACCGATGTGTCCAAACAAAGTATTCATAATTTGACTTCTGGCTAGCAAAGATATCAAATAGTAATTCATTAAAAAACAAAAACAAAAACAACCAGGGGTATCTGGGTGGCTCAGTTGGTTAAACATCCAAACCTTTGATTTTGGCTCAAGTCAATTGTGGGATCAAGGCCTGTGTCAAGCTCTATGCTAAGCGTAGAGCTTAAGATTCTCTCTCTCCCTCTGCCTCCCGCCCCCATTCGTACTCTATCTCAATAAAAAAAAACCCAAAAATATAGCTCTATTTCTTTTTTCTTTTTGCCCTACATAGTAAAAGATTAAAACAATAATATACCCTTCTGAATTATTATTTCAATTTAAAATATATGCTACTTATTTGCCATTTAGTGTTTCTGTTGCCGTTTTCCCCCAGGAAATGAATTTTTATTAGTATCTCTACAAAAGACTTAAATCATACTACTAAAATAAAATCATCTTTGACTTCTTTGCAGGTAATACTTCAAGAGAACACTTGGATGGCTAAAGTCAACAACACAAGATTCTTGTTGGTGAGGATGTGGGGAAAGGAGAACCCTCTTGCATTGTTGGTGGGAATCCAAACTGGTGCAGCCACTCTGGAAAACAGTATGGAGGTTCCTCAAAAAGTTAAAAATAGAACTACCCTACGATCCAGCAATTGCACTACTAGGTATTTACTCAAAGGATACAAAAATACTAATTCAAAAATACATGCACCCCTATGTTCATAACAGCATTATCTACAATAGCAGCAGGTTAAACCAGTATCTGTCAATAAATAACTTAATATTCACAATAGCCAAATTATGGAAACAGCCAAAGTAAGTGTCTACTGACTGATGAATGGATAAAGAAGATGTGGTGTATATACACAATAGAATATTACTCAGCCATAAAGAAAGAATGAAAGCTTGCCATTTGCAATGATGTGGATGGAGCTAAAGAGTATTATGCTAAGCAAAGTAAGTCAGAGAAAGACAAATTCCATATGATTTCACTTTGATGCAGAATGTAAGAAACAAATGATCTCAAGGTGAAAAAAGAGAGAGGCAAACCAAGAAACAGACTCTTAACTGCAGAGAATAAACTAATGGTTACCAGAGGGGACCTAGGTGGGGGACAGGTTAAGTAATGGGGATTAAAGAATGCACTTGTTGTGATGAGCACTGAGTGATATATAAAAGTGTTGAATCACTATATTGTACTATATTGTACACCTGAAATGAGTATTACCCTAATATTTAAATATTACTAATATTTAAAACTAGAATTTAAATCACAACTTAAAAAAAAAGGACTACATTTGGAGAAAGCATTTCCCAAACCTACCAAATTTTTATTTTGGGCCTTTACAATATTCAGTATAGAGTAGGGAAAGACTGTATTTAAGTGAAGGTCACTGTTTATAAAAGTGTCATATGTACCATTTGGAATACTAGGAAACAAAAGAGTCAACGAGCTCAGTCCTTGGAATTTATGGCCTTCTGAAATCACAGGCTTCTCACTTAGTGCATCTTAGGTAATCAGGCTATTATATTTGCAGTTAAAAATTACTAACAAAAATTTATTCATGGCATCTCATTTATAACTACATTCTATGCTATTAAAATCTTGAAAACTTAATTATCTTTACTATAAATAACTTAAAGTAGAAAGATAAATGTTGAATACTGATAATCAAGGTTATAAATTTCAGGAACAAGTAAAAATTGGAATATTTGGGATTATGAAAAACTAATGAATATTCAGAGCTCTGTAAGAGCAATGACAGAGTTTCTGCTGGGATGATTCTGTGGGTAAAAGCACCAAAGTTTACCCATGACCCTGACTCCTATATGCATGGAAGATTTACTAATAAAGAAGGTAAAGAGATGTCTTGCTGCTGCCATGGACCCTGTCTGCAGACAACCTCCTCCCCAGTGCCTCCCATCAGCTTTATGAAAAGTACTAAGGTTCTCTCCTGTGTGTGCTCCTTGAATAACATGACAAAAACCTTTCAATATTAACATGAGATGAATAAACAGATGATAATTATTTTATTATTTTTCTTAAAACATTTTTTAAAGTTAATTTATTTATTTTTGAGAGACAGAAATAGCAAGTGAGTGACAGAGCATGAGAAGGGGAAGGGCAGATAGGGAGATAGAGAACCAAAGCAGGCTCCAGGCTCTAAGCTATCATCTTAGAGCCCGATGCGGGCTCAAACCCACAGACCATGAGATCATGACCTGAGCTGGAGTCTGACGCTTAACCGACTGAGCCACCCAGGAGCTCCTATTATTTTTCTACTTAAGGATAATGAAGGATAGCATGTACAGTAAAACCTTGGATTGCAAGTAACTTGTTCTGTGAGTGTTCCACAAGACAAGCAAACATTTCTAATAAATTTTAACTTGATAAGCAAGCAATGTCTTGCAATAACGAGTAGTACATGATGCAGAACATCACATGATCACAACTGAGGCAATGGCTCTTCTCTCGCTGTGGAATTGTGGGTTACCATCTCCCATGCTTGATGCTCGGTCTCAGATTGCAGTGTTTGGCAGAAATCAGTGATTTTTCAGAATGCTGGAAGGTGCCCACGACTGGCACTGGTGTATTTTTGTCATTTCAAAGCACCTATGGATGGTCCTCTGCTTTTCCATATAAGAGTAAGCTTGGAAATGTTTTCCTTCACTCTAGGTCAGGCTGCCTGCAGATATAGACCTTTTCCTCTGCTGCCTTATTGCCAATTACACTAAATACAGTATATAACAAGAGTTTATTAATACTGTATTACAGTCAACATCCATGTAAGCATACACAATAGCCCCCCTGTAGGGGCCCCTGGGTGGCTCAGTCGGTTGAGCGTCCAACTTCGGCTCAGGTCACAATCTCGCAGTTTGTGGGTTTGAGCCCCGCGTCGGGCTCTGTGCTGACAGCTCAGAGCCTGGAGCCTGCTTCGGATTCTGTCTCCCTCTCTCTCTGCCCCTCCCCCACTCACACTCTGTCTCTCTCTCTCCTTCAAAAATAAATAAACGTTAAAAAAAAAATTTTTAGGGGCTCCTAGGTGGCTCAGTCAGTTAAGCATCCGACTTCGACTCAGGTCATGATCTCGCAGTCCGTGAGTTCGAGCCCTGCGTCAGGCTCTGTGCTGACAGCTCAGAGCCTGGAGCCTGTTTCAGATTCTGTGTCTCCCTTTCTCTCTGACCCTCCCCCGTTCATGCTGTCTCTCCCTGTCTCAAAAATAAATAAACATTAAAAAAATAAATAAAGGGGCGCCTGGGTGGCGCAGTCGGTTAAGCGTCCGACTTCAGCCAGGTCACGATCTCGCGGTCCGGGAGTTCGAGCCCCGCGTCAGGCTCTGGGCTGATGGCTCAGAGCCTGGCGCCTGTTTCCGATTCCGTGTCTCCCTCTCTCTCTGCCCCTCCCCCGTTCATGCTCTGTCTCTCTCTGTCCCAAAAATAAATAAACGTTGAAAAAAAAATTTTTTTTAAATAAGTAAAAAATAAATAAATTTTTTTAAATAAAAAAAAACAATAGCCCCCATGCAGAAAGATTCCATTGAGCCAATAATAGATAGCAGTGATTCCATTAGTGATATTGAAAGTCATCCCACACAATAACCCTCCTCTCACACCAACCACAAAGGTTTTCAAAGGTAGTGCAAGTTAATTTATTTTCTTTATGTTTTGTATTTTCTTTATTATTTTGTATTATATTACAGTCTTGTATTCATTTTTACATGGATATTTTTGGGTTGTGGAATAAATCATCTGATTTTCCATTATTTCTTATGGGAAAATTTACATTGATATAAAGTGCTTTGGATTACAAGTATGTTTCTGGAATGAATCATGCTCGCAAACCAAGGTCTTACTGTACTTAGTTATTTATGTTTTATGATGTGAACAGTGAAATTTTATCTGCCTTAAAAACCTCATTTCAATTAGGACTTTGGTATTTTTCCCCTTGTTATTACATATGTGTTTTTAAAAGAATGTTTTAAATTTAATTTTTTTTCAAGTTTTATTTAAGTAATCTCTGCTCCTAACGTGGGGTTCAAACTCACGATCTCAAGATTAAGAGTCACAAGGTCTTCCAACTGAGCTAACCAGGTGACCCTTTAAATTAAATTCTAGGAGCACATGGGTGGCTCAGTCAGTTAAGCGTCTGACTCATGATCTTGGCTCAGGTCATGATCTCACGGTTCATGAGGTTGAGCCATGAGGTGGGCTCCATATTGACAGCATGGAGCCTGCTTGGTATTCTCTGTCTCCTTTTCTCTCTGCCCCTCCCCTGATTGCTTGCATGCATTTCTTCTCTTTGTCTCTCTCAAAATAAATAAACATTAAAAAATTTTATTCCTAAAATAAATTGTAATGGACATGGTGATCTCTGATACTGCAAATTTTTGCCTATTATTTTATTCATAAAAATGAGCTGATTTTTTAAAAATTCCATCTAATATAAATACAAATACAAGAAAATAGCTCCATCTCATCAAGATAAAAAAGCTTCTGCAGGGTGCCTGGTGGCTCAGTCAGTTAAGCGTCTGACTTCAGCTCAGGTCAGGATCTCACAGCTCATAAGCTTGAGCCTACTTTGGATTCTGTGTCTCCCTCTCTCTCTGCCCCTCTCCAACATGTGCACATGCTCACTCTCTCTCTTTCTCTCTCAGAAATAAATATTAAAACATGTTTTTAATTAAAAAAAAAAAGCTTCTGCACAGCAAAGAAACCAAAGTAAAAGCAACCGATGGGTTGGGAGAAAATATTTGCAAATGACATATCAGATGAAAGGTTAGCATCCAAAATCTATAAAGAACTTACCAAACTCAACACCCAAAAAAAACAAATAATCCTTTGAAGAAATGGGCAAAAGACATGAACAGACACTTATCCAAAGAAGACATCCAGAGGCTAAGAGACACATAAAAAGACGCTCATCATCAGGGAAATACAAATCAAAATCACAATGAGATACCACCTCACATCTGTGAGAATGGCTAACATCAACAACTCAGGAAACAACAGATGTTGGCAAGGATGTGGAGAAAGGGGAACCCTTTTGCACTACTGGTGAGAATGCAAACTGGGGCAGCCACTCTGGAAAACAGTATGGAGGTTCCTCAAAAAATTAAAAACAAAACTACCCTATGACCCAACAATTGCACTAGTAGGTATTTATTCAAAGGATACAAAAAGGCTGATTTGAAAAGGTACATGCACCCCAATGTTTATAGCAGCACTATCAAAAATAGCCAAATTATGGAAAGAGCCCAAATGTCTACAGACTGACTAATGGATAAAGAAGATGTAGTGTAGATATACAGTGGAATATTAGCAATGAAAAAGAATGAAATCTTGCCATTTGCAACAACATGGATGGAACTCGAATGTATTATACTAAGTGAAATAAGTCAAAAATAAATATCATATGATTTCACTTATATGTGGAATTTAAGAACCCAACAGATGAACATGGGGAAGGGAAGGAAAAATAAGATAAAAACAGAGAGGGAAGCAAACCATAAGAGCCTCTTAAATACAGAAAACAAACAGGGTTGCTAGAAGGGTGTTGGGTGAGGGGATGGGCTAAATAGGTCATGGGCATTAAGGAGGACACTTGTTGAAATGAGCACTGGGTGTTATATGCAAATGATGAATCACTAAATTCTACACATAAAACCATAACTACATGTTAATTAACTTGGTTTTAAATAAAATCTAAAAAAAAGAAAAGAAAATAGCCCCAAACCAGAGACTCTTAAGTATCCAAATCAAGCCAAAAAAAAAAATCTTAATATTTTGACAGTTGTCACAGATTGTCTTATGCAGTGCTGGTAGAAAAACAAATGCCAGGACTGCAGGACTACTATTTAAATAGCACTATTTTAATTAAAACTACAAAAGCCCAGGTTGGGGTAAAAAAAAAAAAAAAAAAAGGTAAGGAATTACACCACGGCTCCACTTCCCAACACTCTACAACTGATTAGGCCAACATCGATCTGATTTTGGTATTGATGATAAAGCTTATAAATCCTCAACAAGTTATAGCATTTTGCTTCTGGTCACTGCTTGAGAACAAGATAGAAAATATCCAGAATAACCAGTTTCCGTATACTGTTACTAGTGGATTAAGAATAAGTAGCAATTGTTGAATGAAGACAGATGTACCATTTTGGCTGAACTCTTTAAGACAGACAATTTAATAACAATCATTTCAATCACACAAACCACTCTAATTATGAGTCTGTTCCCCTAAAAGTATTTTCATCAGCTTAAGAAGTTTTTAGCGGCATGTGGAAAGAAAATTTGAACAACCACTCCCTACCTTTAAATACAGAAGCAGCTTTCATTTATTGACTTTTAAAAATACTATGCTGTTTTTCAAACTCAACTAAGTGAGTAATTAAATAATATAATGCTTTTATACCTTACCAGAATCTTTTTTTTTAATGTTTATTTATTTTTGATAGAGAGAGAGAGAGAGAGAGAGAGAGAGAGCGAGTATTAGTCAGGGAGGGGCAGAGACAGAGAGAGACACAGAATCCGAAGCAGGCTCCAGGCTCTAAACTATCAGCACAGAGCCTGACGTGGGGTGTGAACTCACGAACCATGAGATTATGACCTGAACTGAGGTCCGATGCTTAACCAACTGAGCCACCCAAGCGCCCCTGTTTTAACAATGGAAATCTTTAAGAGAAACAAAGTTTCGCTTCATCATTCTAGCTACAAAAAAGTAACTTTACATTTTAAACTATTTTACTGAGACTATCCTAGTCAGTTGTATTACCCAAATCACAGGAACTAAGAGATCAAGGGAAAAGGGACCAGACAGAGAAATATTTTCAAATGAGATATAAAGCAGTTATACAACTGAACAAAGTTTTGACTTGTTAAATTCAATATTGTTTATTATTTAAACATCACATAAAACAATCACACCATGTGCTACATACTATAAAAACCAGAAATAAAACAAAATTTCTATATACTATGAAACTAACAGGAATATTGTAAAATTATCAGTACTTAACAAAGGCATTTCCTGGAAAATGGTAAATACCCAGTAGTGGTATTTACTGATAATTCTACGTTCCTTAAATTCTTACCTATGATTTCCCCCAGGGTTTTGTTAACAGCACAAATGAAATCATTGGGACAAAACTTCTCACCTGCTACTTTGTCTATTTCAAAACATTACAAAACCATAGCAGTTTTCCTCAAAGATAAACTATACATTTCAATAATTAGAAAGCAAATGCTAACACTTAACTAACCCCAAAACTATAAGGAAGAATGGCCTTACAACCATTTATCATTGAATTGATACTCTTATTTGATCAAACTAGGAAGGGTGAGAAAGGAAAAGTAGGAAAACTCAATAGATCTAAAAACAGTATACCTAATACAAACAGATTCCAAACATAGACTTTCCATATTGTATTTTCATATTCTCCCAGTCAGTAATCTAGGGCCCTACATATATTATTTAATCAAAACAACCTCAAAACAACCCTTTAAGATAGGTGCTATGATTATATCTATTTTATAAAGGAGGAAACAAAGACACTGAATGATTAACTAACTTGACCAGGTTTATTGAAATCAAGCAAAAACACAGCCAAGATTTAAAAACAGGCAATATAAGTCCAAAAACCCTCCTCACAACTACTATTCTACACTGTATCTTTTTACTATTTACAAAGTGGTTTATGTATCTTCAAAGATTTATTTTTAAGATTACTATATTTATGACATCAAATTTTCAGAAAATAGACTACAACATACTGTTTGAAATTGTGATGCAAAATCACTAATATTTAGCTATTCAGAAACGAACACGACCTCTGAACATGGCTTTTAAAATGATAAATGATAGAGCACAGGATAAATGCCAGAGCACAGTTAAACAACTGTACAATGTACTTAACTGTTTTAGGAATTAACATCAATAGTACAGACTAAGATTCCTAAATATGTGAGATTAAATATAGGGATCATATATACATATAATAGTTAGCCCCTCTTTTTTAAAACAATTTTTTTAATGTTTATTTATTTTTGAGAGAGAGAGAGACAGAGTGTGAGTGGGGGAGGGGCAGAGAGAGAGAGGGAGACAAAGAATCCGAAGCAGGCGCCAGGCTCTGAGCTGTCAGCACAGAGCCCACCACAGGGCTCAAACTCACGGACCATAAGATCATGACTGTTGCTGAAGTCAGACACTTAACCAACTGAGCCATCCGGGCATCCCTAATAGTTAACTCCGTATAATTTATGTTCTAAAGGGATAGACTAAAATGTATCTAGCATTTAAAGAGGAATGAAAAGGGGCACCTGGGTGGCTCAGTAGGTTAAACGTTCAACTTCGGCCTAGGTCATGATGTCACGGTCCATGGGTTTGAGCACTGCGTCGGGCTCTGTGCTGAGAGCTCAGAGCCTGGAGCCTGCTTCAGATTGTGTGTGTGTTTCTCTCTCTCTGCCCCTCTCTTGCTCTCTCTCTCTCTCAAAAATAAGTAAATATTAAAATTTAAAAAAATAAAGAAAGAAGAATGAAAAGCAAAAAACAAATAGCTGAAATACCTGCACACTCTACTGTGGCATCTCCTCGAAGCGTATTAATCATTATTCAACCATATCTCTATGGTGAAAAAAAAAAACCTTCAAATTTTCTAAAAATGGTAACTTCTTCTTAAAAATGAAATGAAATGTTATGCTAAGTGGAATTACAATTCTGGGATGCAAGCCAGTTTATGATGAACCAACACTGAACACTATGGCATAATTTAAGGTTGTTGTAGCTTTGCAATGAAAGAGAGAAACTAAATATTATTCTCTTGAAAAGTACTTTTTTATGCAAAAAAAAAATGAAACACATTTTAAGAAACACGAATGAATACAAAACTAATTTGTCAGTCTAATTTCAGACTGTACTTAACATAAGAAAAAAAGTAATAGGACTTTAATAAAACTTATTTGAGAGAAGTCATTTCCTGTTAAGTAATAATACATTCCTGATGTCACTGGGTGGCAAAGTATTAGTACTAAAACAAAGTGTCTGCATGCTTTTGGTAAGAAAACTTCATTTTTCCCATGTGCAACTGGAACCAATATCATGCCAGTCTGAAAATATCTGTCTTTCATAAGGCTACAAATCAGGAAGCAAAATGAATAATGCAGTTGGGTCCATAAAATGAAAAGATTCTCTATCATTTTTTTTCCTATTTGATATCATCTATCAAATAAGTTATGGAAAATAAAACTACAATTAAAAATGAATGGCAATTCCATTTGAAACAACATGGATAGACCTAGAGGGTATTATGCTAAGTGAAATCAGAGGGAGAAAGACAAATACTTGGGCTCTAAAAAAACAAAACAAACAATCAAAGGCAGTAACAGACCCATAAATACAGAGAACAAATTGATTTGCCAAAGAGGAAGTGGGGGATAGCCAACACGGATAAAGGGATTAGAGGTACAGGCTTCCCATTATGGAGTGAATAAGTCACAGGGATGCAAGGCACAGCATACATAATACAGTCAATGATACTGTAATAATGTTGTATAGTGACAGATGGGAGCTACGCTTGTGATGAGCATAACATAACCTATAGAATCATCAAGTCACTGTTATACACCTGAAACTAATGTAACATTGCAAGTCAACTACAATGTAAAAAATGTTTAAAAAATGAATGGCAATTAATCAACCTACTGATCACCAGAACATTAACATTAACATGATGGTAACTAATACTGAGAGGTTCAACTTGTTTCAAACAAATGAAGCTGTGATTTTTTTAAACACTAACACAAACTTGTACATGTAGAAATATATCAGATGATTCAAAGAGATCATTCAGCATATGAACATGATGGGGACTGGCTCTGGTCACCCAATGAAGATGGTATTGTTCTCCATATTAAGAAAACAGAAGAACAAGGGTAGAGGTCAAGTGAAGAACGTTAACCTGATACAATAAAATATTTTGTGCCACTGACAGTGAATTTTACAAAAATGACATAACTGTATCTTAGATTACAAACAAGCATAGCCAAATAGAATGATAAACCTAAAGATGGTCTTTGAGAGATCTTTCCTGAAACAGATTACCAACTGCAGAATAAAGATAAGATGAAGAGAAAAAGAAAAAAATAAAATTTAAAAAAGAGGTTTTACTTCTCTAGATAGGAAAGCCCACGGGGCTTATACAAAGCAAAAGTAAAGATATATATTAAGGGGGAAAAAGTTGATAATTAAACATCAAGTGGTTTAAAACTAATATCCCCATTGTATGAAGTTTGGACTGGAGAAAAATTAGTAAGAAGTCTAAACATTCTAGAAAAGGCAATATTTAAGTACAAGCTATCCTATGGAGAAATAGCATGCTTAATTCCCAAAATCACTGAACAAAAGATTTAAATGGCTGTATAAATTTAAAGTTAGCTGTACACCTAAGAGAGTACATAATTAATTCACCACTGTTTTTCAAAACTGACTTTTAGAAAGTTTAAAAAATCTTTTACCTTGACAACTAAGCAATTCTTCTCAGACTCTAACAGCAACTCCACAGCTGTAATATATGCTTTAAATTATATATATATTCATAATATATATATATATGCACATCTATATATGAGCTTTAATGTTAGTAGTAGTGTTCACCCACATTGATTAAATCACAGACATTAAGGTGTCAGCGTTATTAAATAAAACATTTAGGCCTAAGATACACACACATTGTTTTTAAAAAAAAAAAGGACACTAAGACAAAAATTGGAGAAGTATCATGAATACAAAATTTGAAATTACACCCAATGCTACAATGGGCTTTGTTTTCCCAGAAGTTCTTACAGTCTACCTACTTTTGTCCAGCCCAGCAGCTGTGGCAAGTGGCGGTGGTGAATCAGAAGGAAGTGGCAGCTGCACTTGACACAGCAGGGAACGAGAGCGAACAGAGAGAAATAAAGCCTGAAACAGCTGCCTGAACATTCTGATGCTTGTTGCAGCTCTCACACATAAAGACTTGTGTCCAAGTGTCATATTCTGTAGGCCATGCAAAGCACTGAAGGAGGCCTTCCCTCTACGAAAGTCTTCACGGGGTTGGGCAGGCACCCAAGCCAAAACCCTTGGTATTTTCCTAGCCTATTCCTTACTCTTCACATGAAGTCAGTTGCCAAATCCTATTAATTCTATCCCTAAATCTCTCTTGAATTCATTCTTTTAATTCCATCCTCCCTGTTTAGACCTGTTTTTGGGCTCTTTTTTATTTCAGCCTACTCAAATACATCATTCACATTGCTGCCTTCAGAAGTATTTTTCTAAAATAGAAATCTGAGTATGTCACCTATTAAAAGTCCTTCAACAACTCCCTATCACTAATAGTGTGTGGTCCAGAAGCACCTGGCTGGCTCAGTCAACAGAGCATGCAACGCTTGATCTCAGAGTTCTGAGTTCAAGTCCCATATTAGGTGTAGAGATTGCTTAAAAAAATTTTTTTTTTTTTAAAAACCATATGGTCCAAAGCCCATATGGAGAGAACAGAAATAAACAGTGGTTTTTCAACCCTGATTTAAGACACACAGAAGTAAAAAGGGGGAAATGTGTATCCTCCAAAATACTTAATATGGCAAGTAAGACTCTTCATGATCTGGAATCCCACTCAGTTTCTTGTCACTTTTGTTACAAACCCCATGCTCTAGTCAGACTGAACTACTTACATTTCTATCAAAGGCACTATACTCTTTCAAATTTCTCTCCTTCCCCTCCAAATAGAATGGTGTATGCATGCTACTGGCAGACTCAAATTTACCCTTTAAAATGGAGCTAAAATGCCACCATCTCTATGAAGCCTTCCTTGACCCTCTCCCATATAATGATACACTTGTTTACATGACAGTCTCCATCTGCAGATGTCAGCTCTTAAGGAAGGAAACATGGATGACTAGAATTCACAATTTAAGGACCCAGCACAATTATACTTAATATGCTTCCAAAAGAAGAATGATCTTGGCATTTAGCACGATCATGCCTCTGTTATAGCTCTCAAATCCTCTTCAGTCTAAAAAGTCATTTCAGGGAAAGATGATTCAGATGATTTTATAGGAAAGTTATGTCAAGATCATTCTTATGCTATTAAGACTATTTCAGAACATAGAAAATAGTTTATGAAGCAGACAAGATTGGCCTAAAAACCTTAAAGATAACATACTGCAAATGTGTTTAGGATTACAGATCTGAAGACCTTCAAGAGAACACTACCAATTTGCGCCTCGTATGATATTAAAGCAATTAAATAAATAATTCTTTATAGAAGTCATTTCAGAAATGTGTGTGCCTTCAAGGCACCATGGGATGAGGTTAAGAAACAAAAATGAGTAAGAGATATTCCCAGACTTAGAAGAACTTACACTCTAGAGGAAAAAAATGAGAAAAAGATAAGGAAGATGAATCTTTAATAAGGATTTTGAAGGAAGATGTCTTAAGCAAACTCTCTGGAATTAACTGATGAGAGTTTTTGTAACAGCCAAAACTAAACACTGCCTCAATGACCTCTAATTTTTGATCTGGAAAAGCAATTAAGGGAGCCAGTTTTGCTTTACCAAGGCATAGTATATTTTTCTGACCTCTGAATGCAAACATTTTATTTTGAAGACTGAAACAAAATTCAAGCCTTTTGGCATCAGAAGGTCAGGTGTTTGAGGTTGAAAGAAGCTGGTTCCCGTTGAAATGTTTTCTGGCTTAGAAATCAGAGACCCTCTTGGATCCAGTACAGGAATAATAAATATTTACTTTAAGATTTGACTATAAACTGACAGCAAAGATGTGAAATGTTCCCTTACAGTTTTCACATTTAAAATTAAACATTCCTCAGGGCACCTGGGTGGCTCACTTGGTTAAGTGTCCGACTTTCAGCTCAGGTCATGATCTCATGGTTTGTGAGTTCGAGCTCTGCGTCTGGCTCTGTGCTGACAGCTCAGAGCCTGAAGCTTGCTTCAGATTCTGTGTCTCCTTCTCTCTCTGCCTCTCCCCGCCCCCCACTCACATTCTGTCTCTCCTTTCCTCAAAAATAAATAAACATTAACAATTTTTTTAAAAAATTCAACATTCCTCAAACTTAATATACACCTCTAAGACTCACTATTACTACTCCAAATAAGTTCAAAGACAAAAATGGAATTCAAAGACAAGAAAAGACAATATCCCTTAGGTCAAGAAAAATTTCAGGACTCAACAATCATATATGTTTACTTACAGTAAAAATTACTGAAGATGGTATGGAAAACACATGGCTTTAAAGGGAATCCAATAGGGAAAGGATAATTTTTTCAATAAATGGTATTGGGACAATTGGGTGTGTGTGCAAACAAATGGTCTTGGACCTATTTCTCACACCATTACAAAAACATTAATTTGACATAGATCAGAGACCTAAATGTAAAGACTAAAACTATAAAAGCTTTTAGAGGAAAACCTTGGAGGAAATCTTCATGGCTTTCAGGTGGGCAAAGCTGTCTTAGATATGACACCTAAAGCATGATCCATGAAATAAAAAAACTGGTAAGCTGGACTTGATAAAAATTCAATTATATCTATATTCCTTTTTTTTTTTAAGAGAGAACAAGTGAGCACATACAAGTAGGAGAAAGGTGCACAAAGAGAGAGAATCATAAGAAGACTCCAAGCTTAGCAGAGAGCCTGACGTGGGGCTCCATCCCACAACCTGGGATCATGATCTGAGCCAAAGGAGTCAGATGCTCCACCACCTGAGCTACCCAGGCACCCCTACTACATTTATGTTTCGAAAGACATCATTAACACATGAAAAAACAAACCACACTCTGGGAGAAAATAATTGACAAATTATGATTCTAACAAAGAACTGGTATCAGAACATATAAATAACTCTTATAACTTAGTAAGACAAATGGCCAAAGTTTAAAATAGGGAAAAGATATGAATGGACATCTCAACAAAAGAGAATCTCTAAATTGTTATTAAGGATATAAAAAGATGTTCAGGGACACCTGGGTGGCTCAGTAGGTTAAGCATCTGACTCTCCATTTTGGCTCAGGTCAGGATCTCACGGTTCGTGGGTTCAAGACCCGCATCAGGCTCTGTATTGGCAGCGTGGAGCCTGCTTAGGATTCTCTGTCTTCCTGTCTCTATCAGCCCCTTCCCTGCTTGTGCTCTCTCTCAAAATAAATAAACAAACAAACAAACATTAAAAAATATTTTCAACATCATTAGTCAACAGGAAAATGCAGATTAAATATGCATTGGGATACTTGTTACGCACTAAAATGGTTACAATCAAAATGACAGGTAATACTATCTTTGGACCATGCACATACCAGAGAAAAAGAACAATAGTTTCTCAAAAATTTATTCTATTTTGGGGATTGGAACATTTTGCATCTTTTTGAAATCTAAATAGAAGCCCACCCACCTCTTCCTGACCCCTACCTTTACCCTACACACACACACACACACACACACACACACACACACACACACACGTTGCTGAGGATTTGGAAAAAAGGAACACTCATGCTAGTGGAAATGTTAAATAGAATAGCCATTTTGGACAACAGTTCCTATACCTATTCCTAGGTACATAAACAAGGAAAATGAAAACATATGTCCATACAAGGACTTACATATGAATGTCTGTATCAGCATTATTCATAATGCCCAAAATGCAGAAACAACGAAAGTCCATCAACTGATGAATGGATAAGACACATAACAGTTAGATAACATACAGTATATCCATATAATGGAGTATTATTCAGCAACAAAGAGAAATGAAATAGTGATATATGCTACAATATGGACTCAAAAACATGAAAGAAGTCGGACACAAAAGACCACATATTGTATGATTACATTTACATGAAATGTCTCACTCAATAGGCAAATCTATAGAGACAACAAGGGGAAAAAATGTCTGGGGATGGGAAATGGGGATTAACTGTAAGCTGGCATACTGAATCTTTCTGGGGATGATAGCAAAGTTCTAACACAGGATTGTGGTCGGGCTCAGTAAAAAAAAAAAAAAAAAAAAGCTCAAAAGAAAAAATTTCCCCTTTCTTCTGTTATCTCTCTAGACCTGTCATAACACTTTTTATTTGCTATTTAACATCCTTCAGGCATGAGGATACTCACTGAATGAGTGCAGACCCTCCCAGGCATGCAGGGCACATCAAGTCCTGAACTTTCCTGTGTCCACAGCCCCGCTGGGGTTGGCAGTAGCAGCAGGAACTGAACAGGGGCAGGGAGTAAGTAGATGGCCAAGTACATGTTGCACAGGCAAGTGCATGTGGCTCCAAGCCCACTAAGGTATGCTCTATTGTTCCATCAGACTTTACTTACAAAACACAAATTCAAAGATAAGATTATTAAGAATTTCATGATGATGACCACGGAGCATTACACTCCAAGTGCCCCTTTCTGAGTATGGGGCCCTACGAGACCACACTGGTCATACATACATGAATCAGGACTTGATTGTAGCGATGGCTGCATAACTTGGTAAACTTACCAAAATTCACTGAATCATATACTTAAAATGGGTGAATTCTACAGTATGTAAATTATACCTCAACAAAATGTTGTGGGTTTTCTTAAATGGCTTTAAGTCTTTAGTGGCAGTACACTAAAATTTACCAAATGAGTGAACATCATAGAGAGTACATGTCTAGGACTTTATGTCTAGGGCTTTATGTCTAGGCCTAAGTAAGTGCCTTTTCCAGAGACAAGCAAAGGACACCCTCTGATAAAGACATTGTATCTCAGAAAGTCCCACATCAGGTCAGAAGGTAAGGTTCTGTTTTTGAATATGTAAATTGGCAACTCTCTGTAGATAGAACAGGGGTGATGAGTTTATCTCATAACTGGGGAAGACCTTTCAAATGCCAGGGGATTCTAAATGGAGAAGAGGGCCAAATCAACAGCACTGTGCTTCAAGTCCATAATTAAGACCGCATCCCCATCAAAAGATCTCCTCTTACACTGAGCACTTCCAAGTGCTGAATTACTTCTGACTAAGCCTACTCTGACTCAATGAACCAAACGCCTATATCTCTGTGCTGGAGTTTCTGGAATAAGTGCTCTCGAAAGACCTCACATTTCTACCAAAATGCATACCTAAAATTAGACGTAAAACAGGATTGAGGCAGTCCACACAAAACCTATGCAAAATTCATAATCAAAAGCACTAACAAAAACATTAGCAAGCCTCCCAAAAGTATTAGCATAGTTTATTTTAAAAGGCTGGTTAAGTTCGAAACAAATGGTTAATGCAGTATATACATGTTTTAGGAAAAAGGAAGAAATAAATGTAATTTGATGGGAAAGAGTTGTAAGAAAGCGGTAAGGTTGTCAAATCATGAAAACAAGGGCAAATGCACAAAAATTGTGGAGAACTCCAAAAATAGCACTTCCAAGAGAGAATGCATGGCAAAACTAAGCCAAAAGGAAGAACATGATGATAGTAGTACTTTATTCATTCTTCTGTGGCATTCTTCTGCATGCATTCATCTGTGGGAATGTATCTGTATATCTGAGTTCAGCTGCTACTACTAGGTAATATAACACATTTACCTACTGGGGAAAATCATGGGTGAACCAAAATGACTTTTACATTTTATAAATATAATTCCCCTATTTACCATTCACATATGATTAATTTGTGTTACAGACAGGTGTTCTAGAAACAAGTGATATAACAGGACAGACTATTTGATCTATTGTCTGCTTCAACTTGTGTCCCCATTGTCAACTCTTTCCCTTCCCCATTCCCTGGCTTGCTTTACCCAAGATCCACAGTGTTAGACACCATTCAGTAATCACATCCGTTGAACCTCTCGCAGATTATTTTTTTCTATATGCATTTAGTATTTTGTTTGGAAAGTCAGGGGTGGGGATGGTGTCTGTCAGGATGGCCTTACAATATAGCAGAGAGATTTAATATGCATTCTTATTTCCTCATTTTAAAAGTAGATGAATGAATACAGTAGTCCCCACCCCCACCCCATCCCCCCTGCTTATCCACGGGGGGATATAGTCAGCCAGCAGATGCCTGGAACCACAGATAATACCCAACCCTATATATACTATGTTTTTCCTACATATACACACACATATGATAAAGTTTAATTTATAAATTGGGCACATTAAGAGATAAACAACTAATAAAAGTTGTGTAGTAAAAGTTATGTCACTGTGGGTCGCTTTCTCAAAGTATCTTATTGTACCATTCACCCTTCTTCTTGTGATTATGTGAGATAAAATGTCTACGTGGTAAGATGAAGTGAGGTAGTGACGGGCATTGTGCCACAGCGTAGGCTACTTACTATTGACCCTCTGATGGTAAGTCAGAAGGAAGATCATCTGCATGCAGACTGTGGTTCACCTCGGGTAACTGAAATCACGGAAAGATGATGGACTGGGGGGAGGGAGATGCGTTGCTGCTGTATTTTGTTTTATTCTCACACTCAAAAACAATCTTAATTTAATTTTTCTTATTATAACACTAAATAGAAAAAAGTACTTTCGCACTATAATGTATACCACAGTTTTGCTGTTTTCAAGGCATGAAATATAATTAAAAAAAAAAAAGAACAGGCACTGAATTTGAGCAGCTCTTTAATACTGGCAGAAGCTTAGTAATATAATTTTTTGTGCAAATTGTTATACAATATAAATTGTGTATATATGTAATATACCAATAAAGTAAAATGGTATTATCTTCTCAAATTAAAAAAAAAAACAACTATTACTCTTGGAAATTTCATTATGGTTACAAATACTGACATAAATGATTTTAACTTAGAAAAATCTACTGGTCAAACTAGTTTTCATCATTAAAAAGATGAGCCAATGAAAGGTAAAATACTTGTTTTCTGAAACAAACTTTTTTTGTTTTAATATTTCTTCTGTCTCTTTTAAAGTGGTGGTCATTTTATTTATTAAATGTTCACATGCCAGATGTGAAAAATCATTTAGCCTCAAATGGACCTTAGGAACATGTCTATCCTTCAATCTAAAGATTTTACTAATGAAATAATAGGAAAGTTAACACAAAAATTTAGCAAAGATCTATTTATTATGAAAGCAATCAAAAATGATATAAATAATATAGAATTGCTAAATAAATTATAATATGGAATAATTTTATTTTTTTAATCTTATTTTTGAGAGAGAGAGAGAGAGAGAGAGAGAGAGAATATGAGAGGCAGAGTGCAAGCAAGGGAAGAACAGAGAAAGAGGGAAACACAGAATCCAAAGCAGGCTCCAGGCTCTGAGCTGCCAGCACAGAGCCCAACTCATGAACCACGAGTTCATGACCTGAGCTGAAGTCAGACACTTAACTGGCCACCCAGTTGCCCCGAGATATGGAATACTTTAAATGATGCTATGGATAACTATGGAAAGATAGTAAAAAACATAGTAAGTTAAAAGAGGTAACAAAATAATATAGCATATGTGTGGGGGAGTGTTGTTTTTATTTTTTTAATATTTTTTTATTTAAAAGAATTTTTTTAAGTTTATTTATTTTGAGAGAGAGCACGAATGGGGTAGGGGCAAAGAGAGAAGGGAGAGAAAGAATCTCGAGCAGGCTCTGTACTGTCAGCACAGAGCTCAATGTGGGGGCCCGAACTCATGACCCATGAGATCATGACCTGAGCTGAAACCGAGTGGAATGCTTAATCCACTGAGTCACCCTGGTGCCCTAGCATATGTGTTTTTGTAAAATATACACTATACATGAATATAGGAAAGGGCCTAGAAAGTTATTTACCAAAGTTAAACCAGTGGTTCTGCAATCAACAGCATCAGCATCAGTTGGAAACTTGTTAGATATGAAAATTCTGGGCCCCACTCCAGTCCTACTGAATCAGAAACCCTGGAGGTAGAACCCAGAAATCTGTGTTTCAGTAAACCCTTCAAGTGATTCTGATGTATGCCAAAGTTTGAGAACCACCCACCACTCAAGATCCCTTACTGGGATCAGGATCCCTTTGAGACTATGATGACAATTAGGAACTTTCTCTCAGAAAAGTACACATTTGGAATATGCAATTTTACATGTATTTCAAAGACAAACATAGGGCAGAGGGTATCTGCAGTGGGACAATACTATTCCCAATGGAACATATCTATTGAGCCTGAGGACTCTACCTATAACAAAACACATACTTAATTGCATATAAGTTGCCAAAATTAAACTGAGAAAAATGAAAGAACCAAAAAAACTGTAAGCCAACCCCTCAAGTCTGGCACACCAGTATTTCTTCTGGTTTGTCTTCACTTACTCAGATTCCAAGTCTGACATAAAATCTCCTGGGTTTAACTTCCCAAACTTCTGAACTTCATTGAGTTTATAGGCTGAACTTATTATGCCCTTTGCAATGGAGAATTCTCACATGATCACTATTCCATTTGACTATCAATCTGTACTTCCTGGCCTTAAGAGAAAAACTTTCAAACTTAAAAAAAAAAAACTTTTCTCATTTCTGAACAATCTGAATGTTTTAGAAACAAAGAGGCATAGAACTCACATGTCCTATGATTTAAGCAAATCCCTGATTTCCTTTAACTTATAATAAGAAATAGTATCAAACTACACAGACTTGAAGTTATAGCTACATAAGAAAACAAAGGCTACAAATTAAAAGATTTAATTTAGGCAATCGGTAATCATCTCCTAACTGTATTTTTCTAAATCAATTGCAGGTTTCTGTGGTAACATATGCATCTCCTATGATAATGAAGTTTAACCATAAAAAAACACTAATGCTATTCTAAGAAAAATATTCTCTTTTTTTAAAAACACTATATGCACACCTGCTCTTCTCCTATCAATCCAAGCAGGAAACTATTTCTCCTTTACATCATGAGCAATAGAAAAGTACTTATTAAAACATTAATCACAGTCCATTATATTCTGACTTACTGCCAAAAGTTCCCATTACATCATTGAAAATATCTATTAACCCAAACCTGCTTCTGACAAGTTACAGGAGTGTAGTGTTTAGAATTTAGTAATGTAAAAGTCAGTTTAAAAAGAACAGTTACACAATTGATTTTGCAGTGGCAGCAAAAATAATTAATTTTTTTCCGACATTTACTACCAAAAGGTTGATTTAACTGGTGTTTCTACTGTAAATTTATTTAAAAATTATTTCAAATTTCACCTAGCATTATTAAACACATTTACCAAGAAAGTATTAAATACAGGTGACTGGTTAAGGAATTTCAAAATGTGCTGAATACACCACTGTATGTAAAACTATATTGTCTTGTGTAAATATGGGCCTTGTTTAGAGCCATGTCTCACAGGAAATTGTAGCAAATGAAAACCATCCCTGTTTTTCCACTCCCACTCTTTTTAGGATTTATGCTTTTAGATTTAAAACCAGTTATACAGAGAAACAAAAAGAACATGGCAACATTACCTTCAAATCAGAATAATGACTACTTTGGTCATTCTTATTGTGTTAGAACAATTGAATATTAATAGAAGCAAAGCTTAAATATATTGAGTCTACACCAGCAGAACCAACTCTCTGGTTTTCACTTGTTGGATATTTGTTTGAGGAGTGGTAACATGGGCTTCTTCCAAATCAGGATGAAAAGAATCAACATTTAGGTGATAAAATGCTAAGAAAAAAGCACAAAGGGTTTGAGTAATTATTTCCCAAAAATAGAGACCTCTTATGACCTATTATTATTTGCATAATGAAAAAAACAGTAACTCGATAATAGAAAATTGGTAAACAGTGGTAAAAAAAACATTCTGTTTACTTTTGTTAAGTTTTTTCTATAAAGAACATACATTACCTTTATAATGGGGATAACTTCATGAACTTCAATTTATTTTAATAGAAGCTCTTAAGAAAGTTACATGTGACTCCAAGATGATAGGAGGAGATTCTTAGAAAACAAAAAGCTTATTTGTTTTCACATATTATATGTATTTTCTTTCAAATTTAAATTTTATAATTTCTATTCTTTCTGAAAATAGGAGTGAATGACAATTTTTAAAGCTTACATAAAATCTAATGTTTTTTACGCTTGATGACTAATTTAGTTAGAAAATTCATAGCAGAAGGATTTAGGGAAATTAAAGGCATGAATTATATCTTAGTTAATAAAAAGACAGAAAAAGAAAACAGACCTAGGTTACAATCATAGAATATGTTAACTATAAATTAGAAGGTTCTTTAGCACAAGAACCAACATGTTTTACATTTGAAAGGTTAAAAGAGTCACCAAGCTACACATGTCTAATAATTTCCTAACAACTCAATCTCCAGATTATTTCTCCTTTTATTTTACAGAAACACAATTCGACACATCTAAAGAAAATTAAGTTATCTATACTTGAAAGTGGTTTTTAAGAGAATATGAATCTTCCAAGGTACACCTCTCAAAATAATTACCTGAATCCTAATCTGTTATCCTGAGTCCCCACCAAAAAAATGAAGAATTAGTAAGTGATTGCACATTTCACAGTACCTTCAATTAACAGGCTAGCCAACATATAATTAAAAGAGAGACTCTTCTTGCTGATGATTTCAAAGAACCTCATTTCATATAAGCACAGACATATTATCCCCAATGTGAATATAAATAATTAATTTTGCTCTACATTTTATTACTAAAATCACTATTTACAAAACTCAAAGCTGCCTCTAAAAACACTTAACATTTTTCATTAAGTTTTTTTTAGAACTACAAGCAAAAAATAAATGACAAATATCTACCAGCATAGTCATCTCACTTCTTCCTTATCTGTTTAAGTCTTTAACAAGCATTCGTTGATGACTATTTCTGTTATACAACACTGACTAGAAAATAATTCTCATTGGTATGGTGTGTGTAAATTATATATATAATATTTGTCTACAAACTTGGATTAAAAAAGGGTATGATTGGGGCTCCTGGGTGGCTCAGTCGGTTAAGCGTCCAACTTCAGCTCAGGTCACGATCTAACAGTCCGTGAGTTCGAGCCCCGCGTCGGGCTCTGGGCTGATGGCTCAGAGCCTGGAGCCTGCTTCCAGTTCTGTGTCTCCCTCTCTCTCTGCCCCTCCCCCATTCATGCTCTCTCTCTCTCTCACTGTCTCAAAAATAAATAAATGTTAAAAAAAAAAGTTTAAAAAAAAAAGGTATGATTATCCTTAATAGGTCTTTGAAAATCATTACACTTAATAAACAATAGAGACTGTAGAAATGAAACAGTATTTAGATTAAAAATAAAACTTAATTTTAAAAAAGAATTAAATTGATACAGATCATGCAGAACAAGTAAATGACCCAGGCTACATAATTTGACATTGTTTTTTTTTTTTTATCGAAGTATCTTTGGCCTGAAAATGCAACTTGACAATCATAATGGGAAAGAAAAACCAAATCCATCAACAAATTAAACTGAACTTAAACTTTAAAAATGAGTTTAAGGAAGTGCCTGGGTGGCTCCCTCAGTTGAATGTCCGATTTCAGCTCAGGTGAGGATCTCATGGTTTGTAAGTCAGAGCCCCACAATGGACTCACGGCTGTCAGCACAGAGCCCACTTTGAATCGTCTGTCCCACCCTCTCTCTGCTCCTTCCCCGTTCATACTTGTGCACTCTCTCTCTCTCAAAAACCCATTTTTTAAAAATGAGTTTAAGTTCAGTATTTATAGAGCTCACTACATATTAGCAATATTCCCAGTAATGAATGTTAACTCCAATGGTAGCATTTATCACTCAAATAGCTAAAATTTATATAGTACTTACATGTGTCAAATATTATTCTAAGAATTTATCATTTATTAACTCATTTAATTTTCCCAATTCCATGACATAAGCACTAGTATTATCCTCATTTTGAAAATGAAGAGATAAAGCACAGAGAGACTGGTAAACTGCCCAGGGAACTAATTAATGAAAAACCCAGTATTTAATAAACCCAGGCAGTGTATCTCCAGAGTATGTTCTCTTAATCTCTACACTAAAAGATTTATGTGACAATAAACCTTAAATAGTGTGGTATTGGGGCGCCTGGGTGGCTCAGTCAGTTGAGCATCCAACTCTTACTTCAGCTCAGGTCATAATCCTAGGGTTGTGGAATCAAGCCGGATGTCAGGCTCCACACTGAGCATGGAGCCTGCTTAAGCTTCTCTCCCACCACCCTCTCTGCCCCTCTCCCTCCCTCCCTCCCAACTTCCCCCCCTCCACACACACACACACATACTCTGCCCCTCTCCCTCGCTTGCACTTTCTCTAAAATTAAAAAAATAATAATAAAATTAGGGGCACCTGGTGGCTCAGGCGGTTGGGCCTCTGACTTCAGCTCAGCTCGTGATCTCACCGTCCATGAGTTTGAGCCCTGCGTTGGGCTCTGTTCTGACAGCTTGGAGCCTGGAACCTGCTTGGGATTCTGTGTCTTCCTCTCTCTGCCCCTCCCCTGCTCACACATGCTTTCTCTTTCTCTCTCTCTCTCTCTCTCTCTCAAAAATAAACATTTAAAATAATAATAATAATAATTAAAAAATAAAAATAGTTTGGTATTACTACATCTATGTTTAATAAATTAACAGAGGAACAGATGACATTATTCCTGTGAACAGTAATTCATCATCCTGGTGATATTCATTAATCACAATGATTTTCATCAAATGGAGACAGTATGTAATCCCAGCTAGTGCAGGGCATTCCTTTTGTTTATGTTAACTAGCCCACAATCTTGGCCAATCAAAATTAGACTCAGTTCAACAAGAGTCCACCTCCATGAACCTTCCCTTCTCTCTAAAGCCAGATGAAACCTCTACCTCTCCCTTGCTCCATAAAACCATTCCTATTAAAAAATAACAGTTGGGGGCGCCTGGGTGGCGCAGTCGGTTAAGCGTCCGACTTCACCCAGGTCACGATCTCACGGTCCGTGAGTTCGAGCCCCACATCGGGCTCTGGGCTGATGGCTCAGAGCCTGGAGCCTGTTTCCGATTCTGTGTCTCCCTCTCTCTCTGCCCCTCGCCCGTTCATGCTCTGTCTCTCTCTGTCCCAAAAATAAATAAACGTTGAAAAAAAAAAATTTTTTTTTAAATAAAAAATAACAGTTAACATTTATTGAATGTTTTCTAAGTACTAAAAGTACTATGTCTTAAGTACTATAAATTAAGCTACATAATCAATCCTGAGAGATAGCTTCTATTATCAACTCCATTTTACAATTAAGAAAAGTAAGGTTCAGTGAGGTTAAGTTCTCATGACTAAGGTACAAAGCTTGGATTTGAAGCCAGGTATATTTCACACTAAATCTATGCTACTTAACCTTGTGCCAGCCACTGTGACACTATGGGAGCATATATCTCATATAATATATTGTGTCCTACTTATTTATATACCATTATATCCCTCAATTCTATATCGAGTTCTTTGCTGACCAAAACCGGTCTTATATACTTTTGTTTCCTAAAAATAAATTGGGCTTAATGAACATCTGATGAATAAATGAATGAGTAAATAAAAGACTACTATAAAAGCTACATATCTAATGAAAAATATATGTAGAAAACAGATCAGCAATTCTCAAACTTTTTCATCTTAGGACCTCCTTACACTCTTAAAAATTACTGAGGACTCCTAAAGAGCTTTTGTTTAGCTTATATGTATCTATATTTTCTACATTAAAAATTAAAACTAAAAAATTAGAAAATATTTATTGATTCATTTTAAATAACAATTAAAACCCACTGCATGTTAATATAAATAACATACCATGTTAACACTAGTCAAAAGGAAGCTGGAATGGCTATTTTAATATCAAACTAGATTTCATAGCAAAGAATATTACCAGAAATAAAGAGAATCATTTCATAATGATAAAGAGGCCAATAAATGAAGAGTCTATGACAATCCTAAATTTTTATGTTCCTAATACGAGAATTTGAAGATGACATGATTGTTTACACACAAAAAAATCCAATGGACTCCATAAAAAACTATTATCACTAAATGTAAGGTTGCAAGCTATTAGATCAACATATAAAATTTAATTATATCTCTTCATTCCAGAAGAAAGCAATTATAAATTGAAAAAAAACTTTTAAATACCATTTATAATAACATTAAAATATATATACCACACCTTTTTTATCCATTCATCAGTTGATGGATGGGTTAAATAGGTGATGGGGATTAAGGAGTACACTTGTAAGGAGCACCAGGTACTATAGGGAAGTGTTGAATCACTACATTGTGCACGTGAAACTAGTCTTACACTGTATGCTAACTAACTGGAATTTACACAAAAACTTTTAAAATATATATAAAATAGATACAAATCTATAAAATAGATACAATCTGATACAAGCAAGGCATGTACACTGAAACTGGTGAGAGAAAATTAACGACGATCTAAATAAATGGGAAAATATGCCTTGTGCCTGAATCAGAAGATTCTATTATTAAAACAGAGCCAATTCACTCCAAATTGGTCTACTGATTTAAAACAATCGTGACCAAACTTCTGGTAGAACTTAGAAGCAATTATACCCCAGTAGTACAAGCATACTTACAGCACAAATATTAGTTTCTAATACATCTCTCTAATAAAAGAAACCGGGGCTTCTTAAAGAAAGGTTTGATTCTAGAACTGGATCAGAAAATATACATGATGAGCCTGAGGCATCTTGTAGTGCCAGAAAGCAAATAAATACTTAAAAAAAAAAAAAAGCACAATGATGTGGGAATGGCTAATGGACACCAAAGCCAACTAAGACACGTCAAGTGGCCAACACTGGCTTATAATCCAAAGTGTAAACAAACATTCATGAGTCCTTAGTGATAGAAAAAACAAAAGATTGAATAAATAGATGGGGAAGAAGAGTTAAATCTCCCATGCAGAAGAATTCCAAATAACTTATGTAGATACAATACTCTCCAGAAAGTTAAGCACAAGTCCCCACTCTTTAGGTATGGTCAGTGCATAGTGACTTTCTTCCAAATAGAGAAATGGAGAAAGAGGGAATAAGAGTAATTTTACAGAGAAACCTGAAAACACTACCTCAGCCTTACGATCATGGTTAACTCCAACAGTAATAAGACATATTGATACCATGTACCCTTGATATGAAGTAATGAAAATGGCATTTTATCTCTGCCTTAAAAAACATATAACCCTAGTCTAATCATGTGAAAAACATTAAACATATTACAATAGAAGGACATGTGACAAAATACCTGACCACTACTCAAAACTATCAAGGTCATCAGAAACATGGAAAGTCTGAGAAAATTGTCACAGCTAACAGGACGCTAAGGAGACATGACTACTAAATGTAATGTCGTACCCTAGATGAGATTCCGGAACATAGAAACACAGTAGATAAAAACTAATGAAGAATAATTAAGAATGAAGTATAGACATTAATAAAAATGCATCAATATTATTTCACTATTTACAGCAATTATATCATACTAATGTTAGGTGTTATTAGGAGAAATCATGTGAGGTATATACAAATTGTCTATATGACCTTTAAAGTTTTCCTGTAAATCCAAAGCTGTTCTAATACAAAAGTTTATTTTTTTAAGTTTATTTATTTATTTGGAGAGAGAGAGAGGGATCCCAGAAAGGGCAGAGAGGGAGGGAATGGGAAAATCCCAAGCAGGCTCCATATTGTCAGCAGAGAGTCCGATGTGGGGCTCAAACTCACAAACCATGAGATGAACTGAACCTGAGCTGAAACCAAGAGTTGGACACTTAACCGAATGAGCCACCAGGCAACCCTAAAATAACAGTTTACTTAAAAAAAATATCTCAACAGTCTCTGTTATAGAAATGGACAAACTGACCCTAAAATTTACATAGAAATGCAAAGAACCTAACAATCAAAACAATTTTGTAAAAACAATAATAAACTGAAGTCCTGATGTGCAGATTTCTCAGAAAGCAATCAAGGCAATATAGTTTTGGTATCAGGATCAACAAACCACTGGAAGAGAATGGAGCTGAGAAATAGATCTAAACAGATACGAGCAAATGATTTTTGACAAAGGTAAAAAGGAAACTCAGTGGATAAAATAATAGTCTATTCAACAAATAGTGTGGAAATAATTCAATATTCAAATGCAAAAAAAACCCACTTCAAATCATACTTACCATATATAAAAATTAACGATAATTTTTATAGCTAAACTTTTATAGCTACATCATAGCTAAATGATGTTAACTACAGAAATATAAAACTTATAGAAGAAAAGGCAGGAAAATTATTTTGACTTTGGATTAGACAAACATTTCTTAGATATAACACCAAAAGCATGATCCATAAAAGAAAAAAAATTAATGAGCTAGACTTCATCAAAACTAAAATTTTTGTTTTAAAAACACTTAAGAGATTAAAAAGAATAAGCTACAGACTAGGAGAATAAATTTGCAAACTATACATCTGATAAACAGAATATAGAAACATTTGAATACAGCATATATACAAAGCTCTCAAAACTCAGTAAGAAAACAAATCCAGGGGCACGTGGGTGGCTCAGCTGGTTGAGTGTCTGACTTCGGCTAAGGTCATGATCTCACAATTTGTGGGTTCAAGCCCCACATTGGGCTCTGTGCTGACAGCATGGAGCCTGAAGCATTCTTCGGATTCTGTGTCTCCCTCTCTCTCTGCCCCTCCCCCACTCATGTTCTCTCTCTCTCTCTCTCTCTCTCTCTCTCTCAATAATAAATAAAAATTAAAAAAAAATTTTTTTAAAGAAGGAAAAAAAATCCAATAAAGAAATGGGCAAAATTGACAGCCAAATTCAAAAGAATGAAACTGAACCACTAATTTATAACTAAAATTAACTCAAAATGAATTAAAGACTTGAATGTAAGACCAGAAACCATAAAACTCCTAGAAGAAAACATAGGCGGTAAGCTCCCTGATACCAGTCTTAGCAGTATCTTTGTGGATCTGACTCCTGAAGTAACAGCAACAAAAGCAATAATAACAAATGGGACTATGTTAAACTAAAAAGCTTCTCCAAGGGTGCCTGGTGCCTCAGTCAGTTAAGTGTCTGACTCTTGATTTTGGCTTGGGCATGATCTCACCGTTGTGAGATGGAGCCCCACAATGGGATTTGGACTGGGCCTGGAACCTGCTTAAGATTCTTTCTCCCTCTGCTCCTCCCACCCCACCCCAGCACATGCACATGCCCAATCAATCAGTCAATAGCATCTCCATGGCAAAGGAAATCATCAACAAAATGAAAAGGCCACCTACTGAATATAAGAAGATATTTGTAAATCACAGATCTAATAAGGGGTAAACATCCAAAATATATAAAGAACTCATATGGCTCAATAAAGTATATGACTACTTTCTTGGTGGTTGGCTAAGAGGTATGAAGGAGAAAGTACAAAGTGACAACTGCAATCTTTTGAGGATGACACATTGATTTTACACAGATGTTGAAGTTTGCAAACTGTGTATTTTAAATATATGCTGTTTACTGTATGTCAACTATACCTCAGTAAAACTGCTTAAAATAGAATAAAATTAAATCTAAATCGCCATAATGATATTACCATGTATGTTCACTATTAATATTATGGAATCTTACTGACCTTATTTTTACTATAGATAGAAACATGTAAAAAAAAAAAGAAACATGTTATTGTTTTATCATTCTAGGAATTATCTCAATTTTTCCCTACAATGCTAAAAAAACAAAAAAACTAAAATAATGAATGAAAGAATGATGGTATCAACTGAAGAATAATAAATAAATCACAACTATCATATCAATCTTCAGTTTTCATTAAACATTGTCCAAATTGTTCCATCTTTTTTTTAATGTTTTTATTTATTTTTGAGACAGAGAGAGAGCATGAGTAGGCGAGGGGTAGAGAGAAAGGGAGACACAGAATCCGAAGCAGGCTCCAGGCTCTGAGCTGTCAGCCCAGAGCTTGACGTGGGGCTCGAACTCATGGACTGTGAGATCATGACCTGAGCCGAAGTCAGATGCCCAATCGACTGAGCCACCTAGGCGCCCCTCCATCTTTTTTTACATCACTTTTTAAGAGGATTTTGAAAATATCCGAGATGAGGGGCACCTGGGTGGTCAGTCAGTTAAGTGTCTGACTTAGCTCAGATCATGATCTCACAGTTCGTGGGTTTGGGCCCCATGTTGGGCACTATACTGACAGCTCAGAGCCTGGAGCCTGCTTGGGATTCTGTGTCTCCCTCTCTCTCTGCCCCTCCTCTGCTCATGCTCTGTCTCTCTCTCTCTCACTCAAAAATAAATAAACTTAAAAATTTTTTTAATAAAAGAATCCAAGAATTTTCTCAAATTCAAAAATCAGTGAATTACCAGCATGTTCTTAACTGTAACAATTCAATCATTTTTAGTAAATTGATTTGTAAAACCAACACCACAATCCAATTTTTGAACGTTTTCATCAACCCAAAAGGGATTCCTGATGCCCATCTGCAGTCACCCAAGGGTATATTTTTAAGGACAAAAAGGAAATATTATATTCTCATTCATTCAGTCATTAAATAGGATGGATTTCTTTCCACAATAAATAACATGAAAGAAAAACTTTGACTATCTGTCATTTTCTGAAAGAATGTGTGTCAACATTTATTTTTGATGTTCATGTACAATAATTTACTTGCTACAGTTTTTAAGTGTATAAATGTAATAGGCTGGTGCATATACAAATATATAGAAGGAAGGAGAATTATGATGTAGAAATGAACAATTAATCGGTCATTCTAGCTGCCTTTTATAAATCTAAAAATGAGAACCTTTTGTAATTTTATAGTGCAAAAGAGATGGTGGTCCTCTCTTGAGCCAAATTACAACGCATTTTTTTCATAAGTATTTAATTTTGACAAAGAAAGAAACAAAGAGAAAGAAAGAATAATAGGCTTGAACTTATTATTGACGTATTTGCATTTTGACAATATAAATGCAAGCAGAACCAGCAGTGATAAGCTGGATTCAATATTTACAAGATGGATATGTTCCATTTTCATACATGATCACTGATCAGTGGTTAGTTGCTCTCAAAGAATGATGTCAATTTGGGGTGTATATACCTTCTAAACCAAGAATATATGAAATTAAAATTTGTGCTATGCTTTAATCTCTTTAAATTTTCTAATAAAGCTGTTTTCCACTATTCGTTTATTCTTATATCTGCAAATTATTCACAAAATAACTTAAAATTATTTAATAAAAAGGGTCCATTGTACCTAGATGATAACTGGGGATGACTATTTTTCCTGATAAAAAGAGAGCTGAAAAAAAAAAAAGAGGGCTGGAAACTGATGAAACTCCATAAAGCATTATGATAGAAGAAATCAGAGGCTATACTCATGTATGCCCATAGATAGTTTCCCTTAGATCTTAAAAATATGTTTATTAGACTTCATAAATATTTTAGTAGTCACTTCTATTACTGTGTGCTCTGAGCTTAAAACAGCGTTTCTCAAACTTTTCTTACCATAATTAGTAAATATACTTTACATGAAAACCCACTACAAATGTACATACACACACACATAACTGAAACAAGAGTATCACAAAACAATACTCACATTTACTAAGTACAATGTCCTTGGCTAGTTTATTTTCTATTTTCTTCCATTTTTGTAAAATGCTGGACATAATTGACAATCTGAAAACACTAATAATATAGCTCTTCAATATATCATTCTTAAACATTAAGTATAAGCTGAGAGTTAAGATGGTACTGGTAAAATTATTCTGCAACAAATAAATAAAATTCACCAAGACCAGTTAGCAAACTCCAGAAACAGATGGAAATGGTAGGGCCACCATCAGATTATATGTGTTAATTTCAACCAAATGAGAGGATAAAGATAACAACTAAGCCTTCCTAAAAATGGTAGCTTCATAGAAAAGTTACCATAGATGTGCAACAAATACCTTTCTGTTAACTGACGCATTTGCTGGGAGACCAGAGCTGTCCAAAAATATATCTTACAACTGGGAAGACTCCAGTCTCTCACTACCAAGTCCTGGCCACTGAATCTTTCTTCATCGTCTTCTCTTAGAAGGAGGGGTGGAAATAGGAGAATGAAGTAAATATTACTGCTTCTGGCTCCCTAACTTTCAATTCTTTCTAAATTCAGTTTGAGGTAAAACTCAAAGCTTTTGCCTTAAAGGTTGAACAAATTTTCTCTAAATCTAAAAACAGCTCATCACTCCTTGGCAGAGTATTTTTTGAAAGATTTAGAAAGCAGCAATCCCACAAACCCAGATGTTACTCATCATAAACCAGCAAAGCAGATAGGCTGCATGCCTGTAACACAAGCAAGCACAAGGGCAGGGAAGACTAAGGTATTAACAAAAACACCACTGAAGTGCCATCGACACTGGGTAAGGAGGTTAAAAGAAAGTGAAGAGTGATTATTCTATTTTACTTCCATATTTATTGGCCCCAGACTGGTTAAGTTGGTTTTAGGACTTGCTGAGGCAGGCAAGCGGCTGACAAATGGTGATATTCTATTTTGTTTTCATGCCCATTAGCCCCAGAAAAGTTAACGTGATTTTAGGGTTTGATGAGGTAAGCAAGATGCTGATTAAGTCCAAAGAAAAAATTGAAGACAAAAAAAAAAAAAAAAAAGGGCAAGGCAATCATTATGAGAAATCTAAAGAACAAAATCACTGAATTATACGTGGCTCAGCTGAAAATAATATTTACATATTCACCATGGAAATAGTGAATATTGATCCAATATAAAAAGGGTGATATAACTGTTTTGAGACACAACAGGGGAACTGAAATTTGGATAGGGAAGGAGTTGTAGACAGCTAAATCTTTATTTCTCACGTTAGGATGTTAAGAGACAAGTATAGGGGTGCCTGGGTGGCTCAGTCAGTTAACTATTGACTCTTGATTTTGGCTCAGGTCATGATCTCACGGTTTGTGGTATCCAGCCCAAAGTCGGGCTTTGCAATGACAATGCAGACAGAGCCTGCTTGGGATTCTCTCTCTCTCCCCCCTCCCCCTGACTTGTGCTCACTCGCTCACTCTCTCTCAAAATAAATAAACAAATAAATAAATAAACAAACAAACAAACAAACAAACAAACTTTAAAAATACACAAATAGAACAACAATAAGCTAAGATTTAGAAGCTGGGCAGAGTCAAAAAAGTTATGTTGAGGTATACAGAATTCAAGAACGACAATTCACTTGGCTTTGAAAAATTACCTGAAATAGCATCTTGTTCTCAGTAAATAAATATCAAAGCTACACAGAACCAATCAGCATCTTTTCCTACAAGGAAATATTTCAGCATGAAGAGCCCAATCCTGCCTGGTCATCTGATCCACATTTTACCATCCCATTGGCAATTTTCTTTTCAAAAGAGTATTCCCTTAAAAAATCTTTCATAAACTAAAAAATGATTAATCAGTCCTATTCATTCTGCTCCCTCAAAGCACAGCCATTTGTTTTCCAGATTCAACAACCACAGTTTTTTAATCTAAGTAGGATCTAATTCCTGACCATTACTTTTTTTCCAAATCTGTTGTGTATTGGTTTGTTATGATTTCAAATTCAATTGTTTATGACTTAAGTAAAGTGGTTTTGATCTAAGGGTGAATTTGTTTGCACTGAGGAAGCTGTGTCAGGATGTTGTCATAGACACCTGTTGTGGTTGGTTAAGTGCTCAGTAGTTCAACTGCTGACAGGCACTGCTGGAGACATACTGACAGCAACATGCTGAAGAGCAGCTAAGATGTAATGAACATTTAAACTTTAAATACCAAGAGTCTGCGAGGCCGTACTGAGGGTGTTCGGTCTGGTCAAGCTTGCTCTGTTCCAAAAACTCTCCAGAGATCTTGAGACACTTGTCTCTGCCATAACCAGGCTTCTCTTGGTTGGCAATGGTATTAAACCATGCAGCACTCCCAAGAAGGGAAGAGACATCTGTTCCTGCTCTGGCAAAGCTACTCCTCATAGACAGTGGTGCAAACAGTGTACAGGTCCCTAGAGTGATAACCTTCAGAGCAGCCCGCCATGCCTGCCAACACCAGAGCCATTGCCCACTAGCTACATGCTCCAACAGCAAGGGACCTACACCAACAGCTGATACCCCAGCTTTTAGCTGCAAAGACTGACTCTACTGAGAACCAATGCATAGAAAGGTACACCTCAACTAAACTTGGGCTTTCTCTCTTTCACCTCTCCTTTGCCTGAAACAATAGTGTAATTAATCTATCATTGACTTAGAGTACTTCTTTACTGGCTTACCAAGAGACATTATCCTATATGCTATTGGCTTGTGAAACATTATAAATTATAATTTCCACAATAAACCTGTTTTAAATAAATTATTGGCAAATACAATCTGTCTCTGAATAATAATTTGCCTCAAACAAAACAAAATCTAAGTCTCCACATTCTTCTGAAAACAATAAGACCAAATATGGGAAATTCATTTTTATAACTAAATTGACAATGCTTTGGTGTGACAGAAACCTATGACACAGGATCCCATCCTCAGGGCCAACTCTTATCAGTCAGTTGCACACCTAGCATATTGGATAGGCAGAGCAGATCATTTTTTACCACATCTACTCTCCTATACAACAAAATTATTTTCTGTAATAATCATGAAATGGGAATAACAATGCAGAAAGTGAACATAGATAGTGAGATTTTTCTTTTATTGGACTTTGTGCACATAATTATGCCAGTAGAAAATTTCTAATGTAAAACAAAAATAAAATTTACATCACAAAAGAGGCCAAAAAGTTACAGATTAAAATACCTATTAATTATATCAATTTTTGAAAACATAATGAACTCAAAATACTTTGTTTTGAGCTCTGACTTCTCCAAAGTTGTCAATGAATTCATTAAAACTGATCTTCACATATTCCTGTTCAGTATGTAATAAAACCAGATTTGTCAATTTACCTTTCCTTAATCCTATAATAAGTCATGGGAATGTAATGTAGAACACAGACCGTACAGTTAATAATACTGTAATAACTTTGCATGGAAACAGATGGTAACTAGACTTATTGTGTGATCACTTTGTAATGTACAAAAATATTGAATCACTATGGTGTACACCTGAAACTAATAGGATACTGTATGTTGATTATACTTCAATTAAAAAGTTTACCTTTGCTCATAATCAATGAAGAATATGTTTTGTTAATTTTAATTTCCAGTTTCTTTCCTGAAGCAATAGATCCAAACAGGAAACATCTTAATGATAAGGATGACTTTGACAGAGTTTCATAAAATATCTATTTCAAAATAAATTCCAGAAATTGTAATACTATTCATGTCTGTGTTTCTTTAGGATTGATTCTAGCTGCAACCTTCAGATGCACCCTGGTTGAAGGGTTTTTAAACACAAATAAATGCTCCAAGAACTTACATTTTATTTTTTCATCTTTACAATCACTGGGCTATATCTATTTATCTATTTGAAGTTTATTCCAATTCTACTACTCAGGAACTTACAGCACCACAGGGGAGATGGATATAAAAATTTTGCCAGAAAAAAATCTGGAAGGATTCTAAACCCTTACAGACTCACTCTTGAATGAGGCTAAATAGAGCTGAGCACATGGGTATTAGATATTGGGGGATGGGGGGTATGGAGCATACGGCTGACTATAAAACTGGGAGTTCTCTGAATTAACTATGTACAATACAGTGTTATTAAAAAAAATAAAGATGTGCTAATTGAAAGTTTACATACATACTATGAAATTCAAAAGTAACAGCGATTATTTAGAACTTGAACCAACAAAAGATATTTTTTAAGGAAGGAGTATTTGAAAATGGACAATGCTTAGACTGTTAGTACGTGGTGACAAAAAAAAAAAAGTAGACTGACTTTCAACTGGTTTTATTATTTTTTAAATTCTCTACAGACAATGGAACTCCTAACTGCCTGCACTGGGACGAACTATTGCTAATGCCCCACCCTTGCTACACCCCCACTATCAGGTCACTTTTACCTATGCTCCAACACAAAAGCCTGTGAGTTACTTTGCCCAACTCAATCCTATTTTTCTCACATACACATGCACAAAACACAGAATGGAAACTAGAATTTGGCTTATGCTTAGAACAGAATAATTTTTTTGAGACTACATAATTCGAATTCACTCTCCTTAATATGCTATCTGAAACTATAATGATCTAAAAGCAAAATAAAAAAAAAAATAAAGCTCATTCAGATTTTGAAAGCTCTGTATATGGTAAGGGTAGGTGGTACAACAGAGAAAAAGTAGCCTAAGAGACTAAGAATCTAGTCCTAGCTTTGCACGAACCAGAGATGTGGCTATGAGCACAAAAGTTTTCTTCTCTGGCCTCTCTTATCTATAGTGGACTCAAGACAGCTCACTGTCCTACAAAAGAGGAGACATTGCATGGAGTTATCTCTAAGGTTTTTTTCCAACTCTTGCAGCCTCTTTGGAAACATTTTTTAGAAATATTTTTAAACAATGATTATTTGATAAATAACTTAAAGCAATTGACAACTACCCTGCCTCAAAGAATCCCTCCCTTACTCTCCCTTATCACAGTAAATGGCAGCTTTGTTGCTCAGAAAATTTTTTATACCTCCCTACATCTAATCTATCAAAAATTCTTTGGTCTCCATATCAAAATTGTATCTATAATCTGACCATCTTCTCAGCAACTACGCTGCTACCATGTTAGTATGAGGCACTACCATCTTAATCAGGACTGCTGCAAGCTTTCTTGTTTTCACTCTATCGATTCTCCTATAATAAACCTTTCTAAATGTAAGTCACATGACACACCTGTATTCAAAATTCTCTTATGACCTCCCATATCCTTCAAAGTTAAAGCCCAAGTCTTAGAAATCATTACCTAAAAAATCCTACACAATCTAACTGGGCCCAGCCTGCCTCCTTACATAAAAACTTGCTACCACTCTGATATACTATTCCCCAATTCACTCTGCTCCAGACACAGGCCTACTTTCTCCTTCTCATGTAGACTCCCACCTCAGGACCTTTACACTTACAATTCCTTCTGACTCTCCCGATGATATCACATGATTGGCTTCTTTGCTTAATTCACGTCTGTTCAAATATCTTTCTACAAAAGATTCTATCAGTACCATGTAAAAATAGCACTCTATTCCAATCACTACATATCCCTTTATCCTGCTGTATTTGTCCTCAAAATACTACCATCTAATAGATTCATTAGTGTATTTTTATTGTTGGCTTCATCCTAATAGAATGACAGTAGGTGTTTTCTCCTTTTTGTTCACTGCTGTTTTCTCAGTACCTAGAAGAGTAACTGGTACACAGAAGGTGCTCCATAACTCAAGGAACTATTAAATAACAAACTGTTTTTGCAATTAACATGAGCTAAATACCATGAGGTTTCATTTCCCAATGGAAACATTTATATATAGAGATACAGAGTCTTCTGAATTTTATAATGATTTGGGAAGAATTGACCAAATTCCAATAGTAACTTGAACTTGCTTTTTTTAGGGTCCTAGAAAAATCTGAATTAAAACTATATTTTGTTGTAATAATTTAATTATAGTTTTATTATTTAAACTAAATAATTTCATTTATGTAGTGCTTCTTTTCTAAGATTGATTTTTAGATATATATATCCATAATTAATATTATGATTTAATACTTTTAAAGTTCTTACTATAAAAAAACTATTCTGGAATCAACTGCATAATTACATTTCCTCAGTGACCTTGTAATCTCATGAGCATTTACTCTAGACTAAACAGCCTCATTCAGCTGCCCTGTGTCTGACTGTCGATGAAAGAAGCTTGTTTGACAACTGCTTCAAGCAGAAACATATTTTTTTCCATGATTGCATAAAAAAGATTTAAAACTTACCAGACTAAAGCCAGACTAGAACTTTAAGCATAAAGGTTCATGTTAGATGTGTGAGCTGATTTCTAATTCAAATGCCAAGAAAAACAGATACTTAAAGACATTTTGCTGTCATAGTGGGGAAAAAAAGTTAATTTAGTAATATGTTCATAATTATAACCAAATATAACATATATCATATGTTTTATGCACAGACATATTGCAGTTTTTTCTGTGACTTTCCTATTTTTCCATGTTCTTTGATTTTCTGATGTCCCTAAGATTTTATAAAACTAACATTTAAACTTAGGAGGACAGCATCAAAAACAAAGAAAACATACACCTTTCCTCCATTTTTTGACAATCCATGTATAATAGGTCAACAGGTAAAGACCTTGACCAAAAAACAGAAATTTCAATGTGATTTTTAAAAATGCTTCTCCAAAATGGTAAGAAAAAAATCACTTAAACAAATAGTCAATATGATACTTAATGATTAAACACTTGAAGCGTCAAAAATAAGAAACTGCAGTTATCAGAGGTAGATATCACCAAGTTAGGAAGCTTTAGCCAAATTCAATAAAATATTTTAAAAACTGCAGTCAGAGTTAGAGCATTTAAAAGAAAAAATTCATTTTTTCAGATGATTTACTTCCAAATAAACCCCAGATACTCACCTAATAGAACAAAATTATTAGAGTTCAGTAAAGCAGCTAGATACAAAATAAAAATATATTTATGAATCAGAGGGGTGCCTGGCTTAGTCAGTTAAGCGCATGACTTTGGCTCAGGTCATGATCTCACAGTTCATGAGTTCGAGCCCTGCAATGGTTCCTGTGCTGACAGATCAAAGCCTGGAACCTGCTTTGGATTCTGTGTGTGGGTGTGTGTCTCTCTCTGCCCCTCACCCACTCAAGCTCTGTGTCTCTCTCAAAAATAAATATTTTAAAAAATTTTTTTATTTAAAAAAAGAATCAGAAAGCATAATGAAAATAATTCTATAACAGCATCACAAGTATAACAAAAATTAATTTCTAAGAGAGGTATATGAAAACTCAATAGATTTCAAATGCCCATTCTTTTCTAATCAGTTTATAAGTTTAAAGCAATTCCAAATAAAATCCCAAAAGGAGTGGTGCTTGATTGTTATCTAAGGAATGAGTTGAATGGCTATATCTTAGTTAAGCTATTCATGGGTTTCGGTTTGTCTGAATACCTGTTTCACAATATCTTATTGTAAAAATTTCCAAATGTACAGAAAACTTGAAAGAATTATACAATGATTTGCTGCTTTGGCCAACAAAGTTTACTTAGAAGAATAAATGTATAAAAATGCTAAGAATTGGGGCGCCTGGGTGGCTCAGTCGGTTAAGCGTCCAACTTCGGCTCAGGTCATGATCTCGCGGTTTGTGAGTTCAAGCCCCACATCGGGCTCTGTGCTGACAGCTCAGAGCCTGGAGCCTGCTTGGGATTCTATGTCTCCCTCTCTCTCTGCCCCTCCCCTGCTCATGCTCTGTCTCTCTCTGTCTCAAAAATAAATAAAACATTTTTTTTAAATGCTAAGAATACTTTGAAAAAGCTAAATAGCAAAGGAAGACTTGTCCCACCTGAGATAGGCAAAATTCTGAAATGGCTTACAAGATTCCCTTATGTCATTCTTGCACAACTCCTTCTCAATGAGTGAATATGATGAATTTCACTCCTGAGATTAAATTATACTGCAAAAGGGATTTTGCAGATGTAATTGAGATCTCAAACAGGTTGACTGTCAGTTAATGAAAAGGGAAATTAGGGGTGCCTGGGTGACTCAGCATCCAACTTTGACTCAGGTCACGAGCTCATGGTTTGTGGGTTCAAGCCCTACACAGTGCTCTGTACTGATAGCTCAGAGCCTGGAGCCTGCTTTGGATTCTGTCTCCCTCTCTCTGTCCCTCCGCCACTCACATTCTCTCTCTCTCTCTCTCTCTCTCTCTCTCTCTCTCTCTTTCTCTCAAAAATAAACATTAAAAAATATATAATAAGAAAAAAGGGAAAGTATCTAGGTGGGCCAAACGTAATCAGATAGGTAGCCTTTAAAAGAAAGAGGCGGGGCGCCTGGGTGGCTCAGTCGGTTAAGCGTCCGGCTTCAGCTCAGGTCATGATCTCACAGTCTGTGGGTTCAAGCCCTGTGTCAGGCTCTGTGCTGACAGCTCAGAGCCTGGAGCCTGTTTCAGATTCTATGTCTCCCTCTTCCTCTGACCCTCCCCTGTTCATGCTCTCTGTCTCTCTCTGTCTCAAAAATAAATAAATGTTAAAAAAAAATTTTTTTTTTTAAATTAAAAAAATAAAAATAAAAATAAAAATAAAAATAAAAGAAAGAGTCAAAGTGATTTTCTCTTGCTGGCATCAAAGATGAAAGCCACCATAAGTTCTACATTTGGAAGGAACCTAAGTCTGCCAATAATATGAAGAAGCTTGGAAGACAACCCCCACAAGCCTCGCTTACATGGAACCACAGCACTTGCTGACATTTGATTATAACCACGTGACACCAGAATTACTTGGTTCTGGATAACCCATGCCCAGACTACTGACTCACAGACACTGATAACGAATGAGATAAAAATGGATGTTAAATTTGCACTAATTTGATACACAGCAACAGAAAAAAAAATGCATAGCTTAATATTAAAACATATCATGAATTTAAGTTAATAACTATGTGATACTGTTAAATACCGAAACACAGATTAATGGAAAAGAAAGGGTAGCGGAGAAAAAGTCTTAGTATATTAATAAAACCCATCAGTAGAAAAAAAAAAAGTCTTATTGAATATATTGGTCTGGGCCAACTGATTTACCATGTTGAAAAAAAATAAAGATTCTTTTATAGCTCCTTACAAAAAATAAATTCCAGATGAATTAAGTAATTAGATAAAAAATTGAAGCTACACAAGTATTAGAATATAAATATATATAAAGTTCTATGTTGGTTTAGGACCTAGTAGAAGAAAAATGGAAAACTAACAGGACATCATCAATACATTTTACTGCTTAGAGATGAAAACTACTTCATATCATAAACAATGTAAGATTAAAAAATAAAATTTTAAATTTCAAGGGTTAATAGTCTTACTATACAGATGACTCATTTAAATAAATAAGGAAAACAATACTACCCCAGTAAAAAAGAAGACAAAGAATAAACAGACAACTCATGCATAGGAGGAAAAGAGGAAAAGAAATTACCAGGAGGACTGTGCCACAAATATAAAGACAGTAGTAAGATGCTAAGGAAAGCAAATGGCACATGCAATGGCACAAAAATGTGTGAGAAACAATAAGATTCTTAAGAAACACCAAGTATGAGGGGGCAGGGTATTAGGACTACAAAGACAGGAGTCAGATTGTATGGGTGATGATGAGCCACTGAAAGATATTAATGACAGAGAGACATGACCAGATTGATAATATTAAAAACTCTTCTATGACAGCAATGAAGAAGTGCTTAAGGGGCACCTGCCTGGGTGGCTCAGTCAGTTAAGTGTCCCACTTAGGCTCAGGTCATGATCTCACGGTTAGTGAGTTCAAGCCGCATATCAAGCTCTCTGTTGTCAGCCCAGGGCCTGCTTCAGATCCTCTCTCCCCCAACTCTCTGCCCTTCCCCTGCTTATGCTTTATCTCTCTCTCTCTCTCTCTCTCTCTCTCTCTCTCTCTCTCTTAAAATAAATAAATGAACATTAAAAAGAAGAAGATGAAATGCTTAAGAAGGGAAACAGGGGTGCCTGGTGGTTCAGTTGCTTAAGCCTCAGACTCTTAACTTCAGCTCAGGTAATGATCTTGCAGTTCGTGGGTTCATGCCCCATATCAGGCTCTGTGCTAGCAGTGCAGAGCCTGCTTGGGATTCTCTCTCCCCTCTCTCTCTGCCCCTCCCCTGTTCATGCTCACTCTCAGTCTCAAAATAAATAAATAAATGTAAAAAAAAAAAAAAAAAAACAAGAAGAAGGGTGACAAAGAGAGTGTTATAACAAAAAAATTGATAGAATACGTTCAATGCCTCATCTCAAAGTCTTGATATATAAAGTTCCAATTTATCAACTGGAAAAAAAAAAAACCAAACAGTTTTTAAGACCAAAAGAATGGTCATGAAAGCATCTCCAAGGTTACTGTGAAGATAGGTCTTCTATTCTAGGGACTATAACCTATCCTAGTCCCTCAAGAACAAAAACTTTTAATTGCTTTGCCAATAGTAATGATTTGTTAACAGGTCAGTTACTTTTGGTAGGTTGGTTTTATCAACATAGTCTATGGCCACACAAGAAAACAAAAGTGACAGGTATTCACAGAGATCAAACAAAAAACTTTCTAGTTAACTAACTCAATTCAATACTATTATTACTATCACAAATTTTTTCACCATTGGTTATGTAATAATAGCTAAATAAGCTTAGCATCTGATGAGGAAGGACTCAAGATATTAAACCATCAGACTTTAAATCTGTTTTGTAAAGTTATCATAACTGAGAGCACCTGGCTGGCTGGCTGAGTCAGTAGAGCATGTGACTCTTGATCTCAGGGCTATAAGTTTGAGTCCCACATTGGGTGCAGACATTACTTAAAAATAAAATCTTCAGGGACACCTGGGTGGCTCAATCGGTTGTCTCCCACTTCAGCTCAAGTCATGACCTCACAGTTCATGGGTTCGAGCCCCGCATCAGGCTCTGGGCTGACAGCTCTGAGCCTGGAGCCGGCTTCGGATTCTGTGTGTGTGTGTGTCTCTCTCTCTCTCTCTCTCTCTCTCTGCCCCTCCCCCGGTGGTACTCCCTCTCTCAAAAATTAATAAGTAAACATTAAAAAAAAATTTAATCTTTAAAAAATAAAAAATAGGGCTGCCTAGGTGGCTCAGTCTGTTGAACATCTGACTTTGGCTCAGGTCATGATCTCACAGTTCGTGGGTTCGAGCCCCACATCTGGCTCTGTCCTGACAGCTCAGAGCCTGGAACCTGCTTCGGATTCTGTGTCTCCCTCTCTCTCTCTCTGCTCCTCCCCCAACTGCACTGCACTCTCTCTCTCAAAAACTAAATAAACATTAAAAAAAAATTTTTAATAAAAAAATAAACCTAGCATAACTGACAGCACAGACGTATCAGTTGTGTTAACAGATCTTATTTAAAGATCGCATTTTATCTTATAAAACTAGTTTTATAACCTCATGAATGAAAAACTCATGTTAAATAAATCACTTCCATCTACTTAAAACAGTAGAGAGATTTGATTAAATAATTAGAAACTGAAGAATAAAACTGATAAGCACTCATAATTTATATCAGTTAAGGGAATAACTCTTCTTTGGGTGGAAGGTAGTAAAATATTAACTAGAAATCCAGTTGATTATTAAAAAGACAATCTCAGAGTGCCAATCAATGAGACTACTAGACTAACCACTAAAGCCATTGTCTAGGGAATTGCAATTAGCAGTTAAATTTTCCCAATGCTTTCTCCCACTGGCACAGAATTAATAAACAAGTTTACATATTGCCTTGAGCAAACAAGAAGAGTACTACTAGTGCAAGGTGAAATATAATTATATATTCATAATACTCTCCTGAGTGAAAATTTTTCATTTATTCTTCTTCTGCTTCTCAAATTTAACTAACTCTAAAAAAGACCCTAGTAAAAGCCACTAAAAACTTCATGGCAATGTACTTTTGATTTCATCCTTTATCAAAGTTACGTGTGAGGAAAAAAATATAATTCTTTGGAGACACAATGGCTCCCAAGACTTTATATCACTTAATTCCCAAAATATATAATTAAAATTATTTGAGGGGCACCTGGGTGGTTAAGTAGGTTAAGAGTCTGACTTCAGCTCAGGTCATGATCTCATGGCTCTTGAGTTCTAGCCCCTCATCGTGTTCTGTGCTGACAGCTCACAGCCTGGAGCCCATTTCCAGTTCTGTGTCTCCTTCTCTCTCTGACCTTTTCCTCCTCGTGCTCTGTCTGTCTCTCTCTCTCTCTCAAAAATAAACAAACATTAACAAAAATTTTTAAAAATAAAATTATTTTGAAAGAGCCTCCATCCATATTTTTGCACCAACTAAAGTGAAACTACAAAGTATACCATTCTTAACTTCACCAAGTCATACAGATTTCAAAGCAGATATAAGAAAATAGAAATAAGATAGTTAGTTTATTCTTTATTTGCCTCTAGAAGAATTGAACTTGTTCCTCTATAGGATAACGTAATATAAAATGGAAATTTTGTTGTAATAGGAAAAAAAAATAAAAAGAGTAGAAGGTAGAGGACCGGGGGAAGTTGGGGCGCCCACTGTAGTAAAGGGATACACAGGGCTTAGTAGATACAAGACATGGACAACTCTTAGGACACATGTGTAACTATTACACCTTTAGTCAACTTAAGTTTATATTGTACTCTAACAGCAGCACCTTTGAGGATACCAAATAATTCTCTGAAAAGTCATTTCACAGAAAAAATTCTTCAGTTTGTCTCTAAATGTTTCTGAAAGTTAGAGTAAGTAAAAATATATTCTTAGATTTATAAAGCTTTCTTTAATAAGAAAAAAATAAGATACATATAGCTTCAAATAATAACTACATTTAAAGAAATGAACTAATAGCATAAGAAATCAATTTAGAGTTTATTTTTGGCAAATGTTTTGTATGAGGTTATAACATCACCAAAAAGACAGCTTTTGAGCAAATCCTGGCTCCAAAAACTAAAGCGGTCTGTATGGAATTCAATCCCTTTCTCAAGGTAGAAGGCTGAAGAGCTGTGAGTGAATTCTATCTTCACAGATAAATAGTTCTATATCAAGTAAAAGTCAATGCTTCCTTAGCAATTTTGACATCACTGTTGATGACCTAGAAATTCCTGAACTACTTAGCCACAGATGGCTAAAAGAAAGTGTTATAGGGGCGCCTGCGTGGCTCAGTTGGTTAAGCATCCAACTTCAGCTTAGGTCATGATCTCACAGTTCATGGGTTTGAGCCCTGCGTCAGGCTCTGTGTTGACAGCTCAGAACCCGGAGCCTGCTTTGAATTCTGTGTTTCCCTCTCTCTCTGCCCCTCCCCTGCTAATGTTCTGTCTCTCTTTCTCTCAAAAATAAATAAAACATGGAAAAAAAAATTTTTTAAGAAAAAAAGAAAAGATTATAGTCAAGGTCTACTGACAAATACATACATGTTTATTTGTAATCAAAAAAATTTGCCTTCTTAACTGTTATGGATATAAAATATATGTATAGTCTGTTGAGAGCAGCAAAAATCTACCTTGAGAATTCTGGAACTAACTATATTATAAATAGTCAATGGCTAATGAAAGTCCCCCAACCACCACCACCAAAAAAAAAAGAAAAGAAAAGAAAAGAAAAAGAAAAAGAAAAAGAAAAAGAAAAAGAAAAAGAAAAAGAAAAAGAAAAAAAAAGTGATCCAGTCTCCTTTATTTAGGTTCAAATAAGACTGCAGGTAAGAAAAACATGGGAAAAGTACAAACACTATATGGTAATACCTTATATAAAGAACACTTACCCGGGCATTATATCGTAATTAAGGTGTCTATCCACCATGAAGATCTAACAACTGTAAACATTTATGTTCCAAATGTGAAAGCACCCAAATATATAAATCAATTAATCACAAACATAAAGAAACCCATTGATAATAATACCATAATAGTAGGGGACTTCAACACCTCACTTACAGCAATGGACAGATCATCTACACAGAAAATTAACAAGGAAACAATGGCTTCAAATGACACACTGGACCAGATGGACTTAACAGATATATTGAGAACACTTCATCCTAAAGCAACGGAATATACATTCTTCTCCAGTGCATATGGAACGTTCTCCACCCCCAACAAGTACAGAAAGATCAAGAACATATCAAGCATATTTTCAGACCACAACGCTATGAAACACGAAATCAACCACAATAAAAAAAAAGTTGGAAAGATAACAAATACTTGGAGGCTAAAGAACATCCTACTAAAGAATGAATGGGCTAACCAAGAAGTTAAAAAGGAAATTAAAAAGTACACGGAAGCCAATGAAAATGGTAACACCGCATCCCAAAACCTCTGGGATGCAGCAAAGGTGGTCATAAGAGGGGAATGTATAGCAATCCAGGCCTTCCTAAAGAAGGAAGAAAGATCTCAGATACACAACCTAACCTTATACCTTAAAGAGCTGGAAAAAGAATAGTAAATAAAACCCCAAACCAGCAGAAGACAGGAAATAATACAGATTAGAGCAGAAATTAATGTTATCAAAACCAAAAAAACCAGAACAGATCAATGAAACCAGAAGCTGGTCCTTTGAAAGAGTTAATAAAATTGATAAACCACTAGCCAGTTTGATCAAAAAGAAAAAGGAAAGGACCCAAATAAATAAAATCAAGAATGAAACAGGACAGATCACAACCAACACAGAAATAAAAACAATAATAAGAGAATATTATGAGCAATTATATGCCAATAAAATGGAAAATCTGGAAGAAATGGACAAATTCCTAGAAACATATGATCTACCAAAACTGAAACAGTAAGAAATAGAAAATTGGAACAGACCCATAATCAGTAAAGAAATCGAATTAGTAACCAAAAATCTCCCAAAAAAGCAAGAGTACAGAGCCAGATAGCTTTCCAGGGGAATTCTACCAAACATTTAAGGAAGAGTTAACACCTATTCTCTTGAAGCTGTTCCAAAAAATAGAAATGGAAGGAAAACTTCCAAACTCTTTCTATGAAGCCAGCATTACCTTGATTCCACAACCAAAGACCCCACTAAAAAGGAGAACTATAGACCAATTTCCCTGATGAATACGGATGCAAAAAAAGATATTAGCAAACCAGATCCAACAATACATTAAAAAAATTATTCACCACGACCAAGTGGGACTTATACCTGGGATGCAAGGCTGGTTCAATATCTGCAAAACAATCAATGTGATTCATCACATCAATAAAAGAAAGGACAAGAACCACATGATCCTCTCAATAGATTCAGAGAAAGCATTTGACATACAGCATCCTTTCTTGAGAAAAACCCTTAAGAAAGTAGGGATAGAAGATATCTCGAGATCATAAAAGCCATATATGAAAGACCCAAAGCTAATATTATCCTCAATGGGGAAAACTGAGAGCTTTCCCCCTAAGGTCAGGAACAAGACAGGGATCTCCACTCTCACCACTGTTATTCAACAAAGTATTGGAAGTCTTAGCCTCAGCAATCAGACAACACAAAGAAATAAAAAGCATCCAAATCAGCTAGGAGGAGGTCAAACTTTCACTCTTCACAGATGAAATGATACTCTATATGGAAAACCCAAAAGATTCCACCAAAAAACTGCTAGAACTGATCCATGAATTCAGCAAAGTACCAGGATATAAAATCAATGCACAGAAATCAGTTGCATTCCCATACACCAACAATCAGAAAAAGAAATAAAGGAATTGATCCCACTTACAATTGCACCAAGAACCAGAAAATACCTAGGAATAAATCTAACCAAAGAGGTGAAAAATCTATACACTGAAAACTATGGAAAGTTTATGAAAGAAATTGAATAAGACACACAAAAAAGGAAAAATATTCCATGCTCCTGGATAGGAAGAACAAATATTGTTAAAATGTCAGTACTACCCAAAGCAATCTATGTATTCAATGTAATGCTTGTCAAAATAACACCAGCATTCTTCACAGAGCTAGAACAAACAATCTTAAAATTTGTATGGGACCAGAAAAGACCCCGAATAGCCAAAGCAATCTTGAAAAAGAAAACCAAAGCAGGAGGCATCACAATCCCGGACTTTAAGCTGTATTACAAAGCTGTAATCATCAAGACAGTATGGTACTGGCACAAAAACAGACATTCGGATCAATGGAACAGAATAGAGAACCCAGAAATGGACTCACAAACACATGGCCAACTAATCTTTGACAAAGCAGGAAAAAATATTCAATGGAATAAAGACAGTCTCTTAAGCAAGAGGTGCTGGGAAAATTGGACAGCGACATGCAGAACAATGAACCTGGACCACTTTCTTACACCACACACAAAAATAAACTCAAAATGAATGAAAGACTTAAATGTAAGACAGGAAGCAAAATCCTCAAGGAGACAGCAGGCAAAAATCTCTTTGACCTTGGCTGCAGCAACTTCTTAACATGTCTCTGGACACAAGGGAAACACAAGCAAAAATGAACTATTGGGACTTCATCAAAATAAAAAGCTTCTGCACGGTGAAGGAAACAACCAGCAAAACTAAAAGGCAACCAATGGAATGGGAAATGACATTTGCAAATGACATATCAGATAAAGGGTTAGTATCCAAAATCTATAGAGAACTTATCAAACTCAACACCCAAAAACAAGCCAGTGAAGAAATGGCCAAAAGACATGAATAGATGCTTCTCCAAAGAAGACATCCAGATGGCTAACCGACACATGAAAAAAATGCTCAACATCACTCATCATCAGGGAAATACAAATCAAAACCACAATGAGATACTACCTCACACCTGTCAGAATGGCTAACATTAACAACTCAAGCAACAACAGATGTTGGTGAGGATGCAGAGAAAGAGGATCTCTTTTGCACTGCTGGTGAGAATGCAAACTGGTACAGCCACTCTGGAAAACAGTATGGAGGTTCCTCAAAAAACTAAAAATATAACTACCCTATGACCCAGCAATTGCACTAGTAGGTATTTACCCAAGGGATACAGGTATGCTGTTTCAAAGGGGCACATACACCCCATGTTTATAGCAGCACTATCGACAATAGCCAAAGTATGGAAAGAGCCCAAATGTCCATCAGTGGATGAATGGGTAAAGAAGATGTGGTATGTATATACAATGGAGTATTACTCAGCAATCAGAAAGAATGAAATCTTGCCATTTAAAACTATGTGGATGGAGCTGGAGGGTATTATGCTAAGCAAAATTCATCAGAAAAAGACAAATACAACTTCACTCGTAAGAGGACTTTAAGATACAAAACAGATGAACATAAGGGAAGGGAAGCAAAAATAACATAAAAACAGGGAGGGAGGACAAAAACATAAGAGACTCTTAAATATGGAGAACAGAGGGTTACTGGAGGGGATGTGGGAGGGGGGATGGGCTAAATGGGTAAGGGGCATTAAGAATCTACTCCTGAAATGACTGTTACACTATATGCAAACTGACTTGGATGTAAATTTTAAAAAATAAAATTAAAAAAAAATTTTTTTAAAAGAACACTTACCCCACATTTTAAAATCTAAATCATAATGACAAAGACAAAATGAGATCAAAAAGGGTTCCAAACAATAAGTTTACTAAATTTAACAATTTACTCAAAACAAAGAGAAAAAGCAGTTAATTAAGCTACATCTATTTTACACAGATTTCTAATGGGGTTAGTTAAATATACACATGTGTATATATAGCAGCAGCACCAAAAATAACACATTATAAGAGGAAGATGAGGATATTCCACTGCAGAAACCCAGTAAGAATCGGCAAAAATAAAACACTAAATGCTAGAGGTAATGAACTTTAAGAAAAAAAACAAAAAAAAAACCAAAAAACAAAAACAGCCAGAACTCAGCTGCTGGGAAAGGCAAAGGTTGGCTGCCACTGGGGGAGAAGTAGAAAACCTATGGCCACCCTCCTCAACTCTGTGGTGACACAGGGAAAAGCCTTCAAACACTGAGGAAAGGCAGAAAACCCATTTGTACCTGTGCTACCACAATGATGCAAAGCAGGGATTGGGGGAGGAAGAGAAAACTGCCTTACACCCAAGACTTCCCATCCCTATCAACACCTACTGTTTAGTTGTGGAGCTGGGAAAGGAATAGCTAACACACCTGCACTCTGAAATAAAAGATAAAAGTTGTTTGCCTCAGGAAAGAGATAGGTACACCAAGAAAGCATCACTCTGAGGTTCCAGCAAATAAGACCTCTTGAGGCTAAAGTTAGAACAGCAGAACTAAGAAACCCCCTTGTTTCCACCACAAAACTTATTCCAAGTAAAGAGAAGAAGTAGTCTATTGCTGGGGAGAGAGAACCCAAGAGAGAATTCCTATGGGGCTCGGGCTGGCAGCACCTGCTGAGAGCTAAGAGTGGAGCAAGAAGACTGAAAAGATCCTTCCAGCACCCCAGGCCTCATACTAGGCACGAAGTGGCAACAGACTATAACTGGAAGAATATGAAGCCTATCAACATCAACTGAATCAACAATAAAACCCAAACTAAGATCAAACTACAGACTTAATGCTTAACTCCCTACACTAATGCCTTGGCAGAAGAACAGGACATAAATATTTTCAGGCATAAATATTATTTATCTCAGTCTCTGTTCTGTCACACAGATTATCCAATATTCAAACAGGAATTACAATAAACACAAGAAAGCAGGAAAAACAAATCTATCATCACGACATAAAATAAAATAGTCAACAGAACCAAACCCAGAGATGTTGGAACTATCAAAGAGGCACTTTAAAGTAACATGATTACTAAGTTAAAGGATCTAGTGAAAAAGGTAGAGAACATGTAGAAACAGAGGATTTCAGAAAAGAGGTGAAAATTATAAAAAGGAATGTTATGGAAATACTAGTTATGAAAATAGCAAGATGAGAAAGAAATCCTTTAATGAGAAAAAGAAATCTGTGAAGAATAAATGGTTGAGATATTTACAAAAGAAAAACAACAAATTATAAATCCAGAAAGTACAGAGAAACTTGGAAAGCTCAGAGAAACTGTATTTTTACATATAACGGTCAGTTCCTTGTAGGAAACATATAGTAAATCTTGGGTTTAACGCAATCTGACAATCTCTGCTTATTATGTGGAATATTTAGACCCGTGCTATCCAATATGGGAGCCACTAGCTATACATCATTATTTAAACTAAACTGAATTAGGGGTGCCTGGGTGGCTCAGTTGGTTAAGCGTCCAACTTTGGCTCAGGTCATGATCTCACAGTTCGTGGGTCTGAGTCCCGCCTCAGACTCTGTGCTGACACAGCTGGCTCGAGCCTGGAGCCTGCTTCGGATTCTGTGTCTTCCTCTCTCTCTCTCTCTCTCTCTCTCTCTCTCTCTCTCTGCCCCTCCCCTGTTGGTGCTCTGTCTCTCTGTCGCTCTCTCAAAAAGAAATAAACATTAAAAATAAATAAATAAACAAACAAACTGAATTAAAATTTAAAATTCAATTCTTCAACTGCGCTAAGACACATTCAAGTGCTCAGTAGAAATATGAAACTGAGAACTTCTATTTTGGGCAACAGAGACATAATATTTCTATCACATCAGAAAGTTGTATTGGATAGCACTGTTTTAGGTCATTTAAAAAGATGTTTTTTAATGTGTATTTATTCTTGAGAGAGAGAGAGAGAGAGAGAGAGAGAGAGAGCGAGCACACACACACAAAAGACCATGGACAGGAGAGGGGGCAGAGAGAGAGAGGGAGACACAGAAATCCGAAGCAGGCTCCAGGCTCTGAGCTGTCTGCACAGAGCCTGAAGCGGGGCTCAAACCCATGAACCATAAGATCATGACCTGACCCAAAGTCAGATGCTTAACTGACTGAGCCACCTAGGTGCCCCCTAGATCATTTATATGTAATGCAATTACAGACATAGTTAAGACTAAATCCACTACTATGCTGTTTCCTAATTGTATCATATCTTTATTTTTTGCCACCCTCTTTTCCTGTGCTCCTCTTCATTAATGAAGTATTTTTATGATCTCATTATTTTCTCTGCTAGTGACTTACTGACTATCCCTCTTTTTTTTCTAACATTTTTAGTATTGCTGTAGGGTTTATATTAAACATCTTTAGCTTATCACAATCTATCTCCAGATACTCTTATACCACTTCGTGTAAACTGTAAGAACATTACAGCAATAGTTTTTCTCTCTTCCTATCCTTTGTACTGTTTTCTTTTTTTTTTATTTTATTTTATTTTATTTTTGGGACAGAGAGAGACAGAGCATGAACGGGGGAGGGGCAGAGAGAGAGGGAGACACAGAATCGGAAGCAGGCTCCAGGCTCTGAGCCATCAGCCCAGAGCCTGACGCGGGGCTCGAACTCACGGACCGCGAGATTGTGACCTGGCTGAAGTCGGACGCTTAACCGACTGCGCCACCCAGGCGCCCCTCCTTTGTACTGTTTTCATCCATTTCACTTGTATTCTCATTATGCATGCCTACTTCCATAATCTTTCAAATGTAATTTTGATGACAAAACTATTGGAAAATGCAAACCCCTGTAACAAAGGAGTATTACTTTACACACTTTGTTGTCACTAACATTAAAAATAAAGATTTTTTAAAAATTTATTTTGAGATCTAGAATTCTGGCACTTGCTAACCCAATAAAAGATAAGAAACCAACATCTTTATCACTAACTTTTTACATCATGAAACCTATTATTGTCTGTCTCAAGCTTCAATTTTGGCCAATTATTTGACAAATTTATCTTAAACTCAAAAGGGGTTTAGGTTTTGTTTCACATCCCTTTGGCTTCATGTATGGAAGATGTAGGACCTTAAGAGAATACAGAACTAAAGAAAATATTAAGATCTACTAAATAGCAGATTAGTAAATTATCTACCATTTTAATAGTAATTTGACCTGAGAGCCTCCAGTTTCATATGTAAAATACTATGCGTCACATTCAAGATTTTGGTTTTGAAGATACATGTAGGGATTTTTTTTGTTTTTTCTGTTTTGGTTTGTTTTGTTTTGTTTTTTTTTTTGTATGTAGGTTTTATAATCTGTTTCATCTATCTTGTTTTTGCTTTTTGGGTCTTTTTTTTTTTTTTTTTAGAGAGAGAGGGAGAGCACAAGCAAGGGAGAGGGGAGAGGGGTAGAGACAGGCACAGAGAGAGAGAGAGACAGAGAGAATGAAGGAGGAGGAGGGAGGTGGGGGAATCTTAAGCAGGCTCCACACTCAGCACAGATTAAGACGCGGGGCTCAATCCCACAACCCTGGGATCAGGACCTGAGCCGAAATCCAGAGTCGGAGGCTGAACTGACTGACCCACCCAGGCGACTGGAGGGGGTCTTCTTTTTTAATTACTTTTTAATCACCTGGTGTCACTGAACCTATTACTTTATTTTCACATTACATTCTTTTTTTTTTTTTTTAATGTTTGTTTATTTTCAAGAGAGGGAGAGAGAGAGAGCACAAGTTGGAGAGGGGAAGATAGAGACAGACACAGAATCCAAAGCAGGCTCCAGGCTCAGCTGTCAGTGCAAAACCCAAAATGGAGCTCAAACCCATGAACTGTAAGATCATGACCTGAGCCAAAGATGGACATTTAATCGAATGACCACCCAGGCTCCCCTCACATTATATTCTTTACACTATTTTATTTTGTTAAGAAGCAATGGTTTCTGAGTCTTCTTTTCATTCAAAAGTTTAGGTTGAGAAACCAGACCAGGACATGGATTTGTTCCATCCAACAAAGTCTGTACTTACACTTTTCAAGTATATTGTAGATACCCACCTGGTTCACTGACACAGACTATGATCATCTCCATCACTCAAAAGAGTCACAATCCCAGGTTCATTTCCAAAACAGATGCATATAGTATGGCTTTTGAGCCAGTGGGCCATCCCTACATTATACCTTTTGACTAAATATATTTTGTGGCTCATTTCTCATAAATATACTTATGCTGTAAACAACAGACAATGAGTAAATCTACTCTTTTTCATGGCAAGGTCACAACTCTCATATTTTTACTAACGACTAAATTAAGCCCCTATTTCTAAAAAAAAAAAAAATACACAGTGAGCTGAAAATGAACAGCTACTTCAGTATGACTGCCAACGACATCACTAAAAAGAGAACTAATATAATCCAATCTTAACTCAAAAGACCTAATAAAACCACAGAAAAAATAATGTGTACCTTTAGTATTAAGAACCATTCATTTTTTGCAGAAGAGTACAGTTCCATAAATTCAAAATCTAAAAAATGTTTTAAAGCGTAATTTAAAAATAGTACCAACAGTGAAGCCCTAAAATCAGCTCCTCAATGAGAAGTTCTTAGACACTTACCCAAGTCTTCCCAGCATCTCAAGCTCAGGAACTTGTGGTCCACATGTCTCTATCTGCAGTGGTTGGTATTCATATAGAGCTTCTTCAAGCTTTTGAATAGGTGCTAATGAAATATGCTGACCCTGTTAGAAAAATGAATTAGAGCAATATCTTTTAATATTATTTTCATATTACTATTTATCTGTAGACTAAATTCCTTACTTTAAAAATATTATCTATTAACTCTGCTATTTCATGGGTACAATTCATTATATTACTGAAACCCACATTATATAATTAACATATGGTAATTGACATGATTTAAAAGAAGAAAACCAAATCCATCATTAAATTCAAATTTAGCATTGGGACTCCAGGGTGACTTGGTCAGCTGAGCGTCCAACTCTTGATTTTGGCTCAGGTCATGATCTCAGAGTTCTCCTGTGCTGAGCAGCTGGAGCCTGCCTGGGATTTTCTCGGTCTCTCTCTCTCTCTGTCCCTCCCCCGCTTGCACATGCTGCATGCGCACTCTCTCTCTCTCTCTCTCTCAAAAAAATAAAATGGGTGATGGGCATTGAGGAGGGCACTTGTTGGAATGAGCACTGGGTGTTGTACATAAGCCAATCTGACTATAAATTATATTTACATAGATAAAAATTAAAAAAAGTTAAAAATAATAATAAATTCAAATTTAGCCTTAAAGAGTATATATCTATTCACTATCAATGGTAGAATTCTGCACATGTATAAGTGCAGTCCATCCTCATATTTTCCTATTTTTATGATACAGCTTTGACAATTTTGGTACTCAGTGTTTTACTGAAAGCCCTAATTAGGCAAGAACACTAATTAAATTATTCCCCACAAAATTTTGCCACATAAATTTCTACTCTCTTAAGTCTTTAAAATGAAATAAAAAACTTACTTACCAAATGTGTGGATATGATAGTTACTTATACCTCCCGCCCCCACAAACACACACATAGAGAGAATTCTGTAGTAAAAACTAAGTTGAATGAAACATCCAGGATATTTCTGAAAAGAAATAACTACTAACTAAAATAAAAGGACTGTATTTAATTACAAGCATACAAAATTAAAGACCACTGAGCTATATAAATCATTACATTGAGATTTATCATACATTTGAACATAGATTCTAATTTTTAAAAATCCCTATTTTTTTATATAGTCCATGTTTTCAGATTCTAACTCTAGTTATTTTTTCTTTGTATAGTTCTCAACAACTTAATTCCTAGCTTTTTAATAAAAATGAGCTCTTGCAGTTATTAATCCCACCATATTCTAGTTTATAGTTTAGTTCTGTTGTTACCTCCCTTAGTTTCCTTTATTTTTCTCCTAAGTTACTAAGTTGGATACACAGTACATTTCTCTTTTATTTGAAAAAAAAAAAAAAAGTAAAAACTATGACTTAAAAGTGATAAAGTGCAACTGAGGCAGTGAGAAACAACCACTGAAGACATCTGCATGTGACCTGTGGTTTTTCTTTTCAACAAAGTTTAATCCCATGTAGCATCACCCTAGTTAGTTTACTGTCAGGTATTAATAACTTCTTTGACAATGTAACCTCAAAAGTTCTTCCCCAAACACTGGCAAAGGACTCAAACTGCCATTTAGCATATAAAAAGACGCTTAACATTTCTAGTCATTAAGGAAATGCAAATCAAAACCACAATGATATACCATGTAACACCCATGGCTATTAAGGATGGCTATTATCCAAAACAAATAAAACCACAGAAAATAACAAGTTTTGTCAAAGATGTAAATAAATTGGAACTCTTGTGCATTGCTGGTAGGAAAGTAAAATGGCACACCCACTACGGAAAACAGAATGTTGATTCCTCAAAATATTAAATATAGAATTATCATATAAGACAACAAAATTCCATTATTGACTATATACACAAAAGCAGTGAAAGCAGGAACTCGAACAAATATTTGTACACCAATGTTCATAGCATCATTATTGACAATAGCCAAAAGGTAGAAGCAACCCACGTGTCCATTGATGGATGAATAAATAAACGGAATGTAGCATATACACACAATGGAATATTATTCAGCCTTAAAAAGTTAAAAACGTTGACACATGTTAAAACGTGAATGAATCTTAAAAACATTATGCTAAGTAAAATAAGCCAGTTACAGGGGCGCTTACGTGGCTCAGTCAAACATCCAACTCTTGACTTTCAGCTCAGGTCATGATCTCACAGTTTGGGAGTTCGAGCCCCACACCAGGCTCTGTGCTGATAGCATGGAGCCTGCTTAGGATTCTGTCTCCCTCTCTCTTTGCCCCTCCCTTGCTTGTTCTCTGTCTTTCAAAATAAATAAAAATAAACTAGAAAAGGGGCGCCTGGGTGGCTCAGTCGGTTGAGCGTCCGACTTTGGCTCAGGTCACGATCTCGCGGTCCATGAGTTTGAGCCCCATGTCAGGCTCTGGGCTGATGGCTCAGAGACTGGAGCCTGCTTCCGATTCTGTGTCTCCCTCTTTCTCTGCCCCTCCCCTGTTCATGCTCTGTCTCTCTCTGTCTCAAAAATAAATAAATGTTAAAAAAAAATTAAAAAAAAAATAAACTGGAAAAGAAGAAGAAGGAGAAGGAGAAGGAGAAGGAGAAGGAGAAGGAGAAGAAGAAGAAGAAGAAGAAGAAGAAGAAGAAGAAGAAGAAGAAAGAAGAAGCCAGTTACAAAAGGACAAACACTGTATGATTCTAATTACCTGAGATTCCTAGAGTAGTCAAATTCATAGAGACAGAAAGTAGAATGGTGGCTGCCAGAAGCTAGGGTGAGGCAGGAAGGAGACAGGATGTTAGTATTTAATAGGTACAGAAGTTTTAGTTGGAGAAGATTGAAAAAGTCTGGAGATGGATGCACTACAATATGAATGTACTTAATATCAATAACCATATACTTAAAAGGAGTTAAAATGGTAAAGTTTATGTCGTGCATATTTTACCATAATTTTTAAAAATGGGTTTTAGATATTCTGATTTACTCATTTACCTGGCTAGAATAATACACAGGAAAAAAAGAAGTGAAATACCTAGAAAACTTTGTTAACATTATTTTAACCCTTAACCTCCATATGTTTCAGAGCCTTTCTAAGTAAACATGAAACTGTCAAGCGAAATCTTTTACTATCTCACAGTAATCCAATCTCTGAATAATGAATCTAAGTACAGGGGGTTACACAGGTTAAGAAGAGGATTGCCCAAGTGGAACATTTTAAGTGGCATTTTGACATTCCTGTTTCAAAGTGTCTTCTTCATAACCTGCCAAGTACTAAATTCCCCTGCCATCTGATACAAAAAGTCCAGTATTAACGTCACAATGTTAGGTTAGGAGGGGAAAAAAAAAAAGAAAGAAAAAGAAAACTGTAAGAATTAAAGAAGGAACCTATTATAGTTCCACTAACATAGTAACGCAGATTACTTTATTACTCTCATTTTCATTTTATGAATCAGTGTAATGCCCAGAAAAGATGATACAGAATGGGTATTTTCAAGAGCTAGAACACTTTCCAGAAAAAAATAATATTCAAAAGAGACAGGCTCTCTTAAGTCATTACAGTTGGAAACATACTTAATCATTCACTAAATACCAGCAATAAAGCCCAAGTTACAAAAGTTATGAAATCATATAATCTAAAATCTTCTCTGCAAGTTGGTAGGCACATGAAAGATCAACCGGTAATATTAACAGTTAACATTATTTACTTGGTGCCAGGCACTGGCCTAAGGGTTTTGCTTTGTTTTTAGTTTTTTAATGTTTATTTATATTTGAAAGAGCAAGAGAGAGAGACAGAGAGGGAGTAGGGGAAGGGCAGAGAGAGAGAGACGGAGACCCAGAATCTAAAGCATGTTCCAGGCTCTGAGCTGTCAGCACAGAGCTGGACGTGTGGCTTCAACTTCAAACAGCAAGATCATGACCTGAGTCCAAGCTGGCCACTTAGCCATCCAGGTGACCATAAGGGCTTTTTTTAATGCACTATTTCATTAGTATTCACAATAGTTCTAGGAGATAAATACTATTATTCCTACTTTACAGATAAGAAACAGGGGTTTAGATATGTGACTTAGCAAGGTCACACAGTATTAATGACAGATTGAGTATCAGAAGCCAATCCTGTCAGATTCTAAAGCCTATGTTCTTTTCCCCTAACTACCTTATTTTATGAATAAAAAAGCTAAAATATAAATTTTCCTAAAGTCACATAGTAAGAGTCAAATCTCCTAATTCCTATCTCATATGGGTTCTACCATACAACACTACCTTTTAATATCTTATTTTTAGACAATATAATCATGGTTGCTCAATTTAAAAGTTTGATATTAATAAGTAAATCCTAGATAGTTAAAAATAAATTTTACTACAAATCCTAATAAATGAAATATGGTCGAAATAACACAGGGTCAAAGAGGATTCTTTTTAATTATGCGATTTAGAGAACAATAAATGTTACTCTGTGATAATTCTGTTTACCATGAGAATGAAAAAACAAAATTCATAAATGATGTACAACTTAACCTTGTAATGTTCAACCAATCTTTCCCCAAAAATACTTGGTGTGAGATAGATGCCAAGTTTCTCAGATCTAAAGCTGGAAGAATTTACAGGACAAATCGTGGACATAATTAAAATTAAAATTAAAATTAAAATTAAAATTAAAATTAAGTCACCAACAGAGAAAATGTCTTAGCAAGTCCTACAAGGAAAGTGTTGGGGTTTTTTTAAGTGACTGGAGGCAAAAAAGTCTCGAAAAGTTTGGATGCAAAATGGTAACTGAACGTGATATTTCCACCAAAACAGTTATGATATGACTCTAAATTATCAGATTAAGGAAATCAAACTATATGAAGCTCCAGGGATACATCACATCTGAATTAACAGACATTTCATCAAAGAAGATACACAAATGGCTAATACATACGTGAAAAGATGGTCAACATCATTAATCTTTAAGAAAAATGCAAATTACAACCACAATGAAATACTACTTCATAGTTACTAGATTTGGTATAATCGAAAGGATAGATAATAAAAAGTTTTACTGAGGATGTGAAGAAACCGGATCCTTTCACACATTGCTAAGGAGAGTGTATACTGGTGCCACCCCTTTGGAAGTGAGTTTAGCATTTTTTCTTCAGTTTACAAATAATGTACTTTGACTTAGTATTAGTAATACTAATAGGTAATAATAATAGGTATCCAGTCAAGAGAAATGAAAACATATAACCACACAAAGACACAAGATATTCCTAGCATCATTACTCACAGTAGCCAAATAGTGGAAATAATCTACATGTCCATAAACTGGTGAATGAGTTAGAAAATGAGGTACATTCATATGATATAAAAATTAACTCACAATATTAATAAAATATGCTGAATGCTATCCAGCAACAAAAAAGAATAAAATATTGATACATGCTGCAACATAAATGAACTTCAAAAACATTATGCTAAGTGAAAGAAACCAGGCAAATGACTATATGTTGTACAATTCTACTTACATGAAATGTCCAAAAAAGGTAAAATTACAGAAACTGGTAAAAATCTACAGAAAGTAGATTAATGACTGAGGGCGACTACGAGTGTGAATTTAGAATAACTGCAAATAAATACAAAAATCAGTTGAACTGTACATTTAAAATGAATCACTGGTGGGGGGCACCTGGGTGGCTCATTCCATTAAGCATCTCACTGTTGATCTCACTGGCATGAGACCTCATGATCGGGCTCCACACAGGGCATGAAACCTGCTTAAAATTCTCCCTCCCTCTGCTCCTCCCCCACTCATGCTCTCTCTCAATAAGAAAAAAAGATGGTGGTTCAAATCAGTTCAACATTGTTGACTACAAAATATCCAAGTAGAAATTATCAGTAAAGGCAGCTAAAAATACAAAACAAACCCAAGAGAAATTCTGCTATCTTTCTCATCAAAGCGATGGACAAGTCATGAGAATAAATAAGATTTGGGGGAGGCAAATGTCTTGAAAAACACCCACATTAAGTAATCAAGTACATTTTGCCAACTTTCAAGTGTACAACACGAAACTGGGGCCTTTCCAACTTTTGTTGTTGTTGTCGTATAAATAATAAATAAATGAGGCATGGAGGGTAAAAATGTAGTGAGAAGAGCCACAGTGAATTATATGACCTAAGGTAACATCCACTACACTCAGGGGGAAAAACCCATGCAAATCTACATTCAATAGCATAAGTAATGTTTTTACTCCCCTAGAATGTAACAAAATGGAGCCCCTGTTTCTCTTCTAAGATATACCTGAGAGCCCTATATCATATTTCAATCATTTGCCAAAAATATAAGCACACATGGAACGATTTTCAAAAATTCAGCTTATTCCCATTCAGAAAAATATACAAACATTTGAAAAGCGATGCTGACCAAGGTAATTATACATGGCTGTAACTTAAGTATTAATTTGAAATATATTCTTTAACTTTTCTTACTTAGAAAATTTCAAGTCTATTATGAAAATAGTTTACACTTTACTAAAACTTAACTGTTAGATCATCTATACATTACAAATATTATCATTATGCTTTCTCCTAAAATAAAGGAACAGTATAGACTACCTTTTGTGCTAACTCCAAAATCAAGATTTCATTCCAAATGAAAAGTTACTATGCTCTAGATTTCTGGAATCCATTCAAAAAGAAAAGAAATTAACTCTGAAAACAATTTTTACTTTAAGGAACTTCTGGTCATTATGTTAAAAGAGACACACACACACACTTTTACAATGCAGCAACCATTTAGAATAACATCACTAAAGAAAATATATTATTTTCTAAGAAAAATAACAGCAACAGACATAGTTCATTAGTAATCATTAGTATATAGGTTCCTGAAATAAGCAATAATAAAAATACTAAAAAACATAGGAGTGCACTTGTCATGATGCGTGAATTGTTAACTCACTATATCATACACCTGAAACTAATATAACACTGGATGTTAACTGGAATTAAAATAGAAACTTTAAAAAATACTAAAAATGAGAATACCCTTTCCTATAAACCAATATACAATTTTCTGCTAAGTACCATAGAAGAGGTATTCATTAAGTATTAGCAACTTAGTATGATAGGTTAAATGATTCTGAAAAGCCTTTAACACAATTTTAAGAACTCTCTTAATTTTTCTGTCTTGCTTAAATGACTTACTTGCCAGGCTAGCCTCATCTTCACCATATTTGCTAATAAACCCAGTAAGCTTGATAAACTCTGAATAATTAGCTGTTTAACATCTGTCTCCCCCTTTAGACCATAAGGGCCTATGTTCACTGCCATGTCTACAGCACACGGCATGGCAACAAAGAGCTACTCAATATTTTGTTGGATGAATGAATAAAAGGGCATGTGAACAGTCATATGGTATAGTAATATGAACACTAGGAAAACTAAGAGAAGTCAGGTGTCCATATTCTATAAATTTAAGAATGCTCTCACTAAGCATAAACAATTGAAATTTTGTTAATCACATATACTATGAAGTTACATAAGCAATACATCTTTACCTTTCCACACCTTAATATTGTTTTCTTTCACTTATTCATTCTAGAGTCTGTGGATGCTTTTTATCCCTGGGCTGGAAATGTGCCTCCTAGCCACTTAAGAACTCATTTTAACAAAATTTCAGAGGTTATTGTCGTATCCTGTTGCAATCATCATTCATTCACATAACAAATACTGAATACTAATTATATGTCCAAAATTAAAAAGTACAGCAGTAAACAAAACAGATGTAAGTCCTGCACTCAGGTAGCTTACATTCTAGTAACTTTTCAATGAGATTGTGCCTTCTACTTTTAAGTCTCTGAATCATCTAAATGCAAAAAAAAAACACAAAAAACAAAAAACAAAACCACAAAGAAAAAAAGAATACAATGACAGTGATGTTTGTTTTCATAAACTGAGTCCTTTCACATATTAAATTTATCAAATCCTATAGAATGTGTCACACTGCTCAAGGGAATTAAAAACCAGAATATTTCAGTATTCTCAGAGCATTAAACCACTACAATTCTGGTTATAATTTCTAGAGAAAATATCTGTAGGAGACTTCCCAGAAAATCATTTTTTTTCTGAAATACTGTTTCTATGTTGGTAAATGTCCTAATAACTTAAATGTGTATGTGCACATATGTGCATATGTTTTCCATTTGTGTATATATACATATGCATTTGTATATGGATGTAGATCTATTTTTTAATTATGTGGTGGGTGGGTGTGTACTCACAGAATTTTATAATGGCATAGAGAATACTTAAAGAATATGCCTGGCACTGCTTTCAAGCTGCTCCTTCTAATAATATTTTTTTGGTAATTCAGTTGCTTTTCATTTTTTTGAGTAGCAAGCAGAGCAATTTTTATACTATGCTGTTCTGATCACTCTAGGGTGATATTAGCTTGTCATCACCACAACAGCTGCACAGTAATAACTTCCTGGTAGCACATAATTTCATGGTAAGTACAATTCATTTTCCCCCATAGATATGTCTTTCTCTAATTTCTTTCAAAATGTACAATAAACAGTATTAAGGCCAATAAGGAACAGGACCCTGCATGGTAAGAAATAATTATATATTCATATATAAATATACATGGGGGGGACTGCCTCCAAACTAAAATGAACTGAGGTGATGCAACTTCTTTCAGTTTCATTGTCATATCTAAAATGGGATGGGGTGGGGTGAGGGGGTGAACTGGGGGTTGGACTAGATGTTCTTCCAGGTCTAACCTGCTATGATTTCATAACCACTAAGTGGAAATAAACCACTACCTCATAATGTATCATAAAAATAAAAAGAATTTTCCCCAAATTTAATGTAAAATAATTTGATTCTAAATATACCAGAGAAACAGCCAGTGGAAAAAAACAAGCATGAATCCCAATTCTCAAGTCTCTACTAGAATCAGGAGACTACAATCCCTTTCTGAATGCATGCTTTGTAATGAGCAGAATATAACTTTTTCTAAAAATTATTATGGTTTGCTCTTTTAAGCATTCTAATGCTGGATTATTCCCACAAATCAGCCTGTCTGAGCATTCCTTGTCTTTTAAAGTATGGTGCCTAGTAGTTAAATTAGCATTTTTTCCCCAAAATTTTCCTTCTCAAAAAAAGCAGGCTTTTCCAGAGTATGAAAGAAGTTTCATCCTGAATACACTAGGAATAACACCATTGTTTTTTAGTTCTTTAGTGATGATCAGTTCCTTTCAAATATGTAAGACATGCTTTAAAACATTAAAGAAGAATTTCTATATCTAGCTAGGCTTAAGCTTCTTGTTCATCACTGGAAAGCAAATGGTCCTAAAAAAGCTACATCCTTACTTGGCGAAGCCAAGTCTCCAAAACAATTTCTGTCACACTGGCTCCGGAAACTTCATCACAATCTGTTCACTACAGTGGAATTACTTTAAGGCTTTGTTAACTAAAGTCATTTGCAATCCCCTCACTACAACATACAGTACTTAGTGTTCAAATTACCACACAGAAAAACGTCCTTTAATAATGTAAATTCTACAGGCGCCTGGGTGGCTCAGTCAGTTAAGCATACGACTCTTGATTTCGGCTCAGGTCATGATCTCATGGTTCCTGAGTTCAAGTCCCACATCAGGCTCTGCACTGACAACACAGAGCCTGCTTGGGATTCTCTCTCTCTGTCTCTCTCTCTCTCTCTCTCTCTCTCTCTCTCCCTCTCTCTCTCCCTCTCCCTCTCCCTCTCTCTCTGCCCCTCCCCTACACTCTCTCTCAAAATAAATAAATGAACATTAACAAATAATAATAATAATAATATACCAATTCTATTTTTGAATTGTTACTGTTACACAAATACATTTGTGTATTTGTTGTTATTGTACCTTTGTGTCTTATTGTTACACAACTATAAACTATTCATTGAGAAAGAAGTTTAAAAATAAAATGTAACATATTAGAAATTTAAAATAGGAGAAAATTAGGAAATAATATCTATAAAAAAGATTGATGCCATTAAAGCATCTCAAATATAATTACAACCAAGCTCTGCGTATTTTTTAAAAAGCATTTCTATAAACTCCTTTGTATTGGTGTAGAACTACTCTGGCTTATATAGAAACTAAGTTCAGCAATATACTCGTGGATATATGCCATTAGTTTTCAGAAAGTCAAGGATCTCAAGCTATATAGATGAACATGAAATACAAAAGGAATATAGTATTTTCTCCCTATGCTTTAATCTGTTTTGACTATAACTACATTCATACAAATTTATCTACTGAAAAATGCAAAGATAAAGGCAGGAAAGGAACTAAGCTAGTCATCTCTGCCTCAGATAGTTCTATACCTAAAACATCCAAGAGGTCCAAATGTGTCATCTAGAAGGGTACTAAGTGGTGTAACTAAGTTCAATGAAGCTGTTAACAGTGAAGTCACATCTTGCACAGGGATTAGGTTCTAACAGCAGAATCAAGGAAAAAGCTGGTCAAAATAACCTCTCAAAAAATCCTTTAAGTAGTCCATAAAGTAAACTATCCATTACTGTATTCATATTGTAATCGCTGTATATAATCCTCTAGCACTGGAATAGATTACTATGTATTCTATGGAAAACCAGAAATAGCAGTTGGCTTGCTTTTGGCAACCATGTTGTTTTAAATTTTTTTTTTTTTTTACTGAAGAAAGAAGAATTATTTGCTATTTTTCTCCCAGTTTTGTGTTGTTTTCAACTTCAGTTGAATTCAAATAAGTTAAATGAACATATGATATGATATGATACGACTTGGCTGAACATGACAAGTATTTAAATGTTCATTCAATTGAATTCATGGAGAAAAAATGACATTTGAGATGGGCTATGAAGGCCAAATGGGGCTGAAATGGAAGGGAAGAAAGAGCATTTCTAGTGAAGGGAATTTCAATACCAAGAGCAGCTTCAGGACAGTAGCAAAAGTGGGAGCCAGAATATAAATGATAGAGGAAAGAATGAGAATTGAAGAAGTTGAAACATTGAGCAAACATGATTATTATTTTCATCAAATCATAAGATAAAATGAAAATAGATATGGTGGTAGCTTAAAAAACAAAGTAGGGTCTAAGGAAGAGACTTTATTTTGTTTTACTTTTGTGGTTCCAGGTTTTTTTTTTCCTTAGCCACTGATAAATGAGGCAGTGTTGAAAAGTATTATTTTTACATTCTTTCTCTGATGCTTGTCTTGCTACTGAACTACCATTCATTGCCAAGAGGACAGAGTGTCCAGCAAATCATATCTGTTTCTATAAAAAGATCAGAAAAGAAAAACATCAAGGAGACTATTTGGTGAGACAAAACCTGCCTCCTTAAAAGAGTCTGCATTAATTTTAAGAAAAACAGAATTTGCCAGAAATTTTTAAAACTTTTCAGGCATATAGCATTTTAGTTCATTTACTTTTAGTAATTACAAAAATAGTTTCCAGAAAGAAATCTTATCTTGGCATTTTAGGTGAACTTTTAAGTAACCAATAATAATGACAACTTACACGTAAGTCTACATTTTCTGAATGTAGTAAAAGAAGAAAGTTGTTTAGAGTTCTCTACAAATATTAGTATTATTCTATTAGTAAAACAAAAAGTATCGCATAGTACCATTATTAGTCTTCTGAAGCAGAAATATTTTTTAGTGAAAAGGTAGCAGAAAGCTTCTTTATACCAAAATAGAGACTGAATAATTCAAAAGATCATATTTTATCTAGAACTAAACCTTCTGTGCCTAGTAGAGTGCTTGGTACATATTAGGAATGCTTGCTTCACGAATGAACAAATGTTTTGTAGTGACCCAGGCCATCCCACTCACTCCAATCCCCTACTCCAAGTCATGCTCCCCAAAAACCACATTACAAATCTGGTGCTATGTTAGGGCATTTAACTACAGAATGAATAGTTACTGTGCCATTCCCATTGTGGAAAATAAGTAAAAGACTTAGCCAAGCTGGAACTGATTTTATCCTTCCTTCTGTTCTAAAAGGAAATAACAAATGCTGTGAATACCGTAACCACCCCAATCTACCTTCCTCAAATACATACCACTACTACCATCACCAGCACCACCGCTACCTTCACAAAAACCACCATGCAATTAGATCTACATTCTTTAAAAATATATATTTTTTTTATTATTTTCTTCATCCTTTTTCAATACTCTCTCAGCATTTCATACTTCTTTTCATAACAAGCAAAAATACTACCTTTCTCTCTCTCTCTCTCTCTCTCTCTCTCTCTCTCTATATATATATATATATATATATATATATATATATATATATTTTTTTTTTAAGCAATCGCCACAACCAACGTGGGGCTTGAACCAACCAGCAGTCACATGCTCCACCAGGTGATCCAGCCAGGCACCTGTAGCTCTACCTTCTAAATGCAGAATAGAATAGAATAGAATAGAATAGAATAGAATAGAATAGAATGTTTAGGATTCTGTGATTCCCTTTTCACTTGCAGTTTTGCCTTTTTACTAAAGTCATACAGATATGGAATGTGATTATTAGCAGCGGGGTTCCATGCAAAGGACACAGAAATAGTTACTAAACATCTACCATATGCCATGCACTGGGCTGGGCACTCCATATACATTTGAAATAAGTTTTATTATGCCTATTTACAGGAAAAGAAACTGATGTTTCCGGAGGCCAAGTAAGCTACCCAGATTTTAAACTCTATACTGCCAGAATCCACCAAGCACTCTTCTACTGCAGAACTACAATATGAAAATTCAGTTATTTATCCAAACATTTAGTGGATATTAGGCACTGTGAAGACATGATAGAAAGGATACACCACCAGAACTGATTCTATTTTCAAGCAGTTAACAATATGTCTTTATATTTATGAAACATAAATTAGGAAGTGCTCATTTTTTTAAAATATTGGCATATAGGTGCTTTTTAAAAATTTTTTTAATGTTTATTTATTTTTGAGAGAAAGAGAGGCAGACTGCAAGCAGGGGAGGGGCAGAGAGGGAGACAAAGAATCCAAAGCAGGGTCCAGGCTCTGAGCTGTCAGCACAGAGCCCGACTCAGGGCTTGAACTCACAAACCATGAGATCATGACCTGAGCTGAAATCAGACCCTTAACCGACTGAGCCACCCAGATGCCCCAGTATATAGGTGCTTTTTAAATGAAAGTTACCATAGTTCATTAAAACATATAACTTTACTTTTGGAAAATATTCATGTTCACCTTTTCCATAATACATTTAGAATGACATAACTTTCACCTGTGCTGAAATATGTGCTTCATATTTTTTTATTTTTTTCTTCATCCTTTTTCAATACTCTCTCAGCATTTCATACTTCTTTTCATAACAAGCAAAAATACTACCTTTCTCAAACAACAATACAAATTGGTGCCTTGTCTATAAATCCATGTAAATTAAATATATTTTGAAATGTGAACCAGAAAGACTATTTCAACTAGAAAGAATACTTCCTAACAATGTAGAAATAAACTACCTTCCTAGAAAGCTGACTATAATGATCCATCCTTTAAATCACATTTTTACTATATTTTAACACACAATTTTTCATAATTGGCAGATATGTTTTATGTTTATTATATGAATTACAAAAGCAATGCACAGAAATCACAATATTTGTAAATTTTTCACCTGGGAACATTATGTGTTCACCAAGCATAAATGATGGTTCCACAAATATAATAGTACACAGACTATCACATCATTTTAGTTTTTAAATTTAAAAAAATAACTTTATTTTATAACCTTCATACATAAATACATACATAAATAAATAAAAATAGAAAGGTGCATTCAGTAAAAGTGCCCCAGAGGACAAAGAAAGTGATTAGTATGGGAGACTTTAATGAACACAGCTTTGAAGCCCTTCTGGAAATTACAGGCTTGATGAAAGCACGAACATTCTACCAGTTGCTGAGACAGGTGCTACTGCCAATCAGCTGCATTTGCTGAAGCATATTCCAACAGATTACTAATTAATCTCAATACTGAAAACAATGGCTGCCTGCCATTTTCATCACATTTAAATTAAAAAAGAGAAAGAAAAAGGAAAAGAAAAAAAAGAAACAGTCACTCTATGACCAAATACAACTCTGGGTAAAATACAATTCTAGGTAAACTCTGCATCTATGTACTTAGTTTTATCATTTTCTGGTGTTCATTATACTAAACTCAAAACTTGTACCGGCTGGAGTCATGGGTCCTATAGTCTCTCTGCCTGCTATTTCTGCTATTTCTAAGTTATTTCTACTTACCACAAATATATGAAAGTATTTGTGAGATATCTGGAGGGAATGAGTCATATAAGAGAGCATTTTCTTTGTTGTTGTTGTTGTTGTTGTTGTTGTTAATTTTAAATCTCTCAATAATAAGCTGAGGAGAAATACAACCCTTGGAAGCATTCTCCTTTAGATCACATCTGTATTTTCATTAGAATTTACCCACACTCCTCTGCGCCCACCCCCCAATACACACACACACACACACACACACACACACACACACACACACACACACACTTCATTCTACTATGGTCATATCCTACCTTTATTATATGAACTCTGTTCAGAGCACTGCTCAGACATTAACAAACATTAAAATACTCAATGTTTCCAAGTCTGGACAATTACTATTAAAGTGTTCATGAAGTTCTAAAATATGCTGGCCCAAGGTGCCAAAGAAATTGTTTGAAATCCATTTGAAAACGTATAAAGTGAAAAATGTACGTAAGGATTCTTATGATTTTCTCCCCTTTTAATGTTTTAAATTAACACTGATTCTTGAATCTTAACACTATCTGTTCTACTATGTTTTTAAAGTTGCTTTCATTCAACTGTACATGCCTGTGACCTCTACAGTGACCTCTACAAAAGCAGTTGTGCACTTTACTGTGGTGCAAATCCTCACAGACAAGTTGAACCTGTTCTTTTTGGCACTGAGCCCTTATGCTGAACACACAGCTGAGATTTATTATAAAAGGGGAACTCAGGGGCATTATTGCACAACATTTATCCTTCACATATAGCCAAGTATAATCTTTTACAGCCTTTGAGAGTTCTTAAATAAACAGATCTTCTCTTAATTGCAGAGTTTCTTATTTGTCATCAATCATACGGCATATTGAGATTCATTTTACGTTAGGAAAAAGCCAACAACACACAAAGCATATGTACTAAGAGATATTAAATTTAGTCTCTTAATATTATTCAAAAATAATACTTCTGGGGCGCCTGGGTGGCTCAGTCGGTTAAGCGTCTGACTTCAGCTCAGGTCATGATCTCGCGGCCTGTGAGTTCAAGCTCCCGCATCGGGCTCTGTGCTGACAGCTCAGAGCCTGGAGCCTGTTTCGGATTCTGTTTCTCCCTCTCTCTCTGACCCTCCCCCGTTCGTGCTCTGTCTCTCTCTGTCTCAAAAATAAATAAATGTTAAAAAAAAATACTTCTAATACTCAGACCTAAAGATAATTACCTGCCTTGCTGTTTTAGCAAAGTCAATGCAATTAAGTAATAAATATGTCTTCAATGATCTATACTTTAAGAAAACAGGTTAAAAAGTGTAGTACTCCCATATAGATCTTCTAAAAACATTTGAGAGAAAACATTAACCTTTACTTTTACACTGTTTTCGTATTCTTTATTTCAAAGTTCAATTTTAATTAGCTTTCCATAGTGCTTTAAAAACACTTCCCATTCTAAACAATTCTGAACTGAGCTCAGATACACAGGACTCTGCCAGGCTACTTCCTCAATTCAACAGTAGATGTGATACCCTGGGGGAAGGAGGAGTTTCACGAGTTCTAAGAAGTATCTCTTATAACAGGAATTACCACACCATTTACATTAATTCTTCAGGACTTGCTAATTGATCTATCATCAAGACTGTCCTTGTTGAAAACAAAGAAATTAATATAACCTCAAAAGTATTCTATCCTGGAAGTCAGGTTCAAACTAGCTTATCAGCTAATTGCTTAACATAAAGGAAACTAAAATATGTTGATTCAGGTGAATATTTCCTTGCTCTGAATTTTCATTTTTTCATTACTAGTAAGCATAAAAACAATTTTTAAAAAAAGTCTGTTACACCTATAGAGGCGGCGGGAGTACCATTTAATGGGCATAAAGTTTCAGTTTTACAGAAGAAAGAGTTATGGAGACTGATGGTGGTGACTGTTGCACCACAATATTAATGTATTTAACACCACTGAACTGTACACTTAAAAATGGTTTAAAAGGTAAATATTATGTGTATTTTACTGGAATAAAAAAATTAATTAAAAAATAAAATTAATTAAAAAAATTTTTTTAATTTACATTTATTTATTTTTGAGAGACAGAATGAGACAGAGCATGAGTGGAGGAGGGGCAGAGAGAGTAGACACAAAATCTGAAGCAGGTTCCAGGCTCCGAGCAAGCATTCAGCACAGGGCCCAATGCGGGGCTCAAACCCACGGACCATGAGATCATCACTTGAGCAGAAGTCAGACACTCGATGGACTGAGCCACCTAGGCGCCCCTAAAATTAAATTTTTTTAATTGACTACTGAACTGATTTTTTAATGGTGAAAAAAATCTGATACATTTGTAGGAATAAGGGGTTTGACAGTGAGAGAAACAGACATGTTCATAGATGTAACCAAATTTATTTTGTAAAGGCAACATAACTGAAGAGTTAAATAAGAATTTCTTTCACTAAAGTTTAACATTTTAAGCAACATATTCGTGTTGTTGCAGTTCTAAGAAAAGATGTTTTAAACAGTTTATATCCCTAATACTTTCTCTCCTTGTCTAGGGCAGACAAGTAGAAGTTTATGAGTTGGGACATTTTTTAATTCATCACTGAAACAAAACATTTTTTCTCAAAATATATAATCTTTCAGAAAAAGATGAATTATATTAAATTTTAAGTGTTACTGCAAGCATTACATCTTTAAATAGATATAATTAGCATGCAAGAAAATTAATAACCAGTTTAATTCATTGTATTAATCTACACCACATGAGGCAACATAAAAATCAATATAAATAACTATAAAAGATGAATCAAATATGTAAAAAATGTCTCAAGATCTGATTTTACACAATGTTCTAATACTATAACAACACTGGTGGTATTTCTTAAATGCCTAAGCTCTCTAACTCATTTTGAGATGCATGTGGGGCTTCACAGTTTCCATAATATCCAAAACTCCTCATTTTTTAAAATGTTTATTTATTTATTTTGAGAGAGAAAAAAGAGAAAGAGCAGGGGGTGGGGAGGGCCAGAATGAGAGGAGAGAGAGAATCCCAACCAGGCTTCACACTGTCATTGTGAAACTGACATGGGGCTTGATCCCACAAACCGTGAGATCATGACCTGAGCTGAAATCAAGAGTTGGGATGCTCAACTGACTGAACCACCCAGGCGCCCCTCCAAACTACTCCTGATTAAGTCAAAATTGTAATTAAAAGTAACATCCAAAGAACCCATAGTGGCAATATCAAGCAGGTTAACCCAGTTTAATGTCCAAATAACTTAAAGCAGCTGTAAGAACAATCCCAGTCTCCATTTATTGTGGCTCTTTATACTATAACAGCTTTCCCATCTATATCTCATTTTTCTAGAAAAGAATGCAAGCACACATGCTATCTGCCTATTAACACCCTATTGTTTTAAATTCCCCGTATCATGTGCCCCCTTATAAAAACCAATGTTAAATACATGGGCTTTGGAGTCTAAAGAGTCCAATCCCAGCTCTACCTTAAGCAAGTTTCATCTGTAAAATTATTTTAAAGGATCAAATAAAATGTATTTAAAGGACAGAGAGTCAAGGGTCTACAAAATGCTACCAATTATTATTTCTACTACTACTGTATCATCATCTTCATGAAGATGAGGACTATTTGGCACCATCTCTTAGTCACTATTACTACATAAAATCACCACAGGCAATCATCAACACGTGAATGGTAATCCAACAAAAGTTGGCCTAGAAGTTAGAATTCAAAACATCTTCCTACAAAAACAAAGTTGTGAATGATGGTTAAAAAAAAACAACAAAACCTAAACTAATAATACATAAAACACATTAATGATCACATCTAATTATAAATTTAGTCTTGAGCCTTGGGAGAAATTTAAGAGAGAAAACAAAGAAAAGTTTGTCTCATCTTTTCTGGCCAATCCTGGCCTTAGGCACAAATTCTAAATCACTGAAATTTAACTTCTCCCACTCTGCCTTTTGCACTCTTACCCAGAACCCAGTGCTTCTCCCAGGTATTATATGTGCCCACAACACTGTAATACTAAGCTCCTAATTGGAAACACTCCACTTGAACTTACTCCTAATGTGCTCCCCTGATCTGAAGTCACCAACCTGCATCTCACTGCAATCAAAACTTCCTGATATCACTAAGGTGTTAGGAGGAAAGAAATTGCATTGCATGATTTTGCTTAGTGGACATCTGGTTTTTATTAGATTATTATTGCTTTTAAAAAGAACACTTGTAAAACTTTTTTTTCTGGAACAAAATACAAAACAGCAGTTGCCGGTTAAAGTCATGGCTAAGAAATATTCACTCATCATTTTATATCTTGCTTACTGTTTTTGTATTTTTAATAAGTGTCAACAAATTACCTGGGCCAAATTTTTTCATCTTCATATTTTCCTACATAAAAAAACAGATTCTGAACAAGCATTAACATTTTCCCCAAGACTCCATTGGAGTACCATGATAAGGACTGGGAAGGGAAGATAGAAACCCTAGGCAAAACATGAGTGTCTATAAATGAAATTCAGAGACTCACAGAAGTAGACAGGATGTTAAAGATCACATCCAGTCTTAGCAGTCACTGGATTTTTTTAATCCCTGCTTCAATATCCCTGTCAATGGCTAAACACGTCACATGTACAAAAGTAGGAAAAAGCAATAAAATAGTCTATAAATATGCCTCTGGACCCAAACAAATGCATAAAAGTACACACCTAAATAAATGGAGAGATGAAATATAAAGGACAAAGATAAAATTCTACACATATATTAATACACACAAACCACAATATTTTTTATAAAAGTTAAATTAGAACTTTTCTTCTCTTCAGTTTGTCTCAGACTTTCAAGAATACATGATTCTTACTGAAGAAAGATTATGTTCTGAGAAAAATGAATTGACATCTATCACCATACTAATAGTAATCTATCCACACACCAGCCCCCCCCACCCCCCCCCCCCCCCGCCGCTGCAACTCATGCTCTCTCAAAATAAATAAATAAACTTTAAAAAAAAAATCTTTAAGGGACGCCTGGGTGACTCAGTTGGTTAAACATCCAACTTCAGCTCAGGTCATGATCTCATAATTCATGAGTTCAAACCCCGCATCAGGCTCTGTGCTGACAGCTCAGAGCCTGGAGCCTGCTTCGGATTCTGTGTCTCCCTCTCTCTCTGCCCCTCCCCAACTCACACTCTGTCTCAAAAATGAACATTAAAAAAAATTGGGGGGGGAGGGATGCCTGGGTGGCTCAGTCGATTGGGTGTCCGACTTCAGCTCAGGTCATGATCTCACAGTCTGTGAGTTCAAGCCCCACGTCAGGCTCTGTGCTGACAGGTGGGAGCCTGGAGCCTGCTTCGGATTCTGTGTCTCCCTCTCTGTGCCCCTCCCCTGCTCATGCTCTGTCTCTGTCTCAAAAATAAATAAAAACATTAAAAAAAAAAGAAAACACAAATTCATAAATACTTAGGAAGCTTCTTAATCTACAGTTATTTTAGTAAAAAAAACACCAGATTGTTTCTTCACTATGAGTTGATCCAAGGCTTTGACCTGACGACTTACTCTGCCTTTTTTTTTTTTTAAGAGAAAGAGAGTGGCAGCAGGGGAGAGGGGCAGCGGGAGAGAGAGAGAATCACAAGCAGGTTCCACACTCAGCACAGAGCCCAATGCAGGGCTCAATCCCATGACTCTGGGATCATGACTTGAGCCAAAGCCAAAAGCTGGATGCACAACCAACTGAGCCACCCAAGCACCCAAACAATCTGAATTCTTGATTTCTGCTTCCAATAATTCCAACTGATGGCCAGACCAAAGTTTGTTTTTTTAATATATTCACCAGTCAATATCTGCTCAATAGAAATTCATATAAAATGTGAACCCAATAAAGAATACAGTTACTTTTAGGGTTCCTTATCTGCAAAATGAAATTATCTTTGAGTCATCCTTCAATGACTTAGAGTCATTAATACTTTTTGATGAAGTATACCATTATTTCCTATAGCCTATTTATAATTTAGAGTAGATGATTTTCCCTTTGTCTTTAGACTGCTTAAAATTTTGGGCAATTCTATATCTAGTCCTAAGATTTACCTTATATTTGGAATTTGTCACTGAATCATTCTCCTCCTTTATTTTCTTATTGTCAGCTTCCTCACTTCAAAAAAAAAAATCATCTACTATGTAATCTATGGAAGAACTACTAAATTAGATCTGGAAAAGAGTTTGTTTTTATAATTGATAATATCTAAGAAAATCATTCAAAAAATCTTTTGTGAGGGGTGCCTGGGTGGCTCAGTCAGTTGAGCATCCGACTTCAGCTCAGGTCATGGTCTCACAGTTCGTGAGTTCAAGCCCCATGCCGGGCTCTGTGCTGACAGCTCACAGCCTAGACCTTCTTCAGATTCTGCATCTCCCTCTCTATCTGCCCCACCCCCACTAGGACTGACTCTCTCTCTCTCTCTCTCTCTCTCTCTCTCTCTCAAAAATAAATAAAACATTTTTAAAAATTATTTTAATAAATGAAAAAAATCTTCTGAGCTTACTTTCATTTCATTGTTAAAAATGCCACACTGCAAGGTACATTCCAATGAATAAGGTTTATTATTATTCCAAATGAATAAGGTTATTTACCTATGTCCTAGAAGCATTAACTCACAGAGCCAGAATTTGAACCCACTCAGTCTGACATTAAAACTCTTATCTATCCCTAATCACACTGCTATCCTGCCTATCTTTTGTAAAAAGGCAATAAAAAAATGGCACTTTCTGTAACACTGAACAGAATGACAGGAAGCTACAATTACTCCCTATTACTTTCTCAACTCAAATGCTCTTACTGGAAAAGTGCAACTTGCTACTACATACAACACAGGGGAAAGTCTGATAGCCTTTGATAAAACATAATGGAATTTTGCTAGAACTGGTGACAGCAGTGAAAAAGTATGCAACATTCTTTCACCATTTCAAGGTAACAGGCTTTGCATCACAAATAGGCAATTACATTTATGGCTCTAACTTCTAAAACTAAAATCAATAATACACAAATAAAAAGACTATTTTACAGAGCCATAGCATTATCAATAATCCTCACTCAAGAACCTAAGCATACACAAGGGCAATTTGGAATGCCTACCACTAACAATATGGTTGGTTCAGGTCTAACATTACTTTTTATAACAAATTCTTTTTCTTCTTTCATTTCTGTCTTTATCCATTTCTCTCCTACTTTTCATGTTTAAGTCAAGAGACACTGGAAATGAAAAAAGAAATGAACTAAGACTCTGAAAGCTTGTATTCTCACTCTGACTCCTGGTTTCCTGCTGGGCTTACAGAAAATAGCTGTTTAAAAAGGGGGAGTTAGGACTAGTAATATTCATTCATACTGCATATTTATATACAAGTATATTAAATGATATAAAATACTATTCAATTACAGTATCTTTTAATATGACTACAAATATAGAAATCTAGCACCATAGGCATTTCAAAATTCACTCTACTGACTTAAGATGCATCCTAAAGTCCATTCCTATTTAATAACATTCATTTTTAGAGCAGAATATAACTCATCAAGGCTACAAATATTCAAAAAGTTTTGAATGAATGTCTACCATTTATTTGCATTAGCACCATTCAATTTAAATTTGTTTATGATCCTCCAAATATATTGTCATAATCTGATGTGAAAAAAGTCACCATTACTTATCTTTTGAAAAAGTAAGCCTAGGGGTGCTTGGGTGGCTTACTCAGTTAAGCATCAAACTTGATTTTGGCTCAGGTCATGATCTCACAGTTCATGAGATAGAACTCTACATCAGGCTCCATGCTGACAGCGGGGAGCCTGCTTGGGATTCTCTCCCTCTCTCTGCTCCTTCCCTGCTTGTGCTCACTCTCTCACTCGCTCTCTCTCCAAATAAATAAATAAACATTAAAAAAAAAAGTAAGTCCCAGATACAAAAAGTTCCAGCAAAATAATCATAATTGTGTTTATATTATATGAATGACTTGCTGTTTCTCAAAAATAGCATATAGGAAGTCAGTAATTCTCAAATGTGCAAAGTATTTCCATGTGCTTAACAAGAAAACTATCCAAAACAAACAATGCTTAAGAAATTTTATTATTTTTATTACCCTGCCATCTTTTTTTAGTTTTAGTCTTTTTCTTTTCCTTGTCCCACTTTCCTTCTTTCTGATGCCTGCTTACTGCTGACTGTAATACTTCTAAGAGTATAACACAGCAAAATTAAGATACTCATTGGGTATCTAGTCCTAGATGTTACTTGTTACAATGACAGAGCCCAGAGCTAAACATTTATGAACATAAATTCCTAAAGAGACTAATACATGCCTCAATACAAATATCAAAAAAACTATTGGTGTCTTTTACATAGCCTTAAAGTTTATCATTCAATATTCATCAAGAGGAAAATACAAAATTAGATATTCCTTAAGAAAAGCCAATACTTTGTATTACTATAAGCCTTATTTTTAAACATGGGATTTCTATCTGACAAATATATGGAAAATAAGAATATATAGGTCTATGTGTATAAAATCTCATGAGGCAGGAGGAAAATCTGAAAGCAACAGTACATAATGCCACAACATGAAATAAAAAAAAAAAAAATGAAAACACTACTACCAATTCCCACTAGCAAAGATGCTTAAGTAGCCTCTCCTCAAACAAGTATTATTGAATTACAAAGTTGTGAAAACTTGAGTAAAAGGCAAACATATAAAAAAAATAAGTTTAGGATATAAGTATTTTTAAAACACAATGAAAATCTATGGAATTCTCCTTTCTAAATTTACTCCTAAAGCCAAAAAACTAGGTGATAACGTTAGGAAAGTTGAAGCTCTAATGAGCCCTACAAATGTAGAAAAACAAAATCTTGAAAGCAGCAAAAAAAAAAAAAAAAAAAAAAAAAAAAAAAAAAAAGGCTCCTTACATACAAGAAAACCCCAAAAAGATTACCAACTGACTTCTCATTAGAAATCACAGAAATCAGGGGTACCTCGGTGGCTCTGTCAGTTAAGCGTCCAACTTCACTTCAGCTCAGGTCATGATCTTGTGGTTCCTGAGTTTGAGCCCTGCATCAGGCTCTGCACTGACAGCTTGAAGACCCGACCTGGAGCCTGATTCAGATTCAATCTCCCTTTCTCTCTGCCCCTCCCGTGCTCACTCGCTCGCTCGCTCTCTCTCTCAAAAATAAACATTAAAAAAATTTTTTTTAAAAAGAAAGAAAGAAGTCATGGAAATCAGAATACAGTGGAATGATGTATTCAAAGTGCTGAGGGAAAAATAGTGTCAACTAAGACTTGTTTTTTTCCCCAACTAAACTAACCAACAAAACAGGGACAAAATAAAAGGTATTTCCAAATAAACAAAAACTGTTGCTAGTAAACATGCTATTAGAAAAAAAGAAGAAAAATAAGAAGAAAAACAAAACAAAAAACAAAAACCTAAAGAAGTCCTTCAAAAAAACCCATGTGAAAACACTTGCACACACTGGAGTGATGTGGCTACCAGCAAAAAAATGCCAAAATTCCTAGGAGCCACCAAAAGCTAGGAAGGAGCAAGGAAAGATTCTTTCCTAGAGCCTTCAGAAAGATCATAGTCTTGCCAACACCTTGATTTCAGACTTCTAAGCCTCCAGAAATGTCAGACTTGATTTCTGTTGTTTTAAGCCACTCAAGTTTGTGGTATTTGGTTAGGGCAGTCCTAGAAAACTAATAAACCTCCCCAAACTCAAAAAAAAAAGTCCTTCAAGCCACAAAGCAATGATAGCAGGCAATAATTTAAATTCTCACAAAGAAATAAGGAACAATGTTAGGTAATTACATCAGTACATATAAAAGACTCAATGAAAATATTTCTTCCTCTTTTCATCTCTTAAATGATTTTAAAAATAACTGCAAAAAAATGGTAAGATTATATGGTTGGGTTTGTAATGTAAAACATAACATATACCACAATAACAGTGTACAAGATGAAAGAGACCTAGTCTATCAAAGATTCAATATTACTGGTACTAAATTAGTATAATATGAAGTTGTTTATAATAAATTAAGATACATATTGTAACAACTAAAATATAACAAAAAACATGCATAGCAAAAAATATGCATAGTAAAAAAAGAATTACAATGTGTACCAAAAAAAAATGTCTATTTAACACAAAAGGAAGCAACAAACAAGAAGGGGGACCAAAAAGGACTATGATATATACAGAAATCAAATATCAAAATGGCTGGTGTAAATCAAACCATACTGATAATAACATTAAGAAAAGATTGTCAAATTGGAGAAATAAGATCCAATTATACGCTGCCTATAAGAAACACACCTTAGAATCAAAGGCATAAAATAGATTGAAAGAAAAAATGTGAAACAAGATAAACTATAGAAATAATAACCATGAGAGAGCCAGAGAAGCTACCCTAATGACAAAACAGTCTTAAAAGACAAAAAGAAACAAAGAAAAAGGCTTTCAAATGTATAAAAATAAAAATACGACATATTAGTGCAATTAAAGCAGTACACAGGTTTATATATTTAAATGCCCATATTAGAAAAGAAGAAAACTCTCAAATAATCCAAGTGCCCACCTTAAGAAACTAGCAAAAAAGAGCAAAGTAAACCCAAAGTAAGTAAAAGAAATGATATAATACAAAAACAGAAATCAACAGAGCCTGGGTGGCTCAGTCAAGCGTCCAACTCCTGATTTCAGCTCAGGTCATGATCTTGCAGTTTCATGAGTTTGAGACCCATGTCAGGCTCTTTGTGCTGACCACACAGAGCAGGGTTAGGAATCTCTCTCTCTCTCTCCCCCTTCCTCTCTGCTTCTCCCCCACTCACCCTCTGTCTCTCAAAATAAAAATAAAAATAAAAAATTATATTAATAAAATAAAATGGGACTCACTAAAATAGACATCAGAAAAACAATAGAAAAAAGGTCAATAAAACCAAGGTTGGTTCTTTGGAAAATATTGACAAAAATGTCACACTGTGAGCTTCACTGACCAAAGGAAAAAAAGAGAAGAGACAAACTACCACAATAGGAAATGAAAAAGGAAAGATCTCTCTTGACCCTAGAAATATTCAACTTAGATGAAACTGACGAATTCCTAGGAAGACTGAAATCACTAAAAGAAGGGAAAGGGTGAGGAGAATAAGGGAGGAAGAGAAAGAAAAAAGAAAAACGAAAAGAGAAAGTCTGAATAGATCTATACCAAGTAAAGAAAGTAAAACAGTACTTAGAAATCCTCCCATTAAGAAAAGCCAAAGTCAGATCGTACCCAAAATCTATAGAGAACTTATCAAACTCCACACCCAAAAAACAAATAATCCAGTGAAGAAATGGGCAAAAGACACGAATAGACACTTCTACAAAGAAGACATCCAGATGACCAATCCACACATGAAAACATGCTCAACATCACTCATCATCAGGGAAATACAAATCAAAACCACAATGAGATACCACCTCACACCTGTCAGAATGGCTCACATTAACAACTCAAGCAACAACAGATGTGGGTGAAGATGCGGAGAAAGACGCTCTCTTTTGCACTGCTGATGGGAACGCAAACTGGTGCAGCCACTCTGGAAAACACTATGGAAGTTCTTCAAAAATTTAAAAATAGAACTATTCTACGACCCAGCAACTGCACTACTAGGTATTTATTCAAGGGATACAGGTGTGCTGTTTCAAAGGGGCACACTCCAATGTTTATATAGTAGCACTATCGACAATAGCCAAAGTATGGAAAGACCCCAAATGTCCACCAATGGATGAACAAATAAAGAAGATGTGGCATACACACACACACACACACACACACACACACACACACACACACACACTGGAGTATTACTCAGCAATCAAAAATAATGAAACTTGCCATTTGCAACTACATGGATGGAACTAGAGGGTATTATGCTAAGCAAAATTAGTGAGTCAGAGAAAGACAAATATCATATGACTTCACTCATATGAGGGCTTTAGGATACAAAACATGAACATAAGAGGGAAGCAAAAATAATATAAAAACAGGGAGGGGGACAAAACATAAAAGACTCTTAAATACAGAGAACAAACAGAGGGTTGCTGGAGGGGATGTAGGAGGGGGGATGGGCTAAATGGGAAAAGGGCATTAAGGAATCTACTCCTGAAATCACTGTTGCACTATATGCTAACTAACTTGGAAGGAAGGAAGGAAGGAAGGAAGGAAGGAAGGAAGGAAGGAAGGAAGGAAGGCCGGCCAGCCGACCAGCCAAAGTCAGATGGCTTTACTGGTGAAATCCATCAAACATTTAACAAAAAAATAATACCAATCCTTTACAAATTCTTCCAGAAAACACAGAAGAGAATATTTCCCAACTCAGTCTATGGGGTCAATATTGCCATGATTCTAAAGCCAGACAAAGTCATGTGCTAACATAAAAATCCATGTGCATAAAAACATTATGCTAAGGTAAGGAAGCTAGACTCAAAAGACTATATATTGTATAATTCCATTTACAGAAAAGGTACAAAAAAGGCAACTTTATAGAGACAGAAAGCAGATGAGTGGTTTCCTGGGGCTGGGAGTGGGAGCAAGAATTCCATGCAAACTGTCACAGAAATATTTCTGGAGTGATGAAATACTCTAAAACTGGTTTGTGGCTGCACATCTCTTTAATATCCCTAAAATTCATTAAAATGTACACTTAATACAGGTGAATTTTGTTGTATGTAAATTATACTTCAATAATCCTGTTTAAGAAAAAAAATGGCTCACTGACTAAATCAACAACCTCTAGCTAGACTGATCAAAATACAAGTTAGAATACTAGGAATTTTTAAAGGATTACTGCTATAACTTACAGGCATTAAAAGAATTTTGAGGGATTATTATAAACAGCTTGATGTCAATAAACATGATGTAACTTGGATGATATGTATGGTCAAATTCCTTGAAAAAAATGAAATTTACAAAAAAAACCCAGAAAATTCAAATAGCTTGTATCTTTTTAAAAAGTAAATTTACCATTATATTCTGGTTTCTCTTCAGAGTCACATAAAAATCAAATTTACCAATAATCTACATATGAACAAAATTAAAAGTCCCTGATGATTTCAATAGTGAATTTGAAACATTCAAGAAGAAATAATGCCAATTTCATATAAATTCTTTCAAAATACAGAGTAAGAGACCCCACTTCAAAATGAGGCCAAACACCCTGACAAAACCATTGTAGAGATTACTGGTAAAAACATTATCAGTATAATAATGGTATTACCCTGATACCACAGACAAAGACATCTAAAGGCAAAGAAAACAGTCAACTAATACCCTCCTGAATACAGACACAAAAATCCTTAATAAAAATAATAGCAAACTGAATACAAACTGAATACAAATCATAACCATACAGAATTTATCACAAGCATGAAGTAATTTAACTTTGAAAATGAATCAATTTTTAACTCACCACATTAACAATATAAAGAAGAAAACTCTTCAAAAGATGTCGTAAAAAGCATTTGACAAAATTCAACACCCACTCATAACTTTTTAAAATTTCAGTGCACTACAGCTAATTCTACAGCTAATATAATCTATAATACTGATAGATTAAATGATTCCCTCCACCGGGTGGGGAACAAGGTAGTGCAATATGGCAAGAAAAGGAAGTAAAAGGCAGAAAGGAAGAAGTAATACAGTCTCTACATGCAGATGACGACTGCCTAAAAATACCTAAAAGCACCTACTAAAAATAAGTAAAATGTGCACAAGATACAAGATCAGTATAAAAAGTGCACACTAGGAGTAAGCAATAGGAAAATGAAATCTGAAATAACTATTTCCTCAAAAACAGTATCCAAAAAAAATAAAATATAAAAGGAACAAATTTGACAGTAAGTGCAATGTCAACTACTAAAAACCAAACATTACTGCTGAGATAAATTCATGAGGCTCTCAATAAATAAAGAGATACACCAAATTCATAGACTGCAAGCCTCAATATTATTAAGATCTCAATTCTCCCCAAACTGACCTATAGAACCAACAAAATCCCAATCATAATATGGCCAAGCCTTTTTGTAAAAATTAACAAATTGATCCTAAAATTCTGAATCTACAGAAAGCAATCTGGAAAAAGAACAAAGCTAGAAGACTTACATTATCTGACTTTAAGAATTGCTATTAAGCTACAGTAACCAAGGGGATGCCTGGGTGGCTCAGTCAGTTAAGCGTCCAATTCTTGACTTCTGCTCAGGTCAAGATCTCATGGGTGTGACATTGAGCTCTGTGCCCTGTATAGGGCCCTATGGTGGGCGTGGAACCTGCTTAAGATTCTTTCTCCCTCTCCTGGTGCACCCCCCTCCCAAAAAATAAAAAGAAATAAACTAATTTAATTAAATAAAATTTAAGCTACAGTAACCAAGATAGGAGTTGTGAGAACCAAATAGAATGAACACAAATAGACCCTACTTACAAACAATTAATTATAAACAAAGGCACCAAATGTGTGTAAAGCAATTCAATAGAGAAAGGAAAGTCTTTTAAGCAAATAGTGTTAGAATGAGAGGATGACCATATGCAATGAATGAACCTCAACACTTACTTCACACCATACACAAAAATTAATCCAAGATGGATCAAGGACCTATCTGTAAAAGGAAAAACTCTAAAGCTTTTAAAAGAGAGAATATCTTTGTGACTTTAGGGCAGTAAAAGGTTTCTTATATAAGATACAAAAAGAAATAACCTTAAAAGAAAAAAAATCCCATAAATTACACTTCATTAAAAATAAAAACTTCAGCTCATCAAAGATACCATTAAGAAAATGAAAAAGTGGGGTGCCTGGGTGGCTCAGTCAGTTAAGCATCCAACTTCAGCTCAGGTCATGATCTCACAGTTGATGAGTTCGAGCCCCACATTAGGCTCTGTGCTGACAGCTCAGAGCTTGGAGCCTGCTTTGGATTCTGTGTCTCCCTCTCTCTCTGCCCCTCCCATGTTCACACTCTCTCTCCCTCTCTCAAAAATAAATAAATGTTAAAAAAAATTTAAAAAGAAAATGAAAAAGTGAGCTATAGACTGGGAGAAATGTGTTAGATATCTGACAAAAGACTTGTATGCAACATATTTTAAAGCCTTTTACAAATCAATAATAAAATGACAAACACCCCAATTACTTAAATGGACAAAAGATATGAAGAGACATCATAAAAGGAGATATAAAAAGGCAAACAAATAAAAAATCCTCAAAAACAAATTAAAGTTATGACAAGGTGCCATTAAACACCCACCAAAATAGCTAAAATTAAAAACACTCATAGCACTAAAAGATGGCTAAAAGTGGAACAATTCAAATTCTCATATTATAAGTGGCAGTATAAAACTATGTAAATACTATCAGGAAAAGGATTGACACTTTCTTCTAAAATTAACAAATAACCCCACAAACAAGCAATTTCACTCATATATTGACCAAAGAGAAATTAAAAGATGGGTTCATAAAATAACTTACACAAGAAAGTTCATAGCGGCTTTGTTAATATCAAAACCTACAAACAACTCAGATATTCATCAATAAAAGAATTGCTAAACTGATATATTCAAATACAACACTACATAGCAATAAAAAATAACTAATTCTTGATACACAAAATAACATGAATGAATCTCAAAATATTATTCTGCTTTCCTTACATCTGACCGTTTTGTAATAAGTAATGGTTTGCCCATTCCCCACCTTAAGCAACTAGAAAACTGAAAAAAACGTAAGAATCAATGGTTTTATAAACTGATGATTAGACAGTACAGGACTATGATCTCCAAGGAAAGGGAAGCAAATGAGGTGAGCCCTATATTGTCCCAGCTTACTGCATGGAGACCCCTTGGAAGCCATGATATCTGGAAGGGAACCCAAGTAAAACGGGGGAATCAAGCAGACTGAGATCAGACTTCGAGGCTGGCACGGTGGCTATAATTTCCAGGGGAGGTGACTAGAGAGGAAAATGCTACACAGAGAGAAAATTCTAAAGCAGGAGTCAGCAAATGTTTTCTGTAAAGGGCACATAAATATTTAAGGCTTTGCAAGCCATATGATTTCTGTGATAACTACTCAACTCATTAAAACATGAAAGCAAACAAAGACAGTACATAAATTCCAATAAAACTTTAGTTAGAGTAACAGGTGGTAGGTGAAACGTGGCCTGAGTGTTGTAATTTGGCCACTGCTCCTCTAGAAATCTACAAAGTGATATCCTTAATTTATGCCTGGGTATTAATATGATCATGACAGACTATAAACTTCTCAAGGCCAAGAAAATAACCTGGAACCCAACAGGTCAAACAATTTCCAAAGCTCACAGTTATCAGAACAGTTCATATTCTCAATAAATAAGGTAAAAAGACCTCAATACATGAAGCATCAACTATAGTCCTCAAAATGGTAAATTAACTTGAAAGTGGAGCTGAATTAGCCTAATATTGAAGTCTTCTATGCCCTCCCAATGCTTAAAAATAATCCTTGCAAGGATCTAACAGATTATAAGTAATTTAGCTACAACCCCAAAGTCTGAAAATATTTAATGGGATACTATAAACTACTAGGTATTCAAAAACAAGGCAAAAATATATGACCCATACTCGGAGAAAATAGTCAATAGAAGCAGACACAGAAATAACAGATAATGAAATTAGCAGGCAATGACATTAAAATAACTATTATAAATATGCTCCACATGTTTAAGAAAGTAGAGAAAAACATAAGCATGATGAGAGAAATGGAAGACAAAAGATTCAAATGACATATATAGAGATTTAAAACACATACTACCTAAAGAACACCTGGGTGGTTCAGTCAGTGAAGCATTCAACTCTCGATTTTGTCTTAGGTCATGATCTCATAGTTTGTGAGTTTGAGCCTCACATCTGGCTCCACACCGCTGACAGTAAGGAAACTGCTTGGGATTCTCTCTCTCTCTCTCTCTCTCTCTCTCTCTCTCTCTCTCTCTGCCCAACGCCTCCCTCAAAGTAAATAAATAAACTTTAAAAAATAAGTAAATAAAAAATAAATAACACATATACTACCTGAAATGAAAAATATAACAAGTGGAATAAATAGGTTAGGCACTAGCAAGGTAAAAATCAGTGAAGGCATAGCTTGAAGGCTTGCAGGCATAGAGCAACAGTAGCTAACTAAAACACAAAGAAATAAGACTAGAAAAATAATCAGCAAAGCACTGATGAACTAACAATATCAAGCAATATAACTTACATGTAATTGAAATTCTGGGTGGGAGGAAAATAAAAATACACAAAGAAATAATCACCAAAATTTTTCCAAATTTGATGAAGGTAAATTTAGAGCAAACCAACCATATCAATAATTACCTTAACACAACAAGCAAAGGGAGACTGTCAGTTTTAATTAAAAACCAAGATCCAACTGTACACATTAAGAAAGCAACTCATACCATGAAAACACCAATCAAAAAAGCTAGAGTGGCTATATTAACATCAGAAAAAGTGGTAGTTATTGGGGTGCCTGGGTGGCTCAGTCGGTTAAGCCTCCGCCTCTTGATCTTGGCTCAGGTCATGACCTTACAGTCTGGTCCATGGAGCCCTGCATCGGGATCTACCCTGAGCCCACTTGGGATTCTCTCTCTCCCTCTTTCTCTGCCCCTCCCCAGCTCATGCGCAAACTCGAGTGCTGTCTCTCTCTCTCTTAAAAATAAATAAATTTAAAAAGAAAAGAAAAAATAGTAGTTAGAACAAATATTACCAGGAATAAAGAAATATTTCATAACAATAAAGATGTGAAAGTATCAAAAGGATATAACCATCCTATGTGTCTATGCCACAAAAAACAGAGCTTAAACATATATAATGCAAAATTGGTTTTTTTTAAATACACAATTATACTGGGATATTTCAACACTGCTCTCAGTAAGAAAAGGGAAAAAAAATCAATGAGGAAACAAGATTTAACAATATCAATTAACTTCACCTGACTGACATTTACAGAATGATCTGCCAAAGACCATAATACAAATCATTCCAAGTGCACAAAAAACTTCACCAAGATAGACCATACTCTGGGCTACAGAAAAAGTCTCAATGCGTCAAAGATGTCTAAAATCACACAAAGCATGTTCTCTCACTACAAGGGTATTAAACTACAAATCAATAGCAAAAAAAAAAAAAGTATTTAGAAAACCTGGAAATATTTGAAATTAAACAACACATTTAAAAAAAATTTTTTTTTAATGTTTATTCATTTTTGAGAGAGAGAGAGAGCAGGGGAGGGGCAGAGAGAGAGAGAGAGAGAGAGAGAAAGGGAATCTGAAGCAGGCTCCAGGCTCTGAGCTGTCAGCACAGAGCCTGATGCGGGGCTTGAACCCACGAACAACAAGATCATGACCTGAGCTGAAGTCAGATGCTTAATAACCGACTGAGCCACCCAGGTGTCCCACAACACATTTCTAAATAACCCATGGGTCAAGCAAGAAGTTAAAAACAAAGTCGCACAATGATTTGAACTAAATGAAAATGAAAACACAACTGTGATGGCCACATGCATGCACCTCTCATCTCCCAACTGCAGAAGCAAAATGGAGGAAGAGTCCCAGCTGTTGCACTCTGAAATCCAGTTCCACACTTGCACTAAGGCCTTGATTTCCATGGGCCTCTAGCCAATGACTGAGTGAGGCAGGAATACCAAGGCAGTTCCATAGTTAGGAGATGCAAGCCTCCTCTGCCAGAAATCTCAGAACTCCCAACTTGCCTTGCCAAACTTTCCTTAGAAATATATGGTAATCTGAGACAATTCTACCCAACAGGTTTTCTTTTTTCACTTGGGTCAAACCCACAAAACCATCTGATGATTCTCTCAGTCTCTTACAGCTGCCTCATTTTCTCTCACAGGTATTTTCCCTAACACATTTCTTGTACATTTAAACCCATCTTTGTAACTGCCTCAGAGGACTCAAACTGTCAAGATAACATGTCAAAAGTGTGTGATGCAATGCTAAAAGAACATTTATACCATTAAATGTCAAAAAATCGGAAAGTCTCAAATCAATCATCTAAGTTTCTACTTTCAGAAACCAGAAAAGTAGGGCACCTGGGTGGCCCAGTCGGTTAAGTGTCCAACTCTTGATTTCAGCTCAGGTCATGATCTCAGTTTGTCAAGTCCCACATTGACAGAGCAGAGCCTGCTTGGGATTCTCTCTCTGCCCTTTCCCTGCACGTGCTCACGCACTCTCTCTCTCTCTCTCTCTCTCAAAATAAATAAATAAACTTAAATTAAAAAAAAAAAAACTAGAAAAGTAGAACAAATTATACCCCAATTAAGGAGAATGAAACAAATTATAAGGAGTAAATATAACTGGAGTGGAAAATAGGAAAACAACAGAAAAATAAATCAATAAAGTAAAAAACTGGTTTGCTGACCAGATCAAGAAAATTGATAAACCTCTAGTCAGAATGATCAGAGAAGGGGCACCTGGCTGGCTCAGTTGGTGGAGCATACACAACTCTTGATCTTTGGATTGTAAATTCAAGGCCCATGGTCACTGTAGAGATTACTTAAAAATAAAATCTTTAAAAAAATTTTTTAAAAAAAGGAATGATTAGGGAAATGAAGTGAGAAGATATAAATTACCAGTATCAGGAATGAAAGAGGGAAAAGTACTAGAAATCCTACAGGAATTTCCTAACTTTTTTTTTTTTTTTTTTTTAACATTTACTTCACTTTTGAGAGAGTGTGAGTGGGGGAAGGGCAGAAAGAGGGAGACACAGAATCCGAAGCAGGCTCCAGACTGAGCTATCAGCACAGAGCCCGATGTGGGACTCAAATCCACCAACTGTGAGATCATGACCTGAGCTAAAGTCAGACACTCAACCAACTGAGCCACTCAGGTGCCCCAGGAATTTCCCAGCTTCTAAAGAAATGGTCTTTCATATGTTTGCTAGTAAGTCCAGCTATGTTATGATGCTTTACTAGGCCACAAAATTTTATTTAAATTATGATACAGTTGAAAAGCCCTTTGTCCTCCTAAAAATATCTAACCCCTCTAAGCTCAAGCTTCTAGGAGTTATGAATCCTAAATCACCCTGAAACCAACGGAGGGGCTGGGTAGAAGTTGCAAAGCTGCCATGGCAGCATCTGGGAAAAGCTCTGATGAAGAGGAACAGAAGAAAGCAGTGTAAGCTCTTAGCTCTACTCTACCATTCCCCATTGGAGGGCTGGAGGAGGTGCAGAAGCATTCTCAGCAAAAGATGAGACAGGCTTCTAGTGCAGAAAAATGTTAACAAGAAAAAGGGAACTGACAGAATGAGAGTGTATTATAAGTTATCCATCAATTATGTATATTAACAAAGTTAAGAGATTATCCAAAAATAAATGAACCCCTGGTTTTCGTAACCCCTGGTTTTCAAGCACCCAGGAGGTGTGGCAAATTATATTCTAACCTAAAAAGAGTCTGTGACAGAAATAAATTGATGAACAAAATAGCAAGTAAAATTACATAGGAATAACCTAACACAAAATGATCAACAAAAGAAAAACCTAATAGTATTTTTTTAATACGAAATTTTAGGTCAAATTGGTTTCCATACAACACCCAGTGCTCATCCCAACAGGTACCCTCCTCAATGCCCGTCACCAATCCTCTCCTCCTTCCCACCCTCCCATCAATCCTCAGTTTATTCTCAGTTTTTAAGAGTCTCTTATGAAAAAAAAAAAAAAAAAAGAGTCTCTTATGGTTTAGTTCCCTCCCTAACTTTTTTTTCCTTCCCCTCCCCCATGGTCTTCTGTTAAGTTTCTCAGGATCCACGAAAGAGTAAAAACATATGGTATCTGTCTTTCTCTATATGACTTATTTCACTTAGCATAACACTCTCCAGTTCCATCCATGTTGCTACAAAGGGCCATATTTCATTCTTTCTCATTGCCAAGTAGTATTCCATTGTGTATATAAACCACAACTTCTTTATCCGTTCATCAGTTGATGGACATTTAGGCTCTTTCCATAGTTTGGCTATTGTCGAAAGTGCTGCTATAATCATTGGGGTACAAGTGCCCCTATACATCAGCACTCCTGTATCCCTTGAGTAAATTCCTAGCAGTGCTATTGCTAGGTTATAGGGTAGATCTATTTGTAATTTTTTAAGGAACCTCCACACTGTTTGCCAGAGTGGCTGCACCAGTTTGCATTCCCACCAACAGTGCAAGAGGGTTCCCGTTTCTCCACATCCTCTCCAGCATGTACAGTCTTCTGATTTGTTCATTTTAGCCAGTCTGACTGGTGTAAGGTGGTATGTCAGTGTGGTTTTGATTTGTATTTCCCTGATGAGGAGTGACATTGAGCATCTTATCATGTGCCTGTTGGCCATCTGGATGTCTTCTTTAGAGAAGTGTCTATTCATGTTTTCTGCCCATTTCTTCACTGGATTATTTGTTTTTCGGCTGTGGAGTTTGGTGAGTTCTTTATAGATTTTGCATACTAGCCCTTTGTCTGATATATCATTTGCAAATATCTTTTCCCATTTCATTCGTTGCCTTTTAATTTTGTTGATTATTTCCTTTTCTCCTATAGTTCTTGGGGTGCCTGGGTGGCAGTTGGTTAAGCATCTGACTTCGGCTCAGGTCATGATCTCACGATTCGTGAGTTCGAGCCCCACATCAGGCTCTGTGCTGACAGCTCAGAGCCTGGAGCCTGCTTCAGATTCTGTGTCTCCTTCTCTCTCTGCCCCTCCCCCGCTCATGCTGTGTCTCTCCCAAAAATGAATAAACATTTATAGTTCTAATAGTAATGTTCCTACAAATATTATTAGATGAAAAGTAAGATGAACGCTACAATTAGCTCAGGACAATACCATTCATGCAGTGATAAAATTACAAAGGAAAATAAATCTGCTTAACTAAAAATTTAAAGTATCACATTGACAAACAGTGCAGGAATTATTTGGTCATGCACATGTGCAGATGTGGCCTTGTAAGACTACCAAATATTTGTGGCAGCTAGACTTCTCAGGAAAATACTGTATCATAGTCCTAAGCAAACAAAAAATGGATTTATTTCAGCATTTCCAAATATCAATTTTAGTAACCTTTAACTTATTCAACTGATTATTAGTAAAGAGCTCTTACTGACATGTAAAAATAATTCTAGGTATTTGAATTTCATAGCATAACCTCTTAGGACCAAAGAAAAGACGTGCATTTAAAAATTACTATGCAAGTTCATCAGAAGAAAATTCCTGGCTGGGAACCGCAGAATGAACTTTGTTAAATTCACTCCTTTCATTCTTTTGCTCAGAATGCTTCCACACACACATTTTAAAAATGGAATGCCTTCCTTCTTCCCTTCTATCTTTCTTAACGTTTGCTTTTTTCAAGGCTCAATTCTAGTTTGCCATATTCCACAAGGATTTATTTAATTTGGGTCCCTTGGTAGAAAGCTTCACTGTACTTAGAAACAATACCATACAGTTTCTTTATGCATGTTCGTTTTCTCTTCCCACTTCAAAACTCAACCTCTGGAAAACAAGGACCATTCAGGTATAGAGTAGCAGAAAATACTTGGAATCTGCCAGACTTGCTTGAGTCTAAATCTTAGCCCTTCCACTTAGCAGAATTATGAGTTAGGGTGATTTATTTTATGAGTCATCATGTTTCCTCATAAATGGCAATACCACTATCAACCTTGCAGGATATTTGTAAGGATTTAGTGAAATAATAATCAGGGACTGCTTTAATCACATCTTCCTTCTTTTTATTATTGTATCTTCAACACCAACAGCTAAGATTGCTTTACAGATGTAATAGGTACATGATAAAATCTTATTGTGATAGACTGATTGGTACTTGATAAAACTATCTGTAGGACTGAAAAATGTGTCTCATGACATAGAGCAATACAAAATAAAGTACATAAAACATGGCAGAAAAATGTTTGTTGAATACATTAACTCAACCAGGAAATCATTGTTTCTGCATTCCAGGCTAAGAATATTTTCACATTTTCACATATCTAAAAAGTCCTCCAGACTGAGATTAAAAAACAAAAGCTTCCCATTATTTATATCCTACGGATTTTAACTTGTTCCTATAACAATTAAAATAACTGATATAACTCACAACTCCCTGATTCATTATTTCTCCCTATTATGCTCATGTCCAGATCATCAGACAAGCAGACAAGTTTCCTGGAATAAATTCAACCACTGTAATAAATTCTATCATCAATAGCTTGAGCATTAACTATATTTTTCCCTCACCATAGTAAGGTATGAGAAAGAATATAATATAAAACTCACAATATATAATCAGTTCATTCTAAGTATTCCCAAATATGGACACTAAATAGTTCAGTTTCTTATATATCCACAGTATAACTGAAATGTTATCCAGAAATATAGAAATATAAAAAAGGGTTTCTAAAGGCATTTGGGGGTCTATAAGTAAAATATCTACTCAAAAATAAATGGTATAAGTTAAACAAGTCACAAACCCTACCTGCAATCCAAATTTACTGGCCTATTACAGTGTTTGCTTACATCTATACCCATTTATACTTACAATGAACCAGGCACTCTAAGACTTTTATGTAATTATTTCAAAAAATACTCAACAATTCTACACTAATTCCAAGGGATATATGCACTCCAATGTTTATAGCAGCATTATCTACAATAGCCAAATTATGCAAAGAGCCCAAGTGTCCATAAATGGATAAAGAAGATGTGGTATATATACACAATGGAATATTACTCAGTCATTTAAAAAAAATACCAAAATCTTGCCATTTGCCACAACATGGATGGAGCTAGAGAGTATTATGCTAAGCAAAATAAGTCGGTCAGAGAAAGACAAATACCATATGATTTCACTCCTATGTGGAATTTAAGAAACAAAACAAAGGGGGGGAAAAAAGAGAGGGAAGTAAACCAAGAAACAGACTCTTAACTATAGAGAACAAACTGATGGTTACCAGAGGGGAGGTCGGTGGGGGAATGGGTCAAGTAGGTGATGGAGATTAAGGTGCACTTGCTGAAATGAGCCCCAAAAATTGTATAGAACTGTTGAATCACTACACTGTACAACTGAAACTACTACTACACTGTAGGTTAACTGGAATTTAAAAACTCTAAAAATTTTTTTTAATTAAAAAAAAAACAAACTGAGTAACTTAAGGTTTTAATGATTTAAATGATCTGCCCAAGGTCATATCAGCTAGTATGTATGTTATAGAGGTGCCACAGTTTGAACCTCTAATGATGATATTATAAGGACAACCCATTTTAAGTAATTCTAGGGATGCCTGGGTGGCTTAGTCAGTTAAGTGGCCAACTCTTGGTTTTGGCTCAGGTTATGATCTCACAGTTCGTGGGTTCAAGCCCTGCATCTGGCTCCATGCTGAAGCTATGGGGCCTGCTTGGGATTCTCTGTCTCCCTCTCTCTCTGCCCCTACCCAGCTCGCACTACCTCTCTCTCAAAATAAATAAATAAACTTGAAAAAAAAATTAAAAAGGGGCACCTGGGTGGTTCAGCCTGTTAAGCATTTGACTTCCGCTCAGGTCATGATCTCACAGTTTGTGGGTTTGAGCCCCACATCAGGCTCTATGCTGACAGCTCAGAGCCTGGAGCCTGCTTCAGATTCTGTGTCTCCCTCTCTCTCTCTGTCCCTCCCCACTCATGCCTGTCTCTCTCTTATCTCTCAAAAATGAATAAACGTTAAAATAAATTTTAATTAAAAATAATTCTAAAATAATAAAATGTGAATTTACAATTTTAATCACAAGCAACTATTTATTTTATAAAAAGGTTTATTAAAGTACTCACCATAGGATTATTCTAACTTATAAGAACCTGTATTTCCTTTAAAATATGACTGAACTAATAGACCTTCTATATGCTTACATATAAACTCTGATTCAAAGATATCTATGGTGAAAAATAGAACTACAATTTTATCGAAATAACATAAAATAGCTAGAGACATTTAAATGCTTAGAGAAAATAATCACTTCATACTCACCTAGCTAAATAGCTTACTCATTTATGTATGGATTTCATAATGCCTAACAACTGGTAAGACTTTTTAATGCTAATTATAATTTCAAGACACATTTAAAGATGAAAACATATAAACAGTACTCTATTACTACTTGCATTTTTACAAGACTTGATAAAAGATACATCACTTCTTTGACTGCTACACTTTGATTTGCTGCATAAGTGCAAAATGTATATTAAAAATACAATTAATAATATTTGGTCAAGCTTTGTTTTCCTTTCTTAGGCAAAATGGTAAAGCACTTAAACTGTTTGGCATTAATTTATGGCTTTATAGGACAAAACTGACCACTCAGTACAATTTGTTTTATTTCAGATACAACTGGATATTAATTTTCTTTAACATATTTTAACGAAGAGTTTAATCTTCAAATGAGTTCAGAAGAATAAACAATGATTGATATAAATAGCTAAATACTAGTCAGAAAATCCAATTAATATTACAAATGAGCTCTGATCTGGTTCGCCCGTAGATAATATAAATGTTTTTAAACATTAAGGTTAAAATACTCAAACAGCTTTCCCCTTTGGCAATGGGTGGCATATTCCCCTAAACAACACACCAGTAATCATCCATAAAGAACCAAAAGCTATACTTAAAAATAACTCTTAAGTTATCTTTGTGATTCAGTTTGTTTCCAGTTTGCATACAAACACATAGTGAAGTTTAGAACACCATCCTGTCTGAAAAAGTACTAGAATCCCAGCCTTTGATTCCGGCTCCTATTTTTATGACACGACCAATGTGTCTTTCCACCCTCCCAAACGACTAAGACTTAGTTACTTAAATCTGTAGATTTTCTGTATGAATATTTAATGACACTAATTAGTAACAAATGGGGGCAAAAATCTGTTTTTATTTTTTAAGTCTGTTCATAGGCTCAAGTCAGAATGATGTAATCAGGAATGGCAGCCATATCTATTCATTTGGGGGAAAAATTAGAATTACTTGTGAAATGAAGATGAAACAGAAGACCCTAAAGTTATACTGCTGGGATTTGAAGCAATAAAATTGAAAGAACTAATGTGAAACAAATTACAAAGAAGTAACTGAGAAACAAATTTGGAAATCTCATTTTAAAAGTTCAGAGGTACCTGGCTGGCTCAGTCAGTAAAGCATGTGACTCTTGATCTCAGGGTTTTAAGTTGGAGCCCCATGTTGGGTGTAGAGATTAGTTAAAAAAAATAAAATCATAAAAAAAAAAGAGTTCAAAGCTATCACCATAAAAAAGACAACAAATATATAAAATGAAGTTTCTCCTATTCACGCATTAGACAGTGATTAAGTGGAATTATTTAAGAAAGTCAAGTCATAAATTTTATAAATTATCTTTCTAAGATCCTACCCTTAACACTTCCCCACCAACTGAGAGTTTAATTCCTAGGACATATAATTCAAAGAATACATCAGGCACAATATTATGTGAACATCCCTAGCCAAAATATCTTCCCTGACAGCCTCAACTCTACATATTTCAATACATAATAATTAAATTCTCATTTCTTACTCATTATTTTATGCCAATTTTTAATCCTTTATCTTTCTCTAGGTTTATTAAATAAATTTTGTCTTCTCAGTCACATCTCAAAGGATCTATTTCTAAAACTCTCAATCACATTTATAATGTCTTCCTTGGACCTTCTCCAAATTCAGTGTATCTGACTTCATTTGTTGTGCTGGACTTTCTTGAAGTAGAGCACATCAGGAAAGGAAAAGGTCATTGTGCTGGCTCCTGTCCTTTATGTTACCCAGTCCAAATAATCAGCCCACTATTACAAGCAATTAACTCAATCCTAGCTCTCTTCAAATCAGAAAGACACTTGAAGTAGAATTTATAAATTTTGGTTTTTTTAATAGTCTCATTAATTAAATAATGAGGTATAATACAAAGAGAATGAGTTCAGGTGTCATCTTTTATATGTGATCTAACTTCTCTGAGACAGACTCAGTTTTCACATCTGCAAAAATAAGATTATCATCTATTTCATGGAAATATAAAAACAAAATACGACAACTTTTATTAAAAAGAACTATCGTAAGTCACAAAGTCTTAAGCAATGTTGGCATCCTTACCAACATGTGTTCAATGAAATCAACCCCTGGGATATAGGTGCTCAATAAATGTTACTTTTCATCCCGCATTTTAGGATTGATTTTTCCAAAGAGTATAAAAGCACTCAACTACATCAACACTGTATTTCCATCTACATTATGTGTCAATCACCCCATTCAGTAATATTAATAAATCCACATAAAAACCGTCATTTAAAATGTTCACCTTGCCTTTGAACCAGAAGCTGAATTGTTATAATAAACAACAATAATAGGTATTTATCACACACTTAAGTTATATGAATCTCAACAAGCTAATGCTTACATCATATCAAAAAAAAAAATCAATTCCAGGTGGATAATAAAAAAGTAAATCAATAAAGACATCAAAAGACACCTTCAAGAGAGTGAAAACAAACAAGCCACAGTAAAAAAAAACTCTGGTCTTTTCTTAAACTCTTTGTGGGGTTTTTGCAGGGCAGGGGGGACAGGTAAAAGGAAACACTTTTACTTCTCAGCAAGTTGGAACAGTATGAAGGCATGCAACAGATCGCAAATGCTACCACTGAAATCACACAACCAAGAATCCCTATCCCTTGAGAGACAGTATGTGTGTGTATAGATACACACACACACACACACACACACACACACACACACACACGCACGCACGCACACACACACACACGCACACACACACACGCATAGGTTTTTTTTTAAGATTTTATTTTTAGGTAATCTCTACATCCAACATGGGACTTGAATTCACAAGAGATGAAGAGTCACATGCTCCACCACCCGAACCAACCAGGTGATCAATCTAGCAAATAATTTAATCTCAGCTCCTACGACACATATGATTAATAAAAGGCTTAAATCTGAACATAAAAAGAATTCCTACACATGAGCAACAGTCTTGAGCAGGCATTTCAGAAAACAGGATAACCAATGCTCAATGTCATTAGTGATCAACAAAGTAAAATGCAGATTAGAATCACAAAACACAAGGTACCTTGTGTGGCTCAGTCAGTAGAACATGTAACTCTTGATCTCAGGGTCATGAGTTCAAGCCCCACATTGAGCATGGAGCTTACAAAAAAAAAGAATCATAAGATACTACTAAATACCTACCAGATTGGTAAAACTGGAAAAGACAAAAACCTCCCAAATGTTGACAAGAATATGGGATAACAAGAATACTGCTGACAGAAATACAACTGGTAAAAACCACTTTGGAAAATGATTTAGTAGTATCTTCTAAAGTGAATATACATATTCACTATCACCTAATAACTCTACTCCTAGATAAATAGCCACCAAACCAATGTGTACATGTATGCCAAGAAACATAAATAAAAACATTGGCATAATTCATAATACCAAAAAGTCTAAGGAATCCAAACATCCAGCAACAACAGAATGGATAAATAGTATATTCCTCCAATGGAACATTACCTAGCAATGGAAATGAAAAAAGTTACAGCTATATGCAAAAACATGGATGAATCTCACAAATATAACAATGAACAGACACAATATTAATGAAGTTAAGACATACATGCTTAGATGTAAAAGCTATTTATAAAACCAAGAAAGGAACTGACATAAAAGAAGAGTGAGTGACTTCTTTGAGGAAAAAGAATAGGGTACTGACCAAATCTAAGGGGTCATGAGGTGGACTTCAAGAACTTTGACAATATCTTTTTTTTCTTTTACCCCTATGATGATTACACAGATGTTAACTTTGTGACAATTCACTGAGCTATATAGTTTGGTTCTGTGCACTTTTGTGTATTTACATTACATTTCACAAAACAAAAAATTGTAAAAGAGGGAAGAAAAAAGAAAATAAATAATAAGGCCACAACCTTATCTGAAAAAATACCTAAAGTGTTGAAGTAAATGCTAAGGGCAAATGAAACACTGATAACAAACACATGAAAAGATGCTCAACATCACTAGTCAAATTAAAACCATAATGAAAAATCGTTACACACTTGTTTAGAATGCCTAAAATATTTTTAAAACTCAAAATACCGAGCACTGGCAAGGATACAGAGCAATTAGAACACTCATACAAGGTTGGTGGGAATGCCAACAGGCACAGTCACTTTGAAAAACAGTTTGACAGTTTATTACAAAACTAAACATACCCATACCCCATATGTCACCAATTTCATTCTTAGTATTTACCCAATAGAAATGAAAACCTATGTACACACACAACTGTATGCACACAACTGTATGTTGTAGCATACAGTTTGTAGCAACTTCATTTGTAATCATTAAAAAACAAAAACAAAACCCAAGTGTCCTTCAACTGATGAATAAAGAAACTGGTATATCCATAAAATGATATATCACTCAACAAAAAGGAACAACAACAACATGCATGATCTCAAACACATGTTGCTAAGTTAACAAAACTTGACCTAAAGGCCTATATGTATGATTCCATTTATATGCCATTCTGGAAAATCCAAAACAACAGAGACAGAGATAGGGGGTTTAGGGGTACAGGGTTGACTATGAAATCGTAGCAGAAGGGAATTTTGAGGGGTGATGGAACTGCTCTATATTATGATTATAGAGGTAGATACACAGTGTGCATTTGTCAAGACCCTGTATACCACAAAGAATGACCTTTACTATACACGAATTAAAACATAAATTTTAGGGGCACCTAGGTGGCTCAGTCAGTTAAGCAGCCGACTTCAGCTCAGGTCATGATCTCACCATTCATGAATTCAAGCCTTGAATTGGGCTCTGTGCTGACAGCTCAGAACCTGCAGCCTGCTTCAGATTCTGTGTCTCCCTCGCTCTCTGCCCCTCCCCTACTCGTGCTCTGTCTCTCTTTCTTTCAAAAATAAATAAACATTTAAAAAAAAAAATTTTAATTGTTTAAAACAATAAGTTTTAAGGTGCCTGGGGTGGCTCTGTCAGTTAAGCATCCCACCTCCTGATTTCGGCTCAGGTCATTATCTGACAGTTCATGAGTTCAAGCCCTGTATTAGGTTCTCTCTCTCCCACTCGCTCTCTCTCTTCTCTCTCTCAAAATAAATAAGAATTTTATAAATAAATAAATAAACAAACAAACAAACAAACAAAGAAAGAAATAAATTTTAAAGAGCTTTAAAACACTGTGATCATAGCAGGCACCTGGCTCAGTCATTTAAGTGTCCAACTTTGGCTCAGGTCATGATCTCGCAGTTCCTGAGTTGGGAGCCCCCCACAGCACTCTGCTGACAGGTCAGAGCCTGGAGACTGCTTCGGATTCTGCGTCTCCCTCTCTCTCTGCCTCTCTCTCTCAAAAATAGACATTTATTTTTTTTGTTTATTTATTTGAGAGAGAGTGAAAGAGATAGCAAGCAGGGGAGGGGCAGAGAGAGGGAGAGAGAGAGAGAGAATCCCAGGCAGGCTGTGTGCTGTCAGTGTAGAGCCCGATGTGGGGCTCAAACTCACAAACTGTGAGATCATGACCTGAGGTGAAACCAAGAGTCAGATGCTTAAATGACTGAACCACCCAGGTGCCCCTCAAAAATAAACATGTAAAAAATTAAAAATAAAAAAAAAACCACTATGATCACAGCACCACCACAGATTTACGAAGCATAAAAATGCCAAAAATATCATAAAATTCCCTCAAATTCAAGAATCCTAAAATATGTATTACCTAATTACACAATGTAAATAAATTATAATGTAACTCACTTAGATATTTAACTATAATAAACAAACACTACTGATAACATTAAAGTTGCACTTAGTGAACATTTTATACATACGTTTTAATCTTCCAAACAATCATATAAAGTGAAATTTATCTCAGCTTTACCAATGAGGAAACAAACTCAGAAAGAGTAAAGAAATCTCTTACCCATGCACACACACCTAGTAAGTGGTAAAGCTGAAGTTTAATCCCATTGCATCTGAGTCTTTCCATGCCCATTTTCTTTTCTCTATATTGTCTCTTAAAAGCTTTTGTAATTCCTTAATGAGTAATGTTTTCCTTTACATTATTTGAAAATGTGTTATTTCCTACATTTATAAATTTAAAATGAATTATGAGTATTTTATATTGTCCAAGTACCCACATACTCATGATCATATAAAATGAAGTTAAAATATGCAGCCTCTGCCCTCAAGATGTTTATAATCTAATTGGTGGCACACATATGACAAACAAGATAGGCAATTTTAAAAATCAAAAATCAGCTGAATGGGCAGTTGGGGAGGGAAACATTGCTGTGAGTGCCTCATAATAATAAAATAATTCTAATTGCTTCCTCCTATCTCTTGCATTACCACTGTCATTCATTGCACTTATATATAAGCATGTGTGTATATACAGACACACATAAACAAACATACTCAAATATAATATTGCTATTAGACTTATCTGTTAGAATAAGAACAAAAATGTAAGTTTTTATTCTGTCTTATTTCTTCTCTTATGCTCTTCCTTTCCTTTTTTACATCTTAGCTTCTGACCTATTTCATTTTCCTTGGCTCTAAAAGAACTTCTTTTAACACTTCTTTCAAGGAAGGTCTACTGACAAACGATTCCTTTTTTTTTAGTTTGTCTGATAACCTTTATTTCTCCTTCACTTTTTTTTAAATGTTTATTTTGAAAGAGAGAGAGCGCACGCAAGCGCTAGCAGGGAAGGGGCTGATAGAGAATCCCAAGCAGGTTCCACGCTGTCAGTGCAGAGCCTAATACAGGGTTCGATCTCACAAACCACAAGATCAAACCACCTGAGATGAAACCAGGAGTTGGACGCTCAACTGACTGAGCCACCTGGGCATCCTGACTCAGTTTTAAAAGATAATTTTGCAAGGTACATTATTCTAGGTTGGTGGTTTTTTTCACTCATCATCTTATATTACACACCACTCTCTTCTTGTTTGTGTGGTTTCTGAGGAGAAGCCAGATATAATACTTGTCTTTGCTCCTCTATAGGTAAGGTATTTTCCCCCCTCTGGCTGCTTCAGGATTTTTTATCTTCAATTTTCCTGTAATTTGAAAATGATATGCCTAGGCATAGTTTTTTGAGCATTTATCCTACTTAGTGTTCTCTGAGCTTTCTGGATCTTAGGTTTTGCTTCTGGTGTTAATTTGGGGGAAATTCTCACTTGTTACCATTTCAAGTATTTCTTCTGTGCCTTTTTCTCATTCTTCTCTTTCTGGTATTTTCATTATGCAAGCGGTACAACTTTTTTCTTCTTTTTTCTTTTTTCTTTTGAGAGAGAGCCAGAGAGAGAGCACAAGCAGGGGATGGGCAGAGAGAGAGGGAGAGGGAGAGGGAGAGGGAGAGAGAGAGAGAGAGAGAGAGGGAGAGGGAGAGAGAGAGAAAGAATCACAAGCAAGCTCTGCACTGTCAGTGCAGATCCTGACATGGGGTTCAAACTCACAAACTGTGAGATCATGACCTGAGCAGAAATCAAGAGTCAGATGCTTAACCAACTGAGCCACCCAGGCGCCCTTGTGGTATACTTTTGTAGTCATCCCATAGTCCTTCGATATTGTTCTGCTTTTTTGTCTGTTTCCAGTCTTCTTCTCTTTGGTTTTCAGTTTTCAAGGAGTCTATTGGTGTATCTTCTTGCTCAAAGATTCTTTCATCAGGGGTATCTAATCTATTAATGAGCCCATCAAAGGTATGCCTCATTTCTGTTAGTGTTTTTTTCTCTAACATTTCTTTTTGGTTCTTTCTCAGAATTTCCATCCCCCTCCTCACCACTGCCCATCTGATCTTGTATGTTGTCTACTTTATCCATTAGCATCCTTAGCATATTAATCACAATTGTTTTAAATTCCCAGTCTGATCATTCCAACATCCCTGAGCCTGGTTCTGAGGCTGGCTCTGTCTCTTCCAACTCTGTTTTCTGCCTTTTAGTATGTTTTATCATTTTTTTTTTCTTGATAGCTAAGGCATGATGGACTGGAAAAAAGGAACTACTATAAATAGGACTTAAGCAATGTGGTGGTGAGGTGTGGGGGTTGGTAGCACATTTTATAGTTCTATGATTAGGTCTCAGTCTTTTAAAGAGCCTGTGCCTCTAGACTATGAACTTCACATGTGCTTCTCAGTCCCTCCCTCCTCCTCTTAGGTGGGGCAAGATGGTTAGAGTGGGCTGAAGTTATGTTATTTCCCTTCTCCCACACAGAAGACCTGAGCAGCTGGAATTGAGTATTTCCCTTCCCCTGCATCAGGTAGGTTCTGATAAACTCCAGCAGTTTAGGCTCTGATGAAATAGTTTCTCCTGAGGGTAGGCCTTATTAAGAATAGAATGCACTGGTATATTTCAAAACTGTTCCATTTCCCTTTCCTCTGCCAGAAACAAGAGGGGATTTTTCTCTAATATTCACTAGAGAATCTCGTAGAGGTGCAAGAGGTAACACACAAAAAAGTGTGGGGGCCCTCAATGACTGGTTCCTCCATGGAGTTTTAAACTCTCAGAGTTGTCCACACTGAGCCTCCAACAATTTATCAATTATAATCAGATTTCCCTATAGGAGCACTGGTTCCTGGTGAGGTGACTGCCCTGGTAAGTTGTGAAACACTGTATTCTCTGTCGATCTCTCTAATTTTGAGGGCAGCAGTTTGCCTTTTGATCTCTCTTCATTTATGGATCTAAGAAAAGTTGTTGATTTTTCACTATGCTCAGCTTTTGACTTGTTATTATGAGTTGGCAACATCCAAGCTTCTTACATTCCATATGAGAAACCAGAACGCTGTATTTTCTTTTAAGAATGTTTTCCTACACTACAAGCTTAAAATTTATGTAGAAAAAGAAAAAAATATACAAACCCAGTATCATGTACAACAAAACAGTGTCATGTACTTTGAGAATTATTTATTACTTTCCATTTTCCTTACACTACACATATTCATGTTTCTAGATGTCTAGCCTAGATCAAATACTGTTCTTAAACATCTGAACCTTCCAGTTTATCTGTAAAAATCAATATAAAATTATAAACTGCAATCCTTGAAATCTATCTTTCAAACAAGCCATTAAAATACAGCTTACCATTTTGATGCCTGTGGAAAATGTCACTGGTTTTATAGGTTTAGGTTTCTCAAGTTGCATTTCCAACTGGGTAGATCTATCTTTATGCTGAGCCAAAAGTAGAGCAACAGGGAGATCTGAACTCTCCTGTAAGAAAAGTTAAAGTGCAACATGAAAGTTAAAAAGGAAAAACTAATGAGCAACAAGTCTTTCATTTTAAATTATGCCCTTTCATAGGCATTTGATGTCAACCTAAATATTCACTTTATGGAGAACACTTCACAAAAAATTTTAACATTCCATAATAAGAAAAGGCTGTTTGAGATTCATAAATCAAAATAACCTGCAAAAAAGTATTTTTATAAAATCCACATTAAAGACAATAGGGTCTTATTTCATCTAGCAAAGCCAACCATATTTATTAAAATTAAAAAAATTAAAAGCTAATCACAAAAAGAGTAATACAAAGTACTATAACGTAGATCAGATGTTTATCTAAGACACATTTTTCTACCAGTGAATTCAGACCAGTTTGAAATTGTTTCCCATTAGATTTCACCTGAGGCCGTTTGGAAATGATCCTTGTTCTGTTTTGCACAATAGAACGATTGTTAAGTACAACCAAAAATATATTCTCTCCTTTACTGAACTTATTTTTAGAAATTAAGTCTAAATTTTTTTAATTGACAAAATGATAGCAAATATTTATTTTAATACCTTATATTGACACTAAAAGAGGGCTACTATTTACATAAATCTGCATATATACATATGAATGACACAAGCAATGATACTAATTCTTATATGCAGATGCATTTATCCTGTTTAACATGAAGTTCTCTTACATGTTCTTCCACATGCTGTGGAGCTAAGGTCTAAACTAAACGTATCCAGACTTTTTCCTTCCCGAGTTTTCAGTTAAATAAGAACCCAGAAACACATGCAGAAGGAAGGAGATAATATATACACAGTACTTTATATCTGTAAACAAAAATGAAGATTACAAACACATTTCTATCTATACCTATAGATATTGAGCCTATACCAAGGCTATCTATGAAAACAGACATATTTTTCAAATGGCCTAGAGATTTTTAAAATAATAACAACCCAGAACTTAATCCTGGAAAGACTATATTGTTAAACATTCCCTAGTATGAAAGTAAACATACAGCAGAATCTAATTTTCTTTCCAAATCTAACAACTTTATACAATTTTTTAGGCACAAATGTAGTTAATATATTTAAAGGAACTTTTTTAAGTCTATAGTACAGAAGTAATTCAAATAAAAAGCAAATTATTTCAGCAGAATTGTCCTAGAATAAATCTGTACCTCAAGACTTGGTAACAGAAGTGCTTTGCAAGAGCAATGTTACAAAGATTAAATTTTTTAAATGGAAGAACACAAATTTTATTTATAAAATATAGCCTTGGGGCCTTTAGCAATAATAAAGGAAAATAGGGGCACTTGGGTGGCTCACTCAGTTAAGTATCCGACTTAGGCTCAGGTCATGATCTCCCGGTTTCTGAGTTCGAGCCCCACATCAGGCTCTGTGCTGACAGCTCAGAGCCTGGAGCCTGCTTCAGATTCTGTGTGTGTCTCTCTCTGCCCCTCCCCTGCTCATACTCTGTCTCTCTCAAAAATAAATAAGTTTAAAAAAACATTAAAGGGGCACATGGGTGACTCAGTCAGTTAAGCATCTGACTTCGGCTCAGACAGACAGTTCATGGGTTCGAGTCCTGCATCAGACTCGGTGCTGTCAACACAGAGCCCGCTTTGGATCCTCTGTCTACCTCTCTCTCTGCCCCTCCCCCACTTACTCTCTCTGTCAAAAATAAACATTTAAAAAATTGTTTTAATTTAAAAAATAATAAAGGAGAATGAATGAAATATATACTATTGAGAACATACTTGAACACCTTTCATACTCTGCAATAAAGCATTAGTTATGCATTAGCAACAGTATTGCTGTGAATTCCTGCAGCTATTTTAGATGTTCATTAAGAATTTTATAATTAAACGTAAAATTAAGAGAGAATTTAAATGGACTGTGGACCAAAACATCTTTTAAAACCCATTACTGCCTTTTCATATGTAAAAATTAACAGAAGAAAACTAAATTTCTTAGCATTTCTCCTCAATCTATACTCTAAGTGAATTCAAATACTCTTCCATACCTGGTATTTACTCTAAGTGAAAGTCCTTATGTAAACGCAAGACAGTGGGCTCACTTCAAAAAAGTTGCTAATCAATACTTGGGCCTGTTTTAATCCTGGTTTCACTTTCACATAAAAGGCCCTGAACATTAAAATGCCTTGGTAAAACAGATGAAATTCAATAAAAAATAAACATTCTAGGAATCTAAAACCAATTTTGACATTAAGGCATACAATTTACTTCAAATCTGCTTCATTCCATTTTAGCACTCAAAACTTTGAAGCCTGAAAATCTTTGTGAAAGTTAAGTTAGAATTAAACAGGAGCTCAGGCAGTTAATTGTCCAACTTTTGGTTTCAGCTCAGGTCATGATCTCAAGGTTCGTGAGTTTGAGCCCCACATCGGGCTCTGCACTGATGGTGCAGAGTCTGCTTGGGATTTCTCTCTCCCTCTCTCTCTGCCCCTCCCCTGCGTGCGCGTGCGCTCTCTCTCTCTCTCTCTCTCTCTCTCTCAAAAAGTAAATACACATTAAAAAAAAGAGAGAGAATTAAGCAGGAGCTCTAACAACAACAAAATCAATCAATGGAGTAAAAAAAAAAAACTATGGGAATATACATGCTCTCAAGAATACATAAAATGCAGATTCAGCCTTAGCAAGTTATTTCATTTTTCTTAGCTTTCCAGGTTATCTTGAAAGATTCTCTAAACCTCATTAATTGCCTGAAGGTATACTGTTTAATATTTAAAGAAATTTTAATAAGACTGCCTGTAATACTCATTAAAAGCTTTATAATGACCACTTTTTAAAGATTATTTTAACTGACTTTAAGCAAGCCATCTGGCAAACAATATTTCTAATAAAAATCAGCTACTGCATTTTGACAGTATTAGCCCTTAACAAAATTTAAGACATAAACTGAAGAAAATTTTCAAACAGGAATATAAAAAGATTTAATAAGTTAGGACCTGTTTAAAAATCTTTTTCCAAACTGTTAAAAAAAAACTGAATTTACAGTTAGGATTAAATAAATGGACTTTTTAGGCAACATCATGGTAAATGCTAAGTCATAAACATTAAGACCATAACATTAAAATCTGTCACATACAGTATAATGTAATGCTTTTTAAAGGTTAAAGAGTGACCATTAGCACAAGAATCAAACCCAAAAACAGGAGAAAAAAAATTCTTAATAAGTAGTGCTTGTTGCCTAAATTAGATCCAGAGAACAATTCTAAGATTTAAGCTTCTAGACATATTTACAAATGCCAGTATTATCTTTTTCATAGAATCTAACACACGAATATACATAGAAAAAGAAACAAAGTGTGTTTTTTACTTATTAAGGATTCAGGAAGATAAAAAGAAATTTAATAATTCTTTCTATTAGTCAATAAGAACTAAACATACATTAACATTTTAACAGAAACAATGAATGATCATTTAAAAATTAAAGTAACAGAGAATTTTTAAAAATAAAATTAGGAAACCAAAAATTCAAAATGTACTGATATTTAAAAACAATCTGTTGTAATTAATTGGTCTAATGAATACAGTAAATTTCTAACTTTTATTTAACCACCATGTTACATGCTCTAAACAGTGAAGAAAGTATGTGCAATAATGACTTGCAGGTGAAGAAAACAGGAAGTTGCAGGGAGTTTGGGGGGAGGTCTCACAAAAACCAATATTAACTCCAGGTTATACACAATGTACAACATTGGCAGTTTTACATCTTGCTTCATGCCCCACTGAATTAAAGGGGAGCGTCATGCCAATAGCACTCAATGAGGCAGCAAAACATTACTTTGAGTACTAAAAAAATACGCAAAGAATAATTACTATGCAGAGCCAGCTAACCTCAAAATTATATCTAAAATCTCTTTATACTAGATGCAATATTTTTTAAATATTAAAGTATATTTTCATTTCATGTCTAAGTTCTATTTTGAATTAATTCAATTAATTGTATAAAGGAGAAGCATTACCAAGGAAAAGTATGTCCCTCTTTGTATAAAATGATGGGGGAAAGAACCTTTCAATAAAATAATTAGAACATCAGTATTTACTAATTCATTCTTTAAAGTTTTCAATTTTCACAAAATTCATGTCAACAAAAAAAGGTAAAACACATGTGTCATTTCAACTGTTAAAGGCACAACTGACAATGATTTCAAGAAAAATTAGTGGAAATCACTAAGAAAAATATATTCTATTTTATATGCTGTCTTTATTTTTAGAACCAAATTTACATTCCACTTACACAAAGTAGATAGGGTTTATGAAACACATTTTCTATCTAAGCCTCATTAATGCCCTTACTCTTACTTTTCCTCACTTTCTCACCTACTTCTAATTTAATTATCTTGTTTTCTCTTTTTATTCCTGGTCAGCTCACATTTGGCCAAAAGAATGGTATAAAAATATACACATACACATTTACCTAATCATAGAGTTACAAATACCACATCAACTAGACTGACGAATTAAAGTATGTTACCACTACATAGAAATTAATTATGTGGACAGAAAAGGAAAGGGAAGAATGCAAAAGACTTTCCTGGAAAGGACGATTTCTACTGTGATTTTATGTTATCACCCTAGGTTATAAGCATCAAATAATATACCATCAAATCTGTGAAACATTTCCGAAGCCTTAGTTATTATTACTGCTATTATCTAACAATGATGACTACTTGAGGAGCTAATTATTGGAAAACACAATTTGCAAAACACTGCCATTTCTTTCAAATACATTCTTTCTCATGCAAAAATATGAAACATAGTTCTCACAGAGTAAATAGAATCACTATAAATTTCACATGAAGCCAAAACACTTGAAAATGGGCTAGTTATAAGAAAGCCAGTGTTAATCAGGAGAAAACTGCCTTAAAAACAAAGCATTTTCATCAGTAAGCTTAAAAACATAAATAACCTATTAATAGTAGACTGCCTTACATCAGTTACATTGCTCTTTCATCTAAAAATAAAACGGGTATTGACAAAATGGGTTTTTTTTAATAAAGGAATAGAAGTTGAATACACCAGCACTGAATATGCCAATAAAAATGCCATTTAAATGCCATTATCCAGCATAATAAAAAGGAAAAATAAACTCTGAATACTAATGATTTGTTCAAGACATTTAGCATTATTACATACCAGTTCATCTAAAAAAGCTTGCTTGTTCTTCCTTTTTAGAATCTGCTGCAGTTGCTCTTCTTTTTGAATAAACAGTCTTCTTTGTTCATTTTCCTGTCTTTCTACCTCTAAAGCTTCTTCCAATTCCTCCTGTTCCCGAGTCTAAAACAGAAATATTTATATATAGCATGGAATAAATTTAGTAACCAAAACCAATCCTTTACTGCACTCCGACACTTTCTGGATACATAAAACATACTAGTCACTTAAGAGTTTAATAGAGCAGCAATTCTACTCTGCAGGAACTAGAGTTCATTTTATTATTTCACATGGACATGTTACTATGAAAGAGAATGACACCTATCATTTAACTAACACCTAAACAAGTACACTTCACTCAGTTGCAGAGCTGTAGGAAATGTGTTTAATAAAGAATTTATTTATTGATCATTATTACAGATAGTTTTGAGTAATTCATTTTAGAGGATTTAACAAGAAAAACAAAAACAAAACCCAATAAAAACAACAGAGACAATCTACATACAGAACTACCAATTGAAACACTCCATTGAAAGGACTGACTTATTTAATAGAAACAATTTCCAGAACATTCTAGGTAATGAAAAGTTATCAATGTCCTAAGCTTCTTTTCCCTAAGCTGAAATAAGTCTTTATGATGCTAGAGTTCCAAACATCATCATGTTGCAAAAAACTGAAATTATTTTCTAACATAAGCATATAAATTTCAAGTCTTCTTTGTGCACTGAAAAATTCAAAATTCAAAGCTAATATGTAAACAGAATGAACTATAGTTCTACTCATTCTCCTTTTATGGAGTGCCTCGGAAATATTAAATAATTCCAGGTTCTGAAATTTATTCCAACTTAAAGTCATGCTTAAAAGCAATACTATACATAGTCTTTGTTCTTTCATTCTTATGAATGAAAAATACAGTAAAATCTAAATGGCTTTATTTTAAAGCTCTTTTTTTTTTTTTTACTTTGACAGAACATTGAGAATTTATGGCACCTTGAGGTAAATGCAGAACGGAGGAAGAGAACATAATAGGTTTGAGCATCATAAATATATGAATAGCAGACACCTCAGAGAAAAATATATTTATATTTAAAATAATATTTAAAACCCTTCGGACTTCAAGCTGTATTACAAAGCTGAAATCATCAAGAGAGTATGGTACAGGCACAAAAGCAGACACTCAGATCAATGGAATAGAATAGAGAACCCAGAAATGGACCAACAAATGTATGGCCAACTAATCTTTGACAAAGCAGGAAAGAATATCCAATGGAATAAAGACGGTCTCTTCAGCAAGTGGTGCTGGGAAAACTGGACAGAGAGATGCAGAAAAATCAACCTGGACAACTTTCTTACACCATACACAAAAATAAACTCAAAATGGATGAAAGACCTAAATATAAGACAGGAAGCCATCAAAATCCTTGAGGAGAAAGCAGGCAAGAACCTCTTTAACCTTGGCCGCAGCAACTTCTTACTTAACATGTCTCCAGAGGCAAGGGAAACAAAAGCAAAAATGAGCTATTGGGACCTCATCAAAATAAAAAGCTTCTGCAAAGCGAAGGCAACAATCAGAAAAACCAAAAGGCAACTAACGGAATGGGAGAAAACATTTGCAAATGACATATCAGATAAAGCATTAGGATCCTAAATCTATAAAGAACTTATCAAACTCAACACCCAAAAAACAAATAATCCAGTGAAGAAATGGGCAAAAGACATGAATAGACACTTCTCCAAAGAACACATCCAGATGGCCAACCAACACATGAAAAAATGCTCAACGTCACTCATCATCAGGGAAATACAAATCAAAACCACAATGAGATATCACCTCACACCTGTCAGAATGGCTAACATTAGCAACTCAGGCAACAACAGATGTTGGCGAGGATGAGGAGAAAGAGGATCTCTTTTGCACTGCTGGTGGGAATGCAAACTGGTGCAGCCACTCTGGAAAACAGTATGGAGGTTTAAAATTAAAAACAGAACTACCCTATGACCCAGCAGTTGCACTACTAAGTATTTATTCAAGGGATACAGGTGTGCTGTTTCAAACGGGCACATGCACCCCAATGTTTATAGCAGCACTATCAACGATAGCCAAAGTATGAAAAGAGCCCAAATGTCCATCAATGGATGAATGGATAAAGAAGATGTGGTATATGGATACAATGGAGTATTACTCGGTAATCAGAAAGAATGAAACTTGCCATTTGCAACTATGTGGATGGAACTAGAGGGTATTATGCTAAGTGAAATTAGTCAGTCAGAGAAACACAAATATCATATGACTTCACTCATAGGAGAACTTTAAGTTACAAAACAGATGAACACACGGGAAGGGAAGTAAAAATACTATAAAAACAGGGAGGGAGACAAAAACATAAAGAGGGGGTGCCTGGGTGGCTCAGTAGGTTAAGCGTCCAACTTCAACTCAGGTCACTATCTCGCGGTCCGTGAGTTCAAGCCCCACGTCAGGCTCTGGGCTTATGGCTCAGAGCCTGGAGCCTGCTTCTGATTCTGTGTCTCCCTCTCTCTCTGCCCCTCCCCCATTCATGCTCTGTCTCTGTCTCAAAAATAAATAAACGTTAAAAAAAAAATATTTTTAAACAAACAAAAACAAAAAACAAAAACATAAAGAGACTCTTAAATATGGTGAACAAACAGAGGGTTAATGGAGGGGTTGTGGGAAGGATGATGGGCTAAATCGGTAAGGGGCATTAAAGAATCTACTCCTGAAATCATTGTTGCACTATATGCTAACATGGATGTAAATTAAAAAAATAAGTTAAATAAAAATTTTTTTAAAAACCCTTTACTAGATTTTTTTTTAGTTCACACATTAGATAAACTCCCAAAAAACAAAGTTCTCAACCAAAAAGATGATTCACCTACAATTCAAACTCAGTACTATATCCAAAATTAAGTTTAGCATCTGGCCTCCCAAAGTGATCACACACCTATATTCCTTGTGTCCACAAAGTGCACACCTACATCTCAGTCAACTTCATTTGAAACTACAAATTTAGCTCTATTTACTCCCTCTCTCCCTCCCATTCCTCTTAAATTAAATCAGTCTCTACATCCTATTAGCATCGCTCCCTATAATTTTACAAATGTTTCCTTCTCTATTGCCAAGGTCGCTACTCTAATTCAGGCCCCCCAGTGGAGAGGAGAATTCAAACTTCATCTAGAAGGATTAGTAGGAATAAATGTAAAAAGTCAGGGGCTGAGATATGAAGGCTGGAAAAGTGAACTACTTGATTAGAGGCATAGAAGCAGAAAAAGATGTGCCACATAGTAAAATAGTGCCATAGAACCAATTAAGTGTAACAAGATACAGTGAAAAGAGAATTGATAGAGTGGTAAATTCTCCTTGCAATGATAAAAGGACACACAGAGAAAGAAAAGATTTCATAGGGAGTATTATGGGTTAAATGTATCCCCCCCCCAAATATATGTTGAAGTCTTAACCCCTAGTACATGTAAAAGTGACCTTATTTGGAAATAGGGTCTTTGCAGACATAATCAAATTAAGATGGGGTCATACTAGAAATTCAGACACAGACACACAGGGGAGAAGGCCATGTGGAGACAAAGGTAGAGATCAGAGTGGTACTGAAGGTTCTGACAACCACCAGAATCTAGAAGAGGCAAGGAAGGATTCTTCCCTAGAGCGTTTAGAGAAAGCATGACCTTGATGATACCTTAATTTCAGACTTCTAGACTCTAAATTCCTTTTTTAGTAATTTATTTCAGTGGCTCTCGGAAACCTAGGAGGTTGAGGCAAACACTTGAAACGGTAGGTATTTACCCCATTGGAGAGTGGAACAGCTATATGGGCAGAGAAAACAAAGGTGCAAAGACATGAATAAAGCTGGAATGCTTAGTATATCCAAGTCATGAAGTATGGGGGTGGGGGAAAGCTCTAGACAAAACTGGAAAGGAAAGCAGAGGACAAATCATGGAGCATCCATCAAACCATACTAAGGAAATCTGTGTCATTAAGGAAATCTGAGGGATAACTTTAGAAAGATGATTAGAAGCAGTGAAGTATTCAGACCAATGGGATCATAACTGAAGACAGGAAAACTGGTTAGAAGAACATTTCGATACCCAGATAAGAAATGATGAGAGCCCTAAATAAGGTAATAATAGAATTAGAGGAGGAACCAGGTTTGAAAAATGATGGGGAGAGACTATCAACAGTATAGGAAGACAGACCAGATATGGCTTGAACACTCGGATAAAGAATGCAAGAGAAACAAATGGTAAACATTTAAAAATTCAGCTCTGGAATGCTGAATTAAAAGTGCCTATAATAATCAAGAAATAAATGTCTATTAACGATACATACATATATATACACACACATATATACATATACATATATACATATATATACATATACGTATATACATATATATACATATATGTATACATATTACATAGTAAAATTCTACAAGCTCAGGAGAAAAACAATGTGCTGCAGAAACATTTGAGAGTAATTAGTATACAGGGTTAACTCATAGAGAGAAGCACTGAAAGGAACCATGTTTTAGACTCAGGAAGGAAAGCTTAAGTCTCCTAATCTTGAAAGGGGAAGGTGAGGGCAGCAGGACGAGGAGGAGAATGGAGTGGCCCCACAGAAGTTAAGAGAAGTTAAGGGAAGAGGGATTCCCTATCAAGGGAGAAGCCTACACCAAACACAGCCAACAGGCCCAGTGAGATTCAGACCAACAGTTCATCATCTTTGACAATGAGAAACTGGTAGCCTCAATTTTCTCACTGAAATAGAATATATGAGCATCTTGGACATAGTAGATCTCAATAAATATTGATTGGCTAGCTAGATGACTGAATAACCGGGAAAACAGCCATCATTAAAAAATCAAACACTGTGGGAATGAAGAAGAAGGTAATGGACTGAGAGAAGGAAAACAGGTTGAAAATTAAAGGTCTCTGTGTTCTTCCTCATGGCACTACGGTACCCAGTCAACCTCCCTTGCCTTCACCTCCTACTCCTAATACATCAGTATAGGACTTGCTATTTTAAACTCAAAATGTTTCTCCAATTCATCCCCACCTCTCCATTTCTTGTTTAAGTCACCTCTGAACCCACCAACATGACTGCAATAACTTCCCATTGGTTTCACAAATTCCAACCTCGATTCTCTCAAATTCAACCTCCACGAAACCACTATATTCATTCTAACAAAGACAATACATTATCGCTTGGTTTAAAACCCTTCAATGACGATCATCCACAACCAAGTTTTTATAACATTACTCTGAGGAATCTTGAATTCTCTAATAAGATGCCTAAGGTATACTACAAAGAGACTGAACAGATGGGAATTCAGCCTATCCCTCTACCCACTAAGAAAAGTTTGGTTTCACTTCAACCAAAGTATTCCAAGCAAGTTTTCATTTGAAGAAAAAGTTCACCGAAATTAGATTATTCTTTTACTGCAACACTCACTATTATTTCCTAGCTTAAAACTCTGAATGAGGGGTGCCTGGGTGGCTCAGTAGGTTCAGTGACTCTTGACTTTGGCTCGGGTCATAATCCCAGGGTTGTGAGATCGAGCTCCATATCGGGCTGAGCGTGGAGCCTGCTTAAGATTCATTCTCTGTCTCTCTCTGCCCCTCACCCGTGCTCTCTCTCTCTCAAAACAAACTTAAAAAAAAAAACTCTCTCTCTCTCTCTCTCCGTCTGCCCCTCCCCCACTCACACACTCTCTCTCTCTTTCTCTCTAAAAATAAATAAATAAATGAAAACTTCAAACCTCTGAATGAAAAAAAGTACTCACTTAAAAGGAACATCCTTCTATTAATGAGTTAAATGGCGCTAATGGAACAAGTTACCTAAGAATACCTATTTTGCATGTATCTTCTAACTCAGTGAAAGCTACTGGGCAAAGAGAGTAATTTTTATGTCACACCGATCCTCTCAGAAATGAGACACCTTTCTAAGGAAGGCAGGCTGGGTATGAATGGAATTAGAATGTAGTGTCAATCCCTTGAGAACTTTATGGCAGGAAAGAAGTACTGAAATGAAACACTCCTATAAAGAGAAAGTCCCTCTAAACACAAGATGAAAACACAAGCTATGTGATCCAAATATGACTTGTATCATTTTTACCAATGATCACAAATTCCTGACAAAGTACCTCAAAAATAATCACCTCTGCTTTCCTCTAAAACTGGAAAGTCCAGCATTAAAAAAATGACAGCTAAACTGTATAAGTTGGACAATTAAATCTCTGCATGCTCACAATTCATCTCTCTCTCTCTCGCTCTCTCTCTCTCTGTATATATATACACACACACACACACAATACACATACACACATATATATGTGTGTGTGTACATATACATATACACATATATGTATATGTATACATATACAAATACTATATACATATACATAGTATTTCTGGCCTAGATTTCAGCTAAATTCTTTGTAATTTTAACTAGTTTTAGAGGAAGATAGCTTTTCAGGAATCAGATGGAAACATTCATTTCTAAGCAAAAGAAGAAAATACTTAGCAACCAACCAGCTTTAACTTATTTTTCTGAATGACATCTTTGTTTTCCTTTTGGTACATCTCCATTTTCTTTTTGGTGTTGTCCAAATCCACATTATTGGTCAAGTTGAAAACTGCATCAGAAAGGAAACAATGACATGAAAAACAGTTTTAATATAAATCTTGAGTGGACAATAAAAAAAATTCATCACACTGACTTAATTCATCAGATTGTCATTACTTACAGCTATATTTATGTCCTTTTACCTAATACCTACTTTAGAAACTAGTTCTAGTTCAGCAACTATGTTTCCAGAGCCAAAGACTATCAGACTATCACACAGAATATCTAAATCTCTGAATCACCCCAGAAAACCTAAGATACGTGTTTGTCATAATCACATTAGATTTGATTTTTAAAGTCCCCATTCTAACTTTAAAAGTACATAAAAGATTACTTAAATTATTTAAATATAAACAGTAAGTCTGGGATCTACTATACTAGTCAGAATCAAAACTGAAAAGAATCTGTGCTCTACAAAGAGAAAATTTATCCAACAGAATAAAAAATATTATATAATTATATAATTTATAGAAAACAAAAACAAGTTTAATTTGCATTCCAATGGTCCCTATAGTCTAGATGTAAAGAAGCATGATATAGGGGCACGTGGTGGCTCAGTCAGTTAGGCATCCAACTTCAGCTCAGGTCATAATCTCGCACTCGAGCCCCACATCGGGCTCTGAGCTGTCAGCTCAGAGACTGGAGCCTGCTTCAGATTCTGTGTCTGCCTCTCTCTCTACCCCTTCCCCGCTCTCTCTCTTTCTCTCAAAAATAAATAAACATTAAAAAAAATTTTAATAAGTAAATATGATATTGACAGCAGTTAAAAATTATGGGGCGCCTGGGTGGCGCAGTTGGTTAAGCGTCCGACTTCAGTCAGGTCACGATCTCGCGGTCCGGGAGTTCGAGCCCCACGTCAGGCTCTGGGCTGATGGCTCGGAGACTGGAGCCTGTTTCCGATTCTGTGTCTCCCTCTCTCTCTGCCCCTCCCTGCTCATGCTCTGTCTCTCTCTGTCTCAAAATAAATAAACCATTAAAAAAAAAACATTAAAAAAAAAACAAAAAAAGATGATAAATTTTCAATGAGTTAGATTTTTAATGTATAATTATTTAATAATTTTATAATTTTTTATATAATTCTGACTCAAAATAATGCCTTACTCCCTTCTAAGTTTACCTATATAAATCAAAGTGTCAATATAATACTCTGAATAACAACCAAAAAACTCTTTCGGTACAGGGCACCTGGGAGGCTCAGTCAGTTAAGCGTCCAACTCTGGCTCAGGTTATGATCTCACAGTTCATGAGTTTGAGTCCTGCATCGGGCTCTATGCTGTCAGCACAGAGTCCACTTTGGATTCTCTGCCCCTCCCCTTTTCGTGCATGCTCTCTCTCTCTCTCAAAAATAAATTTTAAAAATAAGAAACTCTTTTGGTACATACAAATTCATATCATAAAGTACCACCACACTACCCCACATGTTACTGTGTTTGCATCAGCCTGTCTAAAGAAAAATCCAGGGGCGCCTGGGTGGCTCAGTCGGTTAAGCATCCGACTTCGGCTCAGGTCATGATCTCGTGGTCCGTGGGTTCGAGCCCGGCATCGGGCTCTGTGCTGACAGCTCAGAGCCTGGAGCCTGTTTCTGATTCTGTGTCTCCCTCTTTTTCTGACCCTCCCCTGTTCATGTTCTCTCTCTCTCTCTCTCAAAAATAAATAAATGTTAAAAAAAATTTTTTTTGTTTAAATAAAAAAAAGAAAAATCCATATTATTAAGATTCTCCTGTTCCATAATTCAATTCAGACCTGCCTGGGCTTCTTCTGTAATCTTTTCCATCCATTATTACCTATTCTATCCCTTCACCAATTACTTTTCCCTACTTCCTGCTTGTTCTATAAACAGGTTTCATCCCCTAAACAACTATGCTCTAAGCCATGTCTCTAAGTGAAACAGTGAGCCCTGTCTCACTCTTTCCTTTAATAACCATCTCAAATAGTTGCTTGACTTTTTGCTTTTACTTGTTCTTTTTTTTTCTTATTTGAGTACAGTTGACACATAATGTTATATTAGTTTCAGATGTACAACACAGTGATTCAACAACCAAATGTTATGATATGCTCACCACAAGTTTAGCTATCAACTGTCACCATGCAACCCTATTACAACACCAATGACTATATTCCATATGCTGTACCTTTTATTCCTATGACTTATTCATTCCATAACTGGAAGCCTGTATCTCCTACTCCCATTCACCCATGTTACCCATCCCCTCATCCCCTCCCTACTGGCAATGATCAGTTTGTTCTCTATTTTTATCAGTTTGATTCCACTTTTTGTTTGTTTTTTTAGATTCCACATATAAGTGAAATCATATGATGTGTCTCCTAAGGCAAAGGAAACAAAAGCCAAAATAAACTACTGGGACTACATCAAAATAAGAAGCTTTTTGCACAGTGAAAAAAAACCATCAACAAAACAAAAAGTCAACCTGTTGAATGAGAGAAGGTATTTGCAAATGATATATCTGAAAAGGGGTTAATATATAAAATTTATAAAAAACTGATACAACTCTACACCAAAAAAACCCAAATAATCCAATTGAAAATAGGCAGAGGAGGGGCAGCTGGGTGGTTCAGTCAGTTAAGCATCCGACTTCAGCTCAGGTCATGATCCCACAGTTCGTGGGTTCGAGTCCTGCATCAGGTTCTGTGCTAACAGCTTGGAGCCTGCAGCCTACTTCAGATTCTATGTCTCCCTCTGTCTCTGCCCCTCCCCTGCTAGCGCTCTCTTTCTCTCTCTCTCAAAAATAAACAGTAAAAAAAATTTTGTTTAAATAGGCAGAGGACCTAAATGAACATTTTTCCAAAGAAGATACACAAATGGCTAACAGACACATGAAAAGATGTTCAACATCCCTAATCATCAGGGAAATGCAAACCAAAACCAAAATGAGATATCACCTTACACCTATCAGAATGGCTAAAATCAAAACAGAAAGAAATAACAAGTGTCGGCAAAGATGCAGAGAAAAAGGAGCCCACATATACTGTTGGTGGGAATGTAAATTAATACAGCAACTGTGAAAAACAATATGAAGGTTCTCAAAAAAGTAAAGGTAGAAATACCATATGATACAGTAATTCACTACCTGGTATTTACCCAAAGAAAACAAAAACACTAATTCAAAAGATGTATGCACCACTCTGTTTATTGCAGCATCATTTACAATAGCCATGATACGGAAGCAATTCACATGTCCGTCAATAGAGGAACAGAAAGAGAAGGTGTGGGATATATACATATACAATGGAATATTAGCCATTTAAAAAAAAAATGAGGTCTTGGCATTTGTGACAACAGGTATGGACGTGGAGGGTACTACACTAAGTGAAGTAAGTCAGACAGAGAAAGTCAAATAGTACCTAGACTTTTGGATTATAGAGCCCTGTAAGAGTTGAAAAGTAATATTGGGAGCCCAACACAGCGTTACCTATTTTGTTGAATAAGGCATCAAACATACCCTAAAAACCAATTTGATCCATAATTTCATTTTTATCTCCTCAAAGGCCACCTTATTTCAGAACGTCAAATTATCATAATCATTGTTAATATCCCAGACTCATTTAGGTATGTAGAAAAAACAAAAGCAAACATCAATTCTATGATATGCAATCTTAAAACTCTGGGAGAAATTAGAGAAAATGAGAAACAATAGCCCCCAGCTACTTCTCCAGCCTTTTTTTACCACAAAGTAGAAAAGAAAATAATAATGGTGGTAAACCAGGAAATCTGGCTAGGATACAATGTAAGGCATTCCCCATAAATCACATTCTGGCCCCAACACACAACAGAGGAGGAGGCTCAAAACTACCAAGTGCCCTTAGAAAGTCAACTGAGATCCATTAGTTAATACAGTATGATTCCACTACCTTCCACTACCTACCAATCGCTCACATTTTACTCCTTGTATTTAACAGGTCATCTATTAAGCCACCAAATCCAGTAATCTACCATCCTCAATATCTATGCCACTCAACAGTATTCATCACTTACGCTTCCTTAGGCACTTCCTTCTCTTGACTAACTTAAATACATTCTCCTGATCTCTCCCCTACTATTCCAACGACTCTTTCCTGTTTCCATCTCTGGCTCTTCTTGGCTTCTAAGTAATCTATATAATTCTAGCTTTTGCCTTCTTTGCTCCCTCCCTATTCTTGAGGCAATCTCATCACTTCCCATAGTTTCAACCAAATAAATGCCAGCAAAAGCTGACACCATCTCAAAGTGCATTTCAGAAAACCAGTTAATAGATTAATGACATTAATGACACCAAGACTTAACACCTGATTCATCTGACCCACTCTCCTTTGCATTCCACAAACACCAGTTCCCAAATCCTACAGTTGCCACCAAAATCTCTTTAAAACTGCCCTTATTCTCAAAGTGCCCTGACAATATACCAAACCATATAATATTTCTCCCTGGATAACGTATAATAATCTCTGCCTTCATTTTCTATTTCCAGAATCTTCGCATCTGACCCTACACTCTAACCAATCCGTAATATACAGTGCTGTCAGACTAATATCTCTGAAGCATACCTCAAATCCCCTTCCAGTTCTACCATCCTATAGTGCTCTCATCCCCTCTGCCTTTCCCCCTTTTACTAAACAAATAAATAAATCAAACACTTTCGAAGCCTTTCTTTTTTTTTTTTAAGTTTATTTAACGTGTGCATTCACACGTTAGGGAGGGGTAGAAAGAGAGGGAGAGAGAGAATCCCAAGCAGGCTCCATGCAGTCAGCCTGGAGCCTGTTGCAGGGCTAAATCTCACCAATCGCTGAGATCATGACCTGAGCCAAAATCAAGAGTCAGACGCTTAACTGAAACTAAAGATCTCTCACTGGGGAGATCACCCCTAAACACATGAACTGAATAATACAAGACACAATATCATCAAATGACAACAGGGAAAAACTAAAAGTATCCTTGCTTCATGCATTCAACAATATTTAGTACTGTTCTGTTGTTGAGTGTTTATTAAAAGAATAAACTATCGTGGGGCACCTGGATAGCTCAGTTGGTGAAGTGTCCGACTTCAGCTCAGGTCATGATCTCACAGTTCATGGCTTCGAGGCCCACGTCAGGCTCTACACTGACAGCTTAGAGCCTGGAACCTGCTTCAGATTCTGTGTGTCCCTCTCTCTCTGCCCCTCTTCTGCTTGCACTCTGTCTCTCTTTCTCTTTCTCTCAAAAATAAACATTAAAAAAATTAATAAAAGAATAAACTATTCTTCCTTTTTTTAAAATTTTTTTTAATTTTTATTTATTTTTGAGACAGACTGAGCATGAGTGGGGGAGGGACAGAGAGAGAAGGAGACACAGAATCCAAAACAGGCTCCAGGCTCTGAGCTATCAGCACAGAGCCCGACGCAGGGCTCGAACCCACAAACTGTGAGATCATGACCTGAGCTGAAGTCAGACGCCTAACCAACTGAGCCACCCAGGAGCCCCATTAACTATTCTTCCTTTTAATGGAATCAGCTACCAATTAACCCTACAAAGTTCTGATTATGTCATTCAGTCATGAGTCACTCAGTTCACTCATTGCTTCTGTATCCACAATGCCTTGAGAAAAGAAAAATCCAACCTTATCTCTTACATTGCTTTTTTCTTTCTGCTCTGGGAGTTCTGCAGATTCCTCATAGCCTCTTCAAGAAACAATGGAAAGATTGCACAATTCCAACCAGAGAGGCTTTGCTTCATTTGTTTGCTTAAAATGATCTCCTCAGAGAGCCAAAGCATAAGAGACTGTTAAAAACTGAGAACAAACTGAGGGTTGATGGGGGGTGGGAGGGAGGAGAGGGTGGGTGATGGGTATTGAGGAGGGCACCTTTTGGGATGAGCACTGGGTGTTGTATGGAAACCAATTTGTCAATAAATTTCAGAAAAAAAAAAAAATGATCTCCTCAAAATTTTGCTTGAAGAATACAATCTATAATGTGTGTGTATCAAGTATCTACAATATACATATGACAGGCACTATGTCCAGGTTCGGCCTAATTACATCACTTAAACCTCCCAAAAACCTTCTGAGATAGGTATTACTATTATTCACACTTTATGGATAAGGTTTAAAGACATTAAATAACTACATCCAAGTTATACAGGAAGTAAATGTTGTAACCAGGATTATAACTTAGGCTATTTGATTCTAAAGCCTAAACTTTTATCTACAATGCTAGGTATATTGCTTCTTTCAATGCCTGAAAACCACTGGTAGCACAATTCAGCTCTTCTTCTACACCTGTACAGGCCCCGTAATTTCCTACCTCCAAACCTGTGATCATACTGCTTCTCCCAGAGGATCCATATTTTAGTACCAACCTCAACGAAGAACAATTGTGGATATCCTTATCTGGCCTACCCTTCTATACCCAGCTTAATCACCAGCTCTTCTTCATAACTCACTTTGCAGGTACAATCTCTCTATCCCTGAATGCCCACAATACATTGCCTAATATGCTGGTAGCACTTACCCACTTTCTACCCTATAAAAAAAATTTTTTTAACATTTATTTAATTTTCAGAGACAGAGAGCCAGTGAGGGAGGGGCAGAGAGAGAGAGAGACAGAATCCAAAGCAGACTCCAGGCTCCGAGCTGTCAGCACAGAGACTGACGCAGGGCTGGAACCCACACGAACTGTAAGATCATGACCTGGGTCGAAGTCGGACACTTAACCAACTGAGCCACCCAGGTGCCCCAAATTATTTTAAATGTACATATCTATTTGACCTAATAAAGTGTTCCTTGAGGGCAGATTCTAGGTCTGATTCATCTTTATCAGTCCCAGTACTTCAATAAAAAACATCCATTGCATACCCATTAAAATGGCAAAAATCCAATACACTGTCAACACCAAAATGCTGACATGGATGTGAGGAACTCTCATTCATTGCAGCAGGAATGCAAAATGACACAACACTTTGGGAGACAGTTTGTTTCTTATCATTTTATCCAACAATCATACTCCTTGGTATTTATCCAAAGGAACTGCAAACTGTCCACACAAAAACCTGTACACAGAGATTTATAGCAGCTTTATTTGTAATTGCCAAAGCATGGAAGCAACCAAGATGTCTTTCAATAGGTTAGTGGATAAACTGTGGCATATCCAGACCATGGAGGAAACTTAAATGAAAGAAGCCAATTTGAGAAAGCTACATAGAATATGATTCTAACTACATGACAGTCTAAAAAGGTAAGTCTACAAAGACAGAAACAGGTCATTGGTTGCCAGAAGTTAAGGGAGGAAAAAGGGAAAACTAGGCAGAGCACAGAGGAATTTTAGGGCTGTGAAACTATTCTGTACAATACCATAATGGTGGATATACATGTCATTATATATTTGTCCAAACCCATAAAATGTACAAAATCAAGAGTAAACTCTCATGTAAACTATGGTCTTTGGGCAATAATGATATGTCAATGTAGCTTCATCAATTATAACAAATTTACCACTCTGGTTGGAGATGTTGATAGCAGGGAAGTCCGTGCATGTGCGGGACAGGGGCTATATAGAAATTCTCTACTTGCTGCTGGCTATGACTCTAAAACTACTCTAAAAAATAAAATCTATTAAAAAAGGGGGGAGGGGGAACTTCCCATCTGGTAAGAGCTCAAAAAACACTTAATTACCAAAAGAGGGAAAAAAATACATAAAATAAACCAATGCTAATGTTTATAATTATCTTTATAATTACAGATTTAATTAAGATGACCTTTATAAATTACAGAATTGAATTCTACAGAAAGGTAAAGCAAGTGGATATAAAAGTACAGGAAAAAATTATCTTGGTTTCTTATGGCTATAAATCTACTGAGAAGTAAAAGTATTCAAATTGGTATCTATGTTGAACTCTAACAGAATATTTAGAGCAGTTTAAGAAAACAAAAAGTTTATCAGCAAGCTAGACAGTATACTACTGATTTAAACTTTCTATTTAATGGAACCCAGAAACAGGTAAAATTGAATTATAAATGAAATTTATCTGTATGATTTTTTGTGCTTATTAGAAACCTCATGACAAATTCCAATAAAACTAAAATAATCTATTTCTTTATTTCATTTTTTAATTTAGGAAACTAAGGTAATACCAGTATAATAGATACAAATCATAATCATAAATAATACAAATTGCTTCCTTTAAAAAGAAAAAATAAGAGTTTAAAAAGAAAGTAAAGTACTATTTTTAAAACTTTTCAGATGAAGCAAGTCTCATTCATGTCATAATGAATCAGGTTGGTATAATGGCCTTGAGAAAAAAAGAATAGAAGATAATTTTCTATAACAATCATTTGGCCCTTTATCTGGTTACTGGTTTAGCTCAGATGTTGACCTGCCTTTAGTCAAGTATTAAAAGGCAACAAAAAACCTATTGTATTTTCTGAAAGATTTAATGTTATTTAAGTACAATTTTGAAGTCTTTTTGACATCCAGAATTTATAATTAAAGCCCTTAGGACTTTCTCACCCTTTCAAAATAAGCATACCCTGAACCAAAAGAATAATCTATTTATTATGAAACTAAGAGCAAACCTTTGAGATAATCCCTGGGGGCAAAAGGAACAAGAATTTTTATGTTTAGATTGTCATAACCACAGAAAAGAGCCTATTGTTAATGCCATAAGAAAGTTCATCTTCATGTGTGCCCTTTCTATTGTAATTTTTATGCCATTATTCAAAATCATAGTATTTTAAAATTTTTATATTTGTGATGTTCAAAGGATTCATAATGAAATTTATTTAACAAAATGGCCAATCCCTAACTTATAAATCCTCAAACATGTACTCCTTAGCCTCCCTCCCAACTCTGTTCCTCTCACTCTAGGCCAAAGCATCTTCAATAGCACCCTTCTACCTTTAATACTGAGTTCAATCTTCTTTAAGGGCCTTCAAAATATGAACCCAATCTACTTTTTATCTGCTCCTGCTATTTCACCAATTAGCACCCCATATTCTGCATTCAGACTAGTAACTCCTCTGAGAGTAGCAAGCACTTTGATGGGCTCTGAGAGTCAGAAAAACCTATGTTCAAAATTTGGCTCCAGTATTTACTAGCAATGCGATCCTCGGCACAATACTTAACTCCCTTTACCTCTTCTCCATATGCTAAGCAGGGATAAAAATGCGTGTCTCACAGCTGTGAAAATTATACAAGATAATGGGAGTACAGCAGAAGTCTGGCACTTAGCAGGTGTCCATAAAATTAACCTTTTATACTTTTGATTAATACAGACATAGCCAATACAGGTATCACAGACATCAAACTGATCATCTTTGAAAGCATGAAAAAAACACAAAGTAGATAGCTGCTGAAACATGATTTTAAAAGGAAGTTTGATTTATACCACAACAATTAAAACAATAACACGCAACAAAGTGGTGGAGCCACAGCCTAACAAAACTTAGAAGAGCTAAAACTAGTCTTTCCTTCATTGCTTCACTCTCCACCCAACAAAACAATAAAAAATATTGCCTGTTCTCCAGTTTTTACTTTCTAGATTAATACCATACAACTGCTCAAGGTCATGAATTTTAATTCATCTTTGCCTGCTCTTTCTACTTACTTCCTGTATCAAATTAGTCCTTGAATATTCTGTCTCTAAAACATCCCCTTTATCTATCCCTCCCTAACTACCTGCTCCAAGCTCTCATTATATCTCATCCAAATTGCTATAATGGCCCCTGAGAAATCGTTTCCCAGCCTCAAGGATCTCCTGTCAATATTGCACATCGCTACCACACTATCCTTGCTGGCTCATTACTAGCCAGAGAATAAAATCTTACCCTGACAGTCTAGCTTGCAAAGCCCTCATTAACCCAGGTCTACTCTGTTTCTCAAGCCTCATTTCTGGTCATTCCCCATGTTCTACCTACCTATAGCATTACTTGTCCATTCTCCAACATGCTCAATACCCTTGTACCTCTGTAACTCTGTCTTTTGCTACATATGTTCTTCCATCCTCTTTCCACTGATAAACTCCTATTCCATTTTTTAAGGTCAAATTCAAATATGACCTCTTCTCTGATCAAACTATACCTCTATTTCCCAATGATGAATTAATTGTTTTGTTATCTGTATTCCCATAACACTTTACAAATAAATGCCTGTACTACTTTCCCATTAAATTATAAATATTAGTTTAAATAATTATTTCCCCTTTAGAGTCTGAACTTACAGAAGGCAAAGATCATATATGCTCATCAAGTAAAGTAGTTCAATAGAACAATTAATATTTGTTAAACTGAGCTAAAGCTCAGAAAATAAACTGTAAGTCCATGATGCTAGGCCCCAAACTTCATCAATATCTTTAAATATAATTAGAACTGCTCTTTATCCAACATGATCAAGATTAGTAGCTGATGATTTACAAAAGTCTGTTAAGGGAGGGAAACACACATACACACTCCTTAAATACTTTAACTTAAAACATATATAGTAAGGGTAGTCATTCTCTAACTTAATGACATACAACCAATGTCTAGCCTTTAATTTCTTTAATTGTTCTTTCTCTTTTTTTAAGTTTATTTATTTATTTTGAGAGAAAAAGAGACTGTGCTAGTGGGTAGATGCAGAAAGAGAAAAAGAGAGAGAGAGAGAGAGAGAGAGAGAGAGAGAGAATCCCAAGCAGGCTCCATGCTGCCAGTACAGAGCCCAATATGGGGCTCGAATCCACGAAGCAGTGAGATCATGACCTACGCCAAAACCAGGAGTCAGATGCTTAACAGACTGAGCCACCCAGGCACCCCTGCTTCTTTCCTGTATAAACCACACCTGTCACCTACACTGTTCAGTTTCCATTTTTTAAAGTGGAAAAAGAACTTGAGAAGCAGAATGCTTCAGGAGATTTGCAATTTTTTTCCTAACACATGAACTACTTAATTAAATTACATAATTATAAGTTTAACATAAGAAGACTTGGTTACCAATGCAAACAACTCTCAGTATATAAGTGAACTGGTGAGAGAACTACAAAAGTGTACGTGAGGACATCTTCTAATGAACAAGGGTCATCTTCATTATGCTTTGGACATCAATCAGTACTTTTCATGGGAGGACTGGGAAATGTCAGTCACCCCAACGGATCAAGAAAGTTTCAACATACTGCAACTGAAGATAGTCTTTCATGAATACACATGATAGCAGAATCACTTTCAAATTAAATGCTCCAAGCCACAGTTTTCCTATCTGGTAAGGAAAGGACTACATATCCTATAAGCCATAATATCCAGACCTGTTCTTACTTGTCAATCCTAGCTCCCACTTCTAGACATAAACATGGTTTTACCTATGGGTCCCAGGTTATTTATATATTCAAAGTAATTCATCTCATAAAAAAAAATATCTTGGGCGCCTGGGTGTCAGCACAGGGATTCTCTGTCTCCCTCTATCTCTGCCCCTCCCCCGTGTGTGCGTGCCCGCGCGCACTCTCTCTCTTTCTCTCTCAAAATAAATAAGCTTAAATGTGTGTGTGGGTGTGTGTGTGTGTGTGTGTGTGTGTATGAAATAATGGCTCAACCAGAACCTTATTCTAGAATCAAGATCCCTGCCCGCTTTCCCCACCTTCTTTGTCCAACAGTTTCTTTAGATTATCTTACCTGCCTGCTTGGACTTGTGACCATGTATTCAACTAGCTCTGTGACATAATCTCCTTTCTCTTTATGGCCTGACCAGACTGTTGACTAATGACATTGCCTTCAGAATAAACATGAGCTGGATTTCTTCCTGCTTACTACCCAACTTCCTGTCCTGTACTTAATATCTACATACAGCCAGATTTTTACATTTTCCCAGTTCTTGCAGATTTGGGGGGTGTATCTTCTCCGTCTATATCCTAACTTTTCTACTTTGCCTTGGCACTTCCAATTCCATCCCCTTTTCAACTAAAATCCAAGCCACTGATGATTGCTAACATTATACACAAAGTGCAATGAATACAATAAAAAAAGCAATGGCTCCAAGGCATTAAAAGATCCAAGAAAAAGCTTAAGTTATATTCTGTACATGCTATTTGCTATAACCTAACAAGTGAACTTAGATATTTTAGAAAAGTTTTAATTACAGTTGAAATAAAAAGATTCTCTGGGTTTTTCTTAGTTAATAAAGAAATTAAAGGCATTAGAATACTCCATTACTCAAGAGTTCAAGTTTTCTAAAAATTTTCCCCATATATAAACCTTCTAAAGAATGATCAGTTTGTTATATTTATATTTTAAATATGAAATAACAGAAGTATAGTGAGAAGAGAAGAATAAAAAAGATGATTTAATTCCCTACGTCTCATTCTTATCTTCACAGTCTATAATTTTGGTAATATTTCCAAAACTATATGGAGTAATAATAATTATGGCAGCTTTAAAAAAAAACATTAACTTTTTTTTAATTGAAGTATAACAACTTCCAGTTCTTTAACATCTATGAAATCTTATTTAAGAAAGAAAAAATAATCGTTTCTTTTGATGAAAGCATCCTTTTGACTAATCACAAAAGAAAAGGCCCCAAGATTACTCTATCCTCTGATTCAAGCATAACATGAAAAACAGAATGCCACTTCAACAGTCAACTGCTTCCGATTATTTTCAAAATACTGTATGTACAGAGACATAAATGATAAACAACATATGGCTTTAGTCACCATAGACACAGTTACTAGAAATACTATTTTTTAAAAATCTGTATATTCGTTACTTGTGTTGACTTTAATGCCCCATCAACATACAGATATACAGAGATACAGTCTTTTTTCCCCAGATACAAAGTGATAAGACTTTTCCTAAAACAAAATGTTTATGACTTAAGTATGTCCTTTACTTAAGCATGCCTTCTATTTAACAAACATGATTCACGTACAACTGAAAGTAAATAGGTAAAAAATGTCAGCTATCACAACAAAACTTGTTAGAGATTTTTCTGTGAGATGTTGTCTTAGGCATATAAAAGATAAAAGTACACAGGGTAGCAACCAAAAGTACAAGCATCAAAAACATACCAATTTCCTCAGACTTCAAGATGTATTACAAAGCTGTAATCATCAAGACAGTAAGGTACTGGCACAAAAACAGACACTCAGATCAGTGGAACATAATAGAGAACCCAGAAATGGACTCACAAACATATGGCCAACCAATCTTTGAAAAAGCAGGAAAGAATATCCAATGGAATAAAGGCGGTCTCTTCAGCAAGTGGTGCTGGGAAAACTGGACAGAGAGATGCAGAAAAATCAACCTGGACCACTTTCTTACACCATACACAAAAATAAACTCAAAATGGATGAAAGACCTCAATGTGACAGGAAGCCATCAAAATCCTTGAGGAAAAAGCAGATAAAAACCTCTTTGACCTCAGCCGCAGCAACTTCTTACTCAACATGGCTCCGGAGGCAAGGGAAACAAAAGCCAAAATGAACTATTGGGACCTCATCAAAATAAAAACCTTCTGCAAAGTGAAGGCAACAATCAGCAAAACTAAAAGACAACTGACAGAATGGGAGAAGACATTTGCAAACGACATATCAGATAAAGGGTTAGGACCCAAAATCTATAAAGAACTTATAAAACTCAACACCCAAAAAAATAAATAATCCAGTGAAGAAATGGGCAAAAGACATGAATAGACACTTCTCCAAAGAAGACATCCAAATGGCCAACCGACACATGAAAAAATGCTCAACGTCACTCATCATCAGGGAAATACAAATCAAAACCACAATGAGATACCACCTTACACCTGTCAGAATGGCTAACATTAACAACTCAGGCAACAAAAGATGTTGGCAAGGGTGCGGAAAAAGAGGATCTCTTATGCACGGCTGGTGGGAATGCAAACTTGTGCAGCCACTCTGGAAAACAGTATGGAGGTTCCTCAAAAAATGAAAAACAGATCTACCATACGACCTAGCAATTGCAACACTAGGTATTTATCTAACGGATACAGGTGTGCTATTTCAAAGGGGCACATGCACCCCAATGTTCACAGCAGCACTATCAACAATAGCCAAAGTATGGAAAGAGCCCAAATGTCCATCGATGGATGAATGGATAAAGTAGATGTGGCATATATATACAATGGAGTATTACTCAGCAATCAAAAAGAATGAAACTTGCCATTTGCAACTATGTGGATGGAACTAGAGGGTATTATGCTAAGCGAAATTAGAGAAAGACAAATTCATATGACTTCACTCATAGGAGGACTTTAAGTTACAAAACAGATGAACATTAGGGAAGGGAAGCAAAAGTAATATAAAAACAGGGAGAGGGACAAAATATAAAAGACTCTGAAATATAGAGAACAAACAGAGTTGGGGGGGGAATGAGCTAAATGGGTAAGGGGCTTAAGGAATCTACTCCTGAAATCACTGTTGCACCATGTACTAACTAACTTGGATGTAAATTAGAAAAAATTAATAAATTACAGGAAGTAAAAAAAAAAAAAAAAACAACATACCAATTTCTTCCACTTCTTCCAGAAAATCATTATATTCTCTTAGACTAGGAAAGTCTTCTTCTCTTTTATTGTATCTTTAAGAAAAAAAAAAAAAAAAATCAACACATTACATATCCCTTGTTTTCAATATTATCTAATCAGTTTGTTTCTTCTTACCTATTTTATTCATGATACATAGAAAAGGATTGCTTACTAAATAAAACACTGTTTTCTTGACACCGTGTTTGTAATTAGACCAAAAATGTCGTTCTTAAATTCTTATGACTACAAAGGCAGAACAGAATCAAAAGAGAAAGATAAAATATGTTAAATTCCTCTAAAACTTATGGAAAATAAAGAAAAAGAAATTAGGAACCTTATTTACTTGTTATAAATTAATTTGCTAACTTTCAGAAAGCTAAAGATTAATTCAAAAGACACCTTCCTATTTTTCATGACAACTATAGTCTAAAGAATACTAGAGCATAGAATTCTGTAAGTATTGTAATGTACCTGTAAAGAATTAGAAAAACTATAAGGGATCAATAAAAAATAAGAATCTAAAAGAGACTCTCAGAGGTAATACAAATAACAAGAGCAACCGGGGGCATTAAGGAAGTAACACAGATTAAATACCTAGAAAGATGCTGCTAAAACACTGGTGACCTAGGTTGAAACATACACCACCAAAATATCATATATATATATATATATATAAAGCATATATATTAAATATATTAAATATAATATATTGTAAATATATTTATTTAAATACATATATTTAAATATATTTAAGTAAATATGTTTAAATATGATATTTAAATATGTATTTAAATGTTATATGTAGATAAATTAAATATATTCTATTTACATATTCTTTAAACTTCAAAAATAATCAGGTGACTTTTAATAAAAGGACAGATAAAATAAAACCCAAAACTATTCACAAAGAGTAAAAACTAAATTATAAATGAAAAAAATATTAAAAATAAATACATATGTCCATACATAAAGATAGATATTAAAACAAATTACAACACATTATATAACAGCCTTCAAATCTCTATTTATTATTTATTTTTAATTTTTTTTAATGCTTATTTATTTTTGAGAGACACAGAATGCAAGTGGGTTAGAGGCAGAGAGAGAGGGAGACACAGAATCCGAAGCAGGCTCCAGGCTCCAAGCCATCAGCACAGAGCCCGATGTGGGGCTCGAACTCACAGAGCTGTGAGATCATGACCTGAGCCAAAGTCAGACGCTCAACCAACTGGGCCACCCAGGCGCCCCCTTCAAATCTCAATTTAAACATGATATCAGTGACCTACACCAATACTGTCACTAACTTCATAGTATTTTTCTCAATTCATAGTCACATAGTTGTTTAGCTTGCCTGTCTTATTATCTAGCTCCATGCTATCCTATACTACTATACTGTAAGCCTTATGAGGGCAAGGTTCATAGCTATTTCACTCATTTCCACCTAGTACCTAAAATGCATAACACAGTGTTTGCACACAGTAGGTACTCAATATATGTTAACTAAATTAAAAAATATATAGTAAATATATAAATTGTAAAGCCATCAATCCAGAGGATCTACACTTCTCTAACAAAGGCTAGATAAATATTACTGAGTTCTCTTAGAACTTAATCAATTTCTGTTGAACAAACGCATAGATGAATTTATACTTATTCACTTGCCAAACTGTCCACATTTCCATCAATAAATAATTCTGTCAATTACTTAAATAATTGTTAAAGTCCTCTTTGTATATCCAAACAATAATATTTACATTTTTAGCACTTTTTTCCGAATCTCAACCTCCTTGTCCACAGTAGGATCTTCAAAGAGTTGTACCCTAAAGTTGCTCTTTCTAAGTGGAGTGCCACATTCAGGACAGTTTCCAGCTCCTCTCATAAATAGTAAATCCACACAACTTTCACACCTGAAAGAGAAAATACAAGACAACCTTTAAGTCAGTACTCAAATCCACAACAATATTATATAGTTTGTTTTTTGTTGTTTGCTCTGCTTTTTTGGTTGAGTGTGTTTTTTCCCCCGGGGGGGGGGGGTGGTAGTCAGAGATAGGAAAATTAATCATTGCTACTTAAAGCTCTCACAAAAAAATCTTTTAGAAAATATTTATTTTCATTTAGAGCTTACTTTTCTGACATAGGTATCCTTAAGGGTATCAGTTTCATTTTACACATTAAACAAATTTACAAATTAAAACAAATGGAGTTGAGGGGCGCCTAGGTGGCTCAGTCGGTTAAGCATCCGACTTCACAGCTCAGGTCACGATCTCAAGGTTTGTGAGTTGGAGCCGGGGTTGGGCTCTGTGCTGTCAGCTCAGAGCCTGGAGCCTGCTTTGGATTCTGTGTCTCCCTCTCTCTCTGCCCCTCCCCCACTTGTGCTTGCTCTCACGCTCTCGTGCTCACTCTCTCAAAAATAAATAAAATGTAAAAAAAAAAAAAAAAAAAAAAAAACATTAAAAAAAATGGAGTTGGGGGCTAGGCGGATTCAGAGGTAGCAGATAGGAAAAAGTCAAAGAGGCGTGTAAAAGAGCGGTCTGTGGTCACCTCCATTCCAGTGCCACTCCTAGACCTAGGCAAGAAAAGCCTAGGTCAGAAGCCTAGGCTCTGCATACCACAATCACTAAAACAAAGACTTTTTTTTCTTGTAGCCTTGTAAGGAAGGTTTTTTTGAAAGTTCAGGAAGCAAGTGAGCAAGTGGGAATTACAAGGGAGAGGTGCTAGCTGAAAGAGGTCTCCCCACCCCAGCCCTGCCCCAGGCCAAAGGATAAGGTGACTGTGCCACAGTATCCACGGAGAAAGGAAAAAATCACAACTTCTGCCCTGAGAAATCACAGAAGGAATGTTTCCTCATAAAAACTTTAATCAGTTAAGGTTGGCTGCCCCAAATCCACCAAGAAGGACTGCCTAGTTAAGCCACGTGTCCCAGATACCTGCATTCCCTGCTCTCTTCTCGGGTAGTGCAATCTGGGGAAGAGCTGAGAATTTCCTGAAAGCCTTGAGTTACAAAAACAAGGACTTAAAGAGGTTAACCTCTCTGTACTGGATTCCTAGGGAGTTGACAGGATCAGTTCACATACTGTTTTTGATGGGTCCAGGCACCACTCAACCATCCCTGCTCTGCCCCAAGTCATCCATGCTACTAATCAGACTAGCAAGTAGAAAGGCTGGCTAGGAGAAGAGAACAACAGTTCCTTTAGCCTCTGGGTCTTGAGGATGCCAGCCCTTGAGAAGTGGGCAGCATGGATGTGTAGCTTGATCCTTAACTTATAAATATTTAAACATTTTGATATTCCTTTCTCCAGTTGTAATCTTGCCAAACTCCACATAGGTTAGGACGACACCAACCCTAATCACTCCTTTCTTAGCATTATCTGAAATTATTTATGTGTTGATTTTCTGTAACTTCTACTAGGATATAATATACATTTCATGACAGCAGGAATCTGGACTATTGTTCTCTATCCCCAGTGCCTGACAAATACTAAGTACTCAATAAACTACACATAATTAAAAAAATGAATATAAGAGGGGAAAACAGAAATTCTAGTGAAAAAGGTAAATGTTTATTTCTTCCAGGTATGTGGCTGACTTGTAGAGAAAGCTAAATGAGAAGAATGACACAGGGTAGTAAGAATTTTTAAGGTTGGTTACTAGTAAAATACTAGCACTGACTTTGTGTATTTCTTCTATCTTAACGGTGCCATCAAATATTAGAGGGGAAAAAAATCCTGAAAGAACAAGTTCACAACTGTCATTATCTAGATCAACAAATCCCCAGAAAATTCACTTTGGGATTCAGAAGATTGGGAGTGGTGCATTTCCCCTAATGTTTGTGGTTAAAGAAAATTAAATCCAACTGCATAAGATGAAAATGAGCACACTTTAAAAATATATTGACTAAAGATATTGATAAGCAAGGAGCCATCTAAAACACTCAAAACTATCAACACAAATAATATTCTATATGTCAAGGTCTTATAGAGTAGATTCAGTTGATAATTCACTTAACAAGGCAATACAAAAAACTTTAATATTTCTAAAAGTCATACTGCATATTAGTTACATTATTTGTTTCATGATCAATTTTACATCTCTAGTTTTTAAAAATACACCTTAAAGGGTGCCTGGTGGCTCAGCTGGTTAAGTGTCTAACTCTTGGTTTCACATCAGGTCATGATCTTGGTTGGGTGAGGTGAGGGGTGAGGAGTCTGCCTGAGATTCTCTTTCTCCCTCTGCCCCTCCCCTGCTCACGCATACTCTCACTTAAAAAAAAAAAATTAAAAATCTGCCTTAAATCATAAGGATTTCTACAGTATTTGAGAATTTTTAAAATAATTTATTTTCCTATAAGTCTTCCCCTCCCAATTTTAACTGCTGAAAATACAAATAACTCTCTTTTTAAAGCTCAAAGATAGAAGCATACAGAGAAAAAAACTGAAAACTCTACCTCATTCTGTTCTATATCACACTTCCCACAGATAACATAACTACTTTAGGTGTAGAGTTTATGTGACCAATTTTTTTCTATATTTATAAAATACATATTTACAAAGTTTTTATATGAAACCAGTCATATATATTAAAAGAAAAAAAAAACAGAAGAAAAAGTTGGTAATTGCTAGTTCACTTCATCTGGCAACAGAACAACCAAAGCAGCAGTATACGATCAAGCTTTGGCCTCCAAGAGTGCAAGAAAGTTTTTCATACAAAATTTCCTATTTTTCAGAGTACAGGAAAATTTGCTGGAAAAGCCCAAATCCCCAGTCATTACCCATTCCCAAAGATAGCGTTATGATTTTCTCTTGTTTTTGAAAAACAGAATGGTGCCCACCTTCTTTTCTCTCTAAACAACTTTTTTTTTTTTTTAATGTTTATTTATTTTTGAGAGAGAGTGTGAGTGAGCAGGGGAGGGGCAGAGAGAGAGGGAGACAGAGGATCAGAACCAGGCTTTGTGCCGACAGCAGACAGCCCGATGCTGGGCTGGAACTCACAAACATCGAGATCATGACCTGAGCTGAAGTCATATGCTCAACTGACTAAGCTACCCAGGTGCCCCTAAACAACTTATTTTTAGATTTTATTTTCTTATATCAATAGTTAGCTGCTTACATTCCTTTGTCAAGACTTTTTATCTGACTTATTTCCTTTAATTTTTCAAGAGGAATTATATTCCATGTAGAATTTCAGTAATTATTAAAATAGATTAAGGGACACATGGGTGGGTGGCTCAGCTGGTTGAACAACCAACTCTTGATTTCAACTCAGGTCATGATCCCAGAGTCATGGGATCAAGCCCCACATCAGGCTCTACATGGAACCTGCTTGGGATTCTATCTCTCTCTCCTTCTGTCCCTCTCCCCCACTCTCATGCTCACTCGCTCTCTCTCTCTCAAATAAAAAAATTTTTTTTATTTTAAATAGAATTAACTGACTTAGAAAAAGGTAAATAATCACAAATTTTGTATTTAAGACTTTCTTGGAAGTAATCTAGTTTTATCAGGACTTTCCATTCTTCTTTAGCTCACTGACTTCCTGAAACAACTCCAAACAGAAGTCTATGGTCTTGAAAGATAAACAAGTGATAACTTCTGTTAAAGAAAAATTTTATCCCTATAATAAATTATTCCTTAAACCCATGTGTACTGAACTCTATAGGGTAGGAGCTAGATATTAAGGGAATTTTTTCTCTCAAAATATGCTGCCTAACTAGAACCTGTAAATAACTTTTCTGTAACCTAAAGGTTACATTGTTATGTATAATCTTATACCTAAAAGGGAATTCATAATCTTATCTATTCCAAAGCTTGAGGGAAAAAACTATTGCAACAAAGTGTTTTGGGAGTCAAATAAAGAATTCATCCATAAAAATAGAAGGATGGCCTGGAAGAGCACATGTTAAAACATTATAAACTTCTCCCTACAAACTCTGGGGAATACAGCTTATTCTCAAAATTAAAAAGAAAAAATATGTTCACCCATTTTTTTCACTGTCTTAGAATTCAAAATAACCATTCAATCTTCTGTTGGCTATTACCATTTAGCACAGCAATTTATAACTAACAAGCTATACCATTTAGCACAACAATTTATAACTAACAAGTAAATAATATAAGGCACAAATTCAAATAGGACATTTAAGCCCATTTTGAGCCAGAAAAATCGAGCTATACACAGAGGATAAGGAAAGAGCTAGTAATTTAGTAAGCTGTGACAAGAAAACACGAGCCCCCCCCCCCCACCAAAATGGGTTTTTGTGCCCCCCTTACAAACAGCAAGGATCATGGAATACGTTTAATTTCCCTTTTTGCCCTCCTGCCAGTAAACTCCTAAGCCAAATTTAAATGCTCTGTTGAAAAACACTGTATATGTTTTCTAGAAAAAGGGTGGAAAAGAATGAAGGAAGTCAAAGATAATATGCATTAGGCATCTTATGATGTACATATGACTGTCCTTACTATACAGATGAGGTCACTGAGCACTGGGGAGTCAAATAGCTGGCTTAAAATCATGTAACTAGCAAGAATTGACCTTGGTCTGCTTCACATTCCACATTTTCTCTTTCACTCTTACTCTTAACAATGATGTAAGTAACAATCCCCAGTGTCTACCTTTAGCCCAAACATACCTTCTGAGTTCCTATTAGACACTGCCTATTGCACACTTCCTATCTGACACCCCACAGCTACATTTTTTTACTTAGAAAAAAAAAATTCCCTCAAACTCAATATATCCGAAACCAATATCCTTCATTCAACGAGGGATACAAAGAGAGTAACACCAACTTGTACGTAAAGGCTTATAATATAGTGGTCAAAACAGAAAAGAAGAAACAAAACTGTAATAAAGGTATACTCTGAATACTACTACCATAAGCTCTCGGCCAATAAGCAACAGGTGAACAAATTACACTCTACACTCTTGACCACTATTAACACATCACACTCCAAATGCTCCAAGCCAATGACAGTTCCAAAAGTACTATCCTGAGTCTAGTATTTCCTGAAATACATGGACTCTACTTATTGCCACTGATGAACAGTTTTGAACTAGAATAGCCAAAAAGTTTGTGGAGATGATAGTATTGATGTTGAGATCCAAGTTTTGCAGAGGCTCAATGCCCCTTCAAACATATGGTTGAAGAAACAGAGTGAAGGTCAATTAGAAATTGAAAGAAGGGGCGCCTGGGTGGCGCAGTCGGTTAAGCGTCCGACTTCAGCCAGGTCACGATCTCGCGGTCCATGAGTTTGAGCCCTGCATTGGGCTCTGTGATGACCACTCAGAGTCTGGAGCCTGCTTCGGATTCTGTGTCTCCCTCTCTCTCTGACCCTCCCCGGTTCAGGCTCTGTCTCTGTCTCAAAAATAAATAAACATTAAAAAAAAAAAAGTGAAGAAAGAACGGGGCACCTGGGTGGCTCAGTCAGTTGAGCCTCAGACTTCAGCTCAGGTCATGATCTCACGGTTCGTGGGTTCGAGCCCCACGTCGGGCTCTGTGCTGCCAGCTCAGAGCCTGGAGCCTGCCTCGGATTCTGTGTCTTCCACTCTCTCTGCCCCTCCCCTGCTAATGCTCTGTCTCTCCCTCTGTCTCAAAAATAATTAAAAAAATGAAAAAAAATTAAAAAGAAAAAAAGTGAAGAAAGAATACTTTATCAGACAAATATTGAAAAACATTTTTGCCAAAAGACCTGTCTTGTAGGAAGTGTTTTAAAAAAGTTCTTTAGAGGGGCGCCTGGGTGGCGCAGTCGGTTAAGCATCCGACTTCAGCCAGGTCACGATCTCGCGGTCCGCAAGTTCGAGCCCCGCGTCGGGCTCTGGGCTGATGGCTCAGAGCCTGGAGCCTGTTTCCGATTCTGTGTCTCCCTCTCTCTCTGCCCCTCCCCCGTTCATGCTCTGTCTCTCTCTGTCCCAAAAATAAATAAAAAACGTTGAAAGAAAAAAAAAAATTTAAAAAAGTTCTTTAGAGAAATAAAAATAATGAGTCAGAAACGCAGATCTACATTAAGAAAGAACACTTGAGAAAAAAATAAGTGAAGATAAAATAATAACTTCATTTTTATTATTAATCTAACAAATAAGATGTAGTTCAAACTAATAACATATTTGATTATATAAATTTCTATATAGAGATGCATGTATATATGCCTACGTATGATTATATATAAGTGAAATGAATGACACTGATGATACAAGAAATAGGAGGGAGGAACTATTTTGTTATTATAAGGCTCTCACACTACTGAGCAGTGGTATGGTTATTTTTTGCCAGTGGATTTGGATGTTATAAATGTATATTGCAAACTCTAGGACAGCTACTACCAAAGTACAAAAAGAAGACTGATGTGCTAAAAAGAGAAAATGGAATCACATAAAGTGCCCATTTAAAACCACAACAGAGGCTGAGAAGATGGTGGAGTAAGAGGACCCTAAGCTCACCTCATCCGATGAATGTAACTAGATAACACTCACACCAGCATAAATAACCCAAAAAACAACCCAGACTGGCAGAACAAACTTCATAATTAAAGGTAGAGAAGAATGTAATTTTTATCTTTGTTCCTTCATAAGTGAGATGTTATTTACCCCTTCTGGCATCATTTTTTCTTTATCTTTAATTTTCTGTAATTTGCTAATGATATGCCTAGGTGTGGATTTTGGGGGGCATTTGTCCTCCTTGTTCTCTGAGCTTTTTGGATCTTTGGCCACATCAAATAGGATAGGAAGGGCAGAGAAATGTTGGGGAGCAAAACTGACTGCTGACATCTAGGGGTTAGGGGGAAAGCTGCCCACAGAAAGAGGAGTGAGAAACAGACTATCACACCAAAGAGCCCCCTCCAGGAACACAAATCCCCATAAAACTTAGCTTTGAAAACAAATTTCATGTGTTCTATTTTTTTATTTTTTATTTATTTTTTTTTTTTTTAGTAATCTCTACACCCATAATTGGGGCTCGAACTCAAGACCCCTTGGTCAAGAGTTTGATGCTCTTCCAAATGAGTCAGCCAGGTGCCCCTCCTGGTCAGGTCCCTACAACCAGAAGGACCTAAAACCAGAAATTTTAAAAATCAGCAAGCTCAGTTCTGGGAGAGCCCAAAAGGCATAACAAACTGAGTTCCCACCCTGAAAGAGACAACACTACAAACTGCCACGGAAGATACAGTGTAGAATCAGCAGTTTGCAAAATGCCTGTGGCATACTGGAGTGAGAGCTATTTACTCATCTCAGAGGTATCCGGAGGGGTAGGGATCACAGGAAGACCCCTCCAGGAACAAAGAAGCTGTCAGGCACCTTTTTCCACCTCTGCCCCTCAGCATTAACACACAACCACCAACAGGAACAAGCAGGCCAGCACTCACTACCTAACTTGCTTACAAGCCCCACCCTGCCGTGCTTCAACAAATCAGCCCTTTCCGGTCATGCTTGCCTCAGTCCCTGTGCTATCGGTACCTCCCATCCCTCCACCAAGAAGATCTGTGCAAACCTTGCCACCACCACATCTCCCAACAAGCTCTGCGGGCCCTCTGTCCTGGCAGCCAGAGTGGTGCACAATCTTGTTAAAATTGCCCACCCTGAGGAAGCAGTCGCAGGTCTCATCTCCCAGGCCAACCTGTGCATCCTGTTAAAACTGTACACTCCACCCCAGCTAGGGACAAAACCCCAGCTAAAACAAGCAAAGCTTTACATCCTCTGCAGATCACTTCACTGAAGGATAAAGCAGCCAGGACACAACAGCAGGCACACACAACACACATAGGAGACACCCCTAAAGCACCAGGTTCTAGGAAACAAGACACGATACACTACAGGGCACTACAAAACCTCTTCTTCATAAGGCTATTACTTTCAAGAGCAGAATTAGCTGACTTTCCTAACACAGAGAAATAGGCACAGACAGAAACAAAATGAAGAGGCAGAGGAATATCTCCTAAATGTCACAAGTCCAGAGGTCCTGTGGCTCTGGACCACAGCCAAGAGATGCAAGCAAAATGGATATAAATAATATACCTGATAGAGTAATGAGAAAAGAGTGGAGGACAACAGTAAGACCCTCAACAAAGAGATAAAAAAAAAATCAGAGATGAAGAACACAATAAATGAAATTAAAAATACATTAAATGAAATAAATGGCCAGCTAGAGGAAGTAGAGAAATGAATCAGAAACCTGGAAGACAGAGGAATGGAAAGTAATCAAGCTGAGCAGGTGAAAGAAAGAAATTATGCAAAATGAGAATAGACTTAAGGGAACTGAATGACTCCATCAAGCATAATAACATTCTCGTTATAGGGATCCTAGAAGGAGAAGAGAGACAAAGTGGGCAGAAAAGTTATTTGAAAAAATAATAGCTGAAAACTTCCATAATGTGGGAAAGGAGACATATATACAGATCCAGGAGGCAGAGATGCCCCAACAAAAATCAACCCAAGAAGGTCCACACCAAGACACACAGTGATTAAAATGGTAAAAAAAAAAAAAAAAAAAAAAAAAAAAAAAGGCAGGGTGCTGGGGCTGTGTAGGCACCTGGATGGCTCAGTCATTTGAGTTTCCTATTTTGGCTCAGGTCACAATCTCATGGTTTGTATAAGTTTGAGCCTCACATTGGACTCACTGCTGTTAGCACAGACCCAGCTTTGGATCCTCTGTCCCCCTCTCTCTGCCCCTCCCCTGCTTTCACTCTTTCAAAAATAAACATTTAAAAAATAAAATAAAATAAAATAAAATAAAATAAAATAAAATAAAATAAAATAAAATGGTAAAAAAAAAAAAAAAGTAGTGATAAAGAGAGAATTTGAGGGGCACCTGGGTGGCTCAGTCAGTTAAGCATCCAACTCTTGATCTCAGCTCAGGTCATGATCTCACAGTTGCACTGACAGTGCAGAGCCTGCTTGGGCCTCTCTCTCTCCCTCTCTCTCTCTGCTCCCCTCCTGCTCGCTCGCGCTCTCTCTCTCTCTCTCTCTCTCTCTCTCTCTCAAAACAAATAAACTTTATCGAAGAAGAAGAAGAAGAGGAGGAGGGGGGCAGGGGGAGGAAGAGAAGAAAGAATTTAAAAAGCAGCAAGAGAAAAGAACACAGTTACAAACAAGGGAAACCCCAAAAGGCTATGAGTGGATTTTTCAGCAGAAATTTTGCAGGTCAGTAGGGAGTAGCAGGATATGCTCAAAGTGCTGAAAGAAAAAACTCTGGAGCCAAAATACTCTATCCAGCAAGGCCATCATTCAGAATAGAAGGAGAGAGAGAATTTCTCAAACAAAAGTTAAAGAAGTTCATGACCACTAAACCAGCCCTACAAGAAATGTTAAAGGGGATTGAGTAAAAAAAAAAAAAAAAAAAAAAGACCACAAGTAAGGGTATGAAAAGTAGAAAACACAAAAACAGTAAATAAGTGTATCTGTAAAAATCAGTCAAGGGTTCACAAAATAAAAGGGTGTAAAATATGACACCATATACTTAAAATGTGGAGAGAAGAGGAAAAAGAATGGGCTAAAACTTAAGTGACCATCACCATCATATAGACTATTATATGCAGAAGATGTTATATATAAACCAAATGATAACCCCAGATCAAAAATCACTGATATGCAAAAAATAAAAAAGAAAGGAATCAAAGTATATCACTAAAGAAAGTCAGCAAAACATTAAAGAGACGGAAGAGAAGGAACAGAGAAAAACTACAAAAACCACCACAAAATAAGTAACAAATGGGCAATAAATACATATCTATCAATAATTACTTAGAATATAAATGGACTAAACACTCCAATTAAAAGACATAAGGTAACAGAATGGAATAAAAAAACAAAAAGATACAATCTATATGCTGCCTACAAGAGACCCTTTTCAGACCTAAAGACACATGCAGATTGAAAGTGAGGAGATGGAGGGGAGCCTGGGTGGCTCAGTCAGTTAAGCGTCAGACTTCGACTCAGGTCATGGTCTCATGGTCTGTGAGTTTGAGCCCTGCACTGGGTTCTGTGCTGCCATCTCAGAACCTGGAGCCTGCTTTGGATTCTGTGTCTCCCTCTCTCTCTGCACCTCCCGTGCTCACACTCTGTCACTCTCTCTGTCTCAAAAATAAATATTTAAAAAAATTAAAAACAAAACAAACAAAAAGTGAGGGGATGGAGAAACATTTATCAGGCAAATGGATGTCAAAAGAAAGTTGAGGTAGCAATACTTATATCAGACAAGATACAGTTCATTCTTTTTAATTTATATATTTATTTTGACAAAGAGTGAGCACACACGCATGAATAGCAGGGGGGCAGAGAGAGAGGGAGAGAGAGAATCCCAAGCAGGCTCCATGCTCAGCAAGAAGCCCAACGCGGGACTTGATCTCACAACAGCAAGATCAGGACCTGAGCCAATACCAAGAGTCAGATGTTTAACTGACTGAGCCACCCAGGCCCCCCTAGACTCTTTAAAACAAAGACTATAACAAGAGACAAAGGAAGGACACTATATAATAATAAAGCAGACAATCCAACAAGAAGATATAACAATTATAAATATTTTATGCACCCAACATGCAAGCACCCAAATACAAAAAACAATTAAAAACAAACATAAAGGAACCAATCAATAATAATGCAGTAATAGTATGGAACTTTAACACCCCACTTCCATCGATGGACAGGTCATCCACACAGAAAATCAACAAGTAAACAATGGCTTTGAATGACACCCTGGAACAGATGCATTTAACAAATATATTCATAACATTCCACCCTAAACAGCATAATACACATTCTTTTCAAATGCACAAAAAACATTCTTCAGAATAGATCACACAAAGGCCACAAAACAAGCCTCAACAAATTTTAAAAGACTGAAGGCATACAATGCATCTTTTCTCACCATAAATGCTATGAAACTAGAAATCAAGCACAAGAAAAAATCCAGAAAGTGCATAAATACATGGAGGTTAAACAGCATGCTACTAAACAATGAATGGGTCAACCAAGAAATCAAAGAAGAAATTAAATATTACATGTAGAGAAATAACAGTGAAAACATACTGGTCCAAAATCTCTGGAATGTAGCAAAAGAAGTCTAAGATGGAAGTTTATAGCAATATATGCCTAGTTTAAAAACCAAGAAGGGGTGCCTGGGTGGCTCAGTCGGTTAAGCGTTCAACTTCGGCTCAGGTCATGATCTCGCGGTCCGTGGGTTCGAGCCCTGCGTCGGGCTCTGTGCTGACAGCTCAGAGCCTGGAGCCTGTTTCAGATTCTGTGTCTCCCTCTTTCTCTGACCCTCCCCTGTTCATGTTCTCTCTCTCTCTGTCTCAAAAATAAATAAATGTTAAAAATAAAAATAAAAAAAAAATAAAAACCAAGAAAATCTCAAACAACCTAACCTTACACCTAAGGGAGCTAAAAAAACAAAACCCCAAACCAGGAGAAGGAAAGAAATAATAAGAGCTATTGAAATAAATGATATAGAAACTAAAACAAAACACACACATAGATCAATGAAACTAGGAGCTGGTTCTTTGAAAAGACCAATGAGAAAGGAAGGAAGGAAGGAAGGAAGGAAGGAAGGAAGGAAGGAAGGAAGACAGGACTCAAATAAAATCACAAACAAAAGAGGAGAAAGAAAAACTGAACTACGGAAATACAAAAGATTATTATACCAACAAATTGTACAACCTAGAAGAAATAAACAAATTCCCAGAAGCTATATAAACTACCTATATAAACTACCAAAATTGAAGCAGGAAGAAATAGAAAATTTGAATAGACTGATTACCAAAAATGAAATTGAATCAGTAATCAAATAAATCCCAATAAACCAAAGTCCAAAACCAGATGGCTTCAAAGATGAATTCTACCAAACATTTAAAGAAGAGTTAATACCTATTCTTTTCAAACTACTCCAAAAAGTAGAAAAGAAAGGAAAACTTCCAAGTTCTATGAGGCCAACATTACCCTGATACCAAAACCAAACAAAGAATGCCACAATAAAGGAAACCTACAGGCCTGTATCTTGGATGAACATCGCTGCAAAAATCCTAAACAGAATACCAGCAAAACCATATCCAACAATACATCAAAAAATAATAATAATTCACCACAATCAAGTGGGCTTTATTTTCAGGATGCAAGGGTAGTTCAATAAGTACAAATCAATGTGATATATCAATAACAGAGAAAGAATAAAAAGCATACAATCATTTCAATAGATGCAGGAAAAGCATTTGACAACATATAAGATCTATTCATGTCATCTATTCATGACAAAAACCCTCAACATGGTGGGTGTAGAGGGAAGACACCTCAACATAATAAAGGCCTTATGAGGAAAAACCCAAAAGCAAAATGCAAAAGCAAAAAGCATACTCAATCAGGAAAAATAGAGCTTTTCCCCTAAAGTCAAGAACAAGACAAAGATGTCCACTCTCACTACTTTTCATTCAACACAGTTCCATAAGTATGAGCCACAGCATACAACAAAAAGAAATAAAAGGCAACCAAACTGATAAGGAAGAAGTAAAATTTTCATTATTTGTAGATGATATGATACTATATATAGAAAACCCAAAGACTCCACCAAAAAACTACTAAAGGTGATAAATGAATTCAGTAAAGTCACAGACTACTAACACAATGTACAGAAATGCACTGTTTCCATACATTAATAATGGAGCAGCAAAAAGAAAAATTAAGAGAACAATCCCACTTACAATTGCACCAAAAATAATACCTAGGAATAAGCTTAACCAGAAGTGAAAGATCTGTACTCTGAAAACTATGAAACACTGATGAAAGAAATTGAAGATGACACAGAGAAATGAAAAGATATTCCATGCTCATGGATTGAAAGAACAAATATTGTTAAGATGTCTACACTATCCAAAGTAACCTACATATTTAATGCAATCCCTATCAAAATACCAACAGCATTTTTCACAGAGCTAGAACAAACAATCCTAAAATCTGTATGGAACCACAAAAGACTTGAATAGCCAAAGCAACCCTGAAAAAGAAAAAAAAAGTCCCAGGGCGCCTGGGTGGCTCTGGTGGTTCAGCATCCAACTCTTAATTTCAGCTCAGGTCATGATCTCATGGTTTGTGAGTGCAAGCCCCACGTCAGGATCTCTGCTGACAGTGTGGAGCCTGCTTGGGATTCTCTCTGCCTCTCTCACTCTGTCCTTCCCCCTGCTCTATCTCTCAAAATAAATAAATATGAAAAAAAATTATTTTATTAATTTTTAAATTTTTTTTATTTTAATGTTTATTTTTGAGAGATACAGAGTGCAAGGGGGGAGGGGCAGAGAGAGAGGGAGACAGAGAATCCGAAGCAGGCTCCAGGCTCTGACTGTCAGCACAGAGCCCTATGTAGGGCTCAAACCCACGAACCATGAGATCATGACCTGAGCCGAAGTCAGAGACCCAACACACTGAGCCACCCAGGCACCCCTACACGAAAAAAAAATGTTTAAAACAAAAAGATGAAGGCATCACAATTCCAGACTTTAAGTTATATTACAAAGCTGTAGGAATCAAAACAGTATGGTACTGGCAAAAAATAAATACACAGATCAAAGGAACAGAAAACTCAGAAATGAACCCACAAGTATATGGCCAACTAATCTTCAACAAAGCAGGAAAAACTACCCAATGGGAAAAAAGAATGTCTCTTCTACAAATGGTGTTGGGAAAACTGTATAGCACGAAACAAAAGAATGAAACCAAACCACCTTCTTACACCACACACAAACATAAATTCAAAATGGATTAAACACCTAAATGTGAGACCCGAAACCATACAAATCCTAGAAAAGAACACAGGCAGTAACTTCTTTGACAATAGCCATAGCAACTTCTTTCTGTGTATGTCTCCTGAGGCAAGGGAAACAAAAGCAATAATATACTACTGAGACTACATCAAAATAAAAAGCTTCTGCACAGCAAAGGAAATAATCAATAAAACAAAAAGACTACCTACAGAATGGGAGAAGATATTTGCAAATGACATATGTGATAAAGGATCAGTATCCAAAGTATATAAACAACTTATAAAAGTCAAACACCAAAAAAACCCCAAATACTCCAATTAAAATCGGGCAGATGAGGGGCGCCTGGCTGGCTTAATAGGTAAAGCATGTGGTTCTTGATCTCAGGGTCATGAGCTCGAGCCCCATGTTGGGTATGGAGATTACTTTAAAAATACTTTTTTGATTAAAAATTTTTTTTTAATTTTTAAATGGGCAAAAGACATGAATAGATATTTTACCAAAGAAAACATTACATGGCCAACAGACACATGAAAAGATACTCAACATCACTGATCAGGGAAATGCAAATCAAAACTACAATGAGATATCACCACACACCTGTCAAATGACTAAAATCAACAACACAAGAAACAACAAGTGTTGGTGAGGATGTGGAGAAAAAGGAACCCTTGTGCACTGCTAGTGGAAATGCAAATTGGTGCAGCCACTGTGGAAAACGGTATGGAGGTTCCTCAGAAAGTTAAAAATGGTGGCGCAGTCGGTTAAGCATCCGACTTCAGCCAGGTCACGATCTCGCGGTCTGTGAGTTCGAGCCCCGCATCGGGCTCTGGGCTGATGGCTCAGAGCCTGGAGCCTGTTTCCGATTCTGTGTCTCCCTCTCTCTCTGCCCCTCCCCCGTTCATGCTCTGTCTCTCTCTGTCCCAAAAATAAGTAAAAAACGTTGAAAAAAAAATTAAAAAAAAAAAAAAAGAAAGTTAAAAATAGAACTACTCTATGATCAGCAACTGCTACTACTAGGTATTTATCCAAAGAGTACAAAAATCATAATTCAAAGGGTACATGCACCTCTATGTTATAGCAGCATTACCTACAACAGCCAAATTATGGAAAGAACCCAAGTGTTCATCAACTGATGAATGGAGAAAGAAGATGTGGTATATACATATACAACGGGATATTACTCCACCATAAAAAAGAATGAAATCTTGCCATTTACAAACAATATGGATGGACCTAGAGAATATAATGCTAAGCAAAATAAGAGAAAGACAAATACCATATGATTTCACTCATCTGTGGAATTTAAGAAACAAAACAAATGAACAAAAGAAAGAAAAAGGGACAGAGAGACAAACCAAAAAACAGACTCTTAACTATACAGAATAATGGTCCCCAGAGGGGAGATGGGTAGAGGTATGGATGAAAAGGGTGAAAGGCTTTAAGAGTGTATTCACCATTTGCAACTATGTGGATGGAACTGGAGGGTATTATGCTAAGTGAAATTAGAGAAAGACAAAAATCATGACTTCACTCATATGAGGACTTTAAGAGACAAAACACATGAACATAAGGGAAGGGAAACAAAAATAATATAAAAACAGGGAGGGAGACAAAACAGAAGAGACTCATAAATATGGAGAACAAACTGAGGGTTACTGGAGGGGGGGAATGGGCTAAATGGGTAAGGGACATTAAGGAATCTACTCCTGAAATCATTGTTGCACTATATGTTAACTAATTTGGATGTAAATTTTTAAAAATTAAAAATTAAAAAATTCTTTTAAAAAAGAGTGCATTCAACTTGATGAACACTAAGTAATATACAGAACTGCTGAATTACTATATTATGCACCTGAAACTAATATAATACCATATGTTAACTACACTGGAATTTAAACAGATATACATACATACAGACAGACAGCCATAAAAATTGTTTAGAAAACTGCAACAGACAGAAAAAGACAAAATAAGAACAAAGAACAAAAACAACAAATAGAAAATAGTAATGAACAAGGTAGATATTAATTCAAGAATATTAGTAATCAATTTGAATGTCAGTAATCTGAATGCACCAAGTAAAAGACAGAGATTGTCATACTGGATCAAAAAACAAGGCCCAACTACATGTTATCTACAAGAAACCCACTTTAAATACAAAGACATATTAAAAATAAATAAGTAGAGAAAAATATATTGTGCTAACACTAATCAAAAGAAAACAGGAGTAATTTCAGACATAGCAGACTTCAGAGCAAGGAAAGTTATCAGGGATAAAGCAGAACATTACATAATAATGATGGGGTCAATGCTTTAAGAAGACAACAATGTGAGACAAGGGCACCTAGGTGGCTCAGTTGACTAAGTATCTGACTCTTGATTTCAGATCAGGTCATGGTCTCATCGTTCACGAGTTTGAGTCCCAATTTGGGCTCTGTGCTAACAATGTGGAGTCTGCTTGGGATTCTCTCTCTCCCTCTCTCTCTCTGCCCCACCCCTCACAGGCTCATATTCTCTCTCTCTAAATAAATAAATAAATAAATATTTAAATATATATATGTGAAGCAAAAACTGACAGAACTGCAAAGAGAAACAGATGGATCCACTATTACATTTGGAGACTCTCACACTGTTCTGTCAGAAATGGACAGATACAGCAGGCAGAAAATCAGTAAGGAAATAAAGCATACTCTTACAACAATTACCCTCCTTGGTATTTACCCAAAGGAGGCAGAAATTTATGTCCACACGAAAAACTGCACATGGTGTTTATAGCAGCTTTATTCACTATTGCCAAAACTTGGAAGCAACCCAAATATCCTTCAGTATGTGAACAGATACATAAACTGGTATATCCAGACAATAAAATATTACTCAATACTAAAAAGAAAAGAGCTATCAAGAAAAGACTTGAAGGAAACTTAAATGCATAGTACTAAGTGAAAAAAGTCAATCTGAAAAGCCTACACAGTATATGATTCCAACTATATAACATTCCATAATAAGCAAAATTCAAGACAATAAAAAGATCAGAGATTGTGGTTGGTTGGGGAGAGGGGAGACAGGGGAGAATTGGGCTGAGCACAGATTTTTAGAACAGTGAAAATATTCTATATGGTATTATAATGATGGATATGTCATCATACTTTTGTCCAAACCCATAGAATACACAATATCAAAATTGAACCCTAAAATAAACTATGGACTTTGGGTGATAATGATGTGTCAATGTAGGTTCATCTCTGTTAAAAAAAAAAAAATGTACGTTAGTGGTGAATGATATTGACAATGGGTAGGTGAGAAATCTCTGCACTTTCCTCTCAATTCTTGTTATAAATGTAAAATTGCTCTAAAAAAATTAAGTCTATAAAAAATAATCTTAACATTTTTGTTTCAGGAAGGGAAAGTATACCAACATTTGCTCATTAACATTTTCAATTAATCATTTTAAATACCAATAAGTCCTAGAGAAGCTCAATCAATAAAATAATAGAAAAGCTTGAGAACTATACCTCAGATTGTTTTAAAACCCATGTCATATTTTAAATTTGTAATTAATTTTTACTTTTGAATGGTAGAGACAATTATTTTCAAATACTAATAAAAAGAAAATTCAAGCCTTTTAAAAATCGACTTAATGAAATAAGTTATTACATGTAAAAGAATTTAAACCAGTGTCTGGCTTATAGTAAATGTTCAATGATTGTTAGCTATATCTCTACATTTATCAATTCTTTTCCATCTGACCAGATAATTCTTTTTTTTTTTTTAATTTTTTTCAACGTTTATTTATTTTTTGGGGGACAGAGAGAGACAGAGCACGAACGGGGCAGGGGCAGAGAGAGAGGGAGACACAGAATCGGAAACAGGCTCCAGGCTCTGAGCCATCAGCCCAGAGCCTGACGCGGGGCTCGAACTCACGGACCGCGAGATCGTGACCTGGCTGAAGTCAGACGCCCAACCGACTGCGCCACCCAGGCGCCCCATGACCAGATAATTCTTAAATTGTGCAGACACAATAATATTTTGCACTTATTCAGCAACTTCCAACATCTTGAATTCTGATATTTCTATAAAATTAGTGCATTATTTTTCCATTTTCACTGACACCATAAGCATATTCTAGTAAAAGTATTTATGGGAGAAGTATGTCTCAAAAACCATTAAAAGTATAATTAAAAATAATTACCTCTAGAAAAAAAATTTTAACATTGAATACAAATAAGCATTACTTCTGATAAGTATTTTTTTTATGTTTATTATTTATTTTTGAGAGAGAGAGAGAGAGACAGAGCACAAGCTAAAAAGGGGCAGAGAGAGAGGGAGACACAGAATCTGAAACAGGCTCCAGGCTCTGAGCTGTCAGCACAGAACGTGACAAAGTGCTCAAACCCACAAATGGCGAGATCATGACCTGAGCTGAATGAAGTAGGACGCTTAACCAACTGAGCCACCCAGACACCCCCTGATAAGTATTCTTGTTAGAATATGAGAGGATAAGTTTACTAACTCCATTAATAAAAACTAGCTTAGTGATTTGTCCAATTATTCAAATATATATAGCCAACAGAATTAAAAAATTTTTTTCATACAAAGACCTATGCTAAGGATGGAAATACCTAAGAAGTTAGAACTCAGCATGAAGAAGAAAACCTCAGTAAGGTTGTAGCTGACACCTGGGCTTACCTTATCATAATTGTGAAGAAAAATTTGTTTCTTTCAAAAAGATACCATAGTTGGCAAAAAAAAAAAATAAAACCACTGTTGATCTTCAAGAATTTAAGATAAAATGAACTATTTCTTCACACTTGCTCACTGCTGTTTTGGAATTAATTCTAAAGATAATCTGAATATTAACAATGACCTGTTTATTTTCAAATATGAAGCATTATTTTTATGACAAAGTACAAAACAGCTTTCTGAAACTTTAAGGTGAAACAAAATTTACTACTCATTCGACATAAAACACCAGTGGATAACAGTGCAGTTTTTTTTTCAATGTTTATTCTTGGGAGAAAGAGGGAGCAGGGGAGCAGTGGGGCGAACAGAGTATACAAAGCGGGCTCTGTGCTGACAGCAGAAAGCCCAATGCAGGGCTCAAACTCACAAACTGTGAGATCATGACCCGAGCTGAAGTTAGATGCCCACAGTGAAGTATTCTTAACCTAAAATTCATGGGTTCAAGCCCTGCATCAGGGCTTGCTGCTGTTAGTGCAGAGCCCACTTCATATCCTCTGTCACTCTCTCTCCCTGGGTGAGGATATGAAGAAACTGGAACCCTCATACATTGCTGGTAGGAATGAAAAATGGTTCAGCTGCTGTGGAAAACATTTTGTTGGTTTATCAAAAAGTTAAACATAGAATTACCACATTCCCCACCAATTCCACTCCTAGGTATATACTCAAAAGGTCTGAAAATAAGTACTAAATCCAATGCACATACAAACATGTTTGTAGCAGTACTACTGACAATAACCAAGAGGAGGAAAGAACCCAGATGTCTACCAACATATGAATGAATGGAGAAACAAACTGTGGTATATACATACAATGGAATTATTCAGCCATAAAAAAGAATGAAATATCGATGCATGTTACAATTTGGATGAACCTTGAAAACATCATGCTAAGTGAAAGGAGGCAGACACAAAAGGTTGTATATTATATGATACCATTTATATAAAATATCCAGAATAGGTAAATTCACAGAGACAGGAAACAGATTGGCCATTACCAGGTTCTGGAGAGGAGGGGAAAATGGAGAGTGGGTATAGAGGGTTTTCTTTTGTGGTGATGCTCAGTGGGTATAGAGGGTTTTCTTTTGTGGTGATGAAAATGTTTTGGCAGTAGACAGAGGTGGTGGATATAAAATGGCACTGAATTGCTCACTTTAGAATGGTTAATTCTGTGCAATATGAATTTCATATCAAAAAAATTTAGAAACTGAAGTTATATGTTCCTAGAATAAGGTCAAGTTTTATGTATTCATTTATCATTTTCAACAAAGAATGAAAACCTGGATTCTTACTCTAACATTAGCTTTCTCAGAGGAGGTATCTTTTGTTTGCCTCTCCAGTTATCAAGGCAAACTTCTCCAATTATAAACGAATAAAACTGAATTTCCCAGTCAACAATTTGGATGAATGTGATCTCACTCCCAAATCAAGAGGTGCTCACTGACTGGCTTAATCCGATCAGTAAATCTTTACAGTAAATCCTCTTTAACAATCAGGATAAGCAAGCAACCTACTATGTCCCAATGAGATATGAGGAGAGAGAAAAGCAAGGAAAAAAGCTTTCCATCATTCCCTTTATTTTTCTTTTTAATTTTAATTCTAGTATAGTTAATATGTAGTATTACTATCAGTTTCAGGTTTACAATACAGTAATTCAAGAATTATTTCTATCACTCAGTGCTCACCAAGGTAAGTGTACTCTTAATCCCCTTTGCCTATTTCACCCATTCCCTACCCACCTCCCCTCTGTTAACCATCTGTTTGTTCTCTATAATTAAGAGTCTGTTTTTTGGTTTCTCTCTCTCTCTCTCTTTCCTTTATTCATTCGTTTTGGTTCTGAAATTCCACATACGAGTAAAATCATATTGTATTTGTCTTTCTCTGACTTATTTTGATTAGCACTATACTCTCCAGCTACATCCATATTGTTGCAAATGGCAAAATTTCATTCTTTTTTATGGCTGAGTAATATTCCGTTGTATATATATACCACATCTTCTTTATCCATTCATCTATCAATGGGCACTAGGGCTGCTTCCATAATGTGGCTATTGTAAATAATGCTGCAACAAACATATGGGTGCACATATCCTTTCAAATTAGTGTTTTTGTATTTTTTTGGGTTTCTGTCATTCCCTCTAAGCCTATAAAAGAAAGCATCCATTTTATTCACCTAGATGCAAACTTAGCACTGTGAAGAGAAAACAGAAATCAAGATATAGAAAGAAAACAAAACAATGGTTATACTATTGGACTACTGGATCAATCCTAATCTACTGGCTGTACTTGTCAGTAACAGGTCAATAAATTCTTTAAGATAGTCTGAGTTGAGTTTCCTATTATTTACAAACAAAAGCATCTAAAATTATATACTACCTAAATGACCTTTCAAAAACAAACTGTCTTCAATTCTCTTACCAATAAAAGCAATAATAGCTAAATTAACTCTCTCCCAGAAACGTTACTCAAATGAGAGACATATGTGAAAGCACTGTGAAAAACTACCTACATCCCCTAAGATCAAGGCAGAAATGCTTTTTTTCCTAGAATACACTTCCTTAAATGATAAATCCAGCAATTACCACAAAAAGTTATTTTTCTTACAAATATAACTCTTGTACTCGAGAATACATTTCTTTAAAAAGATAAAGCTATGCCTGACCACATAAAAGTCTCTTATTAAAGACATGATGATTTAATTAGACCTACATTGGCAACCAGAAAACATAAGTTGCTGTTCTAACTGTCCTTTATATGGGGAAACTTGAATACTCCTTTATAAAATATTTAAGGTCTCTTCCAAGTTTGATCATTCCAGATAGCTTGAGTTGTTACAAAGGCTGTTAATTTTTCTTTTTCCAAAATTGCATACAATTTCCTTTCAATATAACTGATGCTTATCAGTTTAACTTTTCTATATCACTATAATTACAAACTTTATATATGGTACGGACTTTTCCTTAACACTTTAATTCTATCAAGAATAATATAACAAAAAAAACAACAAAAAAGAATAATATAATATATAATATTGTATTATAAGGATATGATAAGGCTCTATGACAGATGGAGTATACAAATAATAATAAGACATAGTCCCCCAGCATCTCTTCAAAAGTTTGTAGAATATAGTAATTTTGCCCAGTAAAAATGTATTATTTTCAGCATTTTAAAAAATTGGTGCAGGGATGCCTGGGTAGCTCAGTTGGTTAAGCATCTAACTCTTGGTTTCAACTCAGATCGTGATCTCACGGGTCCTAAGATCGAGCCCTGCATCAGGCTCTGTGCTGGGTATGCAGCCTGCTAAAGATTCCTTCTCTCTTCAACAAAACTAAAAGGCAGACTACAGAATGAGAGAAGATATTTGCAAATGACATATCTGATAAAGATTTAGTATCCAAAATCTATAAAGAACTTATCAAACTCAACACCCAAAAACAAATAACCCAGGTAAGAAATGGGCAGGATTGGGGCACCTAGGTGGTTCAGTCGGTTAAGCATCCGACTTCAGCTCAGGTCATGATCTCATGGTTCATGGGTTCGAGCCCTGAGTCCGGCTCTGTGTTAACAGCTCAGAGCCTGGAGCCTGCTTCAAATTCTGTCTCCCTCTCTCTCTTCCCCTCCCCCTCTTGCACTCTGTCTCTGTCTTTCAAAAATGAATGTTAACAAAAAAAAAAGAAAGAAATGAGCAGTAAACATGAATAGACACTTTTCCAAAGAAGACATCCAGATGGCTAACAGACACATGAAATGATGCTCAACATTATTCATCATCAGGGAAATACAAACCATAATTAGATACCACCTCACACCTGTTAGAATAACTATTATAAAAGAAGACAAGAAGTAACAAGTGTTGGTGAGAATGTAGAAAAAAGGGAACCCTTCTGCACTGTTGGTGGGAATGCAAACTGGTGCAGCCACTCTGGAGAACAGTATGAAGGTGCCTCAAAAAACTAAAAATAGAACTACTCTATGATTCAGCAACTGCACTATTACATACTTACCCAAAGGATACAAAAAAACAGATTCAAAGGGGTACATGCACCCCCAATGTTTATAGCAACATTATCAATAATAGCCAAACTATGGAGAGAGCCCAAATGTCCAACAACTGATGAATGGATAAAGAAGATGTGGTATATACGTACAATGGAATATCACTCAGTCATCACAAAAAATGAAATCATGCCATTTGCAATGACATGGACAGAGCTCTATTGAATGTATTATGCTAAGTTGAAATAAGTCAGTCACAAAAACAAATACCATATGATTTCACTTGTATGTGGAAGTTAAGAAATGAAACAGTTGAACATATGGAGGTGGGGGAGGGGAGAGGAGAGAGAGGGAAACAAACCACAAGAGACTCTTAACAGAGAACAAACTGAGGGTTGATAGAGGGAGGTGGGTGGGAGATGGGCTAGATAGGTAATGGATATTAAGGACAACACTTGTGATGAGCACTGGGTGCTGTATGTATGTGATGAATCACTGAATTCTATTCCTGAAACCAATATTACACTGTATGTTAGCTAAAATTTAAATTAAAAAAAAAATTTTTTAATTTAAAAAAGATTCTCTCTCTTCCTCTCCCTCTGCCCCTCTCCTGCTTGCATGTGTTCATAATGCACTCTCAAAACAAACCCCCCCAAAAAAGAACTTTGTTTCTTAAATTTCTCATTCTAAAAATAAAAGCATAGCTATGCTGATAATACACCCTTTTGGGGGCGCCTGGGTGGCGCAGTCGGTTAAGCGTCCGACTTCAGCCAGGTCACGATCTCGCGGTCCGGGAGTTCAAGCCCCGCGTCGGGCTCTGGGCTGATGGCTCAGAGCCTGGAGCCTGTTTCCGATTCTGTGTCTCCCTCTCTCTCTGCCCCTCCCCCGTTCATGCTCTGTCTCTCTCTGTCCCAAAAATAAATAAACATTGAAAAAAAAAATTTTAAAAAAAAAAAAATAAATAAAGGCTAAGTTAGATTTTCCCCTTTCTACAGGTGATAAACCAAAATGACTTGTCAAAGGTCGTAATTTAAGTTCAGGCCAGAAATCTAATTCCTAGGCATACCTTTCTACCAATGTAATTCTCCAGATCTAGCCAAGCCCCACAGCCCCAGAACCAGGAAATCTCAATGTTATCTGTGATGCTAGAGTATCCAAGCCATCAGATGACTACTTAGTATGAAAATGCTTAGATCCATTTGACAATGAATTATAAGGTTTACGTCACTATCAGACCCTTATCAATAAACATCTACCAGGTACTTATTATATGCAGTGGATCTACCTAAAGTACAAAGTTACATTATAAAAAAGTATAATATTTGATCCCTACCTTCATGGATGTACTACGTAGTTAGGCAAGAGGACACACCCATAAAACAACAGCACAAGTTTGTGTTGGCTAAGTGTCAAAATAGTGGATTCAGTCCTTGAACAATTAATTATTTATTAAGCAACTGGGAAGGGAGGAGAGCATAATGGTTAAATGCATCAATAATGGAGCCATTTTACCTCCTTTTCTTTAGTCATTTGCTAGGCCTGCAACCCTAGACAAACTATTAACCCTCACTATGCCTCAATTTCCTTGTGAAAAAGAAAAATAATACCTTCCAGGTGTTGAGATTGTTGGAGAAGGGGGAAAATTGATTTGACTCATGAAGTTGGTAAGATTTATATCAGTCAATACGGGGAAAATATTAGAAACATACCAGACACATAATACACTCTCAATAAATTTTAGCTATTAAAACTAGTACTTAGGGGTGCCTGGGTGGCTCAGTTGGTTAAGCATCCAACTTCGGCTCAGGTCATGATCTCATGGTTTGTGAGTTTGAGCCCCACATCGGGCTCTGTGCTGACAGCTCAAAGCCTAGAGCCTGCTTCAGATTCTGTGTCTCCCTCTCTCTCCCTGCCCCTCCCACACTCATGCTCTCTCTGTTTCTCAAAAGTTACAAATAAACATTAAAGAAAAAAAATTTTTTTAAATAGTACTTAACGCAAGGAATAACCAATAAGGACCAAAAGCCAGTATCAAGGATTACTGTCAGGAAAGGACTCAGGAAACAGGCTGAATATAGGTGGGACTTGAAGAATTTGATGGCCTTGAAGTACAAAAGAAGGATGACATTCCAGATCGAAATCGCACAAGAACAAAGGTATCAATACTCACAATTTCTACACAGATCAATAAACAGAACACTTTGGGAAAAAAGAGTTTATGTAAGGGTGTAAGGTAGTCTTTCACCCTTTCCCACCAAAGTATTCTCAAAGGGCAGAGAAAAATGTACCTCCTGGAAGACTGGGGACATTTTAAATTTTAAATTTTAAATTAAATTTTAATTTAAAGTCTCAAATGGCCTCCTAGAAGGTCAATATTTCTTTGAATTACCATGTTTTATCTTAAAAATTCATAAATGTTCAATTTGTCTCCATAATACAATCCTATTTATTTTCATTGAAAAATGTCTTTAAAAATTACTTAGCAATTCAAATATCCAAAATTTTTTTCATGTTCTTTAGGTAAAATTGACATCCCATAAAGATGTCTATAGACCCATGTACCACCAATATATCAGCACACTTCAAGGATGAAATATACTTCAGTTAAAAAAAACAGACAACACAAAAAAAAAATTCCGTATATACATGGGAATCCAGCATAGGGAAGAAGTCATATTACAAATCAATGTGGATAGGAATGACTACTCAATAAATGGTTGAGACATCACTGACTCGCTACATGAAAGAAGAAGTGCGGACCTAGAGCCTTAACTCTTACACTAACTATATACAAAAAGAAGTTCCATATGAATAAATAAATGATCTAAACATGAAACTGAAAACTTTAAATTTAAGAAATTATAAGGGGCGCCTGGACAACTCAGTTGGTTAAGTGTCTGACTCTTGATCTCAGCTCAGGTCTTGATCTCACTCAGGGCCATGAGTTCAAGCCCAGCATTGCACTCCACACTGGGCATGGAGCCTATCTACACAGATACATATATACATAAATGAAATTATAAGATAACTATGACATCAGAGCAGGATTTCCTAAAAGTGACTAAAAAACTTAAACCATGTAAAGGAGACCAATAAATTTCATTTTATCAAAACTAAAAATTCTACATGGGGAGTGCTAAAAAAGACTCACAACATACAAAGAAATTACTTTTTCATCATACATTAAAGATAATATTCAGACTATACGAAGAGGTTCTATAAATCAATAACACAAACAATGCTATAGAAAAATGTGTGGAGTATATGAACGGGAAAATTATACCATGCAAATATGCTTGCTTCTTAGATAAGTTCACCCTAGCTGGGAACAGCTCTTAAGGATTCCACTTATTTTATTTTTCTGTTCCTTCCTAGAGAAAGGGACAAACTACAGCCTCAATGCTGCCATTGATTTCCTGGCCATAAGTGATCCTCATCATCCCACTCTAGTTTCCCCTACCCTCTACTAGCACCTCGGCTAATCTAGGCAGTTTGCCAACAATGTCACCCAGACCCTCATCTCTTAAGAGATCTGAACCCCTGGTTACCATTCTCTGTTTAGGTTGTGCCTAACAACCTTAGGGCCTTAGGGTCTGATACAGATGTTACTTGATGTTATGTAATAGCTACTGAGGTCAGATAATGCAAGGCCATCATTAGGCTAAAATTAAAGTTATTTATGGAAGCTCACAGATACTTCCAGAATTGGTTTTACCTCCTACATGGGAACCTATCCAAGAAAACCAGAATGGGCTTACTGATCTGACTCAACTCTTCCCATTCATCAATCCCTATTCACCAGTGGTGCAGAAAGGGGATTCTTTAACAAAGCATTATACATAACACCTCTACCAAACTAAACATAAACTTTTTTTTTTTGTAGTTAAATGCAGAAAGTCAATTTTTTTCCACCCCTTTCCTCCTTCTACACAGCAATGTACTTATACATTTCCTATAATAATGGAATTGGGAGCACCAAGAGACACTCAAGTGGATCCCATGAGTGCCAGACATATTCTACCCCGCCCTCATTGTAATGATGATCATAGTCAATCGCTCTTGCCAGAATGTGACTCTTTTTCTTCCCTGGTGTCTTTTTCACCTAAGGAATCCAAAGTAACCAAACAGCAGGTATGGTTTAAAGTTTAATGGAGCTCTTACTCCCCTAGTGGGACATTTCTACCTCTGAAAACAAGGACCTAAATCTAAGCTCACAACAGCCTAAAGTTACATGGATGGAAAGCATAAATTCCCTAAGTAATAACTGGGTACAATAGTAAGAGAAGCCACTCCTCCTCCTATCCTTGGGTTCTAGAACCCATGTAATTTACCCACAGGGAATAGCCAATGGTCATATCCATATGATGATCTAATATTTACGATACAGAAAGCATCCTGGAGAATGGTGCCCATTCTTTTAGAGTATCACCACCAATCTGGTACCTCTCAGCTGCACCTTTATGAGCCCATTACAACTGTTGTATCAACCTAGAGTAATATCAGTGGAGCTCTATGAATTAGGACCAGTGGATTCATGAACTTGGGCCCACTGTCACATATACTTTCCTATAAAGTGGGACTGCTGGTAAGAGACAATAATATTCAAAATACTATATTGGTGGGTTAAACACAGTGTTAAGTCCTCAGATAGTGGTGCTAGCTGTGACTCCATAAGCAAGAAAAAGCAAACCTCATATATGTTAATCCCTTGCTGCCCTTTCCAGGATGGGGAAAGGTATAGTTTTTAGAGACTTCCATTTGACCTTACCCTACTAGGACAGCCCTTATCCTACCAGTCAGGGAAACAATTTGAGTATTTTGCCAAATACCACGTAAGCCCACTCTAATTACACATCTGGGAACCAAGGAAATGACTATCAGGTGAGAACACAGACCCACTGTGAGCTAGATCTGGGCCAAGACTCTATTATTACCTTACTCTCATACACTCATTCTAACAAGGGGTGGTAGTTGCACTTTGAGTCCCAGGTTTCAATGTCAAATCACACCCTGTGGCCAAAAATCCTTCAGAGATTTGCAGCCAAAACTAAATCACTGAAGGTGTCTGGGCAGAATGAGCATGAAGCAGAAACTGGGCTAAATAATGAATTTCAGATTCTTATAAAGAATCAAACCCAGTATTATCAGTTCAGGTTCAGCAAAGACCTTGAAGCCTATGTGCAATCCTTGGGCTACTGCCCATAAAAATGAATTCTCAGATTTCTTTGGTCTAGTCCTAAACCCAGTGCATTAAATTCAGTAGACTAGGCAGAACCTTCTAATCATTTGAATGGATGCTACACTTAAGTCTACTTTGTCTTTCATCCTAATCTTTCAACTAGAATATGCTTCTACAGATAACATACATTCTTAATGTAATGTTTTATTTTCAGTTGGACACTTTGATGGCATAATAACACACTATATAGTCAACTAGCAATAAACATAAAAGCTATTGGCATAGAGGGGTGCCTGGGTGGCTTGTCAGTTAAACATCTGACTTCAGCTCAGGTCATGATCTCAAGGTTCATGAGTTCGAGCCCTGTGTTGGGCTCTGTGCTGACAGCCCAGAGCCTGGAGCCTGCTTCAGATTCTGTGTCCCCTTCTCTCTATGCCCCTCCCCTGCTCAGGCTCTGTGTGTGTGTCTCTCTCTCTCTCAAAAAATAAACATTAACATAAAAATTAAAGAAAAAAAAAGAACACATATATAATACATACACTTACATAAAATTCAAAACTAAATAATATACTGCTTAGAGATCCAGGACTATCTTTTAAGAAAAGAAAAAAAGGAAGAATGATTATAACACAAATTCAGGGCAGCAGTCATCTCTATGGGAGAAGGGGGAAATATGATAAAGAACATAGTTATCAAGGGAGGTGGGTGGGGGGATAGGTGAAATAAGTGATGGTGATTAAAGAGTACAATTTATCATGATTAGCACTGAGTAATATACAGAATTGCTGAATCACAATATTGTACACCTGAAACTAATATAACATAATACATTAATTATACTGGAATTAAAATTAAAAACTTGGGGCACCTGGGGGCACCTGGGTGGCTCAGTCAGTTAAGCGTCCAATTTCAGCTCAGGTCATGATCTAGCGGTTTGTGAGTTTGAGCCCCACGTCAGGCTCTGTGCTGACAGCTCAGAGCCTGCAGCCTGTGTCAGGTTCCGTGTCTCCCTCTCTCTGACCCTCCCCTGCTTGCACTCTGTCTCTCTCTCTCTCAAGAATAGATATTTATTGGGGCGCCTGGGTGGCGCAGTCGGTTAAGCATCCGACTTCAGCCAGGTCACGATCTCGCGGTCCGGGAGTTCGAGCCCCGCGTCAGGCTCTGGGCTGATGGCTCAGAGCCTGGAGCTTGTTTCCGATTCTGTCTCCCTCTCTCTCTGCCCCTCCCCCGTTCATGCTCTGTCTCTCTCTGTCCCAAAAATAAATAAATGTTGAAAAAAAAAATTAAAAGAAGAGATATTTATTAAAACACACACACACACACTTGGGGCACCTGGCTAGCTCAATCAGTAGAGCCTGCAGACTCTTGATGTCATGGTCTTGAGTTCAAGCCCCATGTGAAGCATAAGGCTTAAAGAAAATAAAAATAAATAAAAAGTAATAAAATTTAAAACGTAATAAAAAACTAAACATCTAAAATTTTAAAATGTTTAATTAAAAATTAAAATATTTAAAAATTAAAAAAGGAAAAAGGACAAAATCTTCAAAGTTATCAATAATATCCTGTTTCTTTTTTTATAATATCCTATTTCTTAATCTAGGTGGTAGGTACACAGATTATATTATATATTATAATAACAATAAATTGTTGATTTATTATTTATTAAGCTATACAGGTTATATGCACATTTTTGTATGCAAAAAAACCTTTTTAATGTAAACTCAACATTATAGCCTTGGGAACTAGGGTAACTTTTTGAAAATGTACATGTCTTGCCATTGACCCCCATTCTGATACAGAAGAAAAAGACAAAAAGGGGTTTGTGCAAAGTAAATTATAACATGGTGATTTAGAAACAGAGATTTGTCACCAATTAGACCTAGATGAATCCAGGTTGAGACATTTATTAGTTTTGTTACCTTAGGCAAGTTACTTAAAGTCTCTAAGCCTCAATTCCCATATCCATAAAAAGAGGATATTAACAGTACCTACCAATTAGACTTATTATAAAGATTAAATGAGATAATGAATAAAGAGCATTCATACTATGCCTAGGAACCAGTAAGCATTTCTGTAGGCATGATAGTACTTTTTAAAACCTTCCTAGGATATTCTAATCCTCCTCTTGCCCTACCTTCATTTGAAAGATTTTGTTTTTATCCTGACAGAAAGATTAGAAAAATCCTGTTAAGAGATATAACTCTAAAACCTATGAGAATTTTTCTTTGTGTTTCTATGGATCATATCACTTACAACGACAAAAAAAAAAAAAAAAAAAAAAGGAAAAAAGAAAAAAAAAGTTTAAAGGTCAACCAAGACTTTTAAAAGTCAACCAAGAAGAAAAGTATTAAACATGCAACTCTTCAAAATTACAAATACCATTAAGGACAATCATTCTATTTTTAAGTGGATATATTTTAGACTTCTTACTAAACAGCTAGTAATACTATATACTCAGTCTTAAGCAGGAAAAAAGTCAGAATTCAAAAACTTAACTGTTCTTGCCTCTAGGTTCACTAGAAATCTCAGAAAGGTCTGACAGATGATTTAATCCTTGGATTTTTTTTATTTTTATTTTTATTTTTTTGCTTCCCCTAGCCATTCTCTTTGTTTTATATATTTTATGCCCTTTAGATTAGGTCCCAAAACTGGCCTCAATTCTCCCAAAAGCACGGGTATCTAAGAAAGATTTTAAAGGGATGAACTGTAGTAAAAAAATACTGGGCCAGATGAAGGCTATAAGCTGGCCAGAAAGAGCAAGGTGTGTTAGACTCCAGGTTTGTAGGAGAGTAATTTGTATGTACCAGAAACTCACAAAATCCTAAGTCACAAATCCACAAAGCATAAGGGCTTCTTGTACATATTACCATTGAAATGTTCCTCCACTCACCTTCCAGAATGTAGTTTAGGTTTATATTGCATTCCCAATCCAAAAGTGCATTGTTAACACCTCAAGAAGCATATGGAAACCATTTCCCTGATCTGTTCCTATATTAAAAATGTTTACTATAAGAGAAACAGATCTCTGAACCCAAACCTTAACAACTTATTAAAACAGAAACTCTCAAACTTGATTTACCTACAAACATTAGTTTTTATTATTGAACTGTAATTCCCCACACTCTCTCCATATTATCTGAAAACATTTCCTATTTCTTAAAGAACATTTATTTTTTGTTTCAAATGTCAACTGTAATATATCTTAAGTTCTAACATGAATTTACCCAATACATTTGTTTTTAATGATTAAATTATTAAACTATATTAATAAACCTCCCCAAAATGAAATCCAAATAGTCATATAATGAATAGTATTAACTATTCAGTAATTTATTGTTTGTTCTGTATCTGTAAGTTTCTCAAAAAGATTCTGAAAAACAAGACGGGTGCCAAAAAAGGGGGGAGGGAGTAGCTTGTATTAACATACGCAAGTCTTTTACATTAACTGAATCATCATCTTAGAACATCACCAAAAACAAATACTGGAAAATTTAAAGACAGTCATTTAAAATTTTTTTTCAAGTTTTATTTCTACATTCGTATGTCAAGATTTAACATATATAAATAATATATATTACAAATAATATATTTATAAGATTGCAGGTTTAAATTGTATAGATGCAGATTTACACTTAAAGTTATATCCAATCTCTGCTAAAACCAGTCATCTGACAAAGCTCAAAAATTTTTAAAACAGAACACTATGTGTTACGTGGGCTAGAGGGTAAGATTTTTATATTCAGTTTAACTGTAAATAAAAGCCATCAGCTCTAAACTACTCTAGCTGTGCCTCTGTTTTCCAATGGTCATCTTAATTTTAAAGAATGCTCTATTTTTTTACTCTTTTAAATACTTTTTGTCTGTTGTTTAGCTTTCTGGCCACTAGTTTCTCCAGCACTGAGCATAGTAACCGCCTGTTTAGTTATATTCTAAACCCTAGCCACAACCTGAATTACCAGCTCTCAAACCCTCATTACCTCTACTGCTCCCCTTGATCTCACCCAGACCTCCAACACTTTGATACTTTCTTTTTCACCCAATTTCAGGCTAACTCCTAGGTATACTACCCTTCATAACCAACCTAGACTCCAAAATCCACCATTTTCAGCTATTACCATTTGCTAATTTATTTGCCTGTTTATTTACTGACACAAACCTGCCTTGTTACAGAAGGAAATGCACTGAATCTTCAAAATCTCATTTTTTTATGTTTATTTGTTTATTTATTTATTTTGAGAGAAAGAGAGAGAGAGCGCAAGCTGGGGAGGGGCAGAGAGAGAGAATCCCAAGCAGACTCCATGCAGTCAGCACAGAGCCAGACATAGGGCTCAAACTCACAAACTGTGAGATCATGACCTGAGCCAAAACCAAGAGTCAGTCAGACACTTAACCAAGTGAGCCATCAGGTGCCCCTCAAAATCCCATTCTTCACCTAATCATCAATATCCCAAATGTGAGAATTATCTTAGACTACCTCTTCTTACCTCATAGCCACTGGATCACCAAATCTTTTCAATCTATCTCCTAAATTTGTCTCAAATCTATCTTACTTTCAAATCAAGTCTAATGTCTTAATGTCTTCTTCACATTCGTTAATTCAACACAAAACAAGAGGCTAAAGTATGAGTTCCAAAACCAAACAATTAACTTGTAACTTTTTACAGTAAGCTATAAGCTTTACCTATTTATTAGACTATTTGATAGCTAGTAAGCAGTACAATATCAAAAGACAATTAGCTTCACTATCTAATAAATAGAAAAAAGAGGCTTCCTTAGCAACTGGTCACTGTTTTACAGACATAAAATCATAAACAAGGAAAAAGGAAGAATTTACTGACACAAACACATCTTCCAGAAAAAGAAGGCTACAACAGCACTGTACAATTTAAATGTGTAAATGTATAAACCTGTTATGTTTGCTTTCTATTTTTGAACTTTACATTACTGCAATAAATACCATGTACATATAAACTTTTCACGTTACATATACAGTATATAGTAGTTTAACAGGTATATCACAACACTACCATAACATTCATAACACTATAAAGACAGGATAATTAAGTCAGGTTTAACTGCATTAAAAGGGGAACATTAAAAGACAGTACGGTAGATAGCTAACAAAACCAATCATTTTCCATGCTGGGCAATGAGTCAAGAATCTCAAACTGTCACCAGCACCTGCATTAAACATAAACCCAGACAGTAAACAATTGTCACTGTAAGATAAATCCAAGTGACTATATCTCTGAAGCTTAAGCAAAACTAGTTTACATGAAGCAAAACAGCTTATTAAATGACCATATCTAAAGCAGTTCCTTGTTTTGACAATAAGCAATTTAATCATTTTTTTCCATCACTGTGGATCTAAAAGGTATGTTAAAATGTTATATTCTGCCAGATGGATTAATATGGATGTATTAAACTATGCTTATACTAACACTGCTTCCTGGTCATTGTAATTCTAAATTACAGATAATGATAGGTTTACAGAAATGATTCTGCTCAATTATTACTCACCATGAATTCTGAGTTTCCACTGCTTGATAACCTACACTAAGTAGGAAAGTAGATGATATAACACATTCATAAACTAAAATTTAACCAAGTGAAAGTTGAAGTCAGTGAGCATTAAGGTCTCTAACTTTACTAAAATACAGTGGAGGTAAGCATACAAAATGCTTTATACTCATGGAAGATTAGACAAATCATCCTAAAACTCTGTACCTTAGTTTATTAATCTATAAGATAGGAACATGGACTAGACACTCTGTGAGATCTCTTCTAACATAAAAAGTCTATGATTCTAAAAAATTAACATATATATGCACATTCTGGAAAATCACAAGTCATTCCTCTTTAAGTATTCATTTAAAATGACACAGGCTATCACTGCTGTTGCATTCACTAAAATATAAAGCAGTAACCAGCAACGCAGCAATAGCCATTTCATCCATAAATCAGCAATTAAAATGGGTGATAACTGTGTCCATTTGAACCTCAGTAAGAAATTTCCATTAGCACCAATGAGAACTATATAAATCAACTCTGTAGATACTATTCTTTTAACTTCACTAACTTATTAATTTAACTGAGAAAGAGGCCAATCTGAATCTGCAAAATTTCAATGCCACAAAAGCTTTAAAAGAAAAATCTATTCAGGGCGCCTGGATGGCTCAGTCGGTTAAGCATCCGACTTCGGTTCAGGTCATGATCTCGCAGTCCATGGGTTCGAGCCCCGCGTCAGGCTGTGTGCTGACAGCTCAGAGCCTGGAGCCTGCTTGGGATTCTGTGTCTCCCACTCTCTCTGCCCCTCCCCTGCTCACACTCCATCTCTCTCTCAAAATAACAAATAAACATTAAAAAAAAGAAAAATCTATTCTCTCATCCATTAAAAGCAAGAAATTGTACTACACAATTTACAGATTATTTTTGGCTTTAAAAAGTCTATACATGAGAATAAGCTATCTCTATACAGCAACTGAGAAACCAAACAACAAACTAGGCTAGAAAAGCAACATGTTTCATTTTCTTTTTTAATTTTGCTTTATACGATACCAGAGCTCAGTAAAAATTTCTAACCAAGTGATAGTCATAATTTATTTTTCAGTGAAACATATATAAAACTCATAGAAAATCATTTAAAGAATATCATAATACAGAACTATTTTACCCAAGAATCTACTGAAATACTTTCCACATTCCCCCTTTCTTGATAATCTATTTGAAAGCAACTATAATCCATTACAAAGTACTGGAGTAAAGAACTAAAAATTTTCTCATAAAGATGAGACTTACCCAGAAAGGACAATAATTACATCAAAGAATTCTACAGGATTTTTTTCTCCTGAGACTTAAGCATGAGATTTCCAAAAGAAAGAGATTCCAGTTGTTGCACTACAAACTTCAAGTCACTGACTCAAATTGAAGCAGCAATTTGCTATGAGAAGCAAGCGGATGATTTACATAAAGAGAAAAACTGAAGAAAAACAGAATCAATAAAACGTAGGAAAATATGAACATGTGACAAAAAAAAAAAAAACATGCTGCAAAATATAAAGTACCAGAATTCGAATTTATCAACTCACAGATCTAGATGGTTTGACATAGGCCATTTATTTATATATGGTAAAAATCGTCAACCCACACAAATAAAAGTTAAATAATACATTTAAACTCAGCTCTTATTTACAAAGATATAAAAAAGGAAAAGCAACCCATGAAACCTTTAGACTTATATTCATTAACCAAAGAAACCTAATAACCAGGGCAAAAGACAGTATCATTCTGTAACCATGAATATGCTTGCCACACAGTAGTACTCAATATTTGTTGAATGAAAGCAATGAAACTTTAAAAGGAAAATATAACCCTAAAAATAAATGTACCAAAAAAAGAAATATGACCTAAATAAAGTTTCAGCTGTTTGAAGTAGCTACTAAACACGGACATAAAATATGCTCTTCGGTGCCATGATAGTTTAAGCTCCTACCTAAGTGTGAACAATTGAAAACAAAAACAACTTGCAAATCTGAAAAAAGGATAATCCTAAACTTTAGAGTAGCAGGTGCTTTCTTTTCCTCAATTGTTAAGGACTCTCAGGTAGATTACAGTTTTTACTCAGAATTCTGTTCAAAGAATTCTTACATGAAGATTACTCTGAAATGTTTTCCTTAGTTACAATCCAAAATGTATTTTAGTATTGTGATTTCAGGGCCAAGTAAATATCAAACAAATGGTAACCTCAGATGACTATCTAAACTTGCCTGTTCCTAGAATCTAGGACATGGATAACTTTCTCTAACAGAGGATCCTTCCCACTCTAACAACCCAGTTAACAGGCAAGAAAAAGAACTTGTAAGTAACTACTTTGTTTCATGTTCTAAATTAAATAAATAGATCATGACACATGGTCCATGAAGTAAAAAAAAGAAACTACCTATATATATTACATACACTTTCCAAAGGAGTCACAGTTCATAAACATCTAACAAGAAAAAGTAGAATGGCCAAAGAGCTTAGGAAATTCATTTCTTGTACTCATGAGAGACTCTGGGTTTTTTTTCCTTTGTGCTCTTTTGGAGAATTTGCAAAAACTGCTGCTGAATGAGAACACCTAGACTGCCATCATGAAAACCAATAATGCACCTGGTAAGAACACAAAAGACTGACTGACTCACCTGTGTGGAATCCATTATCCTTTAAAGAAAAAAAACCCCAAGTCTGGTACTAGAGAGCACAATGTACTTTCTACCGGACAAGAGGAGAATGATTTTTCCTTGTCCTGCTTTCCAGCTGCCCAAAGAATAGATCTCGTACTAATTGTAATATGACTCTTTTACAAAAAATAAGAGGTAGATAAAGTGCTTACAAACAATAGCTATTTCATACAACTCTATTTCTAAATGTTCTTTGAGACTTTTATTACTCAGAAAGTTAAATGATTTTAAACTAGAACTTGACCCGGTGCATTTGCTTAAAGCACAAACATCAAGGAAAAAATACTTCATTTCTGTATTTTACAATCATATTGGAGACTTGCTGCTGAATACAAATATGAAATGCAGTAGGTAGAAGTGTGACTGCAGTATATCAAAACCAATATAGACTTTATGAAATCCTTGGTGGGGCAAAAGTGGTGAGGGAACAGACACCTTCATATACTGTTTTCAGGGAATTAACTGGTGTACTTTATTAAAAAAAAAATTTAGAAAGCTATCGAAACCTCACATTTCTAAATACTCATCAATAGGAGAAACATCCACACAAAGAAATATTAGGTGCTAACAAGGAGGTAAAGTGGTATATGCTAATAATACTCATGATCTACCACTAATTGAAAAAAGCAAGGTTAATATACACTATGATGCTCCTTGTGCAAATTTCAAATTAATATGACCATGTGCTTTCATTAAGGTATAAATCTGTATTATCCACTTGGAATACATATATCATCTAACTACAAAAGCTATATGCAACTTTAATCTTACACATTTATTTCATTTTTCAATCTTCTCCCTATCCAAACTGGCTTCAATTTTCTATTATTGAAATAAAATGAGGGCACTTACATCCACATGAAAGTATATTCCCCTAACAGAACAAAATATCTAAATAAGTAGAAATTGCTCTTATAAGTAAAAAAAAAAAAAAAAAAAACAAAAAAACAAAAAAAACCTTCAAAACAATAGAATTATTATAAAACCCGTGGTTTGAAAGTGATTTAGGAACAGTATGGGCAAGACTTGGTGATGCTTGGATATAAGCCACAAATATAAACCAAGAATGACTACCATATTTCTGACTTGGATCCTGTGATATACTTGCTGGTGCCACTATACTCCCAGCACCCCACTGTCGAATTATGTTACTCAAATGACTCCAACAACACTGAGCATAACAATTATCAAACTGTATAGTAACATTTTATTTGTTTACCTTCTATACATTAACTGTGAAACCTCAGGGCAAAGATTATCTCATATTCAACTTTGATCATCAAGTCCTAATAAATAAGAAGTGTTAAAAAAAAAAAAAAGTTTGAAATAAGTAAAGCACCAGACTTGGAGCACACCTGGAAGAGGATAAAAAAATCTAAATCCCAGGAAATGCATGAACAGCTTCTCCTATTTCATATTCTCTGTTCCTAACTTTTTTCTCAATATATTTTGGGGTTAAGGATAGAAAGAGAAGCTCTATGACTCATTACCAAAATTTCTAAGATAACAAGGGTATAAATATTTGAAAAGTATGAAATGAAATCAAATTGCAGTTTGTCTCCTATATTTTTCTGACATATTTAGGAATAACATGAGTGATATTCTAGAAAATAAAATCTTGCCCTAAAACCCCAAACTCATGGCTGCTGTTTGGATCAAATGCTTAGGAACACTCTATTAAAAATATTTTCAGGGGCACCTGGCTGGCTCAGTCAGTAGAGCAAGCGACTCCTGATCTCAGGGTTGTGGGTTCAAGCCCCACACTGGGTGTAGAGATTACTTAAAAAAAAATCTTTAAAATTTTTTTTTCTAAATAAAATATAGTTTCTAAAAAAAAATTTACCAGACAATGCATTTCAATGTCATATCTCAACTGACCACCAGAAAATGTCATTCTAGCATGTTTGCATGTGTGTGTGTGTGTGTGTGTGTGTGTAGGCAGTAAAGAAATAAATGCACAAAAATACTGCAAACTTTGGAACTGCATTTAGATAAAATTTTCACATTGACTTGAATACAGTCTATAAATTGATATAAATTGGAAAACCAAAAAATGAGGAAAGAACTAAATGAGAGTAAGAAATTAATAGATAAGTGTGAACTTCTAAACATTAATTCCTCCAGATATAACAAAAGAAGCTACCTTCTAAACCATCAGTTTCAAACAGGAAATTTTCAGGTTCTTGAAACTCTGTGTTATATGTCTGAACAATTTCTGCATTAGCAGAAAGCTGCACATGATTTCTTAAAACCGATAAATCATATACCCTGATCTCTTAGTGAAATTTGAGAGGCAGTCACTGGGAATTCATAGCTAATGACAACTTAAAATCAAGTTCTAGTCCAAGTCAAACAGTTATACTAATGCTTTGTTTATTTATTTTTTGTGTGTGATCTCTATACCCAACATGGGACTCAAACTCATGACCCTAAGATCAGGAGTGGCAAGCTCTTCCAACTAAGCCAGCTAGGCACCCCTTGGAAACCGTTATACTAATGCTTTAAACAAGACAAAACTAAACTGAAGAGAAACTGCTTAATACTTTTCAAACCACTTATCTCCAAATACAAAAGAGTACAACAGATTGTGTCCAAAAATTTGCTCGGGCATTTACACATTCTAAAAGGAAATTATATGGTATTAAAGTAGACGTGGCTAGATGTTATAAAACACACTTTTGTATTAATAATTAAAGTCCCAACAAGACTACAGCTTTAGGCCACAGGTGTAGAGCCTGAAAGAGAACATGAATGTTCTCTCACTTTAGTGAGTCAAATTATATCTTTCCAGTAACACTAAAAAATTACACTTCCTTTAATTTTATTTTAAATGATTTCCAACTGGAAAAAGTTCCTACTACTGGCATCAAGATTTTTCCATCCTATGGCTTAACTGTTATATGGTGAGCAATCCATAAGACATTGTAAAATATAAGAATGCAGTATTTAAAGAAATGTCTTAGTGATCACTTCTGAACATTCAGACTCTTTAGCAATGGGAAAAAATCACGTAATTGATCTGCTATATAAGTTCAGAATTTCATGTACAATAAAGCATGTTCCAAGAGTAAAGACACATTCATTATCTGACAGTAAATTTTCCAGACAACTATACCATACTCCAAAAATGCAGAAGTTCTATTTTAAACTTTTTTGTTACTCTTCCTATAATACATGTCCAACAAATGTGTATGCTGGTTCTGTGCTGGCTGAATATAACTGAAACTTTTCTCAATGACATAGACTCCTCATTATAAACAGGTTCCCATATTGTGCTTTACAGAAATCAACAAACCTTTCATGTCATTTGCCACAAAATGAAATAGTCTAATCTAAACATCACAATGGAATACTGTACATTTTCCCCATAAAGAAAAGTAGAAGTTTCACAAGCATTCTATTATACAATAGCAGTATATTATATGCACATTTACTTACACAAATTTATATGTTCCGCAAAAAGATATTTTTTTAAAAGCAGCCCATATCACCAGCCTTTCCGCTCAGTTATACCTTTACTCCAGAGTGAGCATAAAATGAGAGATGTCACTCAATTGTTCCCTCAGCTGCACTCACTTCCTAATACCTCTCCTAGAATGAACATCTTAATAAGACCGTATCTGACTAGGGCACCTGAGTGGCTCAGCCAGTTAAGCATCTGGCTTTGGCTCAGGTCATGATCTCATGGTTTGTGGGTTTGAGTCCCACATCGGGTCCCACGCTAATGGTGCAGAGCCTGCTAGGGATTCTCTCTCTCTGCTCCTTCCCTGACTCACTCTCTCTCTCTCAAAATAAATAAACTTAAAAAAAAAAAAAAAAAAAAAAAGAGGGAAACCTGGGTGGCTCAGTCAGTTGAGCAGCCAACTTTGGTAGCGGTCATGATCTCACGGTTTATGGGTTCAGGCCCTACATCAGGCTTGGAGTAATCTAAGTCAGGCTCCAATCAGCTTGGAGCCTGGAGGCTGCTTCAGATTCTGTCTCCCTCTTTCTCTGCCCCTCCCCCACTGGCACTCTGTCTCTCTCTCTCTCTCAAAAATAAACATTAAAAAAAAAAAAAAAAAGAAGAGGAAGACTGCATTTGACTGCATTGAAAAATGTCTTTTCAATACAATGCCAGAAAAGAGCCAATTATTTCAGCTGATGTTTGGCAAAAACAGTGAATCATTCCTATGCTGAAGGAAACTGGCTATGCTCAACTTAGTGAAAAATCATTTATCCATACTGACAATTTCTGGTCTTATTAAAGGTAATTCTTTCACTACACATAATTTCTAACTTACACAACTTGAGAACATAAATTCCATATAAGATTCAACATCACTGTATTTATCACTTATTAAATCTATAAACAAAATAAACTATTTTTATAAAGAATTAGCTACTCAAATTGCTATTTCATGGATTTTGATAAAATTTATTAAGTCCTTGGTCAATGATAGGAAATTTACAAGGTTCTCACTAAATATTCTGCCTTATTATCAAAGCTTAAATGGTAATAAAAGCTTTACCTTTGCAATTTAAGTTACAATAAACAGTATCGCAGGATTCCCCCTAGATTACTTTACTTCTAAACCAAAGTAGTTTATATGTCTCTGAATAAGAACCACTTCTCTACATAATGACAATGGCTTATTTGACAGGAGCCCCTTAGAAATCTATTCCCACTATCATAAAAAGAGTCTCAAATAGTGTACAAGTTTTGGTAATGTCTCTTTTGTTATAATAAAGGTGAAGTGATTGCTGTTAGTTATCTGTTACTGTGTAACAAAATACCTTCAAATTCAGCAGCTTAAAATAATAAACATTATCTCATACAGTTTCTGAGTGTCAAGAATCCAGCAGCAGGTTATTTCTCAAGACATTAGCCAGGGTTGCAATTATCTGAAGACACGGCTGGGGCCAGAGAATCTAAGAGGGCTTACTCATGTGGCAGGTGTCAGAGGCCTTGATTCTTCACCACATGAGCCTTTCTATATGGCTGCTTACAACAAAGAAACTGTCCTTCCCAAGAGCAAATGGTCCATGAGAAAGCTGCAGAATCTTTTTATGACCTAGCCTTGGAAGTGACAAACCATCACTTCTGCCATATTCAATTCATAACACAAGCAACTCTGATAACCATTTGGAGAGAAATTGCACAAAGGCATGAATATCAGGAGGCAAGAATCATTGGGAGCTCTGTTGGATTTAGGCTACAACAGTGATGAACATACAGATATATGGTTAATGTGGTTGTACATATGTCCACAAATTCTTTGATACTTCTCTTATCACAAAGTGAAGCCTAATTCCCCTCCACCCTAAATACGGACTGTGCTTAGGACTCAAATAGAATGCAGCAGAAATGACAGTGTCAGACTTCCAAAGCTAGTTTATGACATTGTGGCTTCTGCCTCTCTCTCTTGAATCATTCACTCTAGGCAAAGAAAGCTACCACATTGTAAGGACAGTGAAGAAATCCTTAGGATAGGCCCTTACAGGAAAGAACTGAGACCTCTAACCAACAAATAGTAAAGAACTAAGCCACAAAATTAAGCTTAGAAGTGGATCCTCCAGCTTCATTCGAGGCGTCAGAAGACTGAAATAGTACTGAATGAAATTAAAGACTTAAATAAATGAAAAATATATCATATTTATTGATTATAATACTCAATATTGTCAAGATGGCAATTCTCCCCAAATTTAAAGCAACCCAAATCCAACAGGCATTTATACAAAAGTTGACAAATTGATTCTAAAATCTATATAGAATTGTAAAGGACCTAAAATAACCAAAGCAATTTTTAAAGTAAAAACAAAGTTGAGGGTGCCTGGGTGGCTCAGTCGGTTAAGCATCTGACTCTTGATTTCAGCTCAGGTCATGATCTCACAGTTCATGAGTTCGGGCCCTGCATCAGGCTCTGTGTGACAGTGCTTAGCCTGCTTGGAATCCTCTCTCTCCCTCTCTCTCTCTTTACCTCCCCTGTTCATGCTCTCTTTTGAAATAAATAAATAAACTTCAAAACTAATTAAAAAAAAAAAAGTTGAAGGACTTACACTTCCCAAGACTTACCATAAAGCTACAGTAATTAAAACAGTTTGGCTGTACTGGCAAAGATAGTTATAAGTCAATGGAACAGAACAGAGAGTTCAGAAACAGATCCATAGTTACTTAGTCAATTGATTTTTGACAAAAATGCCAAGGCAAGCCAATGAAAAAGGAAAGGCATTTCAAAAAATAGTGCTAGATCCCCTAGATATCCTTGCAGGAAAAATAATAATAATAATAATAATAATAATAATAATAATAACACTCAAAAAGAGAACCCTCTTACCTCACACCATACAAAAAAGTTAACTTCAAATGGATCACAGATCTAAATGTAAATCTAAAACTATAAAACTTTAAAAGTTAAACTACAACTACCACATAACCCAGACACGCCACTCCTAGGTATTTTCCCAAGAGAAACAAAAACACATGTTCAGAAGTATCTGGGTGGCTCAGTCAAGTGTCCAACTTCAGCTCAGGTCATGATTTCGCAGTCCATGAGTTCAAGCCCGCATCTGGCTCTGTACAGACAGCTCAGACACTGGAGCCTGCTTCAGATTCTGTATCTCCCTCTCTCTGCCCCTCCCCTACTCGTGCTCGCTCTCTCCTTCTCTCTCTCAAAAATAAACATTAAAAAAATTTAATTTTTTTAATTTAAAAAAAATGTTCATGCAAAGACTTTTACATGAAAATTCTCCATAGCAGCTCTTTTGTAATACTAACAATCACAAACAAGCCAACTGTCAATTAACTAGTACAAACTAGTATATCTATACAACAGAACACCATTCGGTAATAAAGAGGAATGAACCACTGACAGACACAACAAAATAGACGAATCTCAGAATAATGGAGTCAAAGCCAAGACAAACCAAAAAAAAAAAAACAAAAACAAAAAGCAGCCTATATGATTTTATGTAAAATAATAGCAAATGCAAACTACTCTATAAGGAAAAGCAAAACTGTTGTTGCTTGGGGATGGGAGTAGAGGGAAGAATAGATTACAAAAAGACATAAGGAAATTTGGGTATGACAGAACTATTTGTTATCTTAATTGTAGTGATCACTTTATGGGTCTATTAACATGTCAACGCTGATTAAATTATGTGCAGTTTAATGAATGTCAATTCTATCTCAATAAAGTTGAAAAAAGAAAAATTGGTAATGTCTAATAAAAAAATTGGTAATGTCTATTAAAACTATAAATACACATTATGGGGCATCTGGGTGGCTCAATCAGTTAAGCGTCTGACTTTAGCTCAGGTCATGATCTCATAGTTTGTAGGTTGGAGCCCCACGTCAGGCTCTGTGCTGACAGCTCAGAGCTTGGAGTCTGCTTCAGATTCTGTGACTCCCTCCCTCTGCGGTTCATGAGTTCGGGTCCCTCGTGCTCTGTTTCTCTGTCTCTCAAAAAATAAATAAATGTTAGAAAAAAGGTTTTTTTAGTTTTAAATACACATTCTGCTGTTAGAAATTTATCCTACAGGGCGCCTGGGTGGCTCAGTCAGTTAAGTGTCTGACTTCAGCTCAAGTCATGATCTCGTGGTTTGTGGGTTTGGACCCTGCATTGGGATCTGTGCTGACAGCTTAGAGCCTGCTTCAGATTCTGTGTCTCCCTCTCTCTCTTTCTGTCCCTCCTCCGCTTGTGCTCTCTCTCAAAAGCAAATAAACATTAAAAAAATTTTAATTTAGGGGCGCCGGGGTGGCTCAGGCAGTTGAGCTTCCGACTTCGGCTCAGGTCATGATCTCACAGTCTGTGAGTTCGAGCCCCGCGTCGGGCTCTGTGCTGACGGCTCAGAGCCTGGAGCCTGTTTCAGATTCTGTGTCTCCCTCTCTCTGACCCTCCCCCATTCACGCTCTGTCTCTCTCTGTCTCAAAAATAAATAAACATTAAAAAAAATTTTTTTTTTAAATTTTAATTTATCCTATAGATATACTTGCATTTACACAAAGATAGGATGTGCACTGAAAAACTATATTGAATATCCAAAAACAACCAAAACTCCCATTAATATATGACAGGCTAAATAGATTAATGCATTCTCAAAAGATGGAATACTCTGCAACCATGAAAAAAACAATGACTTATATTTATATGCTCAAACATAAATTATCCAAAATATATTGATAAATGAATGAACTAAGTGGCAGAGAAATTCATACAGCACAATCTGTGTTTGTGTTTGATCTTCAAAAAAGTAAATACATATGCACATAAATTGCTAGCTGTAATTACACTTGAACAGTACCCTCAGCACACTTAGGATTCTCTATTTCCAACTATTTTATAATTTTTCAGAAACATTACACAACCATTAAGACTGACATTACCACTCATAATAACAGTACTTAATAAATATTAGCTGCTATATGCCAGGCAAATATGCCAAGCAAACTTTGAACAAGTTGCCATTTCTTTAACCTTCACAACAAGCCTGTAAAACAGGCAGTATTATTTTTATCACCATTTTAAAGATTTAGGAATCTAGGAGTCAAAAAAGCCTTTGCTGCAGGTCACTATTAAGTGGTAGCCCAAGGATTTAACTCAAATTTCTTTGATCCCAAAGGTGATGCTTTTAACCACTGCACCAAAAATCTCTCGGTAAGCAAAATGTAGAAACCAAAAACCCATAAAAGAACGCAGCAATTGGGAACAGTGTTAATAAACAGAATATAGTCAAAAAGCACAAGCTTATTTCTGGCTCTTGCTTTTGACAGAAAAAAAAACAAAGACAAAAACACCATGGTAGTGTTTACTTAAGTATATGTAATTGTCCTCTGTGAGGTATTTTACTAATCAATTCACTTGGCCTATATGATCTCAGTAATTCCTAGTTTGTTACATTCTAACTTCAGCATATAACATGTTAGTTTCTATTCTAATTCCAAATAATATAAACCCAAATACATAAAGCAAACAGGAGACACAAACAGTGTATTTCCCAAGGGGGAATTATAAACACTAAACATATTCTAGCTGTAGCAATTTATTATTATTGACACCATTCCTACTTTAAATTGTATGTTCTTGCATTTAGTTGCAACACATTACATAGATTGCTTGCTGCAATCAACCTCCATAAGGAATTAAATATTAATGATATACCGAATACAATTATGAGAAATAAGACATTCAATACAAATAAGGCAGAGACAATTACTGCAACATATTAATTTTAGATCTTAGAAATATACTTAAACTACCTAAAAAGTAAGAATTTGGTCTTCAAAATTTTGTTTACCAACCTCAGCTTTCTAAAAAAAAACTCATTCCCTTTACTATGATCTGACTGGGCATTGAACAAATATGGATAAAGAATCTTTACTGCTAACACAATATTTTATTAAACTGTATGATATTATAAATTCAATTGGCAACAGGAGCATTTTTTTTAATAAAGTAATATGTAGCTCAGCAAATTCCAGTCCCATAAATATCACACATTATATAAAATTGATTTCTCCTATCCAAGTACTAACCAAGCTCGACCCTGCTCAGCTTCTGAGATCAGATGAGATTGAGCACATTCAGGGTGGTATGGCCACAGACTATAAAACTGACTTCTAACTAGAATCACTCCCAAGAATCAAAAGGTAAAAATTAAAATAAATACTCTGTAAAAATATTACATACAATTTTTCTGTTGTCAGAAATGTTTTTAATTTTTTAGAAATGTTTTTTTAATATTATCTTTTCAATCAACAAAATACACATTTTAAAATAAGACTGAAAAAAAAATAAAATAAAATAAGACTGAAAATAAAAGCAAATATTAAAAGTTATATTCCTAATGTCAAATATAAAAATATACCCTTAAAATGTTCCTCATGTATCCTCCGATAGATCTCAAAAATATAACATTTGCCATGTCACACCACAATTCTACTACTTTTTAAGTTTTTTCTCCCATATTTTCTATTCCAACTCCACAGATCAGTAACAAGAAATAAGATCAAATAAAACATGTTTTGGTAACATTATCTGAAGCAGTCATAAAAAATGATGCTCTCTTTAGAGACGACTTAGTTATAGCCTAAAAGTAAACACTGTGGAATTATTTATGAAGAAATTATACTTAACATTGGTAGATTTCAAGACATTTATATTTTAATGGAATGAATTGTTTGTAAGTAAATCAGAGTTAGTGCTAGATGCAGTTTGCTTCGGTTACCTGAAATTAGAATAGCAGACTCATTAAATATATATAAATCAGTGATGCAGAGGCACTGCACCATATTGATGGAGGCTTCATTAATTTTCAATGATATAGCCACTATCATATTTGTGTTCTAAAGAAAATTGAATGAGGTACGCAACCACTTTTCTTCATCTCAAAATTCTGTTTTTTTATATATTCTAACAGTGAATGAAAGAAAACCTAATTCTTCAAAACATTTCTAATGAGGTCCATTATGTTATATTTTCTTGTCTTTTTGTAGGGAATACACTTATTTGTTTATACAGGTGTATATTTTTGATACAAATTAAAAAATGAAGTTTGCAAAGTAAAATACTATAAAACTAGTTACCCTCCAAATCACTTCATTGTATAAATAATACATTTAGTCTTCCTAATTTGCATGTGTATACCTCAAAAGCCAAATACTATGACACTGTTTATACATTATCAAATAAAGTGATATGGCAAATACAGAATTGGTAAAAAAATCATTATTGAATATTTAAATTTTTTTGGTTTTTTTTTAATGCTAGCATCCTGGCAACTAAAAATATAAAAAGAAAATTGTTCTAAGTGTATCAAACAGATTTTGATAGTATTGTAGTATTTTCATATTTTAAAAGGGTTTGAGTTGCAATCTGGTTGCATTACATTAATAAGAATTTTATTTGGCAAATGTGATCAAAATTTAATTGAATAATTCCTAACTAGGATTTACACAGACACAAAAAAGTAGAGCTGGCCAGGTGGGAAATGCAACCATTTAACCTTACATAGGCTTCAGTTTTCCCATCTGTTAAAAAAAGAAAAAAGGGACAAGTGTAGAACAAAACTAAAAAGATGATTGCTAGGCTCCTTCTGATTTCAAATTAACTGAGTTTGCCAACTCCTATCAATTCTTTTGACAAAACAAACAGCATTTTGAGGCACGTACTTTTACACAAGCTGCCATGTTCAGCATGACAGCCAAATCAGACATCACATTCCACTTTCCTAATGGGACTAATACTTAGATCTTTCCTCTTTAGTGGCTGCTTCACAAAAACATTTGTGCATTTTGAACCACCTAAACTTTTTTGTTCCCTTCATGCTAATCTTGCAAAAATTTGTAAGTTTAGGAAACACCCACCAAAATTATTTGCTTCCCCAAAGTCCCTTTTCCTACATCAGGAATAGGGTGACAATTAGGTTTCAGGAGTTCAGGTTTGTTTAATAGCACTTTTTCAACAAATAGTTTAACAAATGGCATAATACCGACTTTCACACCTTAATTGCAAAGAATATTTTTATAACTCTAAACTTCCCTTTGGTTTCTTGTAAAGAAAAAACAACTAATTTCCTTTTAATGACTCAGAAGAGCTCAAACACCATAAAACTAATGCGGGTAGTAACCATGTCTGCTATACTCACTGTTGTATACTTACACACAGTTTTTCAACATCGCTTAAGTACAAGACTCTCTTGATAGGTAGTATAAAACACAAAGTCTCTCCCTCAGAGATCTATGTCGGAGCCCAGAAATTTGTAATTGAACTCGACACCCAAGATGATTTTTAGGATGAGGTAAGTCTTGAGAATCAATAACCTGGAAATTTTGAGTGTATAAGAAAGATTGCAAACCGGGGGGCTTGGGTAGCTCAGTCAGTTGAGCGTCTGAATCTTGGTTTCAGTTCAAGTCATGATCTCATGGTCATGAGATCTATGCACTGGGTGTGTAGCCTGCTTGGGATTCTCTCCCTCCCCCTCTGCCCCTTCCCGCCCAAAAAAGGTATAAACTCAAAGAAAAGACCAAAACTATTAACTAAATTACCCAAATTTTAAGAAATTAAAGAGGGATTAAAAATTACTATCCCAAACAAATGAACAATTCAAGACTAGAACCTAGATTTTCTAACTTGTGATTCAATATTCTTTCTGTTACTCAATAGATCTGGATTATGAAAATACACAGAACACCAACTCATATATGTAGTGAAAGCAAAAACCATCTCCATTAGGAGAATGATCTTGAGATGTTCATTGTAATTACCATTCAGAACATATGAGACATTAATTCTCCAGAGCTGTTCTGCAACATTATACTCTAATCAACTTGAAAACATTCCATTAAAAAAAGGGGGGAATGTCTAGAAAGTATTAGGGAAGAAACTGAAGTAACAAAAAAATGAGAAACTGCAAAAGAAATGCTAAAGAGGAACAAGCAATTGTCAGTTTTGAGGTAAGAAAATAGACACGTACACACAGAACTGAGACTACAGGAAGTAAATGACTCAACAATATAGTAAGGCCAGCTTTTTCTTAAAAACATAATGTAGTAACTGATGCCAGACTAGCATTCCCACCATGAGAAACCATAAAACAAACAAATGTTTGAGACACCTGTTTGCAGGCATTAGACAATAGACTACACAAAGACTATAATCTCCAGAAATGGGTAACTCACAAGGTGAGCCTACAATTGCCTCAGTTTTCTACCTGACACAATTTCCTTGGCCATTCTCAACAAGTTTGAGAAGGGCACAGTAGTTGTGCTAAACTGAGGAGTCAATCAGAATTCAGTGCACTTGACATAGCTGAAAAATGCAAAGCAGAAGGTCCAGAAGTCTGTAGGAAACCTCCATGAATACTTGACCAAAAAAGCAGGCTGCACATGTGCAGGGCAAAACCAATCAAGGCTTAAAAGACGGTAGATGAAAGAGGGATAGAGGGTAGTTAAGAGTGGTGGATACACTTTGAAGTTCCCACCCAGAGTAGAGACACCACATTACAACTTATTAACACGTTAGACATCCAGCTAAGATACCAAAAAGGCCACAACTAAGAGTAAGTATCACATCCTAGAATAGGACTTATTCTTAGACTCCCCTAACAAAGCTTAAAATCAAGACCGAACAAATTTTGCAAGGAATTAGAATTTTGGAAGTTAAGCCTCACTAAAGTAAGGAAACACACCATGCTCTCTGCAGATCCATCCTAGCAAATATTAAAACCAAGCTTACAAAGTTCAAGGTAATCAGCCAGCAAATGAATTGCCCGCAGAATTCACATACACACACACAGAGAAAGATAAACTCCAGGATCTCTAAAATGTAACATCTACATGATCTAGTTTACAACTGAAAAAAGTACTAAATGTGCCAAAATAGAGAAAAGAATGAAAAGAAAAAAGTCAAAAAGAACAGTTGATAGAAATCAATCCTACAATAGCCAAGATGTTGAATCTAGCAAACAAAAACCTTAAAATCATCTATTATAAAATTTTTTTAAGTTTATTTATTTAACTTGAGAAAGAAAGAGCACATGCGTGGGCAGGGGGAGCCACACACAGGGAGGGAGAGAGAGAATCCCAAACAGGCTCTGGAGTGTTGGTGCAGAGTCCAATGTGGGGCTCAAACTCCCGAACCATGAGATTATGACCTGAGCTGAAATCAAGAGTTGGACAGTTAACCAACTGAGCCACCCAGGCAAACCTCATATATTATAAATATTTTAAAAGAATTAACACAAAGTATGTCCAGAATTAAATGAAAATACATTCAAAGAACTAAATGAAGATAGTCTTAATGCATGCACAGATAGGAATTCTAAAAGAAATGAACACTATAAAAAAGAACAAGATAAAAACTGTAGAATAAAAAGTGCAATAATGAAAATATACTGAATGAGCTTACCAACAGAGTGGAAATAGCATATGGGATTGAAGATAAATCAATAGAAGTAACTGATCTAAAGAACAGAGAGAAAAAAGACTGAAGAAAAATAAGTCGTACCACAGGGACTTACATTATATCAAAGAGTCTAACACACATGTAACTGGAATTCCAAAATAAGAAGAAAGTGTAAAAAGTGCAGAAAGAATCACTGAAATTTCCAATAGGAAGAAAAACACTGACTTACAGATCTAAGCTCAGCAAACCTCAACTAGGATGAATACAAAGAAAACCCATATCTAGAACATACTCAAACTGCCAGAAACCAAAATTAAAGAGAAAAATCTTAAAAGCAGAGGCACCTGGGTGGCTCAGTCGGTTAAGCGTCCAACTTCGGCTCAGGTCATGATCTCACGGTTCGTGAGTTCAAGCCCTGTGTCAGGCTGTGTGCTGACAGCTCACAGCCTGGAGCCTGCTAAGGATTCTATGTCTCCCTCTCTCTCTGCCCCGCCCCCACTCATGCGTTCACGCGCTTGCTCGCGCTCTCTCTCTCAAAAATAAACATTTTAAAAAAGAAATTTCTTTTAATCTTAAAAGCAGCCCCAAAAGATTTTTGTGTAAAGAGAACCAAAGATATGAGTAACAGCTAACTTCTCATCACAAACAATGGAGATCAGAAAACACTGATATCTTTCAAGTGGTGAAATGCCAACCTATAATTTCATATTCAGCAAAAATATCCTTCACACAGTTAAGCAAAATAAAAACACTTTCAGATAAACAAAATCTGGGAGAATCATTTACCAAGAGACCTGCACTACAAGAAATACTAAAGAAAATTCTCTAGGCAAAATAAAATCACAACAATTGTAAAATATAATCCAAAGGAAAGAAAAGGGGCACCTGGGTGGCTCAGTCAGTTAAGCATCTAACTTCGACTCAGGTCATGTTCTCGAAGTTTATGAGTTCAAGCCCCATGTTGGGCTCTGTGCTGAAGCTAGGAGCCTGGAGCTTGCTTCAGATTCTGTCTCCCTCTCTCTCTGCCCCTCCCCCCATCTGTAATAAAATTTTAAAAAATTAAAAAGAAGAAAAAAGCGAAGAAGGACACCAAATATAGTATATAAGAAGGTGAACATAAAGGACGATTTCACCACTTTATACCCACTAGGACGGCTCTAATTCAAAAAAGATAAATAACAGGTGCTGCCAAAAAAGGTAGAGAAACTGAACCTTCATATACTGCTAGTGGGAATGTAAAACGTGCACACTTTGGAAAACGGTCTTCCGGTTCCTCAAATGGTTAAACATAGGGTTATCACATGATCCAAAAATTATACTCTTAAGTACACAGCTGAGAGGAACAAAATCATTTGTCCATACAAAAACTTGTACATGAATATTCATAGCAGCATTATTCATAATAGCTGAAAAGTGAAAACAACCCAAATGTCCATCAACAAATGAATGGATAAATAAAATGTGATATAGCCATACAATGGAACACTATTCAGTAACAAAAAGAAATGAAGTCCTGATACATGCTACAACATGGATGAACCATAAAAATATTATTCTGAGTAAAAGCCAATCACAGAGGACCATATATTGAATGATCTCATTTATGCAAAATGCCCAGAACAGGAAATCTATAGAGATAGAAAGTAAGAGTAGTGGTTGCCTAGGGCTAGAGGGGCAATATGGGAAAGGGAATGTTTGGAAAGTGATGGTTAAGTGATGACGGTGAAGTGACAAAAATGTTCTAAAGTTGATTATGGTAATGCAAGCGAGCACATCTCTGAGAATAAACTTGAAGCCATTGAACTCTACACTTAAAATGGGTGAATTTTATGGTATGTGAATTACATCTCAATAAAGGTGTTTTTAAAGACTCTTTTAATTTTCCACTTTTCCTTAAAGACAACTTACTGTTTAAAGTAAAAATAACAATACTGAATCACATATAAGAGTAAAAGATACATCAACAGCATAAAAGATGAGATGGGTAAGTAAATGGAATTACATTGTTCACATTTGTGAGGTATGAAATGGGAAGTGAAAAATGGGAATATCAGATGTTGACCCTAAATAGATTTTGATAAAGATATACATTGTTATACCTAAAGAAACCATTCAAAAAATATTAAAAATATTAAAATAACAATAAAGAGCTATTGCTAATAGGCCAATACTTTAAAATATCCAATTAGTGGGGCATCTGGGTGGCTCAGTTGGTTGAGCATCTGACTGTTGATTCCAGTTCAGGTCATGATCCCAGGGTTCTGGGATTGAGCCCTACATCAGGCTCTGCACTGAGCATGGAGCCAGTTTGAGATTCTCTCTCTCTCTCTCTCTCTCTCTCTCTCTCTCTCTCTCTCATCTCTCTGCCACTCTCCCCTGTTTGCACATTCTCTCTCAAAAATAAAATAAAATAAAATAAAATAAAATAAAATAAAATATCCAGTTAGTCCAAATAAGGCAAGAAAGGAACTTGAACAAAAAACGAAAGAGACAAATGGAAAACAAGTAGACTTAAGCCCAATGAGCTCAATAATTACATTAAATATAAAGGGACAAATACACCAACAAAAGGCAGAAATTGGTGGGCCAGGAGGGCGCCTGGCTGGCTCAGTCAGTAGAGCATATGACTCTTGACCTCAGGGTCACGAGTTCAAGCCCCAAATTGGGTGTGGAGCCTACTTAAAATAAAATTTTTTAAAAAATTTTAAAAGAAATTGTTGGGGCAAGTAAAAAAGGAAGACATAAGTATCTACTAATATAAGACATACATTGGTTGAAGGCAAAGGGATAGAAAAAGATATACCATCAAACAGCATAAGAAAGCTGACATGACTATATTAATTCAGACAAAAACTTCAGGACAAAGAGTAGTACAAGAGACAATTCATAAAGACAAAAGGAGATATTCATCAAGAAGACATAGGTACCTATGTACCTAATAAGAGAGCTACAAAATACATGAAGCATAACAAAACTAAAAGGTCAAACCAACGAATCCACCATGTAGTTGGAGTAATTGATAAAATGAGTAGATAAAATAAATTTGTAATATAGAAGATCTGAGTAACACTACCAACCAAGCTGACCTAATTGACATTTATAACACACTACTCCTGACAGCCACAGAACATTCTTTTTTTTTTTTTTTTTTTTTTGAGAGAGGGGTGGAGGGAGAGAGAGCTCCTGTGCACAAGCAGGGGAGGGGCAGAGAGAGAGAGGGAGACACAGAATCCTAAGTAGGCTCCAGGCTCTGAGCTGACAGCAGCGAGCCCGACATGGGCCGAACCCATGAAATTCAAGATTATGACCTGAGCTGAAGTCCGACACCCATCCACACCCATCCGCCTGAGCCACCCAGGCACCCCGAACATTCTTTACAAATGTACATTGATTGCTCACCAAAATAGACCATTTACTGGACCATAAATAAGTTCTCAGAAAATTTCAAAAGATTAAAATTATTAATAGAGTATGTTCTCTTACCACAACAGAATAAAATTAGAAATTAACAATACTTAGAAAGTCCCTTTTTTCAAATTCTTTTACCTAGAATGAGTGCCTTTTCCTAATTTGCCTGCCGTAAAGGAGGCACTGTTTCCTAATTTGCATAAAAGTACTGGATAAGCCCAGAATATCAGTTAAAACAAATACATTAACACCACTTATTAATCATTCTTTCCAACAATAAATAAATTCAACCCTAATCTGATAAAGCTTCTAAATGTAACTAATAATTTACAGAAAATATAGAGGAACACATTAAACAATACCACAGCGACGCAATCAGCAAAATTCAGAGTAGTAACTCTTCAGAACAAACTACCCAGTAGTTTGTATCATCATCAGTATCATCAGTGAGAATAGAAATAGAAAAAAAAGCAAAGAGACACAGAGAGAAAGATCTTAAGTAAATGTGACAAAATACTGACTTTCATATATCAGGACATGTTCCTTTATTCTACTACTTTGTGTCTTATGCATGTTTAAAATGAAAAAAAGTAGATTTAGTAAAATCAAATACATGTAAAGCTTCCACAAACAAGTTTGCCAAGAAAGGTTGGGATTAAAATTAAATCATTAACAGGCACCTGTGTGACTCAGTCAGTTAAGTGTCTGACTCTTGATTTTGGCTCAGGTCACGATCTCATGGTTTGTGGGTTCGAGCCTCACATCAGCTCTACACTGACAGTATGGAGACTGCTTGGAATTCTGTCACTCCCTCTCTCTGTCCCCCACCCAAAATAAATAAATAAGGGGCACCTGGGTGGCTCAGTCAGTTGAGTGTCCGACTTCAGCCCAGTCATAATCTCAGGGTTTGTGAGTTCAGACCCCACATCAGGCTCGTTGCTGTCAGCATAGAGCCCGCTTTGGATCCTCTGGATTCCCTCTCTCTCTCTGCCCCTCCCCACTCATTCTCTCTCTCTCTCTCTCTCTCTCTCTCTCTCACTCTCTCTCTCTCTCCTCTCTCTCAAAAATAAGCATTTAAAAAAATAAAATTTAAAAAATAAACTTTAAAAAAATTAAATTATTAAAAACTTAGTTAATATAACTGAATCCATCGAATTCAATATGCCTCCAGAATTCTATGAAAGAATTCTACGAAAGACCTGTTTCTTAAAGAAACAGGTGGTCCTGAAAAAAGAAAACAATTCTCCTTTTCTTTAATTAAAACAAAGCTCATCCTTGAACTGGAAAACAACAAACATGGAATCCAATCATCTTTAATGTGCATGCAATCAATCCATTTGAGTGTTTGCTGGACTGAATTGATACAAAAGGGAATATGCTTTCTCAGTTACTAGCAATTAAGAGAGGAAGATCTTTTCATTATGTTTTCACTTCTTTCTGCTTCTGTATTTTTTCCCATAAACAGCAGTCCTAATTAATCTTATCATAATCCTATACTCCTTATCTTTTGCATATCACTACTCCTACTCACTCTCTTGCCTCCTCAAATGCCTTTGCCAACTTGAGGACATGAACAAATATAAAATCATGTGGTAGCCACATCAAGGTGGCCCAGTAATCCCTACCTGATAGTATTCACACTCTTGTGCATACTCTTCCACATTGTAACAGGGCCGCTCAGTATTAACAAATAAAACAGCACAATGATAGTAATGTCATGTCTGTGATTAGATCATAGAAAGTTCTGGGCTTCTGGTTCTCTCCCTCTCTCATCACAAACTCTGGGAAAACCCACATCATGAGTACCCAAGGAGGGTCCACGGGGAGAAAATGAACCCTCCTGCCAAGAGCCACATGAGTAACCTTGGAAAAAGATATTCAGTCTCAGACAACAGCCTGAGCAAACCTCTGAAGAGACTATGGGACAGAATCACTCAGCTAAAGTCACCCTCAGATTCCTGCCCTCAGAAACTGTGAGGGCAGGTCACGATCTCAAGGTTCACGAGTTTGAGCCTCACATAGAGCTCTGTGCTGAGTCTCGAGCCTGTTTCAGATTCTGTGTCTCCTTCTCTCTCTGTCCCTGCCCCACTCTTACTCTGTCTCTCAAAACTAAATAATTTTTTTTTAAAAACATGTTTTAATTTAAAAAAAGTATTTCACATCAAAATCCATAATGGTGTATTACTTATCAGAACAAGAAGATCAAAAAAATAATAATGCCCAATATCAGCAAAGATTTGTGGCAAAAAGAATTACCATATTGTTGTTGGGAGTATAATTGATACAACCTTTTTTTGAGAACAACTGGGCAATATTTATCAAAACTTAAGTCACATACAATTACACTACTAGGTATTTACCCTATGGCTTGACTGTTATATCTTATGAATATGCCTAAGTGCTCAAACAGCTAGCTAGCTAGTTAGCTACCAAGTTCACTCCAGTGAAAAAACAGAAACATAAAATATTCATCAAAAAGATTCTGGGGGGCAACGGGGTGGCTCAGTTGGTTGGGTGTCTGACTTCAGCTCAGGTCATGACCTCACAGTTCATGGGTTCGAGGCCCCATCGGGCTCTGTGCTGACAGCTAAGAGCCTGGAGCCTATTTCAAATTCTGTGTCTCCCTCCCTCTCTGCCCTCCCCCCACTCTCACTCTGTCTCTGTCTCTCAAAAATGAATAAGCATTTAAAAAAACTTAAAAAAAGATTTTGGTTAAATGGGGCACCTCGCTGACTCGGTCGGAGGGGGAATGCGACTCTTGATCTCAGGGTTGTGAGTTTGAGCCCATAGTGGGTGTAGAGATTACTAAAAACATACATGAACTTAAAAAAATGTTTTTTGGTTAAATCAATTATAGTATAACTGAACACTGAACTACCATCCAACGGTTAAAAATAAAGAGAAAGACATATACACACTGATTTACAAAAGATATCCAATATACGAATATTTTAAAAGGTGGGATATATATATATATATATATATATATATATATATATATATATCCCATTTTCCAAGAAAGAACATGATAACAAGTTCATATCAAGAAAACTACAAAGGTGTTCCTGAGTGGCCCAGTCAGTTAAGTGTCTGACTCTTGGTTTCAGCTCAGGTCATGATCTTACAGTTCATGAGACTGAGCCCTGTATCGGGGTCCGAGTTGACAGCAGCAGAACCTGCGTAGGATTCTCTCTCTCTCCCTCTCTCTTTGTCCCTCCCCTGCTCGCACAAGGGCACATCCTCTCTCTCTCAAAATAAATAAACATTAAAAAAAAAAAATTACAGAGGCACCTGGCTGGCTCAGTTGGTAGAGCATGCAACTCTTGACCTGGGGGTCATGAGTTCAAGCCCACATTGGGCGCAGATACTACTTAAAAATAAAATCTTAAAGGGGTGCCTGGGTGGTTCAGTTGGTTAAGCATCAGACTTCAGCTCAGGTCATGATCTCTTGGTTCGGGAGTTCAACCCCCATGTTGAGCTCTATGCAAACAGCTCAGAGCCTGGAGCCTGTTTCAGATTCTGTGTCTCCCTCTCTCTTTGGCCCTCCCCCACTCGCATTCTGTCTCTCTCTCTCTCTCTCTCTCTCTCTCTCTCTCAAAAAACAAATAAACGTTAAAATAAATAAAATCTTAAAAAAGAAAATTACAGATCATTAGAATTAAAGCTATTATTTTGACATTTTATAGTCTCTTAAATTCATTTAAAGATAATCATTATTGTACAAGTCCTACATAGTAGCCCAAATGACTCCTGTTTTAATTTCATCTCTGCTTAGCACACATACTACTCACAATAATGATAATATAACCAATATATATTAAACAAATACTATATTTGACAACAGAGACAGAAACTCTACAAAACACCTCCAAATATTTTATATATTTAATCCTCAAACACTGTAATATAGGTAGTGCTACTGTCTCTATTGTTCAGGTAAGAAAAATGAGGGGTGCCTGGGTGGCTCAGGTGGTTGAGCAACAGACTCTTGATTTCAACTGAGGTCATGATCTCCCAGTCTTGGAATCAAAACCTGCAGCCAGGCTCCACTCCAGCTCTGAGCTGGGCATGGAGCCTTCTTAAGATTCTCTCTCTCTCTCTCTCTCTCTCTCTCTCTCTCTCTCTCTCTCTCCCCCGTTGCCCCTCCCCCACTAGCATGAGTGTGTGTGCAAGCACACACATGCTGTCTCTCACAAAAAAGAAAAATGAGTCCAAGGTGTTAGTAATTTGCCCAAAGCCACAGTTCCTGTAGGGACTGTGTAAAAACTTCAAAATCATAAGTTTCTTCTTTTATCTAATATGCTATATTCTTTTATCCATTTTGTTCATATTTCAAGTCAAAAAAGAACTATAAAATGTGGTCTATACCTAACAAGTTAGCAAATAACCAAAATAAATAAAATAACTTACTTTTTTAAAGATTTTATTTTTTAAGTAATCTCTACACCCAACATGGGGCTCAAGATCACAACCCCAAGATCAAGAGTGTAACACTCTACTGACTGAGCCAGACAGGCACCTTAATAACTTAGACAATTCTTAACTCTTATGAGAAAACAAAAAGGACTAAGGATACAACAAAAGCAATTTCTAATTAAAAATAAGTCATCTCAGGGCGCCTGGGTGGTTCAGTTAGCTAAGTGTCTGACTTCGGCTCAGGTCATGATCTTACAGTTTGGGAGTTCAAACCCCATGTGGAGCTCTGTGCTGACAGCTCAGAGCCTGAAGCCTGCTTCAGATTCTATCTCTGTCTCTCTCTCTGCTCCGCCCCCACTCGCACACTGTCTCTCCGTCTGTCTCTCTCTCTCAAATATAAATAACAAAAAAATTAATTAGAAAAAAGTACCAATACATTAATAAACCTTATTATAATCATTATAACTACAACTGACCATGCAATTTATGCTTACCCAAAGACCTAGTCTATCACACTGTAGATTACCCATCACCTTTTATTTCTAAGAAACCTCAGAGAAACTACAGGAATATATGCTCACCATAATACACCACCTTCAATCCCAAGTGCTTTATAGAACCACGTTTACTAATCACATGTGACTATAAAAATGTGGCAAGATGGGGCGCCTGGGTGGCGTAGTCGGTTAAGCGTCCGACTTCAGCCAGGTCACGATCTCGCGGTCCGTGAGTTCGAGCCCCGCGTCGGGCTCTGGGCTGATGGCTCGGAGCCTGGAGCCTGTTTCCGATTCTGTGTCTCCCTCTCTCTCTGCCCCTCCCCCGTTCATGCTCTGTCTCTCTCTGTCCCAAAAATAAATAAACGTTGAAAAAAAAAAATTTTTTTTTAAAAATGTGGCAAGAAACATGCTGACCAATTCCTGCACTTATTCTTCAAAATAAACAAACTTAACCTCCTTCTTTCTCCTCCCCTCCCCCAAAATGGGCGTTCTGGAGTCAGACATCCTGTGTTCCAATTCTAGTAGGGCCCACTTAATAAGGACCTTGAGCAGTCTCAGTCTCCTTCCCTGTGAAATGGTAAGGATACTAATACTTACCTCATGGGGCTGTTTGGGAATGAAGTGAGACAATTCATGGTAAAGCGCTTAGAACACTGCCTGGCACATAATGTGCACTCAATAAATACCAGCCACCATTACATCTCCAAAACCGCCAAGAATCTAGACTTACTCCCTTTTAGCGATGAGAATCTAACCCAACTCCATCAGGACAAAATGGTTTATAGACGGTTTTCATATTAACTTACATAATAAATAGAAGTATATATTCACAGTAATTTTGTTTTCATAGCAATTTCGCCCTTTTCAATAAAAACATTTCCGTAAAATTAAACACTCCAATCCCCCAAGCTTTTAACCAGCGGCATGTCTGGACCCCAGCTGTCAACACAGCCTGGAAATACCCCGGCTATGAAGGGGGAAACCTGACAACCTGCTGGGTACTACATCTGGGAACCTGCAGTCCAAAGCAGGCCAGCGCGGCTCGGGGCTACCGTCTGTTTACAGAAACAACGTCACCTTTTCCCATTTTCCTCCCCAGTGTTGAAACGAACGACGCCCTTTTCTCCCCTGAGCCCAGGCCAGGCATTTCCCAGCTCTCTCCTCCCACCCTGAGAGTCTCACCCCCATGGAACCCACGGTCTCCCGACTCACAGAGTGTGCCCGCACACATTCACCATCAGCTTCAAGGAGGGGTTCCGGTATTTAGTGGTCTTACACCGGGGGCAGCCCTGATCGTCCATGGCGGTTCCCTCCTGTGGATTCTCCCCCGACGCCTGCTTTAGCTACAGCCAGAGCAACCCCAAACCTCCTCCAAGCGGGTTCCTACCAACAGGCACTTGGCTGGGACGGTCCCGTTGCAAATGCGCACCGGCCAGGGCGAGACGCTGCAGCACAAACGTTCCGGCCGCGAGTTTTCCGGTCCTGCAGCTGGGGCTTGGTCTTCGCTTCCGTAGGCCAGTGCACTATCCTAGATTTCGGGGAAGAGCTATTAAAATGTCAAATTGTACACAAAGCTCCATCTCCATGCATGTAGAAGTATTTTTTTAAGGAACTGTGTCACAATTAGGCACACAGATTTCACCTTGTACTGTCTGGAAAGCATTACCATGATTTCAAAGATTTATGCCCTGTGTACATAATCAATAATTCAGACTAGCATTTTCTTTTGAATAATTTGAAAGCCTGTGCTTTATATTCTCCTTTATACTTGCACAGTCATGCAAGCACAAGTTGGCAAATAAAAGTTTGAAAAAGTTACCTATAACAAAAGTCTCTACACCAACCCTAAATACTACACTAAATACTACACTAAATTCTGGCATCTGTTCTGCAGTCACTTAATTCAAGACTGTCAAGTGTGCTTAACCGGTGTCACCTGGTTCTTACATCCCCCCCCCAACACCCCAACCATATACACTGTATTTCAGCAATTGTAAGATCTGAGAGCTTGAATCTCTTTGGCAGTTGTAAACCACATTCACTGCATTTATCAGGATTGCAAAGAAAGCCTATAAGCAGATCTATTAGATAAACTCCCTCTGTAAGGGACACATGTTCATTGCCATAACAAGGATATGTTGATATTTATTGAATAAGTAGAGTGAAGAATAAATTAACGAGCATCAAATACCAGTTCACTGTGAAAAAAATTTTAAGCCTAGCATCATCTTGTAATCTGGTCCAAATTCCATCAGAATTAGACATGCAAAGTTTTTCAAATTAACCCATACAATGAATACTAGCTATATACACACATGGGAAGTTTAACTTTCGATAGCACTTTTGCTCTTTTCAATAAAAACATAAAAAGTGACATTCCAACTCCCACTTTTTTTTAAGTAGGCTCCACTCCCAACATGGGGCTCAAACTCAGGACCCCAAGATTAAGAGTTGTGTGCCCTACCGAGCCAGCCAGCCACCTCCCAACTCCCACTGTTTTAAACAGTGAACTCAGTATGAAACTCAGTGTGGTAATACAGTTGGGATTTCCATGGGTTACAAGAGGACAAACCTGACAAACAGCTAGATATCACATCTGGGAACCAGCAGACCAAAGGGCTTATATATAGCACTACATACATATATATATATATATATATATATATATATATATATATATGCTTATATATAAGCACAGGGCTTATATTTGTACATAGACATAGGGATTCACCTAATAAATCATGTCATCAGTTTGATCATAACATTGTTCACTAACAGGAGCTAATCAAATAAGTTTACTAAAATAGGCAATACAAATGCTGTGCTGACCTGGAGGCTTATTATGCTGCTATTGTCTTATTGAAAAAGACCACATCCAAACCAGTCATGTGACTCACAGTGAAGCTCTCTAAAAATAAAGACAACTTTTAGGATCTTAATATATTTTAATAGAATAGGAAACTTACAGTAAAAGAGTGAATATGTTCAGTGAGCAAATAAAAATTTTAGGCAATAATACATTGAGAAGTCATCCATTAATTTGGCATTATTGTTTATTACCACAAGGCACTTTTTTTTTTCAACGTTTTTTTTTTTATTTTTGGGACAGAGAGAGACAGAGCATGAACGGGGGAGGGGCAGAGAGAGAGGGAGACACAGAATCGGAAACAGGCTCCAGGCTCTGAGATCGTAACCTGGCTGAAGTCGGATGCTTAACCGACTGCGCCACCCAGGCGCCCCTACCACAAGGCACTTTTAATCATGTCCTGGAACAGGAGACCCCCAACCACTGTGTGAATTGGTTTACCTTTCGCCCAAATCTTAACATCAAGGCAAAGAAAGCACTGAAGATTGTGGAAGGAAACATTGCTGCCAGCTTTATCCACTTCCCAGGTTGGAAACTACTATAAGAGAAGAATGGTAGCAACAGCTGACTTGGAACTCTTATCAGATGAGCATGATCCTCACAAAGCTAGAGGCAATAAAGAGTAGAGCTTATAGATTTGGCATCTAACTTCAAGAGAGCTGGATTCAAGTGCTGACTTCATCACTTTCTAGTTGCATGACCTCAGGCCTCAGTTTTTCCAACCATAAATTGAGGACAATGTAAAGATTAAATGAGATATCTCATTTAAAGTACTTAGCACAGAATAAGAGCTCAATAACTGTTAGCCATTATTAACAGTACTATAGGTATTCTCATCAGTAGTAGTATCTAAAAGAAGCAATGAAATGGGAAGAACCTGGCCTTCGCTTAAATCAGACTGGTTTTTGAGCCAAATTTCTTATCCTCCCTTACCTCAGTTACTTTCTTCCACTTAATACCCTTCACAGGGTTGCTGTAATGATTAAATTACCTGACAGGTACTTGTATGAAGGCACTACTACAATGCCTCGTACATAATAGAAACTCTGAAATGTATACCATTATTACTCATGGGGTCCACAAACATAGAATGATCAGAAGGCTTTCAAGAGGAAAGCCTGGGGGCGCCTGGGTGGCTCAGTCGGTTAAGCGTCCGACTTCAGCTCAGGTCACGATCTCGAAGTCCATGGGTTCGAGCCAAGCGTCGGGCTCTGGGCTGATGGCTCAGAGCCTGGAGCCTGCTTCCGATTCTGTGTCTCCCTCTCTCTCCGCCCCTCCCCCGTTCATGCTCTGTCTCTTTCTGTCTCGAAAATGGATACAACGTTAAAAAAAAAAAAAAAAGGAAAGCCCTGACAGCACCTGAACTCTGGTTCAAATGGAACTTCAGTCTTTGTAAAACCCACTAAACAATCAGGTTTCCTACATGTCTTATAACAGCAGCATCCCATGAGGCACCTGGGTAGCCCAGCTGGTTGAATGCCCAGCTTTGGCTCAGGTCATGATCTCCCGGTTCAGGAGTTCGAACCCCACATCGGGCTAGCTGCCATCAGCCTGTCAGCCCAGAGCCCGCATCAGATCTTCTGTCCCCCTCTCTCTGCACCCCCCCCCCGCTTGCACTCACCCAAAAAATAAACAAATATTTTAAAAAAAACAGCAGCATCCCAACAGTGGACCAACTGGCCCATTATTTCTCTTCCCAAATCTGCTCTTCCTCTAGCATTCCCATCTCAGTAGATTCTACCTCCCTGGGGCAGTGTTTCTCTCTTGCAGACCCTCTTTCCCAGCCCCAAGGACCCAGGTTGGGCTTTCCCCATCCTTAGGGGACATTTATGGTTTTGTCTCAAGACTAAAGATAGCATCCCTCCCCCTTCTTATGGAAAACAACTCATCCCCCACAGGCTTCAGTGGTTCTTAGTGTGCCTGCTAATCACAATCCGGACTCTCTGGCCTAGGGGTTGACACATAACCCTTACTGGCACAACCAGAGATCCTCCTTACACTTTTCAAACTGGCAGTAAAGGGAAAACAGTAGAACCTCTTTAACGGGGCTAGAAAGTGTGAATTAAGAACTACGGGGAGCCCTGGTTCCAACTTTCTGGGGAAAGCCCCTTGGAAAGACTAACTTGAAAGAGGCAGGTGAAATGAGACAGCAGGTCTCTAAGCACAACCAGTTGCGTTCCTGTTTTTCACGTTGTTTGATATTATGTTCCAATAAATTCATCTTTCTGCTGAGTCCAGTCCAAGCGGCCTTTCTGGCTCCTCGGGGAAATCCATATCACCACAAAAACAGCAAGAATGCTGCTACACCTGGGAGATGACTAGAACCTGGCACTCACTCAGTCTCTGCCAGGCTCTTCTCCCTCCACTACCACCCATGAGACTCACTAGGTCCCCTCCTACCTACTGCTCATCTGCATCCTCCACAGGCAGATAGCTTGGTTACTAAGTCCCAAGCATTATATCCAAGGCTCCCTCTCCCAGCCTTAACTTTTTTTCTTCATGAAAATTTGAAAAACCCCAGAAGAGGATTCTGAATGTTTTGGTTTGGGGAAAGTGTCCATCCCTGGGCTAATCACCCATGACCATGATATTACACACGGACTACTGTGTACACAAACCACCGTGAGCACCACTGCAAACTGAGCGTTCCATTCAAAGACCTTCATAATCTATCTCCAACCTGCCCTTTAAGCTACTCTCCCACCACACAATTACATAAACCCCACAACACAGACATGCTGAATTACTCAATATATTCAGAAATATACCACATACCTTCATGGCTCCATGCTTTACTCATTTCATTCAATCTTCCTCTAGTGAGCTCTATCCTTGTCCTCTCAAAATTCTTGTCCTTAAAGGCCCAGCTAAAAATCCATTCCCCATTGCCCTTGGCCTCCCAAAATTAGTCTCTTTATCCTCACCACTCCCATACTCTCTGTTGTATTTCCTAATGGATGTGTCTTATCTCTCCCACCATGTTTTAAGCTCCTCAGGGTCAGAGACCTCAATATGTTCATCTTGCTATCCTTCAGTACCTAATGCAATACGTGTTATTAATCAGGACTCCATAAATATTTGGCAAATGAATGATCCTTCAGAAATGTTAACTACATATCATCAACCATTGATAACTAAATAACAATAGAACACCTCCGGTACCTGGGAGATTACTTTGCAACCTAGTTCCTCAACAGTACCGGTACATAAGCTTTGGAAATAGGAAGAACCTACCAAAACACAGTTATGTAGGCCTTCCCTTTATCTATCCGCCTATTAAGGCGGCCAAAGTCAGCCTTGAAAAAGAACATCTCTGCTCTTGGTGGCAACACCATAAAATATATTTAAGCAAAGTGTAAAATTTTGTGCTGAGCCAGATTTTCTTCAATAGACTAAAATGGCAAAAGATTTCCATATGGTCTCATCACTACCTTCAGGCAGGAAGGCAAAGATACGGAAACAAGCAGGTTGGTTTTCACCTTCACACAAGCCCTGCCTCAATTGTTTTCCCAAATCACAACACTGCTTTAGGCTGCACATCAGTACTGCAGACTCAGTGTTTACAGCATGGCAGACAAAGGAAGTAGAAGTATTCATCAATTTTACAAATCATTTGAAACCAGCGCTCTGAGATGAACTCCATACACCCTGAAGTCTGGTGTTCCATTCCAAAGTTTGAGTCCAGGACTTCCGGTCCCACTTTGAATTGCTGCCAGAATGAGCCTGGGGCTTAGCCTGCTAAAGGAATCCAGAGCCCGGTGTTGCATTTCACTTCTGGTTCTACAGGAATCTCCTCCTGGAGCTATAGAATACCAATGTAGCTATAGGCTGCAAATTCATAAAGGCCACTGCTGCTTCTACATAATCTATTGCACTTGGTGCTCTGGAAACAAAGGACACACTCAGAAGACATGAAAAACCAATACATAGTTTTCCAAATAAATGAACTATATTTAGTTGATAATAAGCCTGAAGAAGATTCCTATGACCTGACCTTGGATCGCCCTATAATACAGTCAAATGAATTTTCATTAGATACATAAAACTGAAAAGTTTACTACTTTGCACTATCAGGAAGAAGATAACAAACATTTAGCAGAGATTAATTACATGCCAGTTGCTTTACGGCACATCTTATCTCATTTAATCCTCACAATAATCCCAGGCACTTTTTATACTCAAGTCGCTAATAAATGGCAGAACTGGGATTAAACCTATGTCTAGCTAGCTGATCCCCAAGTCCACATTTTTTCCACTAAACCATACTATATCCTGTCTACTTTGCTCCGATAAATATGCTTTAACAATTCAAGGAGCAAAATGCCATGTGGTATTCTGGATTGGATTATGAAATAGAATACAGACATCAATGGAAAAATTGGTGAATCCAAAGAAAGTCTACCGTTTAGTTAATAATATTGCACCAATGTTAATTTGTTTGGAGAAATATATCATTGTAATCTCAAATGTTAACATTAGGGAAAACCGGGTAAAGAGTAGGTGGGAACTCTCCATACTCTTTTGTGAGTTTTCTGTAAGTCAAAATTATTCTAAAACAAAAAGCATATTTTTTAAAATTCAAGGAAGTTATGTACCTCGGATATTGTCCTAAAGCTGGATACCTAACTGGATATTTCCAATGGGGTGAAAACACAAGGTCTATGACTATGAATTGCAAATCAACCAGAGACATCAGTGCTGGCTTCATCAGGGTAGTACAAAAGCAAGTCAAGTCCAAAATCAAATGACATCTTGGTTGACCAGCAATAAAATGCAGCCTGTCCACGAAAAAGAAAACCTCACCAAGTTGATCATGACAGCAGGTAAGCTAAACAGCTGCTTTATAATATGCCGAAATAGGCAGTTTTGGGTAATTGGGAAGCAGAAACAACACAAGGCCACCGTGAAGGATGATGTTAGGATGATGTCATTAAAGTGTTGGATTTTGAGAAAGAGCATCATCAGGTGGACCTAACTGACCCACAGAAATCAGAGGAGCAGAGGTGGGTTCATCCTTTTTTGAGTTAAGACCTCATGCAAACCAAGAAAGAGACAGAACTGCAAACAGCAGTCGACTCCACCCCCAGGCATTTCACCTCAAACCAGAGGGCAGCCTTCCATCTGTCTATGCTGTTGAAAGGGCTGCTGATCCTGCACTGATCTGGAAGACACCTGCACTTAGAATGGAGGAGTATCACCTTCAGAGAACTATACACACACTTACAGAAAATCTGTTCATACAGAATACTTAAATGTTCATGCTTTATAACAATCTAAAGCTTAAGTCTCTTCCACCTTACCCTACTCACTGAGCTAAGCACACCGATTCAATACTCTATATGCTTAGTTGCACCGTGTTCAACACAGTTGTGTTGCCAGCTCTCCAGGTGAGTCAAGGTTAAATGCTTTTTGAAGTCTTCTTGTTTTTGTCTCCTCCGTGGGCTATTTATACAGCTTATTTTAAGATTTTCAAGCACTTTCCCCTTTTTAATTTACCATAAATGTTTCCCCCTGGGAACATTCCCTAGTGACATTCTATTTTGGACCCTTTTGAATACAAAATCCTTGACAAAGACATCTCTCAAAGGGAGGGAAAGGGGACTAGGGACATAGAGAAGCTTCTGAATTGTCTCCTTTGAAATTTTGTCACCTGGATGCTTGACGGTGGTCTCTTTGTTAAGAGTTTGGCGTCCGGACCTTAAGGCCACACAATTAATCCTCCCGCTGGAATCCTAAGGACTCTCTTTGAAAGAGTCTCTTGTCCAGTTTTCAGGCCACATTAGGTAATTTCCCGCCCAGGAGCACGGTCTAAAAAGAATGTCGGTGTTTCCCTTCAGGTATAGGTGCCTGGGGGTCAGGGGAGAAGGAAAGGCAAGGGGTGGAGTGCGAGGCGGGTGATCGACAGGGATAGAAACGGTGTCTCCTCCTCCCTCTGAATGCGAAATAGCCAATGAGGTGGCGCGGCCGGGCCGGCCGGGCCGCCAGTGCCATATAGTATGCAGCAACCCGAGGAGTCACGTTGGGGGAACGGCAGAAAGCAGCTATCCTTTTACACTACTTTGCTCTAGCAGCTATCTTAATGGTGACTGCGTGGCCGGGGGGAAACCTGATCGGCCAGATCCAGCCGAAACCGGGCGGGAGGGAGTGGGCTTTCCGGAGGGGGGGAGGAGGGAGGGAGACGAAGAAGGAGGAGTAAGAGAGGGGGAAAGAAAGAGGAAAAGAGTGCGAGGGAGTGAGGGAGGGAGGAAAATAAACAACAAAAAATGTCCTCTTCCTCCCCCACCGGGCAGATCGCAAGTGCGGCGGACATCAAGCAGGAGAATGGGATGGAAAGCGCCTCGGAAGGGCAGGAGGCGCCCCGAGAAGTGGCGGGGGGCGCGGCGGCGGCGGCGGGGCTGAGCCCCCCGGCTCCAGCCCCTTTCCCCCTGGAGCCGGGGGACGCCGCGGCCGCCGCCGCCAGGGTGAGCGGAGAGGAAGGGGCAGCGGCGGCCGCGGCGGCGGATCAGGTACAACTCCACTCGGAACTTCTGGGCAGGCACCACCACGCCGCGGCCGCCGTCGCCGCCGCCGCCGCCGCGCAGACCCCACTGGCCTTCTCGCCCGACCATGTCGCCTGCGTGTGCGAGGCGCTGCAGCAGGGGGGCAACCTGGACCGCCTGGCCCGGTTCCTGTGGTCCCTGCCCCAGAGCGACCTGCTACGTGGCAATGAGAGCCTGCTGAAGGCGCGGGCGCTGGTGGCCTTCCACCAGGGCATCTACCCCGAGCTCTACAGCATCCTCGAGAGCCACAGCTTCGAGTCGGCTAACCACCCGCTGCTGCAGCAGCTCTGGTACAAGGCGCGCTACACCGAGGCCGAGCGAGCCCGCGGCCGGCCACTGGGCGCCGTGGACAAGTACCGGCTGCGCAGGAAATTCCCCCTGCCCCGCACCATCTGGGACGGCGAGGAGACGGTGTATTGTTTCAAGGAGAAGTCGCGCAACGCGCTCAAGGAGCTCTACAAGCAGAATCGCTACCCTTCGCCCGCCGAGAAGCGGCACCTGGCCAAGATCACCGGCCTCTCCCTCACCCAGGTCAGCAACTGGTTCAAGAACCGCCGGCAGCGCGATCGGAACCCCTCAGAGACCCAGTCCAAAAGGTGAGCGCCAACTTTCCTCCTCCTCCCCCTTCCTCTCCCCCACCCCCTTCCCAGCTTTCTTTTCCTCCAAGTGCTCGCAAACATGGCGCTTACCTTCCCCACCAGCCTGGTCCGGCTGCCCACCTCTCCCCGCCCCCCACCTCTCCCCGACCCGGAGAAGGGGGGGACGGCGGTGGCGAGAGGCGGGGGAACCTCCCTCCTCCCCCTCCCCCTCCTCCCCCCAGAAGTTTCTGGTCGCCCGCCTAGGTCTCAGTCCCCGCCCCCACCTCGGCTGGTCACTGCCGCCCAGTTTCCCACCCCCATCCCGCTGGCTTTGAAGTTGCCACTCTCTCCCGGGGTCTGGAGGGGCGCAGGAGCGTGTGTAGTGTGTAGGCGCCGGAAAGGCAGCCCTCGTTGCCGCCCGAGGCCCACCGGGGCTGCCAGGGCGGGCCGGGGTCTGCACCTCCACCGGGTCTCACCGTCCCGGCGCGTGCACGCGCTCCTTGACCGCCCTCTCCGCGGCTCGGCTGCCCCTCTCCCCGCCCCAGGCCTGCGCTGGAGGTCGCGGTGGCCGCTCTCGACGCTGGAGAGTGTCGATGGGGGCTGGCGTTTCAGAAGGGGGGTTGGGGACGTCGAGGTTTTATGTGACAGAGTTAATCATTCACCCTGCCCGCTGTGGTTCTCTTCGTGGCCGCGGCAACGTGGGGTGTTGGTGCGGCTGGGCTCTGCCGTGTTTTGAAACCTGATTCTGAACTCCTTCGGATCGGATTTCAGCGCCGCCGGGGCAGTGGGGCTGGAGGGCTTGCTTCCTCGGCCCCCCAACCCTGCGTGGCTCCCTCCTGGGACAGCGGTTGGGGTGGGGGCGCTATCAGCTCCACACCTCCTTGAGCGCCCACCCTGGCGGGTTTCAACTTTTTGACTGGCAGGGTTTTTGACCCCCAACTGGTGGGAAAGATCGGGTTTTCCACCTCTATTGTGCGTCCTTTCGAGTCAGACACCTGGAGTGTTTTGTGTATTGTTGAGCGAACTAAGGAGAAGGTCGCCTGGAGAGATGGTGTCTCCAAGCCACGCGGGCATAAGACAGAAAGAACCCAAAGCAGCTCGAAGGTTCTGCCCAGGGAAGGAATTTGGGAGCCGGGAAGCCCGCCCCGGCCGAGCGAAGGTGATCACCCGCCGCGGCCCGCCCTTGCCGCTCCTGTCCCTGCACCCCCGCCGGGGCCCGACGGCTCTGGAGCTCCTCGCCCAAGGCAGGGAGGGAGGCGCTGTGTCCGAGCCGTGCCTCCCGGTAACCAAAACAAAACGCGCACTGCGACCTGCGTGCATCCTTCCGCAGACTTGCGGGGACACCCAGAGGAGGCACGTTGGTGACCCCGCGCCTGCTTGTGGCCGCGGATCCCATCGCTTGGAGCCCCGTCGGAATCCTCGGGGCCAGAGGCAGGGGGTGGGGAGCGGGCGTGGCGCTCAGGCCAGCTGCCCTGCAGCCTGCGCTCCCCGGCTGGGCGCGTTCCTCTCCCCAGCCGCACTCTGCAGGCTGCGCGCCTCCCCCCCCCCCCAACCCCACACCCCCGCCCCCGGCCCAGTTGCCTGGTTTAGGCCCCTCTCCGGATCTACCTCCCACCCGCACCCCTGGTGAGTCACCCTCGCAGACGGCGACGGCGGCTCAGCCTCAGCTCGTAAATCAAAGCGCTTTCTGCGCTCCTGGCCCCGCAGCCCAAAGCCCGGGTAATCCCCTCCCCTCCGCATGAAAGCGAACCGACCGCCGGGCACTGCAGGGATGGGGATCCTCTACTGGGCCAAGTCGCACCAAGCTTCCAAACTGCAGCTAACTGCCCCTTTCTCCCCCCCTCGCCCAGCCTCAGTCCAAATGGGAAACCCTATCACCACCCTTCACCCGGATTTGGCGTTTCCTCCCAAGTCGGGGAGCTGAGGAACCCAGTCCTGTCTGGAGCAGAAGGACTGAGGGTGCTGGGGAAGGGGTCTGATGGTTACAAGGCTGCTGAGTGACCCACACCCTTTCCCTCCCACCTCACCAGGGCACTGGATGGTGTATGTTAAATAGGCCCCTATGGCTTCTTTTGGATTCAAAGGCGACTGCACATAACAGTTCTTGGGTTGAAAGTGCCTTTCCTACATCAAGGACAGCCACTTTGTTGACTGAGAGAGTTGTCAGTCTGGTGGAGTAGAAGTTTGGGAGCAGGTGAGAAAATGATCTCTTGTTAACTAACTGGCAAACAAAACTGAACACTTCCCACCTCCTGCTCCTTCGGCAGTTTCATTTACTTCCAAAATCACACTAATCGGAATTGGTTTGAAGGGAGGGCAAGGCGTTCCTAATAGGAAAGACCGACCGCCTCATCTAGTGAGGTTCCCCCCCCCCCCCCGTTGTATAGGTAGCAGCATAATTTAACAGGAAGGAATAACTTCAGTGCTATGAAAACGTATATATAATTCTTATGAAAATCCTATTAGCTGAATTTACATCTTCCAGATCTCTGGACTTTCCCTGAATTTATCATTGGTAAAATGATTGGGATAGGAGAGTTTATCTTCCCACGTTCTCTGTCTTTATGGTTAGAATCTGCTGAAAGCCCTCATAACTTAAACAAGACTAAAGACTTCCTGCTCTGCTTTCCTAAAATATTACCTTTAATGGGGTTAGAGGTTGGTTTTCTAAACAAATGGCACTAGGTAGAATGTCATCCCTCTGACCTTCTGAATGTCTTGATTTCCCCTTCTCTGCAGTGAGTCAGATGGCAATCCCAGCACTGAAGATGAATCCAGCAAGGGCCATGAGGACTTGTCTCCTCATCCACTCTCCAGTTCATCGGATAGTGTCACCAACCTCAGCCTTTCCAGTCACATGGAACCAGTGTATATGCAGCAACTTGGAAATGCTAAGATATCATTAAGCTCTTCTGGAGTTTTGTTGAATGGAAGCTTGGTACCAAGTACTTCACCTGTCTTTCTTAATGGTAATTCTTTCATTCAGGGACCCAATGGAGTTATCCTTAATGGATTAAATGTGGGAAATACACAGACAGTGTCACTGAACCCACCAAAAATTGCATCAAACATTGTGAGCAATGGTATATCCATGAGTGACATACTGGGGTCTACCTCCCAGGATGTGAAGGAATTCAAAGTCCTCCAGAGTTCTTCAGCTAACTCCGCAGCCACCACTTCCTACAGCCCCAGTGCCCCTGTGTCATTCCCAGGGCTGATACCCAGCACTGAGGTAAAAAGAGAAGGCATTCAAACAGTGGCTTCCCAAGATGGAGGCTCTGTGGTGACTTTTACTACACCAGTGCAAATTAACCAGTATGGCATTGTCCAGATCCCCAATTCCGGAGCAAACAGCCAGTTCCTTAATGGGAGCATTGGATTCTCTCCACTGCAGCTGCCTTCTGTTTCAGTAGCAGCTTCACAAGGTAAAAGTCTCATTCAGTACCATAATGCACTAGTGAATGTTTTAGCCAGCTGCTGTAAATGACACATTTGGTGAGAGCTGTAGATTGATGTTACTGTTCAGGTACCTTATTGGCTGCCACAGCTGTAGAAGAGCCTTGATTTGTTTCTCCTTCTTCACAACACCCGTGTAATATCCAGTCTGGTTGGTTCCCTGGCATCATGGAGATGGGCTTTTATTTTCCTAACATCTGAATGGAAAAATACAGTTCATAGCAAATCTTGCCAGTTCTACAATTATAGAAATATGATAAGTCAGTTGGTGCTTACAAAATAACCCATTGCTTGACATTTTAAGATTAAAAATTAATAATATTGCTAAGAACACAAAATTCGTCAAGCAGTTGGTACGAATGTGTACACTTTACCTAAGCATTTTCTATCTGACCAAGGAGTGTTTTAGAAGAGCAAGCTAAAAAGACTGGATCAATTGTGTTTGATCCATGTTCCTCCTATAATTAAAACTATCAGACCTAAAGGAAAACCGGATGAGTATGTGATAGGGTGTCTGTTGCTCTGCATGTATACTCTCCCTCCCTCCCACCCTCCACCAAATGTGTGGGTTAGCCTTATTTTATGTGTTTGTGGCTTTGCTAAAGGCAGTTTGCTGAAGAACACTGATCTGGAATTCAGGAAGCCTGAGGCTGTTATGCCACTTCTTCACTGACTTGAAGCAAGTCTGGATGGCTCTGTGTCATTTTTTGTACATAGAAACACAAATGGTGAGAATGCCCATGGAGGTTGCATAGTGCCTTAAACTTAGGAGTGGGGGATGTGAATGCAGGTTTGCCTTCCTGTAAGCAAATCTGAATGTCCAGATTTCTATGAAAGCAAAATAAGTAACTGTCTCCCTTTAAAGATCAACTTCCTGTAAAATGGCTTTATCAAAAAAATCTCAATTTATGCACCACTATGACCCACTTCAGCTTATTTGAGGCATTAATGGAAAAAGTGTTGAGTAACTTTCTCTAACATCAATTCTCAGGTAAAATGGTAGGAAAACACAAAACTCCTGCAGCATACTGTGTATTTCTTCGTTGTTTCAAGTTATGGAAAGGATTAAAGTTAAATCACTTTCCAACAAAAATATAAGAAACCACAGGGTTTCTTCTCTCTTTAGGAAATTTCCAAACAGTAGATAACAGTTTAAAGACAAAAAGTTGGAGCAAAAAGTGTGGTATGTACATTGGGGGAGAAGAAAAGCAGAAATACTTTTCATGTGTAATCTAGAAATATGCTACCACAGAAAATTATTACAAACTAATAGCTAATTTTTAAAATGGGACATTTAATATGAATAAGAAGAAGCATTTTCAGTTAAAATAGCTAAGATCAAATGACATAGCTGTCAATCCTTGGACTGTCTGGGTGAGTTAAAGGCGTAAGTTTAACCAGATGGGTCCAGGAAGCAGCGTTCCTTTATAGCAATGGTGGACTGCAATTCTCTTTAAAGCATGTGGGGATTCAGCCTTTCTCAAAAACAGATACTCAGCCTTGCCTTAAAATGTGTAGACAAGATAGATTATCTTTTAGTAGTTAGGATTTATATGGAAAAGCAGAATATCTATATCTTTTACTCACTTCATAATCTGGGAAAACAAGGGTGTTTTTTTTTCCCTTACCATCATTACAAAGTTATACTTTGCACCTATGTCCTGTTTCATTTGAAATTTTTTAACTAATTTTGAAATTATTATTAAATTTATTATAATTCAAGTGCAGTTATACTTACATATCAAGTTTTAGTCACATCTGCTTTTCCTCCTTCATTTATGTGTGTTATAATTTCTACACATTCAAAGATATTGTTTTATTTATATTTAATAGCTGTTGGGGGAAATGTCCTATCATATCATATATGGTTCTCTCAAAAAATAACTATCGTTTTGTTCACCTATACACAGGCAAACAATTTCACAAATATATACATATAACAAAATAAATATCTATTTCAGATGTTTTTTGTTACAGTTTAGCAGCCAACAAGAATTTTATTTTTTTTTAATTTTTTTTTTCAACTTTTATTTATTTTTGGGACAGAGAGAGACAGAGCATGAACGGGGGAGGGGCAGAGAGAGAGGGAGACACAGAATCAGAAACAGGCTCCAGGCTCCGAGCCATCAGCCCAGAGCCCGACACGGGGCTCGAACTCACGGACCGCGAGATCGTGACCTGGCTGAAGTCGGACGCTTAACCGACTGCGCCACCCAGGTGCCCCTCAACAAGAATTTTAAAGTATACTTAAGTCAGATTCATTTCATTTGTTTGGCCTGGAACAAACATTCATGTTAGGGAAGAACCCAAACATACATAAAAATGTTTGTTTTTTTTTTTAACACCAGTATTTCCGTGACAAATACTTTCTAGTGGTTACATTTAATTTAAAGTTTAAATACAGTTTTAGTTTGTTTGAAGATATTCCTTTGCATTTAAGGTGCTTAAAAAGTGGAAGATATAAAAAAAAACAACCCAGTAACATTTATTTATCAATACAGGTAGTAATATAATCACAATTATTCTAATTCAAGAAGAGAAATGTTTTGGGAGAATTACTGTTAACGTTGGGCTATCTTCTCAAAATAATAATTTGCTGAACATCTAATTCAAGATCAGGGTAAACAACCCATCTGAATAATCCTGTCACAAAATTCCCTCAAGTCTACCTTTCTTACAGTGGCAAGATAATTGCCATCATTTCACTGGGTCTATGTAAAGACTCCAAAAGAAAAGGGTTTTATTTGATGATGGGAGGGAGGGGAAGGCTCTAATTCATCTGCATTGTCTGAGTTACCTGATTTTGAACTTCTCAGCATTCTACTTATGTTTCTGGGGGATTTTTGTTTTGGTTTGTTTTTTTCCTGTTTCCGGTCTCTGTAGACCATTCTAGTGAGAGCCTTAAGATATAAACGTTTCAGAGAAGCATTGGCTCTAGTTATTCACATTAATCTGTGTTTTTAAAAGTACAGTTTATTATTATCAATTCTTCCTATCAACTGCAACACTGAAAATTCAGAACTGGCATAACAAAAGAAAGAAGAACTCTTGAATGTTCTGTTGACTTGATATTACTTTATGGTTAGTTTGGTGAAAGTTTGCAACGTGTCTGTACAGGTTTATATGGTTAACTTCAAGCCCCAGGGCAACTCATTTTATGGCTATTTTCTACTTTTCCATTTATGTCAGTTACTGAACTTGTTCCAAACAAAGGCATTTTATTTTCCATTTGTGTTTCCTAGTTCTAACTGGCAGAACTGGCTACAACTATCAACTGATTGAGAGAAATCAAGTTGGTAATAATGAACCGGAAACTTGACTGAAATTAGAACTTGGAAAAACATTTTTTTTCATACTTTGTTTCTAAACCAGTACTTCTCACTCCCACTATGTCATCAGCATTACTAGGGAATTTGAAATACACCTGTTCTCAGACTTACTGAGTCAGAGTCTCAGGAGTAGAGCCTGGGAATCTGTAGTTTTGAGTGCTCAAGGTGATTCTACTGAACCTGAGAAAAATCGTGTGTGTCAAAAAGTCTTTTTTTCTTCCCCTATCATTTCTATCAGCGATAATCTGTACTTTCTTTTCTTTTTTTTTTTTTTTTTAGGCAACATTTCAGTAAATTCAAGCACTTCAGATGGGAGCACATTTACAAGTGAGTCCACCACAGTCCAGCAAGGAAAGGTTTTCTTGAGCTCTCTTGCTCCCAGTGCAGTGGTATACACTGTCCCTAATTCAGGCCAGACTATAGGATCTGTTAAACAGGAGGGCTTGGAGAGGAGCCTGGTATTTTCTCAGTTGATGCCTGTCAATCAGAATGCACAAATAAATGCAAACCTGTCTTCTGAAAATATCTCGGGGAGTGGCCTCCATCCCCTGGCCTCCTCATTAGTTAATGTATCCCCAACTCACAATTTTTCCCTGACTCCCCCTACCTTGCTAAATCCCACCGAGCTAAACCCTGACATTGCCGCTAGCCAGCCAATGTCTGCACCTGTGGCAAGCAAATCTACTGTGACATCTGTCAGCAACACTAACTATGCAACTCTTCAGAACTGCTCCCTTATTACTGGTCAAGATCTATTGTCAGTCCCTATGACCCAGGGTGCCCTTGGGGAAATTGTTCCTACAGCTGAGGACCAGGTGGGTCACCCCTCCCCAGCAGTACACCAGGATTTCGTCAGAGAACATCGTTTAGTTCTGCAATCAGTAGCTAATATAAAAGAGAATTTCTTAACAAATTCTGAGGGCAAAGCCACAAGCAACTTAATGATGCTGGACTCAAAATCCAAGTATGTCCTAGAGGGCATGGTTGAGACTGTCTGTGAAGACCTGGAAACAGACAAAAAAGAGCTTGCCAAGCTCCAAACCGTCCAATTGGATGAAGATATGCAAGACTTATAAACTTGATTTCTCTCATTCTCTCTCTCTCTTTTTTTTTTTTTTTTTTTTTTTTGGCATCAGCAGGCAGATCTTTTCACGAAGCCCTGAGGACATAAGGCATTTTCCCATTTACAGGGAAAACACTAGTTTTGTGAGTAAATGAATTCAAGAGACTTTGGATTGATCTGCATGAAGATCACAGTTAAATATACAGGAGTAGAACTGCGTTGTTGCAGCCTTTTTGTTCACGTATGTTCTCTTTTAAATAGATGGAGACAAAGGAACAAGATGAAATATATCAAGTCAAAGTGTGTCATTTGGCTGACTTAATATAACTCTAAGGTTAAATGGAACTTGATAGTTCTTTAAAACTGTGTCCACCTGACATCGGCATTAGAAACAGTACGGTTATTTTTGTTTACTTTCACTCCACGGGCATTGATGAGGTTAAGAAGCATACATGGTACTCCATACTATTCTAAGGGTTTATTTTTTGAATATATACATTTCTGTTTTTCAATATTTTTGTGAAAGTCTTGGTTTGTCTCTACACATTTCCAAATGTGCTTGCTAATAGTCCAGTGGGGCTGAGAAAGTTTGCAACTCCACTAAAAACTCTGAAACAAACTTCAGTATGAGTGTAAATATATTAGTCCTATAAGCAAGGATTTGAGGAATTACAGTGAATTTTATTTATGCTGTATATGTTTCTCTTCTACTTCAGACACTATGAACTGAAAAAATGTTTTCTTACTGTTTAATTTATTTTTATTGTTTGAACAGGAAGTGAACATAGTTATTTCCAACAAAGTTTTACTTTTTGTAGGATTTTAAAAGTAATGATTTTTATCAGGAGTCTATTAGGGTCATTATTAATAACACTGAAACAGGCAATCTAACTCCCAATATTGGAATTTTGGTACTTTTTTTCACATCTTGTTCTTTATTTAGCAACTCTCTGATTCATTTAAATATTTTTTCTATAGAATTCTACGTGCCTTTTTACCTTGTGGCCTTTTTATTATTCTTACTAAGGTACAGAAGTGTCAACAGAAGCACTGATGGCTCTTTCTATCTAACAGGGTTATTTTCACCACAAAGTTGCTTTAAATCTGAAGAACTTAAGTTTCACTTATGTGATTATGTACGTTTATGGTGTAAATTGATGAACAACTAATTATTGTTGATGCTTTTCATTACAATGAAATACCAATCCTAGAATACCATGTAAAATGAATTCTGTAGACTATAAAAACCATTTTAAACTAAACAAAGAATACGCAAGTTCTCTTGGGCAAAATTCTGTCCTGGTGAAACTTAGTTCTACGTGTTTTGAATCAGTTGTTACATTATGACATACGACTATTATTTGCACTATATTATCATGTCTTGTTCAAAGGTCGATCTTTTGGGGTTTCTTTAAGAAGCTTGCTTGATCATGTTGTGAGCTGTGGTTATAGGTTTTATCAGGACTGAACACAAGATGGAATGATGCAAATTTATGTAGCGAGTAAAGTCTCTGGTGTGTGCAAAGCAAGAAATGTGAGAAAATGATCTCTTCAGAGATGACTTAAAGTTGTTGAACATAAAAGATATTACCAATCTTGCTGTCTTCAAGATCAGAATGAAGAGTGTACTCTTGATCTCTACGTGCCCATCTGCTGAGCATGTGGCATAAGGGCCGTAGATTACTTACCCTTGGTTGTTATTGCAAATGGAACTTGCAGGCATAGATGAAGAGCCCTATCCAATTGTTTCGTTAGAGAACTCAGATCCCACCTTCTTTATGGAATTAGTGAATGTTCTTAAACTGCTGAAACTACAGTTGTCTTCTTTTTTTTTTTTTAACAAAGTCAGGTGTTTTCGAGTTCTCTTCCACTCCATCACTACTTATACAGCTTGTTTTTTTCTTTAAGTGTGTGCTGATCATGTTACTGAGATTAATTATATGGTTCTGTAGTGTAGTTTACATGAAAATGATGTTTTTCCACTTGATGGCTGCAGATATTAAGAATTTTCTGTTCATTATTTTAAAATACCCATCTAATCAGGGAGATGGGAAGGTTTAAAAAGTTATATATATTTTATATATAACTGGAAAAGTTTCATGTGTCTTCCAAAAATATAATAAGCCTCTGTTTTATTCACAGTTCTTCCTCTTTTTTTCCCTTAAGAAAAAGGAAAAATAGCACAAAACTTAAGACTTACCTAGGAAACCCATTCATATTCCCAACTTGATGTAATTATACCCCTACAATTACTCCAGGTAGCTACACAATATACCAGGTAAGAATCAATGCACATTATAAAGAACTTATTGTTCTTTTCTATACTTCAGTAAAATAAGGGCCAGTTGGTGTATAGCCCATACATATGTGAATGAAATAAGATAAACCCCATGATCTCCTTGCACAGAATTGCAAATGTTTTTTGCAATACCAAGGGCCAGTCTCAGAACCCTTGGAGTTCATGTGGCAGAATTTCTCTTACATAAACCAATGCTTGAAGATGCTGCAAATGACCCTCAAATGATCCCCAAAGAGGAATCAGAATAAGGGTAAAAACTCTCCCTGCAAACCCCAACCCCTGCTGCTGGCTGTGGGATTTTTGGTGTGAGGCTATCTATGCACTCTATCCGCCAGAGTTTGGCATTTAGCTCTTAGTTACATCTAGTAAAGACCAGTTTTATCAATTAAAGAGAAGGTGCATTTGTTCCTCAATCAAGCAAGAACACCTGTGTTGTAGTGTTTTATAGCTCATGTATATTTATAGTAATGAAAAGACTGAATTGTACACGTTTCAGTGCCTTTCTTGTGTTATGAAAGGCAGGTAGACGTTATAGCCATAGATAAAAATTCGTAGTTAAATTGCACACTGACCTTAAATCTCCCTGTATATGCCCTTGCATTTTGCATGTCAAAAGTTGGATTACTGGGCATGTGTTGAAGCCTGCCCTGCTACATGTTAGGCAAGTGTGCATCAGTACATAGCCAGAAGTTCTTCATTCTTTTACAGTGTTTTTGACAGATCATCTCATCAGAAAAACATAAATAATTCAGGAAATTTGTGGGGAAAAGAATTACATTTTACAAAAGATGTTTCAAAGTCTTCCTAGAACTTAGATGATAGAGCCTAACAGTTACTTTGTATCTAGTTGATACATTTCATGTTAATTTAATATCACAGTACATTTTATTAATCAAAATTATGTAGCATGTGACTCTCTTGGCTTTCAGGGTTCTCAATTTTTGTTCTTTTGTTGCATGTACTGTATGTTTAGAGGAGACCAGTTATATACTCAATATGGTTTTACTGTGCCTTACACAAAGAGAAAATCTATACAGAATGTATATCATGGGGTGGGGTAACAGAATCTCTACTGCACTGTTAGGTGATGGCACACAGAGCATGTCCCAGAACATTTCTGTGCTTAATTACCCAACCAAAGAGATCTAAAGTATGTATGTTGTACTGTAATAGGGGTTTATGCCTGGACAATTAAGTGTTTTATTTGTTTTCTGAAATGATGTGAACTTATTTTTCTAAACACTATGCTAAATAAACTTTATATTTATACATACCTTGTGTTTAAAAAGTTATTTATCCCTGGAAAAACAGAGAACAGGAGGGAAAAAACAAAAACCCACACAAACATTTCATAGGCTGGCAGATACAAGGACAATAGGAGTCACTTTAGAACAATGTCTATTGGTCTTTGTATAAAATTATGCAATTCACTTAATTGTACTTCATACTCAGAGCTAAATTAGATTTCATCTTCCTTAAAGGAAAGGAATGTGTCTTATTCATTGAGGTGTTCCAAAATCTGACCCTCATTCTCTATAAGGTATAGTGGAATTAAATTCAATGATCCAAAGACCTTTCCATGCCCAATCTTACTGGAAGAGCTCGATATAATCCATCTTTAAAGCATTCCCATTAGCCAAAGTCTGGTTCCACTGCAGTGGGGTCCACCAGTGGTTTGGCATAAAGTTATGGACACAACTGCGCCACTGAGTATGTAAATGACTTGGCCCTGCTACAGTTTGATCCTACTTTTAAAATTACATGACCTCTGATTCTGTATGCCTCCCACACTGAAATCAAGAGGAGTTTGGATAAAGGAGATTGGACCAACTGTACTGTACAATTGTATTCCAAAACTAGTTAAAGGCATCAAATTAGTTTCAGATATGTCTAGACTTTGTTATATTCTTGTCATTCACTTCATTTGTTTAGTAATGTTCTGTGTAGTTAAGCCAGTTACAGCGAACAGTGTCTCACTGAGCATAGGATCAGAGCATTGTGGAGTAATTACATTTTATAACACCTTAACGAAACAAATATTTTAGAACACTCGACAGGTCACTGAAGTATTTCAAACATTTGTGGCTCTGCAGAATCTAGCAAACTAAATAAAACCCTTCAAGGGGAATTCAAGACTTTTCAGCATATGATTCCATCCCACTTCTCCTGTTTCCCTTAAGAAATAGTAAGTGTGGGGCACCTGGGGGGCTCAGTCGGCTAAGCACCGGACTTCAGCTCAGGTCATGATCTCCTGGTTCATGGGTTCAAGCCCCGCATCAGGCTCTGTGCTGACAGCTCAGAGCCTGGAGCCTGCTTCAGATTGTGTCTCCCTCACTATCGGCCCCTCCTCTACTTGTGCTCTGTCTCTCTCGCTCTCTCTCCCTCTCAAAAATAAACATTTAAAAAAAATATTTAAGAAATAGTAAGTGTGGGGTGGCTGGCTGGCTCAGTTGGTGGAGCATGTGACTCTTGATCTCAGGATTGTGAGTTCAAACCCCATGTTGGGTGTGGAGCTTACTGAGCAAAAGATAATAAATGTGGAAATCTACTTCTGCACATGACTACTTTCAATAAGAATAGATAGTAAATAAAGGTACCTTCAGATAATGATCAGTGCTATAAAGTCAATACACAGGGTAATGAAATTGAGCATGGGGAATGGTAGAGGTGGGGACCTGAATTAGATTGGTCAAGGAAAGTCTCAAGGAAGTAAACTTTCAACAGAGAGGCTTGAATGAAGAGAGAGAACCAGCCCACAAGACCTAGAAAAATAGCATTCCTGACCTAGGGAACAGCAGGAACAAAGGCCCTGAGGGGAAGAGTAGAGAGTCTGGATCAGTGTTAATCCTAGAAGACATTTGGTAGCAGATCTAGACAGAGATAGGCAGGTGCCAGGTCACAGGTAGAACTTAATTGGTCTGTGTTTGGATTTGAGTCAGAGAAGCAAGGAACGATATAACATGATTTACGCTTTATAATATCACCATGTCAATTCTTTGGAGAATGGCATTGTAGGAGGCCATTCTTGGGAGGGAAGGAATTAGGAAACTATGTCATGTTGTCCTAAGCTGTTGAACAAGAAATACTTCAGGAGCTGTTGAAGCACGTATGGCAGTTTTTCCCCAAATGTCTCCAGAATTTTGTGCTCTCCAAGCCTTCTGTCTACTCTGCCTCCTGCTGTTAGCCAAAGCTGCCAGCTTCCTGCTATGACTGTCCCAGTCTGAACCTGTGCCCTGAACTCCAGTCTGGTGGATCCAGTTCCCTAAAGGATATTTTCAGAATGTCCTGGTCACCTATGACTCTACATATGAAAATTTTAAATCATTATCTTTGCCTTAAGCCTGTTCCTCATTTATAGTAGCAGTCATTCATCCATTGGCCAAATAAAAAATCTGGGACTCACTCTGTAGTCTTCTCTTCCTTTCTTCCCACCTCCCCCACTAGATCACTACATGTCTCCATGAATGCTCCTTTACTGTCTCTTGAATAAGTTACTGCCCTTCCATTTCTACAGTTTCTGCCATAGTTGAGGCACCTATCTTTTTTTTTTAAGATTTTATTTTTTTTAAGTTTTTTTATTTATTTTCGAAAGAGAGAGAGAGACCATGCAAGTGGCAGGGAGAGGTGGGGAAAGAGGGAGGGAGAGAGAGAGAATCCCAAGGAGGCTCTGTACTGTCAGCACAGAGCCCGATGTGGGGCTCAAACTCAAACAGGGAGATCATGACCTGAGTCAAGAGCAAGAGTTGATCACTTAACCAACCAAGCCACCCAGGTGCCCCTTAAGATTTTATTTTTAAGCAATCTCTACAGCCAATGTGGGACTTGAACTCACAACCCCAAGATCCAGAGACGCACGCTCCACCAACTGAGCCCGCTAGGTGTCCCAGCATTTACCATTTCTTGACTGAACTATTACAACTGCCTCCTATTTGGTATCTCAGTGTCTGGTCCTCATTCCAGGCTACAGTACAATTATACTTAGATGCAACTTCCAAAATTCAAGACATTTTAGCCCTCGCGTTCCAGCTTAGAACCTTTAATGGTCTCCATTGTCTATGAAATACCATTTAAACCCTTAACATACAAAGCCCCCAGGACCCAGGCCCTACCTCTTTGTCTCGTCATGTTTCTAACCACATGAAACTGTTCCCCAAAGGGACCAGGTTCTTTCTCACCTACCCAATCTCCAAGGCTCACTAGAAAGCACTAGGGAGACTAGTGCTCCAGGAAGCTGTCTCGCCCTCTTAAGCAGAACAGTGCAAGGCTCATTCTGTGACTAGACAAGGATTTATACCTTCCTTTAGTGTAGCACCTACCACATCATTGTAATTATATGTTTGCTTCTCTGCACTTTCATCTCTATTTCTCTGGCATTTAGTCTAGGAAAGCATAGTAGGCACTTAAAAAAATAAGTGCTGAATAAACAGTGACTCTGCTGTCCATTCCTTTAAATCATTTCACTTGCTCTGGATTAAGAAACTACATTGCTGGGGCACCTCGCCAGCTCAGCTGGCAGAGCATACAATTCTTGATCTTGGGGTTGTTAGTTCAAGCCCCACATTGGCTGTAGAGATTACTTAAAAAATAATAAAATCTTAAAAAAAAAAAAAAGAAAGAAACTTCACTGTTAAACTAGTTAAAGCATTATCCCTATTTAGAGCACAAAAAATAAATGGATACATTTTAGGTTAGGGCCTGACAGTGATTCTTTGAAACTTCTGGCATTAGTGGATGTTCTTTATGGTATCTTCCTTACTTCTCCAAGGTTTTTTCTATTTACTTCCAAATAGAGGTTGGGTTCCAGAAGATAGAGGTTGGCTAAAGTTTGACAGACAAGTGGGGCATTAGCACAAAATGTAGTCACTAAGCCTTTTTAGATCAATGTTTCAAAATAGCAGTGATGTACAGAAAAGCTATTTATACTTATGTATAGATACACTTTCTAAAAATATTCTCTCTGTGGATGTATTCCTATTACTTGTATTTGAACTGAGCAGATGCCTAAAGAGTCTATGAGGAATAGTAAATGGAACGTAGAATTTAGGCATCAGGAAATCTGGATTCTAATTAGCTTTTAGATTTGGGAGATATCAGTTGACCCTCTGAAACCTATTTTTTTTCCCCAGTGAAATGGGTATGGTGGGTATCCTTATATTTGAGATCCATGTAGCTATAAGAAAAGAACAAGGGTTTAAAAAAAAAAAAAAAAGAACATTTCCTTCCCCCCACCACCACCCAGGTTAAGAAGATCAAATCAATTACAGAACGAAAATACACTGGGGCCTGCCAAGAACTACAAATGTTAAGATAAAATAATTGATACTGAGTTAACAACCTGTAACATACTAGGATTAGAGGTGTAGAGCTGGGTGAGACATGTGTGGTTTTTTCTTCCACCTTCTCCACCTGTATCTACTTTGCTCCCCACTGGTTCTCCCCTTCTCTTAGGTATTGCCCTACCTCCCCAAGTGCCTTAAGTGGTCCTCCTGGGGTGGGTGGTTAACACTTTAAGATGTGATGAGCCCAGCCCCCACCCCCAGAATTTTGCTTCCCCCCCCCCCCACACCTCTCCTCAGGAATTTGCATTTTAAGGAAGGCTTTTAAAGATACAAAAGAACCAAGTTGTGATCATGAATGATAATTTTCAGATTAATAAAACTGAGCAAGGTGTTCCCTTTTTCTAAGAGCAGCAGACAAGGGTGTGTGTGTGTGTGTGTGTGTGTGTGTGTGTTCATTTGGGGGACAGGGAAAGAAGGACAGATGAGCAGAGGAAAAGAGAGAATGTCTCCAGTTCCCTTCTTTGCTCCACTTCCCTACTGGATATCAAGGACCAGAGAGTGGAATTTGAGCTATTGGGTCCTCTGAAAAATATTAACAGCATAGTTTTTCCCATGCGCATCTTATCCAGAGTCTAGGACATTTTCTTCAGGAGGATTCCTGTGTTGAAAAGTCATTAGCTATAATGAAACCATAAAAATTAGCCAGAGAAAAACAAAGGTTGTTCCGGGTTTCTCTGTTTTGTTTTGCTTTTTAAGATGTGAACTATATAGGAGATGTGCCAAAAAAGAACCCAAAATACACATTTGGTTGAAATTAGGGAATTTAATACAAGTTTGTGTTCATTTTTATTTATTTAATAAGTACTTTCTTACTGTGTTCTTTAAAAGATGGATGGATGGCCTTGGATATCTTGGTAGAGATGTATTACTCATTCCCTGGCAAATTTATTTTATTAGCATTTAATGGGGAAAAAAAAGATTAATGAAATCTTGCCCCTGCATGAATAAAGTGATCAAGTATCCTATCCTAATCATCCCTGATAGATTTTTCCAAAATCTCTCCAATGAATACACACTAGTTCTAAGAATACATACAATCTTACCTAATAAGAGTCCCTTATTCTTTTTTTTTTAAGTTTTATTTATTTATTTTGAGAGAGAACATGCACGTGTGAGTGCAGGGGGACAGAGAGGGAGAGAGAAAATCCCAAACAGGCTCCACTTAGCCCTGGGACCGACACGACTGTGAGATCATGACCTGAGCCGAAATCAAAAGTCAGACACTTAACCAACTGAGCCACCCAAGGCACCCAAAGAGTCCCTTACTTCTAGTCTCACTATACAGTCATACTCTAATACCTTAACAAACATGAATTGTCTTTCCAAGAACAAGCACAGGTTTTCATATCAGGTAGCAAATTGATAGTATTGTAATACAGAGCTCCTAGTATGAGTGAAGCTGTAGTAATACAGAATTTGTGCTTTTTCGGGGAGGGATAAATTAGGCTAAAACCTGTCTTTATTTTAAATGGTGCATATTGACAATATAAGTTAAATGTATGAATAAGATTGGGTCCCTATGTAAAGTATCTAAGGAGAAAGTCTATCAAACACTTTTAATTCCTTAGAAGTACTCTCAAATATAATAGCTATCGAAATATTAAATACAAAGTACCTCTCTGTTTATCAAAGCAGATCCCCAGATTAAGCCTACAAGAAAATATTTTCTAAGCTATTATATGGTCTATAAATAAAACGTCCTTTTAATTTTTTTCTATAATCCAAAATTGTTCATTAATTCACACTAACATACCTCCTTTCAGGCTTTCTTGGGTTTCTCCATGAAAACTGTTAGATGTGTCTGTAAAGAATGGAAATTTTTAGAAAGAAAAGGAAATAGGTGCAACCTTGGATATACGATCCTAAATATTACTTTATATGCCCGATAATCATATTACCTTACATGCATACTCCCCAGAGGTCTGGGGTAAACAGAAGTCATAGATGCCCCCCATTTCTTTTCACAAATAAAGAATACGCCAATGTTCAGTGGAGATTTGCTCTTCCCAGTGACAATTTGATGAAGCCCAAATCTTGGCAATGACAATGCACCTGTTATAAACATAAGACCAGGCTTGTGATTTGGGCCCAAGTTCCTGTACCTGAAGCCGAAACTGTGCTAAAGGACCACTTTCAGCCTCTGGAAACATCAGGAACCCTGAAAAGCTCCCAAAGCTCTGCTTGGTTGAATCAGTTTACTTCATTTAAAGCAAACCCCAGCATCCATAGGCCAAGTGCCAGGTACATTACTGGGATTCAAAGATGGACCGGTCAGTCTTTAACGTCTAAGAACTGAATTAAGTGGATTGATACGGACATACAAACTATCCATGCAAAAGTACTACAAAAGAGGCATGTATAACATGTCCAGAAGTAATACTGCATTTTAAAAATACATTTTAAGAGTACTCTGGCAGGGCAGAGACAAAGGATATGCTAGGTGTGTGATACAGCTTTTATAATAAGGATTTTAGACTTCAAAGGCAATGGTAATCATGAAAAGCATTATTTTTTTTAACTCACTCTTTTTATTATTGCAAAATAGATTATTTCCTATAGAAAACAAAACAGAAGACACAAAATCATACATAATCCCATCACCTGGAGATAATAATAGCCAACATTAAGTATGTATTTACTACTTAAGTACTCTTCAAAATGCTTTTACATGTGTTACTTCCTTTTTTCATTAAAACAACCCTGTGAAGTATGTATAATTCCAATCCCGGTTTTGCAGACAAGGATACTGAAAAACAGTGGATGTGAGTAATTGTCCTAAATGTTCATAGCAAGTAAGTAGCTGAGCTAGCTCCAAAGATGACCTTCCCTTTTCAAAGTTATTTATTTTTATTTTTCTCACGTACGCTTCACACCCAGCATAGAGCCCAACATGGGGCTTGAACTCACAACTCTGAGATCAAGAGTTGCATGCTTTACTGACTGAGCCAGCCAGGCACCCCTTAAAATTGTACGGGTTTTTTTTTTAATTTTTATTGTTTATTTATTTTATTGTTTTTAAAAATTACATCCAAATTAGTTAGCATCTAGTGCAACAATGATTTCAGGAGTAGATTTCTTAGTGCCCCTTACCCAATTAGCCCATCCCCCCTCCCACAACCCCTCCCGTAACCCTCAGTTTGTTCTCCATATTTATGAGACTCTTCTGTTTTGTCCCCCTCCCTGTTTTTATATTATTTTTGTTTCCCTTCCCTTATGTTCATCTGTTTTGTCTCTTAAAGTCTTCATATGAGTTAAGCCATATGAATTTTGTCTTTCTCTGACTAATTTCACTATTTTTTTAATGTTTATTTATTTTTGAGAGAGACAATGCAAGCGGGGGAGAGGCAGAGAGGCAGGGAGACACAGAATCCGAAGCAGGCTCCAAGCTCTGAGCTGTCAGCACAGGGCCCGATGTGGGGCTCAAACTCACGAACTGTGAGCTCACGACCTGAGATGAAGTTGGACACTTAACTGACTGAGCCACCCAGGAACCCCTATAAGAATTCTTTATATATTCTGGATATTAAGCTCTTTTCAGATATATGATTGGCAAATATTTTCTCCCATTCCATAGACTGCCTTTTCATTCTGTAGATTATGTTCTTTGATGAACAAAAGGGTTTTTTCCTTTTTTAATTATAGTTGACACACAATGTTACATTAGTTTCAGGTTTACAACATAGTGATTCGACAACTGTATACATTGTGCTATGCTCACAAGCACAGCCACCATCTGTCACCATGCAACGTTATTATAGTACCATTCACTGTATTCCCTGTGCTATAACTCTCAGATGAACACAAGTTTTTAAGTTTGATATAGTCCCATTTGTCTATTTTTGCTTTTGCAGCCTGTGCTTTTGGCAGTATATCCAAGAATTCATGCCACATCCAATATCATGAAGATTGTCTCCTTTCTTTTAGGAGTTTTATAGTTTAGGGTCTTATATTTAGGCTTTGAATACATTGGACTAATTTTTGCATAAGTGTCTACTTTCATTTTTTTGCATGTGGATATTCAATTTTCCCAGCACTATTTGATGAAGACGCTGCCCTTTCCCCGTTGAGCAAAGCTTGCTCTTATAATATACATTTAAAGAGAGGCATTGTAAGGAATTGGCTGACTTGCTTATAGAGATTAGCAAGTCCCAAGATCAGCAGTGTGACCCAGCAAGCTGGAGAGCCAGGGAAGCCAATGGTTTAGGCCTCTGAGCACCTATCATACTTTATTCCATTATGTATACATATCAATTAGTAGACAGGCCAGTCTGCTGTTCCAGAGACTCAAAATTACAATGACTTCAATAAGACAGAAGTTTATTTCTCTCACATAACAATCCAGAGGTGAGTGGTGTAGGCTGATGAGGCAGTTCTGCCTCATCAGCTCATCCAGGATCCCAGGCTGGTAGTTGGTCTCTGTGACCTTCAACACTGATTTCCAATCTCTGTTATTTCCCAGCCCACAGGAGGAAAAAGAAAAAAAAAAGGTCTGAAGTAGGAGCTTCCTCTCTAAGAAACAATCAAGCTATTTCTTATAACACTTCTTACATGTAATTGACCCAAACCTACTCACATGCCCAATACTTAACTTCAAGGGAAACATAGTCTCTAGGCGAGTGGCGATATGCCCCACTAAAAGTGAAATAATCCGGGGCACCTGGGTGGCTCAGTCGGTTAAGCGTCCGACTTCAGCCCAGGTCACCATCTCACGATCCATGAGTTCAAGCCCCACGTCGGGCTCTGGGCTGATGGCTCAGAGTCTGGAGACTGCTTCCGATTCTGTGTCTCCCTCTCTCTCTGACCCTCCCCCATTCATGCTCTGTCTCTGTCTCAAAAGTAAAATAAACGTTCAAAAAAAAATAAATAAATAAAAGTGAAATAATCCTATTCCTAAAAGAAGGGGACAGTAGACACTGGCAGTCAGTTAGTGGCACCTGCCACTATATTTAGCCCACTTTCTCGAAGCCTATGGACTTCCCCTTCTACATAACAGAATGGAAGTAGTTATGTAAATGAGTCCGAAAATGCCACTTTTCCACTACACATCTGTAGATCCCACTTCCAATCAGAATGATAAATATCATCTTTAAATTATCATCTCGGGGCGCCTGGGTGGCTCAGGCGATTGAGCACCCAACTTCGGCTCAGGTCATGATCTCATAGTTCATGAGATCGAGCCCTGCATCGGGCTCTGTGCTGACAGCTTAGAGCCTGGAGCCTGCTTTGGATTCTGTGCCTCCCACTCTCTCTGCTCCTCTTCCACTCATGCTCTCTCTCTCTCTCTCTCCTTCAAAAATAAATAAAAACATTTAAAAAAATTTTAAATGATCATCTCCTGTTTCCTTACAAAGTTTGAGACAATACTAAATAAGTAGGCAAGTAAGTAAATAAAGTTTGAGACAATGTACAACTCTTGGTTTAAAATACAACTTGAAAGTGTTCATTTTTTAGTGTCCAGATTCATTAGTAATCAAAGAAATGTAAGCTCCTTGAGGGCAAGGACAGTGTCTTACCATTGTCATCAGATGTTCTTCTGCATCTGCAGATGTTCATCTGCATACTATAGGTGTTTGGATAATAAATGTTGCATGAATGAATAAGATACAAGCTTTTAATATGAAATACTATTATCGCCTATTAAATTACTAAAGATTTAAAATAATAGTAATGTCGGGGCACGTGGCTGGCTCAGTTGGTGGAGTGTGCCACTCTTGATCTTGGGGTGAGTTTGAGCCCCACATTAGGTGTAGAGATTTAAGAGTAAAATCTTAAAGTAAATAAATAAATAAAATAATATAAAGATTATGCTTAATGCTGATAAAGATGCAATAAGGCCAATAGTTTCACATATGACAGATGGAGGTATAAATTCCAGATGGAAGGGCAATTTGTCAAATTACAACTACAAAAAGAAACTAATATTTGTTGATCACAGGGGCAAGACCAAAAACAAAAACTATTTTGTTTATTTAACAAAAATTTGTTAATGCATTATCTTGATGAGGGTATGCTCTTTCATATATTACTGGTGGGAGTTCATTTGGAATGGCAATTGTGAAGACATTTTGGGAAGGCCTAGCACAATACTACTGACTTAGTACTTTCTCCCCCAGAGATTTGTTGTACAGATATATTTGCACATTTTGATACTCCTACATATAGGGGTACTTGATGCAGGCTTGTTTGTAGCGTCAAAAGACTAGAAAAAGCCTAGATGTCCATCATTGGAAGGAGGCAATTTTTTTGCAATTTTTAAAAATTGTTATTTATTTTTGAGAGAGAGAGAGAGAGAGCATGCACACAAGTGGGGGAGGGGCAGAGAGAGAGGGAGACAGGATCTGAAGCAGGCTCTGCAGTGACAGCAGAGAGCCTGAAGCGGGGCTCGAACCCACGAACCGTGAGATCATGACCTGAGCCGAAGTTGGACATTTAACCAACTGAACCACCCAGGTGCCCTACCATGCAGTTTTTAAAAAAATATATTGTTGGGACTCCTGGCTGGCTTATCCAGTAGAGCATGCGACTCAATCTCAGGGTGGTGAGCTCAAGGCTCAAGCCCCATGTTGCCTGTACAGTTTACTTTTTTTAAAAAAAGGTGTCCTCTGACTTAAGTAGTTTAGTAGACAGTTAAATAGACCAAATATTAATTTAAAAATAAGTAAATAAATAACGAAAATCAAAGTACACAAGAGTATTTTCATCATACCATAATTTGGTAGGTTCTTTAAAAGTGGCAGAGGAAGATATATACATGTATATAAAGAAAGGGAGAGACAGTCTGGAAAAGAAGAAACATGCTTGAAGGTAACTTGTGCATTTTCATATCCTTTTAAATTGTTTAATTCTTGTTATCATGTATCACTTTTACCAAAAAATTAAAAAAAAAAAACTTTACATTAAAAAAATTTACAGGGGCGCCTGGGTGGCACAGTCGGTTAAGCGTCCGACTTCAGCCAGGTCACGATCTCGTGGTCCGTGAGTTCGAGCCCCGCGTCGGGCTCTGGGCTGATGGCTCAGAGCCTGTTTCCGATTCTGTGTCTCCCTCTCTCTCTGCCCCTCCCCCATTCATGCTCTGTCTCTCTCTCTGTCCCAAAAATAAATAAACGTTGAAAAAAAAAATTTTTTTTTTAAATTTACAAAAAAAGGGGGGGTCACCCTGGTGGCTCAGTCTGAAGCATCCAAGTTCCGTTCAGGTCATGATCTCGCAGTTCCTGGGTTCCAGCCTCCCATCGGGCTTTGTGCTGACAGCTCAGAGCCTGGAGCCTGTTTCAGATTCTGTGTCTCCTTCTCTCTCTGCCCCTCCCCTGCTTGCGCTCTGTCTCTCTCTCAAAAATAAATAAATATTAAAGTAAAAAATTTTAAAGTAAAAACAAAACCTTAAAAGTCACTATTCATACCCTTTGACTCTGTAATTCTCTTTGTAGCAACATATCCCAAAAAATAATGTGAGATACAAACAAAAATGTATGCCCACAATGCATCAAAAACTTGGAAATAACCTATATGTCTAATATTATGGGACCAGTTGTGAAAAGTATAATTACTAAAATTTTCGATGATACTAGAAATGATCTAATGAAAAACCAAAAAGAAAAAAAAAGACAACAAGTACATATGACACAGTATTATCAGTTGTTGGCACAGAGAAGTAGCACTATGGATGTGTTCTTTTCTGCTTCTTTATACTTTTTTTTTAAATATATCAGTCAGGGCTCTTTTGATTGCAAGTGACAGAAACCCCAATCAAACTAGTTTAATTTAAAGAATATTTATTGGCTCACTGAACCAGTTATAAGAACTGAGTGGAAACAGGGACTCCTTTCCATCTCTGCTCTCTGTTCCTCTCTGTACATTGGGGTCACAGATCTGCCTTCTCCACAAGCCCTATGACTCTATTGCCAGCAGCTCCTGGATTCACATTTTCTAGTTTTGCCACTAGAGAAATAAAGAATGTTCCCCCAATTTTTTTTATGTGTGTGTGTGCAGTGGTGGGAAGGTGCATTGGGAGAAAACAGATGCAGCAAAAATAATCCCAATGAAATATTCTCATTGGCCATTTTATTTTTTTTTAATTTTTTTTTAACGTTTATTTATTTTTGAGACAGAGAGAGACAGAGCATGAGTGGGGGAGGGTCAGAGAGAGAGAGGGAGACACAGAATCTGAAACAGGCTCCAGGCTCTGAGCTGTCAGCACAGAGCCCGATGCAGGGCTTGAACTCACAAACCACGAGATCATGACCTGAGCTGAAGTCGGACGCTTAACCGACTGAGCCACCCAGGCGCCCCACTCAGTGGCCATTTTAGATCACATGTCCAACAATTTCACAATCACAGTGGCCAGGGCAGTGGTAACCAGAGAATGGAATTGGCTAACTTGGGTCAGTTATCTACTCTTAAGCCAATCACCGTGGACAGAAAAGCAGGCTAATGAAAGAAGACAGATCCAAGGGGAGGTGACAGGGTCTGTTCTGCTTGAGTTGGGCAAGTCAGCACAGCCTACATTCCTCATGCTGTAGCAGAAAATTTTTAAAAATTTTTTGATGTTTATTTATTTTTGAGAGAAAGAGAGAGACAGAGTGCAAGCAGGGGAGAGGCAGAGAGAGGGAGACAGAATCTGAAGCAGGCTCTAGGCTGTCAGCACAGAGCCCGACATGAACCACCATGAACCACAAGATCATGACCTGAGTGGAAGTCAGACACTTAACTGACTGAGCACCGAGGTGCCCCTGTAGCAGAATTAAAAAAAATAAAATAAACACAGCAGTACAGGGGTGCCTGGGTGGCTCAGTTGGTTGGGCCTCTGACTCTTGATTTTGGCTTGGGTCATGGTCCCAGGGTCTGGGATTGAGCCCTGCGTTGGGTTCCATGCTAAGTGTGGGGCCTACTTGGGGTCCAATCTCTCTCTCTCTCTCTTTCTCTTTGCCCCTCTCCCCAACTTGTGCTCTCTCTCTCTCAAAAAATAAAAATAGGGGCATCTGGATGTCTCAGTTGGTTAAGCATCTGACTCTCGACCATGATCTCACAGTTTGTAGGATCGAGCACCATCAGTGCTGCACTATCAGTGCAGAACCTGCTTGGGGTTCTCTCTCTCTCTCTCTCTCTCTCTCTCTCTGTCCCTCCCCTGCTCAAGTATGCATGTGGGCGTACTCTCTCTCTCAAAATAAATAAACTTAAAAAAATAAAAATAATAAATAAATAAAAACAGCAGTGCCTACTAGGGCCAGATGGTTGGTGTGACATACCCAGAAAATAAAAGAGCTGCTGGGCCATCAAAATAACAACTGTCCATTGTGCTGTATTTTCTTTTCTTTCAATACAATTTTTTTGAAGTTTATTTATCCACCTTGAGAGGTGGGGAGGGGAAAAGGAGAGAGAGAGAGAGAGAGAGAGGGCAAGGCTCCATCCCACAAACTTCAAGATCATGACTTCAACAAAATCAAGAGTCTGACACTCAATGAACCGAGCCACCCAGATGCCCCTGTGAACATGTTTTACTTGGATAATCAGGAAACAAAATTTTTTTTATATTTATTTATTTTTGAGAGCAAGAGAGACAGAGCATGAGTAGGGGAGGGACAGAGAGACAGGGAGACAGAATTCGAAATAGGTTCCAGGCTCTGAGCTGTCAGCAAAGAGCCCAATGCAGGGCTCGAATTCACAGACCATGAGATCATGGCCTGAGGTGAAGTCGGACACTTAACCGACTGAGCCACCCAGGTGACCCAGGAAAAAAAAATTTTTTTTTTTAATTTTTTTTTCAACGTTTATTTATTTTTGGGACAGAGAGAGACAGAGCATGAACGGGGGAGGGGCAGAGAGAGAGGGAGACACAGAATCGGAAACAGGCTCCAGGCTCTGAGCCATCAGCCCAGAGCCCGACGCGGGGCTCGAACTCACGGACCGCGGGATCGTGACCTGGCTGAAGTCGGACGCTTAACCGACTGCGTCACCCAGGCGCCCCAAAAAAAATTTTTTTAATTGAAAGAAAAAAAAAACCCAGCATTTCCTTTTCTTTTTCCTTCTTGCCCTGAGGTTTACTAGTGCCTCTGGAATACTTCCTTATAGGCTTTCTGATCATTTGAAGAAACAATTATATTCATCCTCTGATTACAACTTGAAATCAAACTTGCTCTCCTTTAAATGGCCTGGTAAAATAATTTTCTGAAACCCAGCACCTGGTTCGTTGTTTTTTTTCCCCAAGACACCCTCCAGGCAATAGAAACACAGCTTACATCTGAGTCCTATTCCATGGTTTGATTATTGGGGTGAGGCTCAGTTCTAAAGGCCCTGGTTTCCACATCTCTCCACCTCTCCCGAATTGGTCAAGTCTGAATTTATTGACCTTTACAGCACAATACAATATACCCTTGTTTGCTTTGGCCTGTCCTGATGAGTAAGGAGTCCAAAATCCTGTTTGATTTGCTAATTCTGTTGTATATTTTCATCACTTTCTGTACACATCACTAGACACCTTTCTTAATGACTCATTATTTCAATGTTTAGAAAAAAAGATTATATAACATATTCTACTTTCTTATGATTTAAATGACTTCTTTCTGTAAAATTATGAGAGTATGGGTGCCAACCCATAATTGGAATACTTGTTACAAATTTATTTCTAAGTCTAGCAGAAGAAGCTACTATTCTATTAGATATAAGATATATATTAGGTATATTAGGATATATATTAGATATAGGATAGAAATTATACAAAATTATAAAAGTTGAAAATGAAATTTTTACTTTTAGCTGTGGCAAAGTACACATAATATGAAGTCTGCTGTTGTAACCATTTAAAAAAATGTTTTTCTGAAGGATAAAGAGGTGGGGGTGCCTTGGTGGCTCAGTTGGTTGATACCAGGGTTGTAGGATTGAGCCGTGTCAGGCTCCTCAGTGACACGGCAGAGCCTGCTTGGGATTCTCTCTCTCCCTCTCTTTCTGTCTCTCCCCTGCTTTCATTTTCTCTTTCTTTAAGTTTTATTTATTTATTTGGGGTCAGGAGGGGCAAAGGAAGAGGGAGAGAGAGAGAATCTTAAGCAGGCTACACAACCAGCACAGAGTCCGACTCGGGGCTGGATCTGACTACCGTGAGATCATGACCTGAGCTGAAATCAAGAGTCAGATGCTTACCCAACTGAGCCACCAAGGTGCCCCATTGTAACCATTTTAAGTGTACCATTCAATAGTGTTAAGTACATTCACGTTGTTGAGCAACCGTTTCCAGTATTGTTTTCATCTTGCAAAACTGAAACTCTATACCCATTAAACAACAACTTGCCATTCCTCCCTTCCCTGAGCTCCTGGAAACCACCCTTTTATTTTCTGACTCCATGAATTTGACTCCTCTGGGTATTTCATATTAGTAGAATCATACACTATTGGCCCTTTTGTGTCTGACTTACTTCACTTACCACAATGTCCTCAAGTTTCATCCAAGTTGTAGCATGTGTCAGAATTTCATTCCTTTTTAAGGCTGAGTAATATTCTACTGTATGTATATACCACATTTTCCTCATCCATTCAAAAATGAACACTTGGGTTACTTCTATCTTTTGGCTATTGTAAACAATGCTGCTAGGAGAATGCATATACAGATTATCTCTTCAAGACTCTGCTTTTAATTCTTTGGAATATATACCCAGAAGTGGAATGCTGTTTATATGGTAATTCTTTTTTTAACTTTTTGAGGAACTGTTATACTATTTTATATAAAGGCTGCACTGTTTTATATTCCTACCAACAGTACACAAGTGTTCCAATTTCCCCACATCATCACCAATACTTGATTTTTTGTTTTTTGGTAGTGGCCATTCTAATGCATATGGGATGGAAAATAACTCTGTCCTTAGCCTTTCATATTGTGCATGAGGAACTGAGACCCAGCCACTTAAAAAACAATTGTTCAAGGTAATGCAAATCATTTGAGGGAGTAAAATGTAATGTTTAAAACATTGAGCTCTGGAGCTAAATTACCACTTTTTTTTTAATCTTTTTTGTTTATTTATTTATTTTTGAGAGACAGAGACAGAGACAGAGAGAGAGTGTGTGTGAGCAGGGGAGGGGCTAGGAAAGAGGGAGAGCAAGAATCCAAGAAGGCTCTGCTCTGTCAGCATAGAACCTGACACGGGGCTCGAACTCACAAACCATGAGATCATCATGATCTGAACCGAAACAAAGAGTTGGACACATAACCAATTGAGCCAGCCAGTCACCCCTACATTACCACTTTTTAATCCTGGCTCTGCCACTAACTGGCTATGCAACCTTGGGCAAGTTACTTAACTTCTCCGTGTCAGTTTCCTTATCTCTAAAGCAAGTATAATTTAAGAGAACTTACCTCATAGAGTTATTGTGGTAAGGACTAAATGAGATACAGTTAAAATGCATCTTAAAGATGGCCACAGATTGTTTGACATTCCTCCCATGGAAAGGTGGGATCTAATTCCCTTCCCCTTAAACCCGCACTGACCAAAGGCACTCACCTGTCACTAATGAAACACAGTTGAAGTGATGCTTCTTGCCTTCCAACTCTGGGTCAGAAGAAGGCTTTCAACTTCTGCCTTAGTCTGTCTCCAGGACCACTTTCTCCAAGAAAAGCCACTTGCCATGTAAGAAGTATGACTACCCTGTGGAGAGACCCAGAAGCTACATACAGAGGAAGAGGGGCTGTACTGAGTTCAGCTTTTCTGCCATCCTGACAAGGTGTCAGGCATCTGAGTGAGCCTGTTTGGACCCTCCAGACTAAACCAGCTATCAGGTGAATAGGACCGAATGACCCCAGTCAATACCACATGGAGCAAAATAATTGATAGCCAACTTTTCCCCAAGTACTATTTTTACATAATTTTGATATTGAATTACACAGCATTGATCACTAGAACAAATGTCTGGTGTATAATAAGTGCACTAGAATGTAAGCTCTATAAGGACAGAGATTTTTGCCTTTTTTCTTTATTGCTGTTTCCCTGGGGCTTAGAGCAATACCTGCCATATAATCGATGTTCAATAAATTTGGTTAGTGAATGAATGAAAGTTAAACCCTTGTTTTTATTAGGGGTAGATGGTACTTAGAACTAGTCTACTGATTGGAGTTCTTTGTATCACTCCATGCTAACCTAAAAAGTGCTGCAGTCCTTTGTGTACTCATAAAAAGTTAGTGGTAAATATATCCAAATTTGCAAGGGTTAGAGACCATCAAGAGAGACTGCATGGTGTTTCTTACACTAACGCTACAGTACCAGCTGTACAACTTACAGCTCCGTAATCCTAACAGCCATGCAAAATTTATAGTATTGTTTTTTCCCATTCAACACGAGGATACTAAGGATTACAGATGTTAGGTACTTTGCCCAACCAAAGATGAGAAGTGGAAGCTTCAAGATTTGAACCCAGATCTGCCTCCTCCTTGAAGAGCACACTTCAGTCTAGAAAACTATTCATAAGGATCAACGGCTCATAACAGTGGGTAGGAAGGGTCTGTTGCTTAAAAGTCAGAAAGAGCCATTCAAGTTCCAGCACTACTTCTGCCCAGCTGGGAGACCTTCTTCAAGTCACATAACCCACCTCACTTTTCAGCCAGAAAACGGGAAGACTGATCCCTCTCCTGCCTACTTCACAGTGTGATTTGGGTGATTCTCACAACCCAAACACGTCTGCAAACATGCTTCTGCAGAAAGACCTTCCCATGGCAGCAGAGATAGAAAAACATGGGCAGAGGTTTTTGAGGTTCTGAATAGATCCAACACAAATATTTTTGACAAAATAGTGGGAATTCATGATTCCAAATTTGAAATAATCTTCGGCAAAGCAAATCGGGTTCAAAAGAAATAAATGTTAAGACTTTAAAGATATTTCCAAATAAAGCATATATTCATCTAAAGTGAACATTTTACTCAAAACATAATCATCAATGTAGTCAAAACCTGAATATCTGAAGTGGAATATCAGATTTGGGAAAGTTGGAGTCTGTGTTAAAATATTTCTGCAATTTATACTCCAATAGCTTGGGTTACAAAACTAGTTTTAAAATCACTGGAAGAAGAAAGGATGAACCACTCCATCCAATGTTGTATTCAGCCCAGAACACTACAGGGTTAGGGTACCAACTGTGTTGTTTTACCCTCACACAAGCTCAGTCATTTGCTATTAAAGCACACCCTCTATGTCAAGGTGTCAATGTCAAGAGGGCCATCCAACCTCACCAACCTGCTGTACCAAGACCACCCACACCCTCTGAGTGTGGTTGCTGAATGAGGCCACCACATCAGACTTTCTTACCTGGGATAACTTACAGCTGGGGGCTCTTGGTGTCCTCTCCTATGGATTTGTCTTGGTCAAGCTTATCTCAGTCCTGGGGTGCCTGGGTGGCTCAGTCGGTTAACTGTCTGACTCTTGATTTCAGCTTAGGTCATGATCCCAGGGTTGTGGGGTCAAGCCCTATGTTGGACTCTGTGCTGAGCGTGGGGCCTGCTTGAGATTCTCTCTCTCTATCTCTCTCTCTCTCTGCCCCCTCCCCTGCTTGTTCTCTCTAAAATAAAATATAACAAAGGATTATCTCAGTCCTACAGAGATGTTCTAATAATGTTGATCCACAGAAGAGAAAATGTTAGATCTTGGGAATTTCTGAAAATATAGTCACTTCAACTCCACCTTCACCCTTCAGGGTCCAACTCTGCAAACCTGGGCTTTCTTGGTAGGAGTAGCCTTTGTCAAGTATCAAAAGATCTTGTTTTACACTTTCCCCAGGGGCTCAGGGGTCCTACTTGACATACATTTGCATAACTGTGTTTGGCTTTACAAGTGTTACTTGAAAATAAAAAAAGAACAAGGAGAATCTGCACCAAACGGTCTTAATGTTTTTAAACAGGGACACAGTGGGGTGCCTGGGTGGCTCAGTTCATTAAACATCCCACTTCGACTTCAGCACAGGTCATGATCTCACGACTCATGGATTTGAGCCCTGCATCCGGCTCTATGATAATAGCTCAGACGCTTGAGCCTGCTTCAGATTCTGTGTCTCCTCTTTCTGCCCCTTCCCTGTTCATGTTCTGTCTCTGTCTTAAAAATAAACAAGAAAGAAAGAAAGAAAGAAAGAAAGAAAGAAAGAAAGAAAGAAAGAAAGAAAGAAAGAAAGAAACAGGTACTGTTTAAATACAATTTATTTGGTCCCAGTTCCATCTAACTAGGCAACCTCACACAGGCTCACATGTGGGTGTTTACACACACACACACACACACACACACTCTCCCATGGACACACGTGTGCTTGCCATACATGCACACACACTGAACTAGGTTTAGCACCCCAACTCAGATTCATAAATGTTTCTATGGCCTCTGACTTTATATACATTCTAATAGTTCTCTAAGAACTTTCAAGATACTAAAGAAGAGTTGAATTTGTTAAAAAAAAAAAAATTTTAAGGTGATCCTAGAATCCCTCTGAAGTTACAATTTTTTTTTAATGTTTATTTATTTTTGAGAGAGAGAGGAGCACAGGGGAAGAGCAAAGAGAGAGGCAGACAGAGGATCCGAAGCAGGCTCCATGCTGACAGCAGAGAGCCCGATGCAGGCTCGAACTCATGAACCGTGAGATCATGACCTGAGTCAAAGTCAGATGCTTAACTGACTGAGCCACGCAGACGCTCCATGAATATGTTAACATTTTTTGTGTGAATTTCACTTTCAATTGTAGAATCCAATTCAACAAACAAAATTTAGGATTATGAGGGTATCAAATTTAACAAGAGAGTTTCTGAGACTTAAGTTAGTGAAATAAAAGAGCAAGTAATGGGAATGCAAGATGGAGCAGCCACTCTGGAAAACAGTATGGAGGTTCCTCAAAAAACTAAAAATAGAACTACCCTACAACCCAGCAATTGCACTACTAGGTATTTATCCAAGGGATACAGGTATGCTGTTTCGAAGGGACACATGCACCCCAATGTTTATAGCAGCACTATCGACAATAGCCAAAGTATGGAAAGAGTCCAAATGTCCATCAATTGATGAATAGATAAAGAAGATGTAGTATATATACAATGGAATATTACTCGGCAATCAAAAAGAATGAAATCTTGCCATTTGCAACTATGTGGATGGAACTGGAGGGTATTATGCTAAGTGAAATTAGTCACAGAAAGACAAAAATCATATGATTTCACTCATATGAGGACTTTAAGAGACAAAACAGATGAACATAAGGGAAGGGAAACAAAAATAATATAAAAACAGGGAGGGAGAAAAAACAGAAGAGACTCACAAATATGGAGAACAAACTGAGAGTTATGGGAGGGGTTGTGGGAGGGGGGATGGGCTAAATGGGTAAGAGGCATTAAGGAATCTACTCCTGAAATCATTGTCGCACTATATGCTAACTAATTTGGATGTAAATTTTAAAAAATAAAAAATAAAACAAAACAAAAACAAACAAAAAGAGCAAGTAACTGGCCAACTCCAATATCTTTCTGAATATACCAGTCTTTGGATTATCCGTCAAGATAATCCATCAAGACTCCATTTGTTTAGAATATCTAGAATCACAATTGTTGAAACATAGCACACAGGTTAAGGGATCTGGATCTGCAGTCAGCAGACCTGGGCTTCAACCCTATTGCAATACATTTCCAGACCCACGATGGAGTCACTCCTTCCCAGGATGCCACATCAGGAAACAAACTTAGATAACTTTCGCATCCTTATAAAGGTTTCACTTGATTCAAATACAGCACATCCAATCAGTCAATCCCCAACACCATGCCAACTCTAGGCTGCATACTTAACACCCTTGTTCTTTCTTTATTTTTCATTTTCCCCTTTCTTATCCTTTATACTTTTTCCTAATAAAAGCCCCTCACCTTCACTCCATTTTGCAATTCTCTGGACCCTTGGGAATGGAGACTGCCACTTCATGAAGTGTTAAATAAAGTTCATTTGTGCCATCTAAGTTGTCTTCTTTAATCATTTTTCACAAACCCAGCCTGTGACTTGGTGGAGGCAGATCCTTCCAGACCTTCTTGGTACATGTTCCATAAGGTTGTTGTGAAGACTGAATGAGAACAAAAACTGTCAAGCATCCAGTAAGTGCTCAAAAACATTAGCAATTATAATTACTATAATCTTTTGCCAAATTTAATGCTAAGATTTTTAGTTTTGCTACACTTACTCCTTATTCTTCCCACTGAAAGAGGACTTTAGCTGCCTCCGTTTTGACCTCAAACTTTTTTTTTTTCATTTATTTATTTTTGAGAGACAGAGCAGGAGCAGGGGAGGGGCAAAGAGAGAGGGAGATACAGAATCGGAAATGGGCTCTAGGCTCTGAGCCATCAGCAGCCCCATGTGGGGCTTGAACTTAAGAACCATGAGATCATGACCTGAGCTGAAGTCTGAGGCTTAACTGACTGAGCCACCCAGGCGCCCCTTGAATTCAAACTTTCTATTTGCATTCTTCTTTCTGGAAGAAAGACCTTGAGGGCAAAGAATCCCCTACCTGGGAAGAAACGACTTGCTCAAGCAGTAAGGACTGCCCTGAGCCAGCAAGACCCCATCTATGATTGACTCCCAAGACAAAGATCAATTTGACCTTCACTGCCCACCTTTACGTACCCACCCACCCACCTTCCCCTATATTTTCCTTATACAAACCTGAAAGGAAGTATTTTTGGCACTTTGGAGACAGTTTCTGAGATGCTCGTCTGCGGTCTTCCCAGTGTTGGCCTCATTGAAATAAATTCCTTTCTTGTTTCATTGCCACTGGTCTTTCTGACTTTGGATTTTGTCAGCAGAAAATGGTTGAACCTGGTCTGTTTGGGACCCCTGAAGTCAGGTGCTCTTGCACCCCTGTCCCCTGGCTATACCACCTGTGGCACTACCTTCCTTTTTATGATGGAGGGTTATTTACACTGTCCTTTACAACAGTCAGTATTTTTTCATCTCCCCTAGATAGGTGCATTGTTTTCAAATGCAGAAAGAAAATAATAATTCAGTGGAAGACTCAGTCTCTTGTTAGTGTCGTGATATTTAAACATTTAGCTCATGTATTGATTCTTTTTGCATTTAAATCAATTTTAGATGTTAACAATAGTTAATCTAATTCTAGGATCCTACAATTAACACAAGAACACAAATCATAGCCATCAAATACATATTACAGTCAAATAACAGGTAATTTTTTTTCTCTTAATTCTTTGAGGTTATTGATTAAGCCCAGTGTAATTTCTCTTTCCAAATGGAATTCCGGCTCTTATGTAAGAATGAGGAAGTAACAACATCCCCTGGAAAGGGCTATCAGACCTCCCTGGCTGGGTTAGGATGTCAATGGGAAGGCGGAAATGAAAATTAAACATCACAGCTGAAGCACAGATGGGAAACTGGATAAGCTGATCACTCTCTATTTTGATTACTACATTTGTGAGGGCTAAATGCCTGATCTGTGTTTGGGAATGACAGTTATCTTTGCTAAGAAGAAAAGAAATGAACGATCCCATCAACATTGTGATGTGGTTGAGATTTATATGCATCAAATCTGACCATGTTTGTAATATGCTGAAAATCTTGATCTGTTTAAAAGTTTCCAATTTAGCAGTTCTTCCTTCCCTGTCAGCACTGAGAAAAGTCTTTGAAATGCATAGGAACTGTACAAATGAAGGCGGGAATACAAATGGAGTGAATAAGGCCCCTAACATTTTGTAAGATACCAAGTATCTCTTCCACAGCCACATTCAACTCCCAGATGACTCTATGCTCAATTAAAGGGAAAGATATTCATGGGCGGCTCAGTTGGTTTAGCGTCGGACTCTTGGTTTTGGCTCAAGTCATGATCTCACGGTTCATGAGTTTGAGACCGCATCAGGCTCTGCGCTGACAGTGCAAAGCCTGCTTGGGATTCTCTCTCTCTCCCCGTCTCTTTCTGCCTCTCCGCTGCTTGTTTTCTCTCTCTCTCTTTCTCTAAAAATAAATAAATAAACTATATTTTTTTAAAAAAAGGGAAACATAGGGGCGCCTGGGTGGCGCAGTTGGTTAAGCGTCCGACTTCAGCCAGGTCACGATCTCGCGGTTCGTGAGTTCGAGCCCCGCGTCAGGCTCTGGGCTGATGGCTCAGAGCCTGGAGCCTGTTTCCAATTCTGTGTGTCCCTCTCTCTCTGCCCCTCCCCCATTCATGCTCTGTCTCTCTCTGTCCCAAAAATAAATACAAAACGTTGAAAAAAAATTTTTTTAAATAAAAAAGGGAAACATATTCAGTGAATCAGAAACTGGAAGTTGGTCTCAAATGGAGCCTACAGCATCTTTGCTATGATGTTAATGATTTACAGAGTCTCTTCTTCAGAGTCCCTTCCTCTCCACCTCCAACTGGTGTGGGCCATTAAATGGATGGAAATACTTAACCATTCTCTCTAGCTTTTCCCCCTCAATGATCAACACGGTGATCAGCAATGGTGTTGCTTACATTATGTTGACTTACTATATCATGTTTTCCTCATTCCTAATCCCCACAATTCATTCACAGTATTTCACCAAATGTACTCATAAAATGGGGTTAATCACACTTATCTATTATAGTGGACTGTTACTGTTTTTGTCCTAATCTTCAGATAAAAGATCTTTGGATCTCCTCTGAGGAATACAACTTTCCTACTCAGTCTGTGGTGTTATGGAGTGCTGGTACCCTCATTTCCATCTCCAAAGAGGGGTACGTTCATCAGGACTGATGTAGCCAAAGTGCAGAGTCCTGCTGGCCCTGGTCTCTGAACCCCTTCTCCTATCTTTCTATGCAGCGATGTCTTTTGCCCCCAGGCCAAGTTGGAAATATCACCTCTGAATAAATTTAGTGTATGTAAGGTATTCATGCAATAGCAACTCAGCATAGGGGTTGAATCACCAGAAGGACCCACTTTTCTTTGGCATTTGGGGAGACCCCCAGCCTGACCACATATCCCCAGCACTCTAAAGTGATTATTCACATTCCTACCTACAAACACAAAACCTGGCTCTAACTCAGAGGCAGGACACAGGAAAACCATCCCAAGCCACCTATATCAATCAAATTGTCCTTGACTCACAAAAAGTAAAAGATCATGGATGGTTGAAAAATTCTGTAGCTCAAGTGAGAACAACCAAAATAAACATCAAAAGGCCTTACCCAGAAATATAGATGATTCATAAGACATAATAAACTACAAGGAATTCTAGTCAGTGTCCCAAAAGGGAAGATATTGTATTCATTCATTCATTCATTTTCACTCAGCTATAATTAATGTATAGTGTTATATTAGTTTCAGGTGTACAATATAGTGATTCAACAATTCTATACATTTCTCAGTGCTCATCACAATAAGTGTACTCTTAGTCACCCATCACCTATTTCACCCATTCTCCCACCCATCTCCCCTTTGACAACCACAAGTTTGTTCTCTGTTGCATTCAAGAGTCTGGTTTTTTTGTTTGTCTCTTTTGTTTCTTTGTTCATTTGTTTTGTTTCTTATATTACACACATGAGTGAAATCATATGATATTTGTCTTTCTCTGACTTATTTCACTTAGCATTATACTCTCATGGATACTGTATCCACTTAAACCAGAAGAGACCTCTATAAAAAAGGAGCAGTTGGAAAACAATGAAGAGTTCATGGAGATTAAAAATACAATCACCAGGGGCACCTAGCTGGCTCAGTCAGTAGAGCATGCGACTGTGGATCTTGGTGTTGTGAGTTCAAGTCCCACATGGGGTATAGAGAGTACTTAAAAAAAAATAAATACAATTAAAAAAAAAAACCAACCACCAAAGTAAAACATAAATCTAAAGAATGCAAGAAAAAGACAAGAAACATATAGCAAAAAGACCAAACAGAGAAAAGACAAGGGAAAAAATTGTCAAGAGAGACAGAGTATCTAAAAGAAACTGTATCTAATAAGAGTTCCAGAAATAGAGAACAGAGGAAAAAAATCATAAAAGTAATAGAAAAATAATAATCCCCTGGAGTTGGTATAAGATGTAAAACTTCAGACTAAAAGGGCTTATTAAGTACACAATAGGGTGAATTTAAAAAAGAAAAAAAGATTCATACTTGGACACATTCTGGAATTTTACAACACCATGGATAAAGAGAACACGCTAAAAGCTTTTGGGACAGGATTGGGAAAACAGTTTATTACAGAAAAATAAAATACAGGGATCCTACTGTCACATAAGATGCAAGAAAGCAATGGGGTAGAGTGGAGCAGTGATGGGAGATGCCTGACGTTCTGGCTGGAGAAGTGGCTAGTGGTGCGATGGAGCAGGCCAGGGACCACTTTCTCCTGCAATGGACTACAGAACCGCACATGCCAGAGGAGAACAGGAAGTAGCATTAAAGACTGCTTTTGTTTTACCATAGTCTTAACCATGTATGAAGACTCACATATTCAGAAGGTGGGAAAAGGTACTTTTCTTTTGCTGTTGAAACTAGGAAACTTGTCTTTGATCAAAGTTATAAATCTCTCTCTCTCTCCCTCCTTTCCTTTTTTTTTAAGTAGGCTTCATTCCCAACACAGGGCTTGAAATCACAACCCTGATTTTAAGACTTGAACTGAGATCAAGAGCCGGATGCTTAACTGACTGAGCTACCCAGGTGCCCCACAAATATCTCTCTTAATGTTTTAAAATGTCTCTGTCCTGAGAAACCAGCTCTTGCTTTACATTTTGTTTATTATTCGTTTCTATTCTTCTCTGTTTTTTTTTTCTCCCTTATTAGTTTTTACTCTCATCTGTATTAGTTCTGCCCATTTTCTTTGGACTTATTTTGTTGTTCTTTTTCTGGCTTCTTGAGTTGAAATCTTGGCCACCTGTTATCAGTCTTTCTTGTGTAATAATTATATAATTATTTCCATGGATTTTCCTCTGAAATTTTATCCTATAGGTTTCTTACATGGCATTCTACTTTTTGTTAATATATAAATTAAAAAACATGGCCACGGAAATAAAAATTCAACCTGCAGATTTAGGGAGTGTACAGTTTGACAAGTATAAGTCTCTCTGCTCTCTTCCTTCCAGCCCATAACCATTAGTTCTGGGCCTGGGAGTTAGTCACTTTGGACCACTTCTGGTTTGGGTCCTTCTCATGGAACTATCTAGGACTCTAACTAATATGCTATGTCTCTATTATTTGGTTTATCAACCATCAGGAGTACTCTTGACTGCCCTCAATGAAAGATACGGAGTGTAGACCATTTAACACTCCTCAGGTTCCCCCACCCTTTCATGCAATTTTGATCATTTTGTAAGTTACTAAAGAACTTACGAAAATATACTTAAAACTTTTTTTTCTTCATCCATAAACTATTTAATAAAACTTGATTCTATATGGGTAAGATGAAGAAATTAGTGCCCCTACTTTAGAGGACTTTAGGCACAAATTCTTTCAAATCTGCAAGGAAATGGAAGGAAAGAAAGGCAACGAAAGAAAGAAAGAAAGAAAGAAAGAAAGAAAGAAAGAAAGAAAGAGGAAGAAAGAAGGAAAGAAGGGAAGGAAGGAAGGAAGGAAGGAAGGAAGGAAGGAAGGAAGGAAATAGAAAGAAAGGAAGGAAGGAATGAAGAAAGGAAGAAAGAAGGGAAGGAAGGAAGGAAATAAGAAAGAAAGAAAGAAAGAAAGAAAGAAAGAAAGAAAGAAAGAAAAAGAAAGGAAGAAAGAAAGAAAGAAAGGAAGAAAGAAGGGAAGGAAGGAAGAAAGAAAGAGAAAGAAAGAAAGAGAAAGGAAGAAAGAAAGAAGAGCTTCCAATTTTAGCTCAATTCTTATACCAGAACCTGGCAAAGGAAAAAGAAAATCAGACCATGGTTCTTAAGCTGGAGTCTCTAGACGCTGGAATATTCCTTTTTTTTTTTTTTTTCAACGTTTATTTATTTTTGGGACAGACAGAGACAGAGCATGAACGGGGGAGGGGCAGAGAGAGAGGGAGACACAGAATCGGAAACAGGCTCCAGGCTCTGAGCCATCAGCCCAGAGCCTGACGCGGGGCTTGAACTCACGGACCGCGAGATCGTGACCTGGCCGAAGTCGGACGCTTAACCGACTGCGCCACCCAGGCGCCCCCATAATAGCTTTTCTAGATTCCCAGTAGTAATCATGTAGAAGATTTTAAAAGTTTTTTTTAATATAGGGGTGCCTGGCTGGCTCAGTCGGTGGAGCATGCAACTCTTCATCTGACAGTTGTGAGTTCAAGCCCCACGTTGGGCATAGAGATTATCTAAATAAAAAACAAATGTTTTTAAATATAAAAAATATAGGGACACCTGGGTGGCTCAGTTGGTTAAGCCTCTGACTCTTTTTTTTTCTTAATGTTTATTTATTTTTGAGAGAGAGAGAGTGCAAGTGGGGTAGCGGCAGAGAGAGAGAGAGAGAGAGAGAGCAAGCGAGAGTGTGGGAGACAGAATCCAAAGCAGACTTCCAAGCTCTGAGCTGTCAGCAAAGAGCCCGATGCAGGGCTCAAACTCATGAACCTTGAGATCATGACCTGAGCCAAAGTCAGGTGCTTAACCGACTGAGCCATCCAGGTGCCCCAAGCCTCTGACTCTTGATTTCAGCTCAGGTCATGATCTCACAGTTCATGGGATTGAGCCCTGAGTCGGGCTCTGTGCTAACAGCAAGAAGCTTATTGGAATATTCTTTCTTTCTTTCTTTCTTTCTTTCTTTCTTTTCTTTCTTCTTTCTTTCTTTCTTTCTTTCTCTCTCTCTCTCTCTCTCTCTCTCTCTCTCTCTCTCTCTCTCTCTCTCTCTCCCCCTCCCCTGTTCACACTCTGTCTCTTTCAAAAATAAACACTAAAAAAAAAATCTTTAAAACATAAAAGTAAAAGATGTTATAAATAATATATAAAATAAATGTTTAATATAAATATGTATAGAATCTAATAGCCTAGGAATAGATTTAAGAATTTTGCTATATTTATGTTAATTAACTCTAAAACTTTTTTTTAATTTTTAAAAAATGTTTATTTATTTTTGAGAGACAAAGCACAATCAGGGAAGGGGCAGAGAGAGAGGGAGACAAAGAATCTAAAGCAGGCTCCAGGCTCTGAACTGTCAGCACAGAGCCTGACGCAGGGCTCACACTTAGGAGCTGTGAGATCATTACTGAGCCGAAGTCGGACACTTAACTGACTGAGCCGCCTGGGTAGTCCCAAGGACTTAATATTTTAAACTTACCATTTGGTAAAACATTAAGAAAAAAAAATGAAAAAATATATACCATTTGGTAATTTCTTTAAAAAGATACTAAATAACAAAAATTAAATGGAGACAAAATAAAATAGAGACTTAATTACTATAAAAGAAAACAGGAAGGAAGAGTAAAGATAATGAAATCAATAAAACAAATAGAAGATGGTAGACTTAAACCCAATTATGTCAATAAGCTCGTTATAAGTAAGTGGATGTCAGTTTTTCAGAAAAGACTATGTTGTTCATTAGAAATACACTTAAACATAAAGACACAGATAACTTGAAAGTATAAGGGTGAAAAAAAGACAGCATGAAAACATTAATCAAAAGAAAGCTGGCATGACATATTTATAAGACAAAATGTACTTTCAGGCAAGAAGTGTTGCTAGAAATAAGAAAGAACATTTCATAATAATCAAAGCACTGGTTCAATAGGAAAACCTAACAATCTTAAGTCTGTATGGACATAATAACATAGCTTTAGCATATATGAACCAAAAATTAGGGCTCCTGGCTGGCTCAGTCAGTGGAGCATGTGACTCTTGATCTCAGGGTTATAGGTACGAGCCCCACATTGGGCATAGATATTCCTTACATATAAAATATTTAAAAATATACATGAGAAGCACCTGAGTGGCTCAGTCGGCTGAGCATCTGACTCTTGATTTTAGCTCAGGTTATGATCTCATGGCTTATGAGATGGAGCATCGTGTTTGTGCTGACAGCCTGCTTGGGATTCTCTATCTCCTCTCTGTCTGCCCCAACCCCCCACTCACACCCACCCTCTCTCTTTCTCTTTTAAAATAAATATTTAAAAATATGTATATATGAAACAAAAATTAAGTAAACTAAAAAGAGAAATAGATGAAATCACAATCATAATTTTTTTTCAATGTTCATTTTTGAGAGAGTGTGTGTGCACACACGTGCTAGTGTGGGAGGGGCACAGACACAGGGAGACAGAGGATCTAAAGCAGGCTCTGTGCTGATAGCAGAGAATCCCATGTTCAAGCCCCAGGGGCTCGAACTCATGAACCATGAGATCTTGACCTGAGATCTTGACCTGAGGTGAACTTGGGACACTCAATCAACTAAGCCACCCAGGTGTCCCCATAATTAGGGATTTTAACACACATTTCCTAGTAACCAAAATCAAAAAGACCAAATTGTCAATGAAAATATATGTAAACAACACTGTTAAGTAACTTGACCTAATTGAAACTCAGAGAACACTGTGCCGGATAATTGCAGAATACACATTCTTTTCAAGAGCACACCAAGATAGACCATATGCTGGGTTATAAAGCAAAACTCAACAAATTTCATAGGACTGAAATTATACAGAGTGTATTTTCCAACTATTAGAAATCGATACAGAAATATAAGGAGAAAATCCCAAAATGTGTTAAAATTAAGGAACATACTTCTAAATGACCTGTGGCCAAAGAAGAAATCACAAAGGAAATTAGAGAATATTTTGAACTGGGGTGCCTGGGTGGTTCATTCAGTTAAGCATCTCTCTTTTTTTTAATGCTTACTTATTTTTGAGAAAGACACACACACACACACACACACACAGAGTGCAAGCAGGGGAGGAGCAGAGAGAGAGACACACACAGAATCAGAAGCAGGCTGCAGGCTCTGAGCTGTCAGCACAGAGCCTGACAAAGGGCTTAAACTCACAAACCATGAGATCATCACCTAAGCCAAAGTCAGGACGTTTAACCGACTGAGCCACCCAGGAGCCCCAAGCTTCGGACTCTTGATCTCAGCTCAGGTCTTGATCTCAGGATTGTGAGTTCAAACTTTGCACTGGGCTCGATGCTAGGTTTGGAGCCTACTTAAATAAAAAAAAATTTTTTTTGAACTGAAGAATAATGCAAATAAAACACACCAAAAGCTATGGGATGTAGCTAAAGCAGTGCTTAGAAGGAAATTTATGGCCTCTAATGAATACGTTTAAAAAAAAAGAGGAATGGCTGAAAATCAGTACTCTCGGGGCACCTGGCTGGCTCAGTCCAAAGAGCATGTGACTCTTGATCTCAGGGTAGTGAGTTCAAGCCCCACATTGGGTGTAGAGCTTACTTGAAGAAAAATAAAAATAAATTAAAATCAATAAGCTTTCATTTTATAAAACTTGAAAAAGCACAAATTAAACTTAAAGTAGAAGGAAAGGAAACAGTAAAGAGAGCACAGTAATCAATGAAATAGAAAGTATACATACTATAGAGAAATTATCATAGCTAAAAATTCATTTTTTAATGGAATAATAAGATCTATAATATCCTAGCAAACATAAGCAATAAAAGAGGGGCGCCTGGCTGGCTCAGTTAGTGGAGTATGCAACCCTTGATCCCACGGTTGTGAGTTTGAACCCACATTGGGTGTATAAATTATTTTAAAATAAAATCTTTTTAAAAAGTCAATAGAAGAGAGAGAAAACACAAAAAATCAGTATTAGGAGTTTCAAAATGTCATGTTACTACACATTTTACAGATACTAAGAGAACACAGTGAACTTTATGGCAATAAATTTGACAATGTACACAAATTCTTCAAAAAATACAATTTACCGAAACTGATACAAAAAGAAATAAAATGCTAATACTTTCATATATACTAAAGAAATGGAATTTATAGTTAAAATTCCATAAAAAATAAACCAGGCCCAGGTGACTTTCAAGATAAATTGTACCACATATTTAAGAAGAAATAATGATAATTTCTCTCAAACCCTTTCAGAGATTAGACAAACGGTAACACCAGCTTACTTGTCTTATGAAGCTAACATAAATCTGATGCCAAAACCAAAATCTTTCCTGCATATAAATGCAAAAATTCTAAATAAAACACTAGCAAACTGAATACAGAGATTGTTTAAAAATGCAATAACCAAGTATGTTCATCCCAGGGGAGCAAGGTTGATTTAACATTCTAAAATAATTAATATAATTCACCACATTAACAGACAAAGAGAAAAACCATATAATTATCTCATTAGATACAGAAAATTCATTGATAAAATAAACATGCACTCAGGAAAAACTTCTCAGCAAATTGAGAATATATGTGAAATTTATTAATCTGACAAAAGCTATCTACAAAAATACCAAAAAACTACATCTAACATATTTATGGTAAAATATTGAATATTTTCTCTCTGAGGTGCCAATGCAATTCTGCACAAGAAAATACGTTTGTTTGGATTTTTTTAACATGTGAGGCCAGAACTAAGAGGATTAAAAAAAAACTCACAAAGTTAACGCTTTCCTTAGACCATATACAAAAATTAAAGATGGCTCATAAGTATAAATGTGTCAAAATTAAATATGCCAGCGGCACCTAGGTGGCTCCCTTGGTTAAGCATCTAACTCTTGATTTCAGCAGGGGTCATGATCTCACAGGTTCATGAGTTTGAGCCCCACATCGGCCCCACGCTGAGAGTGTGAAGCATGCTTGGGGTTCTCTCTCCCTCTCTCTCTCTCTCTGCTCCTCCTCCTCCCCTCTTTCAAAACAAATAAATTTTAAAAAATTTTAATTAGAAATGCCAAACTGTCAAATTACAATATTCAAACTTTTAGAAGAAAACATAGGAGAGTGTGCCCGCCGTCCTGCGCATCTGTCTCTTGTTTCAACAGTGTTTGGACTGAACAGACCCAGACACGCCCCTTCTACCGGCCTCCGACCACCTTCCAACCTTTGTTTCCATTTGCAACCTTCGGGGCCATCTTTTTGCCCACCCTCTGCCTCCAGAACCAGCCAACACCCGATTTTGAACTTAGCTCCTCGTTACCGATCAACCCAGTTCCCAGATTCGTCAGAATTATTCCACCGAGGTGGAGGCAGCCGTCAACCTCCGGGTCGACATGTATCTGCAGGCCTCCTACACCTACCTCTCCCTGGCCTTCTAGTTCGACCGTGACCACGTGGTCTGGAAGGCCTGGACCACTTCTCCAGCGAGGCATCTGAGGAGAAGCGGGAGGGCCCTGAGCGTCTCTTGAAGACTCAAAACCAGCTCGGCGGCCGCGCCCTCTTCCGGGAAGTGCAGACACTGTCCCAAGATGAGTGGAGTAAAACCCTGGACGCCATGGAAGCCGCCCTGCTTCTGGAGAAGAAGCTGAAGCAGGCCCTTTTGGATCTGCATGCCCTGGGTTCTGCCCGCGCAGACCCCCATCTCTGTGACTTCCTGGAGAATCACTTTCCAGATGAGGAAGCGAAACTCATCAAGAAGATGGGCGACCACCTGACTAATCTCCGCAGGCTGTCCGGACCCCACGCTGGGCTGGGCGAGTATCTCTTCGAAAGGCTCACCCTCAAGCACGACTAGAAGCCTTTGGAGCCCAGCAGCTTTTGAGAGGGTCCTTCTGGCATCCCCCAGGTGCCAGGGCTTGTGCCTGAGTCTCTCCTTGCAGCCACTAGGCTGCTTTTTAACCACCTGAAGCCCTCGCCCAAGCTGTGGACCAAATGAAAACAATAAAGCTTTTTAGCAGCAAAAAAAAAAAAAAAAAAAAAAAAAAAAAAAAAGGGGTGTGGGAGAAAACGTAGAACTTCTGACCTTGGGGTAGACAAAGTTTTTTTTGTTTTTTGTTGTTGTTTTTAAGTAAATTCTACCCTCCATGTGGGGCTCAAACTCATAACCCTGAGATCAAAAATCATAGACTCTACCAAATGAACCAGCCAGGCACCCCAAAGATTTCCTATATAAGATACAAAAGACAATAACCATAAAGAATAAAAACATAATTGGACTTAATTGAAATTAAGAACTTTTGTTTATTAGAAATATCAGTGAGTAAAGAGGCAAGTTACAAACTACAATAATTATCTATATCTATTCATCCATCTGACAAAGGGGTTATAATCAGAACATATAAAGAGCTCAAATTAAAAAAAAAAAAAGATCAAAAAACCCCACAACAGTTTATAGAATGGGCAAAGATTTGAACAAGTACCACACAAAAGAGAATATCTAAGTAGCTAATAAGCATATGAAAATATGGTCAGCATCATTATTCATCAGAAGAATGTACATTAGGGGTGCCTGGGTGGCTCGGTTTGTTGAGCTAGTAACTTGGTTTAGGCTCAGGTCATAATCTCAGTGTCATCAGATCAAGCCCCATGGTGGGCTTGGAACTGGGCATGGAACCTGCTTGAGATTCTCTCTCTCCTCTCCCTCTGCCTCTCTCTCCCACTTGCACCCTCGCACTCTCTCTCTCTAAAATATAAATAAATAAATAAATAAATAAATAAATAAATAAATAAATAAATGCAAATTAAAAACACAAGATACTATTATATATTCATAGGGAAATCTAAGATGTAAAAGCATAAAAACACTGAATATCGGGAAGGAAGGGGAGAAGGTGGAACTCTCATACAACTGCTGGTGGGAGTGTAACTTTAGAAAACTATTAAGCAGTATCTATTAAAGCTACTCTATGACTCAGCAATTCTTTAGGTTTACGACCAAGAGAAATGAGTATATATACTCAATGAAGGGCATGTTCAAGAAAGTTCATAGCAGCTTTATTTATTACAGTAAAAAACTAGAACAATTCAAATGTCCATCAGCAGGAGAATGGATTACTAATGCATAGTGTATTCATGTAGTGGAATATAAAACAATAACAAAAAAGAATGAACTACCGATACATACAACAAGGATGAATCCCACAGATATGTTGAGTGAAGGAAGACATCATAAAACTGATTTCATTTATATTCAATTCAAGAACAGGCAGGGGAAATGAATTAGTGTTGATAGAAGTCAGAAGAAGTATTATTCCTGGGGTGAGTGGGTGAAGTGGCAAGACAGAGTTTTCTGAGGTGATGGAAATGTTTCATTGTATTGTATTGTATTGTATTGTATTGTATTGTATTGTATTTTTGACGGAAATGTTTTATATCTTGATCTGGATGGTGGTTACTCAGCTGTATACCTATGTAAGAAGTTATTGAGCTGTGCACTTCAGATTTTTACACTATGCTATCTAATTATATATATATGTATATATATGACATAATTTAAAATATACCAGTATACCATACTTTAATAACAGTAAGATGAAAATTTTAAAGTTAGTCACATTTTCCCAATCAGATGGGCAAAGATCAAACAAAACAGATGGACATTTGAGGAAAACTAGTCTATTGTATACGGTCAAGGGGAATGCAAAAAGATATAGATTTTGAAGGACAATTTAGTAATATACATCTAAAAGTTAAAAAAATTTTTTTTAATATTTATTTTTAAGAGGGAGAGACAAAGCACTAGCAGGGGAGGAGCAGAGAGAGAAGGAGACAGAGAATCTGAAGCAGGCTCCGGGTTCTAAGCTGTCAGCACAGAGCGGGACTCCGGCGGGAGGGGGGGCTCGATCTCACAAACAGCGAGATCATGACCTGAGCTGAAGTTGCATGTTCAACTGACTGAGCCATCCAGGCACCCCTATACATCTAAAATTTAAAATGCATACCCTCTGGAGCACCTGGGTGGTTCAATCCATTAAGCGTCCAACTCGATTTCGGCTCTGGTCATGATCTCATGGTTCATGTGCTGACAGTGTGGGATTCTCTCTCCTTCTATTTCTGCCCCTCCCCCACTTGCTCTCTGTATCATTCTCAAAATAAATAAAAATAAACTTAAAAAAATAAAATACATACCCTTTAACTCAGCAATTTCACTTTTAGCCATTTGCCGTAAAGACATATTCACACAAGTACTCAAAGATAAAGGTGTGAAGATAGTCACAGTCATTATTTATAAAAGAAAAAGATTGGAGGAAAACAAAAGACATGTCCATTCATAAGAGTTAGATAAGTTTTTTAAATTCATGAAATGTCTTATACCCATCAAAAAGTTTGAGGAATATCTACATATCTTGACCTACTAGAAAGGAGACTACCAAGTGGGTAAACAAAACAGGAAAACTCAGGCTTCTAGTCTCCATTCTACCACATATCCAGTCACTACTACACTGATTATCTTAGTTTCTTTATTTGTAGAATGGAGTTAATAATAGTGTTCTTCCTTGTCCATCTCACAAGTGAGGATCAGATGTAAGAAGCCCTTTGAAAACAGAAAGCATTATAACTGTTTGAAGTGTTTTTCCTGAAAAACACTCTTTTATTAACCCAAACTTTGTGTTTATCTTAATTCACCACCAGTCTAGATTTCTTTTCCCTATCATGCACCAAAACCAGTGTTTCTCAAAATGTGGGCAGCAGACAAATCTCCATCAAAATGGATGTGGAGGAGTTACCAAGAAAACTGAGCCCAGTCCCAAATCTACCAAAATTTTGGAACTACTGAGTTAGGTAGAAGTAAGCATTAAGTAAACCTTTCCCTGTTCATTGAGAAGAGTCTGGGCTAAATCCCATTAATGGTGGCAGGACATCAGGCTTAGCTTAGATCTGTCTTGGCTTCTGGTTGGCTCTCACTGCAGAAATCAAATGGACTGGGTGGGAACGTAGTACAAATGGTGCCCCCGTTTACTCAGTCCCAACAGGAGCCAAAGAACATTCAATGACAAGAACAATGTGACTGCCACTTTGTGGACAAACATGAACCCAGTTTAGCTTGAAGGACGGTAGCTGTTGGAAAACACCATCTCCTGGGCAACTGCTTTGGTTACTGTCCCCAATTAACTTAGCAGAGTCTCAAAAATAGAAGGCAGCTTCTGTTCTGTTATATAATAAACAGTTCTTTATTTGAAATGACAATATTTACTTTTCCTATAGTGAACTCCAGCAGCCTACTAGGCAGTGGGCAAACAGCAGAAATGCCTCAAATGGAAACTGGAGAAAGCAGTTTAACTAGCACAGTTTGCTCTAACTTTCCACTTGGCCAACAAGTAATTAGAAGATCCCCTCCATGTTTCTCTGGCATTTTATCTCCTTTGTACAGAACCATGGATTCCATGTGACTTTGTTAACACCATTCATATTTTTCTTGTTTTGGCAAGTAGTGAAACACACAAAGCAGATGTTCTCTGACACTCAAGTGTGTAAGCACAGCTGGGGTTGTCCCATCAAAAACATTTTTTTGAGGGATTCTACTTAGAGTGTCAGACCTCTTGGTCTCTTCAATGGCAAAGAGCCTGGAGTCTATGTTTCCATGGTCTCATTTTCAAATGATGTTTAAAGGAGGAAAAATAATTAATTATGATGGTTAACCTTTCCCAATATTTAATCTCCCTCTTATACGCAAGACACTGTGATTTATGTGGTTGTGCTACTTATTTACTTATTTAGATTTTTTTTAATGTTTATTTCTTTATTTTTGAGAGAGAGAGGACGAGTGGGGGGTGGGGCAGAGAAAGAGAGGGAGAGAGAGACTCCCAAGCAGACTCTGTGCTGTCAGCACAGAGCCAGACATGGGGCTCCATCTTACAAACTGTGAGATTAGACCTGATCTGAAATCAAGAGTCAGATGCTTAACTGACTGAGCCACACAGGCACCCCAAGATATTTTTTTAAGTAATCTTTACACCCACCGTGGGACTCAAACCTACAACCCCAAGATCAAGAGTCACATGCTCTACCGACTGAGATAGCCAGGAGCCCCTGTGGTTGTGTTATTTACTATAAAAACCCTTCTATACTTTTTAAATTTATTTTAAATGTTTATTTATTTTTGAGAGACACAGAGACACAGCTAGAGCAGGGAAGGGGCCGAGAGAGACAGAGATACAGAATCCAAAGCAGGCTCCAGGCTTTGAGCTCTCAGCATAGAGCCCAATGTGGTGCTCCAACTCCCAAACCATGAGATCGTTACTTCATCTGAAGTTGGACGTTTAACCTACTGAGCCACCCAGGTGCTCCAAGAATTCCAAGCAGTCTCCAAACTGTCAGCACGGAGCCCAATGCTGGGCTCAAACTCATGGACTCCAAGAGTCTGACGCTTAACCGACTGAGCCACCCAGGCTCCCTCATACCAATTTTAAAAAATGTTCATTTATTTTTGAGAGAGAGAGAGAGAGAGGCAGAGACAGTGGGGGGGGGGGGACAGAGAGAGTCAGGGGGACAGAGGATCTGAAGCCGGCTCTGTGCTGACAGCAGCAAGCCTGATGCAGGGCTAAAACTCATGAACCCGGATATCATGACTTAAGCCACAGGTCATGACTGATCTACCCAGGCACCGCCCCCCTCTATACCTTTCTAACTAACAAATGACCACTATTTGCAGTGTCAACAGCCACTTTTAATTTCCTCCTAAATTTTATTTTCCATTCCTTTCATCATATTGTGGCAACTCTCCAGAGTGTCTTCATTTCTTGAAGATCTTAAGGGATTGGGACCCAGTTGGGTTACACTATTCTAAAGGGGCCAGACACACTGAGAAATGTTTTAAAAACCTTTTGGTATTCCAGGTGGCATTCAAGAGGCAATAGTGGCCCCTTGTTTTCTGCCACAGTCCTATTCACTGTTCTTTGGCCAATGAGATTTGCTTTATTTTTATGACTGGTGCTTAGAGTTCCTTCAAAGATTTTTCCCTCCTGTCTCATTCTCCTGGGCTGGGTGTCTTTTGCCTGCTAACACATTCAGCAGAAGCATCTCTTAAAGAGGACAATTTCTATCTAATTACTAGCTGGAAACATTTTAATTCCTGCAAAATTCTTCAGAAACCCAAAGATCCTCCCCACCAGTAAAACCTAATCTAAGAGTCCTCTTTTGAAATTATACAGAGAAGAGTAAATTCTACTTAGGTCTGAATTTGGAGTTTAAACTTTATTCCTGCTGATAGAACCTTCCTTTTTTAATGATCCTACCTCAGGCATAGACAATGTTTATCCTCAAAGAATAGTCCATTAATTAGTTGCATTAAAATAACCCAAGGTGCTTATTAAAATGTAGATTCCAGGGTCCCGCTTTAAAGCTAAAGAATCAGGGGTACTCAGGTGGCTCAGTTGGTTAAGTGTCAACTCTTGATTTTTAGCTCAGGGTATGATGTCACGAACAATGGAGCCCCTGCATTGCCCTCCCCTCTCCCCTTTCAAAATAAAGAAATACACTTAAAAAATTTTTAAATAAAAAAAAAAACCCTAAAGAATCAGAAACTCTAGGGGTAGGACCTAGTAAGCTGAATGTTTACAAGTGCCTCAGGTCATTTGCTTGCCCACTAAATTTGTGAAGCACTGGCCTTAAAATTAACTAAATCCTTAATTTTCTGGAATTTCTAATATTCTCCTAAATAAGTCAAAGAAAGAACTGTAAGCATTGAAAGCACAGGCCAGTCTTGGCATCGAATACATACTCCATTGTAACCCTGTTTATGAACACTTAATAGTTTCTCTGTGGGACAGTTAAGCTGTAGTAATTAGCTCATGGTTCTATAATCTGTATGTCTCCTCCCACATGACATTTGTACCAACTAGAACTATTGCTTACTTCTAGACAGGATGGTAGAACTACCAGACCCACGTGGACTGATGCCACTTCATGTTTCATTGTCTTTTTTCATGATAGTTTAAAGATATTTATTAAATTTCTCACAAATCTTGAACCTGAATTTTAGAGTCTAACTTAAGGAGAATAATATTTTACAAGGACTCGCTAAATCCTAATCACTCGAATCATTGATCTCTTTATGGAATATTGCTTTTTAAAACGAAATTGGCAAGGAACTGAGGTTCATCGCTCTTATCTTCACCCTGTCTCTGAATTATAATTCATGGACAAATTATACAATCTCTCTGTCATATTTTTTTAGTAGGGATAATTACCCTTTGCAATAAGAATAATATCTCCCAAAGTTCTGTGAACATGAATGAGATCAGGCTTGTAAAATGTTAAAGTTTCTTGAGTGAGGGATCCTATAAAAAGTGGAAATTATTAGTATTCCTTTTATGGGCCTTGAATGAATTATCGACCTGTCAGTGATGAACCTGCCTCTTGAAATATTTCACTTCTTGTTTTTCAAGCTTACTGGGTGACACAGTCAGCTCTTAAATTTTCCTGGAGTATTTTTAGAAGTTTTAAAATTCAGTGGGAAAAAAAAAAAAGGAAAGAAAGATCCAAACAAACAGAAAAAACAGTACCTCCCTCCTAAAGACACATGCATTCCCTAAGACTATAGTGTTTTCATCTTCGTCTTGACTTTTTATTGACTCAATTGATTGAACTTAATAAACCATTTGGGCCATCAAAGCCTCAAGTGCTTTGGGTTAGCTGAAGTATCACAAAGTCCACTAGCTTAGTAGCAGTAAACCCTAATGTATGAAAGTGATCAGAAATAGATTATTTACTTGATGTCATTCTTGGTTGTGAAGTCATTCTATTCATCTATACTTTCAGTTGCTAGTTTGCAGATTGCTATTTTACATTTTCGCTTCTCCAAAATTAAGGATTTTTGAGAACCTAACTAGAAACAAAACTAAACTAACATCTATCTGCATATCACAATCATTAAATTCTTTATTAATGAGGAAACCTTATTTGGCTCAAGGGGATGTTTGTAGATTGTTCCAATGTTTTTCAATTGCAGAACGGGAGAAGAAATTTCTAAAAATCAAGTCTACTGTTTGAAACAATCATCATACATAGTTGTCTTCCATTTTAAAGTTTATTTTATAAGGATGAGGGGTGCCTGGCTGGCTCATTCGGTTACAGTACACGACCCTTGATCTCGGGGATCCTAAGTTCAAGCCCCACCTTGGGTGTAGAGTTAACTTTAAAAAAAAGTTTAGGGGCACCTGAGTGGCTTAGTCAGTTGAGGGTTTGACTTCAGCTAGGGTCTTGATCTCAAGGTTCCTGAGTCTGAGCCCTGCATCAGGTTCTTTGCAGTCAGGGTGGAGCCTGCTTCAGATCCTCTGTCTCCCTCTCTCTCTTCCACTCCCCACTCACACTCTGTCTCTCTCAAAAATAAATAAACATATTTTTTAAAGTTTATTTTGGGGCGCCTTGGTGGCTCAGTCAGTTAAGTGTGGGACTCTTGATTTCGGCTCAGGTCATGATCTCACGGTTGGTGAGATTGAGCCCTGCAATGGGCTCCTTGCTGATAGCCCGGAGCCTGCATCGGGATTCTCTCTCTTCCTCTTTCTGCCCTTCCCCTGCTCTCTCTCTCACGCATGCGCGAGCTTTCAAAAATAAATAAACATATTTTAAAAGTTTATTTCATAAGGAGAAAATACATACGTTTTATGTAAAGGAAGAAAAAAAATGGAAAAAACAACCAAAATCTGGAATATGTGATAAACAGATTAAATACATTGACAGATATAAAGACAAGTAAGTGAGGAATGCATTTAATGGTGTGGTGAAGCAGCTCCTCTTGGATAGAAAGTCCATATGGAGAAAAAGTTTCAGGAACTGAGTCACTCTTGAGAAGGTCCTTGCAGAGTTACATGAAAGAAAAATATTCGTATCTACCTTGACAGTGGCACAAAGAGATCTGGGTTGAGTTCAGTGGCTTGGGCTTGGTTGACTTCACTTCTTGAACAAATTTGAGGATTAAACATTCACAAATGTTCCTAATATTTTCTGAATGAGGAAGTAAGATATTAGCACTTTTTTCCCCAGTGCTGTATGTACCATTATAGCATCTGTCAGTCAGACTCGCTTTAAGCCTTACAGAAGAATCAATACATTCTGATTTGAGAGTTTTCCCCCACATGGTAAAAATAAAATGTGAGATTTCAGTAACTGGCATGAAAAATTTTAGTAGTACCCAGGAAGTTTTCAGAAACCAGAGCTTTTACATAATATGGAAGTTTTAATGTTTTGAAGGTTCAGTAAATTATGTAGTATACAAGAGTGAAGTCTAAATTACCCACTCAGAAGAGTAACCCTATAGCTCACATGTCTGGATCCATATATGCAGATGGACAGATACACTTCATTTCTCCTGGGAAGTTGAGTTCTAAAAGCTATCACTCAGAACAGACGGCTTTATGATTGCATAAAAAGAAAAGGGAAGATGACAGAGTTGCTATAAAAATGAAAGGCCTTTTGGAGTATTAACAGCTGAAAACATTATGACTTAAATGAAGATGTGAAACAAAAATCAGCTCAAAACTACAAATTAAAAAAAAAAAACTTGTGCAGAAGGTTTGAAGCATATGGACACCCACCCAGTTTGTGAGGAGGGCAATGGGAGCCCCAGACTTTAGCTTATTAAAGATGACCTTTCCCCTCTCTAAAATTTCAAAGCTGACGTTTCAAGTGCAGAGCAGACTGTGTGCCATATGTAACATGACCTCAGCTCCACTCTGCCCGAGCACTGATGCCATCACTAATGAGAGGTGAAAGGTCCTTTTCTTGCAGCTTTTTCAGAAACCCACCAACTCCTGCCTGTGAAGTATGACTCCTCCCTCTCCCTCACCATCCCCTTGATTTCAAGAGAACTGCATTTAATACACAGTCGCAAAAACACTTTTATTACCGGTCGATTTGCTTATAGCCACAGCCAAATGGCAGGATGTACAATCATATGCAGAAGAAAATATTTATTTTGACTCAGAAGGCAAAGGGATTAAGAGAACATTGTATTAACCTTGCCTTTCATCTATGTTTTAAAGGGAAATTCTCCAGAGGCATCTATTGAAGTTCTATTTTTTTTTTATAAAGACTATCAAAGACTTTTAGGAAACCAGGTGTGTGTTTATCTGAGGGGAGGAGAGAAAGGGAAGAAACTATATTAAAGGAAAAGGCAGCTTCACAAAGCTGCTTCAGAGACTGCAGAGATGTTATGTGCAGAAATCTGTTACAGACATTCCTAACAGCCAGCTCCTCCCCCCGCCCCCTTTTCTTCTGCTGCTTGGAAACAATATAGCTTTTTTCCAAGCAGGTTGTTATCATATTCATGGCATGGTCAATTTCCGTTTGCCAAGAAAATATTTAAGCTGATCAAAGAAATTAGAAAATCGGATGAATAGAAACAGACGCTCCCACAAGAGAAGCGTTTCTCAATGTGAAGAGGCAGGCGGATTGCAGCCCACCCAGTTACTCCTAGGAAATTGCTCTGTTGTCGAAGACGGAACTACAGGGCCACCTAAATTCTGCTGGAAGGGCTATGGAATGGAAGAGTCGCTACTCCCCAAGAGATTCACATGGCGGCTGGAGCTTGAGACTCTCTGGTGGCAGACGTGTAAGGAGACGTTCATTTCTGGTTATCTATGTAAAAACCAGGAGGGCCTTTTTACATCTGGTAATACAGAGAGACCTTTCGAGACAGAAGATGAGGCAGTTTGGGATCCTTTTGGTTTGCTTTGCCTAGTTTATTATGAGCACGGAAAGACAAGAACACATTGGCCTTTGTAGATGACAGAGTATGTACTTTTGGAATGGAGGGATGGCAGTTTCTCCCGAATTAACAGAAATCCAGTTTTTAGATTTGTGGGTTTGGGTGGGGAATGGTTGATAGCAATTGTCTTCCGGACCCTCCGGTCTCTGAGCGTGTGTGCCCCGTCTAGTTAGAGACAGTAAAATAAGAGTTTCTTCTCTTCGTTGTTCCTGGTCAAGGCGCGGCCAAACCGCGTGAGACCACTTGCTACGGCGGCGCGTTGCAATGAAGATTGGTGGGTTTTCCGGTTTCCTTCCATGGAACTCACGAAACCGAAAAAGCCAGCCCCGCTCGGTGAAAGGGGGTCCGGATTCGCTCCCCTCCCTGCTCGCGCCGGGGAAACTGGGGGCACTTCGATCGTCATTGAAGCGCGACCTACCCTACCCAACATCTCCCGTTTTCCGAGGAAGGATGGCGCTGAAGGAAGGCAACTGTGGGAAAAGCTAAAAGAACCCAAGAAGGCTCCCTTTCCTGCGTGTCCCGCTGGGGGCTACTAGGCGTTGGCAAGGCCACGGCAGGCCAGGCGGTTCCCGGGTGGTGGGCCGAGAATATGCGCTCTGCCACCCTAACCCCTCCCCGCCGCGCGCCCCTCGCTCCGGCGACTCAGCCGGGCAGGTTTTCTTTTCTTTTTTTGTTTCGGTTCCTGCCTGCCAGCCCGGTGATCCTTTGCCAGGAAGACAGCGCCCTCTCTCTCCTGCAGCCGCGCCCGCCGCCGGCCTGCACCCCATCCCTGCTCCGCTGACCTTCCCGCGCTTGCTTCTTGCCCCTGCGCTCCTCAGTCCTGTCCCCTCCTACTTCACGCCCCTACGCCTCTCGGTCCCAACAATCGCCGCGGGGAACAACCCAAGACAGCCGCGGGATCCGAGGCCTGCTCACGTCCGGGCCTGGGGGTGGCCCGGCGGGAACACGCGACCTCTGGCTGCAGGACTGGGCGGAGCTGTCCCTGGCGTAGACGCAGCGCCCGAGTGTTCCCGCGTGGCCTCCGGGAGGGGTTCTTGGCGCGGGCGGCTGGACGCCAGGGAGGCCTGGCTCCCCAGGCTAGGCATTGCCTGCCAGCGGGCGGGGCTGCGAGCTCTCCTCCGCGCCCGCGCGCGGCGACTTGGAAGCGCGCGCACCTGGCAGAGTCGCTTAGCCCGGACCCCAAGACGGGCCCGCCAAAGGTGGACGTGGCCCTGCAAGCTGGGTGATGGGAGGTTGGCAAGTGAACTTGGGTAGAGGCAAGGAAAGCTCTTACAGCCTTGTTCCAGGCCCTAAACGCATCCCTCGCGGTCTGCGGGCTGCCTGGAAGCCTCGCCCTGCGGGGTTGCTGAAGGGCTACAGCCCGGATGTTGGAAAAATTGTGGCAGAATTCAGGTCTAGGCGGGTGGGCGAGACGCGCAGAGGGGCATGGGTGAGTGGGCACCTTCTCAGCACACTCCACCCAGTATTTCTTTCTGCACAGCTCAGGGCACTAGTGCTTCAGACAAACGCCGCGCGGCCCATTCCGAAGCAGAGGCAGTCAAGCTTCTGTCCGTAAAAGTCCGGATCCTTTAGAACCCAAACAATGTATTCGTGTTGGAATGCAAAAACATTTCCTATTGCATGGATTTGCACCGACCGGTACAGGCCTGAAGTACTTTCACCGCCCCCACCCCTCCTCCAAACTCTTCTTGCGCCCGGGAGAGACAGGCGTAGTTGGTCTCTTGCTGACCCGGCTCCAGAGCGCAAGCAGCTCCCAGAAATGCACTAATTGAGTCACAAACCACCGGCCGCCCCTAACAAAGCGATCCATCTCGGCAGCTCAGCGCCCAATTTGTCCACAGCACTTTCTTCCGCAATTCAGAAGCATTATCTTGTTTTTAGAAGTATCGCGGCAGAAACGTGGCAATTATCCTGGGCTCGGGTTACGGCTAAATGGCTTTAGGCTGAGAAATGGAAGAATACAAATGCCGCGAACGTGCTGATCTCCCAGCTGCGGGGCCTGGACCAGGGTTGGGGAAGCGAGCGAGCTATCGAAAGGGGAGAAGGAGGTTCCCCACTCTCGGTTGTCTCTCCCAATGGCACCAGCCAGAACGAAGTATTGGACCTTTGTCTCTAGAGGTTAAAGGTTGTGAGCGATGAACCTTCCTGGCAGGATTGGCCTCAGCTTTGGATCAGGAACGGGTTGAGAGTTTCAGGCACTACTGGAGTGAGGAAGGAAATAGACGTCGAGGGTCAGCGAGAAAGATGGGGAAGACTCCTGTTCTTAGGGATAAGTACACTAAAATTGGGGGGGGGAGGGGAATTGTACTGGGAGAAAATAACCAGCAGGAAGGGGAGTTGGCTCTGAAGAATGGGGAGAGGCGTTCACTTCTGAGCGTGGGTCAGGCCTGGTCTGGGAGCCAGGCAGGCACTGCATTTTGGGAACCCTCGAGAACTGTAGAGGCCCAGAGACCATGAAGCATCTCCGCACGAGGAAAAAGAAAAAAGAAAGCGTTTTAAGAATCTTCCTCTTTGCCCGCGAGGGTGAGTTTGGACCTGGAAAATGGGGAGAAAAGAAAAAAGGGAGTAGCAAAAGGCGTTCCGGTGAGGGCACCCGTTGCGCAGACGCCTTGCTCACCCCAGAGGCTCAGCCCACAGTGGTAGCCACGCTGTGCGCGTGTCTCTTTCTCCTTCTGCTCAAACCAGCCCCCACATCTTGAAGTAATCAGCAGCCGAGAAGGGACTCGTCCCCCTGGCATCTCAGGTTAAAGGAGGAGGTCCAGGAAAATGTGGTAGAGCCATTACAAGAAACCCGAGCCGCAGTCATCAGGGACTCCAATTGCCATCGCATTAGGATTGATTAGAGACCAGCAGTACCGTAATGACCCGGAAAGAGGGGCAGCCGGGGATTATTAATATCAGAATGTGGCGGGGAGGTGGGAGGGAGGTGGGAGGGAGGTAGAGGGGAGGGAGAGAAGAGTAAAGTGGGGAGAGGGAAGTTTTAAGTTACTAGGATTTATATATAAGTGCAGGCTTACCTGAAGAAACCGGATAGTCAGTGAATCACGCAAACAATAAATCTAATTGCATCTAAAATTTCACGAGGCCTGATTTTGGGGGGGGGGAGGAGGAAAACCATCGTGAAATCCAGGCCCACGTCTTAGTTTTTATAAACATGTAGTTACATAAAATTGTAAGAATTTAAGTGAAGAGATGGGGAGGGGGTGCTAGATGTCCACTTTCCTTACCAAAGGGCCTCCAAAAAAAAAAAAAAGATTTAGGGAGTGCAATTTTGGGTCACTTTGGGTCTTCTCTCCAGGGCTAGGTGGTAATGGAGTGGACATTTTCTGCAGAGTCTGCAGAGGAGTAATAAACCAAATTTTAATTGAAATAGTGATACCTGAGTAGTGGTTTTGGTTTTTGTTTTGTTTGAGACATCAGCGATCAGGATCCCTAAGAGATGTATGGAAGAGAGTGGTTTGTCTCCTTCCTCGGACTATGAGCCAAAACAAATCAGCCCCTGATGGTCTGGGCTGAAACGCAGCTCACTGGATAATTAACTCCATCTTTCCAGTCCACCCTAACTGTTTATTTAGTGTCACCCTGCATTACCGTCACTAGCACTTTCCTCTGAACAGGAGGAGCTGCAGGCTTTCACCTCCCAAAAGGAAATTCTTCTTAGCTTAGACAGATGCGGTATTCAGGATGTACATTAGTTGAGAAAAAAAGTTGATTGGAAATTCCATGGAAGATAAGGACTCTCGGATGGTATTTTTTTGGTAAATTTGCCCTAAGTCGGTATTAATAAGAGAAAGTGACAAGAATGTCCTAAATTCTTAAGAAGGGATTCTTACAACACTCTCCGTCACTTTCTAGAAAGGTGTTTGGCATCCGAGGTTGAGTGGCATCTTCTGGGTCAAATGTGAACATTGGTGAGCTCCTGAGCCTCAGCCTTCTCAGAACTGAGCTAAAGTCGGCCCCTGTCCTCCAGGTGGCCAACCCACTTCTCCCGCCCTACCCACCGGCTCTCCCACCTTTTGACCATGCCACCACTCAGCGTAGCTCGTCTGCAGGCTGAGCTCGACGCCCCTGCCCAGACTTGAGAGTTCACTCGCCCTGCGCCAGCACCCTCTGTCTGTGAAACCTCAGGTCCGCGGCAGTAGGAGACAGGCGCAGGCGCCCCGAGCCTTGCGGAAGGGAGGGGAACCGGAGAGAGAGAAAGAAAGAGATCCAGAAGGGTGTGTGTGTGTGTGTGTGTGTGTGTGTGTGTGTGTGTGTGTGTGAGAGAGAGAGAGAGAGAGAGACAGAGAGACAGAGAGACAGAGACAGAGAGAAACAAGAGACAAGGAGAATGAGAGTGAGGGAAAGAGGGAGAGAGGATGGGAGAGAGAGAGAGAGAGAGAGAGAGAGAGAGACACACAGAGAGAGAGACAGAGACAGAGAGAAACAAGAGACAAGGAGAATGAGAGTGAGGGAAAGAGGGAGAGAGGATGGGGCAGAGGAAAGAGAATGAAAGAGAAATGATAGACCAGGTTGGCACACAAAATAAACGAGTTTCCTCTTCCAGATCGAAAAGAGACAATAAGTTAGAGAGACCGAGAGAGAGCAGACGCGGAGGGGGATGCACACAGAGGGGCCGGTAACCCCCCAGGCACACACCCCAGCTCTGTCCTCCAATCTGACTTCCCTCGCAGCGCTGTCTCTCAGTACTAGCCTTTCTCTCTTTCCTTTCCCCGACCCCGGGACAATGCGGAGCCTGTATTTCCAGGAGCCGCGCGGGGCGGCAGGGTTTTTAGCAGCAAGCCGGGCTCGAAGCCCGCTCTGTTTGTCCAGGTGTGGGCGGGGGGCGGCGGTCTCCCGGCGTCGTGGGCTGGCGCTGGGTTTTCTCACCAAGGAAGCGGGAGGCTCCACTCGCGGCTTCCCGCTTCCAGGAGAAAACTCTCTCCCTCCTTACATATATAAATATATTAGGGGAACAGACAAATCTTCATTGTTCGGGAACAAGCCGAGGAGGCCGACCGGCTCCCCTTGGCCCCGCCGAACGAGCCTGGAAGGGAGGGAGGCAGAGAGGCGGGGGCCGCGCGGATCCGGTGTCACGTTGCAGATTCCCACTAAAGATAACGAAACGTGATCTATTTTTCAGAACAGCAAGTGGATGGGAAAGAACCTTGACAACACAAAACTCATTTACTAATGGACTGGTTTTGAGTTTCTCTTCTCGGGGTCCGCAAATCTCCCTGCCTGAGCCCTCGGCCTATTCAGACATCGCGGGGAGCAGCGTCCCCCCAGGAGGCAGGTGGGCGGCTTCTCCCGCCGCGGCGCCGCGCTGGCCGTCGGATCCCGGGATCCCAAGGGTCGAGGGCACCCGGAGTTTCCGACCAAGCGGAGGAAAAAGATGAATGTTGTCACTTCAGCCAGGATTTGGGGAGTCTCCTCACTGCCCTAGAGCGACGACGCTAATTTATTGAAGAAGCACCTCTCGATGCTCTTTCCTTCCAAGTATCTGTAGGTAGAGTAGGATCCCCGCTGTGGTTCTTGAAGGCAGAGGAATTCCGAGAAAGCAGGGCCGGGAGACCCAGTGCATCTCTCTCCAAGCCATAAGAGAAACAAGTGGGTTCCACACAGAAATTTTTGAGCTGAGGCCTTATATCGATCCCGCCGAGAAACCCCACCAGCAACTAGTGCATTGGCCTTTTCCATAAACCAGTTGTGCGCGCGTGGCGGTTACCTGCACAGAGGAGGCACAGAAGCGCCGAAACCTGGCGTCGGGCTCCCCTCGCCACCCGCGTTACCCTCGGGAGCCGCCGAGAAGCAGCAAGGGCAGCGGCTATAGTTGCTCGTTCCCTTTAAATCTCCGACGCATCTCTGTTTTTCGTGTGATTTGCATTGACAGCAAAGGTTTTAAGTTACTAGAACAACTCAAACCTTTCTGTGTGCGATTTAAAATGGATCATTTGGTTTATGTGGTTTGTAAATTCATGTCATTTTACCTCTTTTAGTGGTTTTCACTGAAAGGCTCCATTTTGGGAAACCTTATATATCCGAGCCAACAATTAACATTTATAACAATTGGTTTCCCTAACCATGGGATCGAAATAGCAGGTAGGCTCATTGGTGCAAAGCGAATAGCACTTCTCCTTTCTAGTTACGCGATCTATTGGATTAAACGCAAGGAGAAATGCTGGCTGGCCCGAGCGCGGCCTCTGAGGACTAGCACCACAGCTCATCAACCCCGGTGCCCGCAATCGCGGCACCCACACAGTCGTCTCCCCAGTCGTCGCCAACGTCTATCGCGTCTTTGTTCCTTTTGAAGAAAGATGAAAAGAAGTGGGCAGAGAGGTCTAGAGGAAGCGGAAAAAAAGGTGGTCATATTGGTGTCTAATTGCCGCCTTTCTGCTCCTCATCCTCCCCTGTAAATTTATACCTGCCCTTATTTGTCCAAGCTATGCCTCATTTCCTTATACAAAATTGTTAATTATGAAGTCCACCCCACACTCAACTTACCGTTTGTCTTTAAAGACAGGCGGCTCTACTTACAGACCCTCCACCCCCTACACACACATTTTAATTCTGCGCACTTGCTCCAGACTTGAGGGTATTAACTGATTTTTAGAGCGGAGTTTAAACCTCCGTTCCGGTCTTCACACAGCTGCCATGTCAATAAGGACTATTCCAAGCAGAGACGTTCCTTCTGGCAGGACACTGCAGCTCCTTAAGACTTCATCTGAAACATCATGAGCACTAAAATAAGACGGCGAGGGAAAATTACCAGACACATGGGCTTGGGCTCAGGCGTGCCAGGCTTCCAGTTTAGAAAGTAAGTCATTGGGCACACCATGTGGTAGGGGCTCTTTTGAAATACTATGCACCCATTAAATGCATTTAAAAAATAACCCTAAAGGTAATGAAATATCAGCATCTATTTCCAACGTCTAATTGCACGGGATACTGCAGACTTTTAAGGATGCAAAATGCATTGTGTGTGGGAGTTTGGGGGAGAAGCAGCTTCTGTCTACTCCGAATCTCTGGAGAGACAGCCAGGAGGGTGAAACGCGTCATGAGTTTAAAATATGTATTGCAGGGTGCACTGAACTGGGCACATTATTTTAAAACCATATACATTATATAGGGGGAAACTTCCGCAGTGTTCCTTCTCCCACTTATGTCTCAATATGTAAATGGTTCTGTGGAGCTGGGCTCTGGCTCGTGGACTCAAAACATATTTAAAGAAGACAAGCAAGTTTAAAGAGCCTAGAGTCTGTTCTTCGCATTCACTAAGAGCGTGCATTTAAATCAAAAGCATTTTTGAAGTGTACTTAAAATTCTGTTTTGAACTTATCTAATCAGAGATAAGTATAGTTATAAAGTCACTCTCCTTCTACCATTCTGCTCTCCTTATCTCCCAGCATTGTTCTTATCTCCTGCCAGTCTCAGCTACTGACAATAGATTATCTTTGTTTAGAGACGCTAATTGTTTTCAAAATCTTTTTAATAATTGCTTTGGAACAAGGTGTGCAAATGAGGCTTAAGATAATTACAGCTTTATTTGTTTGTGCAGTTTTACTAAACATTCTCCACATATACACAAAATAACAGATGATGGGGCTGAAATTGCAGGACATCTCTCATTCTATCGCAGTAAAATAGGCCAGCATTGCAATCTACACACACACACACACACACACACACACACACACACACACCTCTTTATTTAATCTTCTTGGAGCCGCTGTCGTCCTGGCTCTGAGGGCAGTGTCCCTCTCAGAGCAGGGCAAGGATTAGGTTACAATCAGACAGCTATTGGAGCCGGACACAGTTTTATTTAATTTACACCCCATCCAGCGCCTTTCGTACGAGGTTCCCAAAGCATTTTTGCTAATAGCAAGTAAAGCTTCTGGGCATTCCTCAGTAGCAGAGGTGGCCTCGGAAAACGCAACGGCGCAGATGGGGAAACTGAGTCCAGAAGCCTGCCGGCTCAAACCATAGAACGTTAAGATACCAAATCACAAATGAACCCTCAGAATCTTTATTTGCTCAGCAACAATGCTGTCAACAGCTCTTCCCAAGGTCCCAGTAGTCGTGGCCTTTTGAAAACGAGGGAAGCGCTATCCAGCTGGGAATACTTGTGCCCTTTGGAGGGCAGTGGGGGCAAAGGCAGAATGGTAGAGGGAATTAGGCTCCTAGAGCTGAAGTCAGCCGGGGAGAAGCCGCTCTTCCAGAGGCTGCAGCCCGGAGCCCTGCTCTGATCTTGTATTATTTATCGCGTTCCATAAGCTATTCATCAATCCATTATTTATTCATTCCAACATTAAGGTAATTAAATATGAGCTCACCGGGAAAGGGCAAGTCTGCAAGAGACAGGGACGGGGGTATAGAGGGAGAGGAGGGGAATATTAAGGTCTGGAGTCATTGATTTGTGCAGAGATGTGCGCGGCTGCCCTTAGGTGACACTGAGAGGGGGCTCACGTTGCAGGGTCCTGACGCGCTCACCCACTCACACCCCCACCCCCCCCCCGCCCCTGGGCAGTGCGGCTCCCTCCCCCCACCCCGCTTCCCACCTCTCGCGGTCCTTCTCCTCCCACCACTCCCTATCCCGGGCTCCACAGCCGCGCCCTCCCCTCGCGGGGCGGCGCGGGGCGGCGCGGCCCCGCTGCCCGGCCCGGCGGCGCGCGGGCTGGCCAGCCCCGGATAGGCGCCGCCCGCAGCCAATCAGCGCGCCGGGGACGCTGCGCGCTTTAAGGCCGCTGCGGGGAGAACAGAAACCAAGTTCCCCGGCAACGAGCAGCATCAACCCGGCGGGAGGCCGGAGCCAGAGAGGCCCAAAAAGGCTGCGGAGTGAGCCGGCCTCTCCGTGTCCAGCGCGCCCCCCTCCGCCTTCTTCCTCGGCCGCCCAGCCCTAAATTTCGATTAGCTTTTTCGCCTACGGAAATCCTAGGGAGGGGGTTAGGAGCAGCTGCGCCCCCCTCCCTGCTGCTGCCGCCCCCCTGCTTTTAAGGCGCTGCTCCCTGCCGCGTGCGCCCGGGCAGTGCATCTCGGCAGGCCCCAACCATGTCGATGCTGCCGTCGTTTGGCTTCACGCAGGAGCAAGTGGCGTGCGTGTGCGAAGTTCTGCAGCAAGGCGGGAACCTGGAGCGTCTGGGCAGGTTCCTGTGGTCGCTGCCCGCCTGCGACCACCTGCACAAGAACGAAAGCGTGCTCAAGGCCAAGGCCGTGGTTGCGTTCCACCGCGGGAACTTCCGCGAGCTCTACAAGATCCTGGAGAGCCACCAATTCTCGCCTCACAACCACCCCAAGCTGCAGCAACTGTGGCTGAAGGCGCACTACGTGGAGGCCGAGAAGCTGCGCGGCCGGCCCCTGGGCGCGGTGGGCAAATATCGGGTGCGCCGAAAATTCCCGCTGCCGCGCACCATCTGGGACGGCGAGGAGACCAGCTACTGCTTCAAGGAGAAGTCGCGGGGTGTGCTGCGGGAGTGGTACGCGCACAACCCGTACCCCTCGCCTCGTGAGAAGCGGGAGCTGGCCGAGGCCACGGGGCTCACCACCACCCAGGTCAGCAACTGGTTTAAGAACCGGAGGCAAAGAGACCGGGCCGCCGAGGCCAAGGAAAGGTACGCGGCGTGCTTCCCGCTGCTCGGGCGACCCCGGGAAGCCTTACTTTCCCCTCCGCCCCTTCTCGCCCCCGCTGGCACTCGCCACCGCGTCCTCTCCGCCGGCTGGAGCCCGTCCGCGGGGCGGCGCCCGGGCCTCCGCGGTACTGCAGCGAAAGTTCATGAACTCTGAGATCGCTTGCTAGGGATGGGGAGTCATTTGATTTGAGCGCCCGCGCGTGGGTTTCTTGGGGTGTGCGTGTCAGGAAATATTGGCGCTAGGTTTGTTTTTCGTGCCTCCCTGGTTGGCTGGGGCGACGAGTGGGGGGGGGGGTTGCAGGGAGAACTTCTAGATCAACTACGAGGGAAGTGTTGATTGGTATCTCGAGGAAAGGGGTTCGGTGGGGGCTGAGGGTCGCGCACCTCTCTCCTCTTGCTCCCCAGAGGTGTGGAGCCGGCCTGAGACATCTGCTCTGCCCCCACTGCCGCCGCGTCCTTTCCTCGCTCTCTCCTGGTAGGCTTTTAGGCGAGAGGTCGCCGCTTCATTCCGCACTAGCGGTACAAAGGGAGGAGTCTTTCAAAAGAAATCCACAGAAAGGAGAGCTTTGGAAGAGTTGGCGCTGCACTTATTACGCGGCGCCCCAAGCCCGGAAAGGACTGCTCGTCTCCGGGCTCCTTCGCGCGTGTCCCGGGCCGCGGCGGGTCCATCTGGCGGTCCGCGCCGCCGCCCCGGCTGAGGAAGGGGGTCTCCAGTGGCAGACTTCTCTCCGGAGCTCAGAAGGCAATGTTATTTTAACCTGCCTCTGCCTCCGCCCTCCTCGCGCGAACACCCCCGGCCACCTGGCCCGGCTCCATCCGTTTGCTGTTGGAGTTTCCGAACGAGATTCGGAAGAGCCCAAGGAGGCGGCGGCGGCGGCGAGCGCGCTCCGGGAAGCCGAGGAGTTTTGGGGAAACCTGAGCGCCTGGTAGGGCTGGGTTTCCTTTGTTCGCTTGAGAGCCTGGGGGCCGCAGATGTCGCCTCTGCGTTCCCCCTCCGGGTGGAAAAGCACGGAGCCTGGATACTTTGAGCCGCAGCGGCTGTCCTGGGAGAGGGACAGGGCAGGAGGAGAAAGGGGGAGCGCTGGGGCCGAGGAGGATGGGCCAGCACCCTGAAGGCGGAAGCGGCCGGGGCTCCGAAACCGTGAAGTTTACCAGCACCCAGCATCCGGACCGACGCCCAGGCACGCCGCACCCGGTCTCGGGCTGCGCGGGGCCTCGAAGTTTCCTCTGCTGGGAAACGGTGCGCGGTTGTGGATGTCCGGGAGGGGGTTCAGAGGGAGCTGTGAGGGACCAAGGACTGAGCGACTAACGCGGGGACGGGGACAGTTGGTTCCAGTTAGACTTTAGTTACAAAAGGTCCCTCCTATAAGTCAGGCCCGAGGGCCCACTCCCTGATGAAATCGGAGAGACTGGCTGCGCTCCCTGTGTTTACTCAGGTCACTGGGCCGCTCTGGACACCACTTCCCATGACCTGTCCTGTGCCTCTGAAACCACAACCTCCGGGCAGGGGCAGGGAAACTCGACGTTTAATTGTTTCCTCAGATGGGAACAGGACAATTGACTTGATTCACCCCAAACATCTGTGCGTTGGGCTCTGTTTGTCCTCTGATCATTTTCTTTATCACCAACGACCATTTGTTGGACGATTTTCAAACTTAATTACTCCAAAGCGTGATGCCAGTTGATAGGTATTTGAAAATAACTGGTTGAACACAATTTTGAAAATAATTTTTGTGTTTCAAATAAGTCCTGCTGATCTAGCTTTCTAAAATCTGGAAGAGGAAAGGACGTGGCTCCCCACAAGCTCTGCCAGTAGTTTCCCATTTCTCCAGTCTCCTTTGCCTCCTTACTTACCCCAGGACCCTTGGGGATGGATGGGAGGGCACAGCTCCTCCATTTGGGTATATGACTGATTGCACAATGGCTCTCTTCTCCTGCCAGGTCCCCTCCCTCCACTCACACTTTTTTTAACCTACTTTTTTTTTTTTTTTTTTTTAACCATATGGTGTTGTCCTCTATTTCTCAGGGAGAACACCGAAAACAATAACTCCTCCTCCAACAAGCAGAATCAACTCTCTCCTCTGGAAGGGGGCAAGCCGCTCATGTCCAGCTCAGAAGAAGAATTCTCACCTCCCCAAAGTCCAGACCAGAACTCGGTACTTCTGCTGCAGGGCAATATGGGCCACGCCAGGAGCTCAAACTATTCTCTCCCTGGCTTAACGGCCTCACAGCCCAGCCACGGCCTGCAAGCCCACCAGCATCAGCTCCAGGACTCCCTGCTGGGCCCTCTCACCTCCAGTCTGGTGGACTTGGGGTCTTAAGTGGGGAGGTACTGGGCCTGGAAGCAGTGACTAGGGACACTTGTAAATAGAAATCAGGAACATTTTTGCAGCTTGTTTCTGGGGTTCTCTGCGCATAAAGGAATGGTGGACTTTCACAAATATCTTTTTAAAACTCAAAACCAACAGCGATCTCAAGCTTAGTTAGTTACCTTCTTCTCTCCAACTCTTGCATTTCCCATCCCAGTGCAGAGATCAGGAAAAAAAAAAAAAAAAAAAAAAACCCAAACAAACAAAAGCACCCACTCACCCAGTCTTGGTTCTGGGCAATCCATGTGCCAGCTTCAGTAGCCTTTCTTTCTTCCTTTCTTTCTTTTTTTTTCAGTGAATGGGAATTACAAATCAACTGAATTTTACTTATTTCCTTTTAATTTATTTATGGCAAAATCATTTGGGAAGAGGAAAAGGAAATGAAGAGAGAGAGAGAGAGAAGTCAAAATAGTGAAAATAAAAGCCTCCAGCCAGGAGGAAAATGTTTGCATTCTTAAGGTGAATAGGAAAAATATGATCTTATAACTTTTTTTTGATGGGGAAAAATTAAGTTTACATTTTTCATTATTTAGTGTTAAACACTTTTATGTAGATTAAAATGAAAGAACAGTATTAGGGGGAAAACTAAGTGCCTAAATGTCTTAATGCTCTCTGTGTAAGGCAGTTAGAAATAGCAGTGACCATTAGTGCTACAACTATTTTTGTCAAATTTCGTGGGGTTTTTGGTTGTTGTTTGTTTTCTTGGGTTTTTTTAATGGCAAACTTTAAAAATGTACCAATGTGAAAAAAAAAAAAAACACTTTCCTGAATGGCATTACTTCTCATGCCCTTGAAGCTTTCATATCTGTAGCCTACTCCTGTTAAGGGTTTCTCTTGTTCCTAGTTTCTAGCCTGCAAAAATATGCGACAAATCTGGCAACCTGGTATTTGTTACTAAAACAGCATGTGTTTTCAGGTTTCTTTTCTATTGTACCTAAACCAGTCTAAATTAAAACTTAGTAGAACACCAGGAGTACGATTCTGTTTCTGAAAGGTGAGTTGTGTATTGCTGTCATTGGGCCCTATTTTTTTTTTTTTTTTGAAGTTTTCTTGCTTTCTTACTTAATGATGGTTATGAATTGCAGGGTACTTTGAAGGCCACCACCTGAACCAAGAGTGGTGACTGAGTTGATTATGTGATAGAAAAAGAGTGAAGTTAGCTCTAGGGTATTTATTTATTTTTTTATTATTTAGATATGCAGTTTTGTTTACCACTAGCTCTTCTCCACAGCGTTCATATGTTAACTCAGCTCTTTTGTATTAATGAGTTTATGACAAGACTGTGAAAGTAAAATAATATATCTGCTTGGGAAAAAAAAAGGTGGGGGGGACTCGAACATGGGTAACAGCATTGTGAATTAACCTGTATAAATAGAAAGCAGACCAACAGGACAGGGGCTCTTTGCACTGCTGTGAGATAGTGTCCAGAAAAATCCCAGTAATCGTGTAGGCTCCATATTATTTTTGCCTGGGGCAAAAATGATGTATCTTTGTATTTAGCTTTTAAAATTAGTGAAACAAATGGCATTATTTATTAAAATTCTACTCAGGATAACAGGATTGGCTTGCTTGTGCTTTGTAAAAATATTGCTCCCCAGAGAGAGTCTATTTATTTTCTGACATGACACTTTCATAATTTTGATTTTTTCCCCATCCGTGTCACTATTAATATATTCATTTCTTTCTTACTCTCCTATCTTTCCTGTCCTGATCTAGGAGACTGAGTTTGTGTATGAGGGGTGGTGGTGGTAGAATTTTAGGCCTTCTTATTATGAGGTTTTGTTTTTTTTTTTTTAATGCCAAATAGCTTTGACTGAGTTCAAAGGAGACAGGATCACTGTATTTAACTGTAGTCACTTTTACTTATAAAGTCATTTTTTTCCCCCTTAGTGATGGACAGATGTGCACACAGCCGCTGGGAGACCATCATTTGGATTGGGAGCTCAGGGTCCCAATCTCCCTTGTTAGTGTTTTGGATCATTAAGTTGGTGTTTATTTAAGTCACTAGGGTGTTTATTCTCCACGTCTTGGGCCACGGAGAAATGCCACCCTCTGCAGGAGGGGCTCTCACAGGGGATCTCCGCACATTCTTCACATTCACTCCCCAAAACAAACACCCTGCACAAAGATAGCTTTCAATGACCCTGACAGGCTTCAAAGGACACCGCGGAAATCTCCCTGGAAAATAAGGAAGGGCCAATTACTTTAATTTCTTACATGCCCTCTCTTCCTACTCCGATGACTACCCCCCACTCTTCCAGCTCTGCTTGGTATAATTTTAGACTCGTGGAAGATCTGTCTCCCTGGGCGCCCGGGCCCACTTCCTCTCCCTTGGTTGGTGAATCTTGGAAATGTCTGCAGATCTGGTGAGGAGCAGAGCGGGCCAGTCCTGTAAAAACCCCTGTGATTACTGCTTGTAAACTCGTTAAAAGGACAATTTTCTGTCACAGTCATAAACTCTTTGTAAAATCCCTGGCTCTGGAGCCAGAGTGCGCATATTCCAGATGTGTTTAATAAGAAATTGCACAATATGCCTCCCTCCGCCGTCCTCGGCTCAGTCTGGCGAAACCAGGGACGAGCAGGAGTAGGCGAGAAAACTGGATATTGCTGTGAGTTTTCTTGGCAATCGTTTTGGAGCGATCATTGGGGGAACTAACCACATTTTTTTTTTCCTTGAGGAAATCTTCGAGGACCAGCTGTTAAGGGACATCCAATTTATCTTCTCGGCGTCGCAGTTTAACTGAATCAAAAGCCACTTTTCGTTTCTCCTCTGCAGGTTTCTTAATGATAGCCAAAAGTAATGAACAACGGCTTATAAATAGTGTTTTTAGGACGAAACCTTACAGCATTTTGCCAAGTAAAATGAAAAAAACAAATACTAGTGCGATTTTTTTTTTTTTTTTTGACGTTTTAAATCTGAACACACGATTGTTCGGGTCCTGGCTGCCTGCTCGTGTTGACCTCTTGGCTGAGAACGAAGCTTCCTAACTATTCGGAGGCAAAGGGACTTGGCTGCCGGTTCCGAGATTTTGGCTTAGCAAGTAGGGGCTCGAGAGCCATCAGAGCCCCACGAGCTGCAGGCAAGGAGACAGGCGCCCCTGGGGCCGGACACTGCGGGTCTTGAACCAATTCTTCAGGCAAGGACAGCTTGGTCTTGACCCCGAGCTGAAGTGGAAGCTTCCAGGAAGAGGCATTGGCATTGGCGCTTATGGGCGGACTCTGTTTGCTGAGCGGTGATCGTCGTTACGCTCCTCTCCCCCGCACCTTGACGGCCGGGCGGGCACCTGGCCCTGAACCCACGCACAGCCGGCCTTCCTCTGCTCCGCCGCCGCCTCTGCGGCTACGGCGGCGGCTGCGGCCGAGGGGGGCTTCGCTCCTACCTCCTCCCCCGCCGGGAGGTCTTTGGTAAAGTCTGCGGGCAGAACTCCAGGTCCCGGGAATCCAGAGGCTTCCATTCCGCGCGTCTCCGGTTGCAGAACGCTGGGGGAGCTCCCCCTGCCACCCGCAGACTCTCTTGCCACTCTGTCCTGCGGAGGCGCGGGGAGTCGGGGCGCCGCAGCTCCCTCCTCCCCGCCCTGGCCGAGGCTCTTCTCTACCAGTTCACAGAGAATCGTGCGCGTCCCGGGAACCCCATCACAGTTCAGCTCCAGGCGCAGGGCCTGGTGGCCCGGCCGGCCGAGGCTTTGGGAACTGAGGCTGCGAGGCTGCCCTGGAAGGGCCAAAGAGGTGGTAGCCTGAGCCTCGCGGGACGAGCTGCCATCGTCCTGTGGACCCCGGAGCCACCTTGCAGGCCCAAGTCCGGGTCTCCTTTTTAACCTGTGGAGCTAAATTCTGGGCGACGCACTAGGCGGCCGCGGCCGCGCCACTGTGGGGTTGGAGCGGGCCCCGTGGCGGCGGGATAAAGCCGTCCAGGCCCCAGGCGGATCCTGGCCCGGCCGCAGGGGGAACGCTTCCTGGTGCTCCGACGCCGCGCTTCGGGTACAGGGCAGCCGCCTCGGGCCTAGGAGCCTACTTAGGAGGCGGCCTAGGCCCCGCCGCCTGTTCCCTGCTTCCGATATGTTCTGTCTCCTCTGCTTCCTGAGGCCTCGGCCCCGGCTTTTGGACATGAGCTTTTCACCCGCGCCTTTGGCGGAGGAGTGCCAGCCAGAAAGCGCGTCTCTTCCCTGCCCTGTCGCTAGAAGGTCGACGGCACAGGAAAGCGGCCTTGGTTTCTAGAGTCTCTGGCAGGTCGGGACGACAGCTCCTCTTCTTTGGCAGGGCCCGGTCGGACGTTTCTCCCTTGGCCGGTGGCCCTGGGCCCAGCATCAACCTCTGCCCCGCGTACGGCCCGGGGCCCCAGCAGGGAAAGCACCACCCGAAGCGCACTGCGGGCCAGACTGTCGCCGCTCACATTCTGCCCTTCTCTGGTGGAGTAGGTGGCGTTGAGAGGGATAAAAGGGTCAGGGTTAAGGTGAGGAGAGTCGCAGGTGGCTCATGTGCTCTCTCTGAGCTACTTCTCCTTTTTCGGAGCTTTCCTCAGGAGTAGAACACTAAAAACTCTCCCAGATTCCCTCCTCCAGCCTCCGGAAGCCAGCGGAACCAGTGCCTGTGCTCATTTGGCCCCCAAGGGGCAATTCGCACTAAGGCTACCCGAGGGCTCAGTCCCTTAGCCAGCAGGTATGCTCTGCGACCTTAGGTGGGAACGCTCGAGCCCCTCAAGATCATAGTGACCCCTCCTCCAGTCTGATTGACTCCAGTGACTCCACCCGGAAGACTCTCTAAAGAGGTGGATGAGCCAGCCAGGAACGAAAAGAGTCAAAATCTGGGGCGAATTGTTGGTTTACTGTCTACCCAGGAAAAGCGCTGCCCTGGGAAGGCCACGTTTTCTCTAGTGTTTTAAGCCGAGTATACACACACAACTTCGTTCCAGCTGATGAAATTGGAAACCTGTTCTCCCACTGAGGATGACAATCAGCGTTTTAGACGCTGTGGTCCTTTCAGACAGCGAGAAACAACACTACAGTAGCATTTAAAAACAAAGAGAAAGAGACTGCTTGAGGCGTGTGGACTCCGGACTCTTACTCAGTATGAGTTTCAGCTTCTCTCCTTTTAACTTGTTAATGGACAGCTGAGACCCCGTTCTCAGCAGGTAGAGCTGAGAACCATAGTTGCTCCCCCTCTTTTTCTTTGCTACCTGGGAGTCTCCCTCCCCCTTTTTTTTTGGTAAAGTGTTCATTAATTGTTTTCCTTTGCCATAACATTAAAATATTCTTAAAATCAAAAATCTGCCCCCCCCAGGGGATCAAACAGGAAAATGTACAAAGAAAAACAAAACCAAAAAACTGAAAACCAAACCTCAAACAATCCTATCTTGGAGGGGGGAAAAAAGGTTTACTTCAGATTTAACACACACTTAAGCTTACCTGAAGTGGCTACCCAATTGTAATTAAAATACTATTAAGTGATATTGGCCGCTCTCCTTTCTTCACTGCCATTAGCGGTTGTCATTAAAAAGACAGGTAAGTAGAAAGATTCTGGCCCTTTACTTACTATAGTAAGAAGGCATGGAAATGCATACTAGCTTCCTCCAACTGGTCCCCTGTTCTTCCTACTCTAACTTAGAGATAAATCTTTTATAGGACTGATATAGGAGACCTCAATAGGAGCACTCATGAATTAACACAAGTCAAATTTATTTAAATTTGCTATAATAATTTAATTTAGGATTTAAAATTGATTATGGCTTTTAAAATATCATGGTGTATTTATAATAGGTACATGGGTTTTGGGGGGAGTGGTGGTTCAGGACCTGAGCTGGTATAGATGTGGGATCTTAAAGGGAAAAAAACAGTCCTAGACTACATATTTTTACTAAACATAGGGCATTAAAGAACATTGTTCTTAAAGAACATTGAAACGTTCTTTAACGTGTCATAGACCTGGTCAGTCAGCTTCCCTCATACAAAGTCTGCAGGTTCTAGTCAGCAAGCCTGTAAAACCAACTGTTTAAGTGTTCTCCAATTTATATTAAGTGGTTTTTACAAACTCAACTATTCTCTCTTTTGCTCCCCTACTTCAGGCATGGCTTTAGCTGCTTTGCAATACTTCAATTCTAATTTAACTTGCCACTTATCCAAATAATCTAAATACGAGGAAAAGGCAATGGGACTGTGAAAAACAATAACAAACCCAACCCAACCCACATAGCTGTGACGTCTTTAGTTAGCCCTCACACAGATATTATATTTAAATTGTAAGCATCAGTATGCAGTAATGCTCCCTTAACTTTTGCAGCGTGTGTGTGTTTGGGGGAGTAGTGGCAGGGACTGGTGTGGTTGATGGAGGGGAGCAAAAACTAAAACTTAGGTTGACTGTACCAAAAATGCATTTGGGGAGTGTGGTGGCATAGTCTGCAATACCTTGCAAAAGGCACATTTATCTCTAAGTCAAGGAGATAGTTACATGGAAGAAGCATTAGCTCTGTATTTATTTAGAATGCCATGAATGAAAGTAGGTAACAAGCTTAAGAAAATTAAGCCAGATAGAAAGTCAAAGTGCCTTAGTATCTAGGAAGTGAAAAGAACATTTAAACAATCGAAGCCTTGTCTGTCTTCAGATATGTGTGGTGAATATTTTCTATGCATTGCTGATGCTATATAAACATAACATGCTTCCTTCTAAAGTCAAGTTCTTGATTTTAATTGAAGAATAATATTGCTCAGGGCTCTACCTCTGAGTACAAATAGCTAATCTAACAAAATCAGTTCTGGGAATCTGGAACCAATGGCTGTTTTCAAAATAAACAGACAAAATCTTCATAAAGAAAGCCAGAGGATTATTTTTACATATGATATATCTCTTGATTTCTCACATACACACAAAACTTTTATGGAAAAACTACAAGGCTGAATGACAATGCAGTCCCCTAACCATACTTCTGTTTTAAAAAACCAGTCTGTTTTATGGCTCCCAAACTGTCCTTGTTAACTTTTCCAACATTTATGTATCTTAGAAGCAAATCTGTACGCATTTCCTCTTTCCTTCTAATTAAAACTTTTTTTTCCCCCAGAGAAGGACAGAGATATAGGACAAAGAAAAGTAGAGCAAAATAGAAAATAAAGGTATAATTTAAATCTTGTATTATAATATTTAATAAGGAGCACTTAAACAGTATCCACACAACAAAGAACACCAATATGCTAACTTTCTGGTTTTGATCAACTAAGGCAAGAAGTAAGTTTTAAGAAATTACTTCTAAATTAAGTTAGGAATAAAAATGAATGGGGGAAATTATGAAATAGTTTGGATTTTCTCATACAGAGCCAGTATGGATGCTCAACAAGATTGACTAGGGAAGAGTCTGGGGGATGGAAAACACCCATTTAAAGACGTTTCTTAGAAACTTGTGATAGGGTAGAGGTTTTCCTTTAACTAGGATCAAGCGCAGCTGCACTGACACTCAGGAAGAAAGGAGGTGAATCTACCTAAGTTCCGGGACCATACCTGGGGCACCTTTCAATAGGTAGAACCAGGTGATAGGAATATGCCCCATTCTTTCCTGGTTGCCTCATGTTCCAAGTCCCACTAGGATGGGAACCCCACAAGCTAAGAAATCGCCAAATGGAGCCAGATGTATAGATGTTCCCTCCAACTCTCATTGGGTCACTTGGTGTAAATGCATGTTGGGTTTTCTGAAAATTTCTTTTTAGTTCCCCTGGGGGACAAGAAAGAGTTAATTTGTTTTCTGACAGGTTTCACACTGTGGGCAGGTCTGCCAAAAAGGAGAGGAAACAGAGAACAGCCCTATGATTAATTCTACCTGTTTTTCCCATGAGCGATCACCTGCTCTAGGGGTCATGAATAGCAGGTAGCACTCCCTCTCCAGGGCTCTGAGAGCTTCGTTTGTTTGGTGACAGCTGAGTGACAAGGCCTGAAACCCGAGCCCATCGCCCGGCCTGATGGGGGGATAAAAACCCTGGATGTTCCCTCAAACATTTCAGGAAATGAAAGTTGTAACGCGATCCCTCCTGCGCCCACATCTCCCCCAGCAAACACAAAAGCTCAAAGGAGCCTTCTCGGATTGAATTCGGCCTAGAGTTGATGGAGGGAAAGCGGAGCCCGGCTTTGGGGGAGGAGAGAGGAGAGGGTTGGGGCTGCGGCTGGCAGGCTTTCTGAGCCAGGGAAGGAGAGCAGAGACGGAGAGAGCTGGGCGCGAGAGGCCCGGGCGCCTCTCGGGGCCGACTTCCACGCCGCGTCCCAAGCGCTCTGCGCCTCCAGACCACGTGGGCCGCCGCTGCCGCCACAGTTGCATCTGTCTTCAGGGTCAACCCTGAGTGAGGAGGGAAACTCACGGCTGCAGGCCTAGCACACACCCCTGCCGGGTAGCGCGGCCTCTGCACCAGGGCCTAGAGCCTCCCGAGGGCCGCAGCGCAGGCCCAGGCCCGACCTCTGCGCCCACACTTGCCCGGGCGGAGGTTCTTGGGCGGAGGTGTCCCTTCCGACCCCGCCCGGGGCCCGCGAAGGGTGAGCGGCCGGGATCCTGAGGCCCAGCGGCGACCAGGCGCGGGCCTCACTCAGCGCCCTCGCGCTCGGCCGCCCCCATCAGTCAGCAGCGTCCATCTGCCTCCGGGCCTCGCCCGCACTGGCGATGGAAGCTCCCGCCCGCGCTTGGGAGATGGGGGGGGGGGGGGGGGCGGTAGTGAGAGAAAAGGGAGCTGAGGAGGTGACGCGCAGACTCCCACGCGGCCAACAATCTTTGAGTCGTACTTTGCCGCGCCCTATGCTCGCGCAACCTCAGGGGTGGTAGGCGGCAGTAAACCCAAGGCCTCTAAAGGCGCGTTTTTTCTCGCTTTTCCCCCTCCCCCCCCATATGTATATATTTTTACCTTTATTTATCGCATTTCTGATAGTCTTCATTTCTTTTGCGTTTTTCTCCTTAACCGAGACAGCTGCGACTACTTGTTGTCTTACAAATTGTCGTTACTCTTTGTCTAGGAGTTCAGAAATCTTTCCCAGACAACATTGTCAGTCTCCATCTTTCTCCCCAACCTTCATGGAGTCTAGGCAGGTGGGCTGCTTTTTTTTTTTTTTTTTTTAAGCAGAAACACGTGACAGAGAGAAGTGAGAATCAGAACGATGCATTGTCGCAGATCCATCACTTAGACACACTTGCAAGTGGTTAGACTTTGCACCAGTTACCCAACTTCTCTGATCCTCACCAGGGAAAATAGGAGCTATCATACTTACACTGCAGGGGTACCGTGAAGCTTAAATGAGCGGAAGTATTAAATGTAAAGTGCTTGGCACAATAGACATTTAATGAATAGTAGCTATAATTATAATATGCTTGAAGCCTCCTTAGTTGCACAAAGCTGCCTGGGAAAATTCCCATGATGCTAGCGTTTCCAGTGAGGGCAGATCATGGCCATTCCCTCCTTTTGTCTGAAACGCTGAAAGATGCACAAATTACTGCAATAGAGACTAGAGACATAAGGTCTGATTAGCCTTTGGAGGTAGTCAGAGCTGAAACTTATTTCTTGAAGCTCCGAGCCTAGAACACTGAAGTTGAACTCCAGTAATTTAATTCTGGAATGATATGTAGATATATAATGCTTGGATTTTGTCATCTCTATTCTTCATGATTTGAACACTTATGTAGATGCCATCATATATGGTAGAATTCCATTGATGAAAAATAAAACCGACTTATATGTGCTGAAAATGACAAATTACTTAGAAGGGAACTAAAGCATTCAGCTGAGTACAGAATTTAAGGCCCACCTAAATGTGTCAACATAAGTGTAGAGTAAGAAACTACTTTGAAGATTTAATGCTTTGCTGATGTTAACACAGTGCTGGATATACTAGCACCTGATAAATATTTTTTGAGTAAATGAATGGGCTGGTGAAATGACAGAGAGTCTTTAGATAGAGCACAATTCCCAGAGATGGAATTGTGCAGGACCCTCTTGGGTACATTTCTTCTCTTGTGACACTCTAATAATCACCAGGGATGAATAGCTCATTTTGACATATTGCATATCCTTCTCTGATTTCAAGGATTTTCTCATTCAGGTATTATCGAAAGTAATATGCATAGCTGAAATTTGCATGGGTAAATGAATGAGAGAGAAAGAAGAGAGAGAAGGTAGTTTCTGGGATTGTTTTGGGATTTACTGATAGGAGGAATAATCCCAGCAAAAATAAAAATAAAACCCAGAGAGGAGGTGAAGCAAACATGTGGTAGATGTCTTTAAGGATGGATCCTCACAGGGGTGCCTGGGTGGCTTAGTCAGTTACACACTGGACTTCAGCTCAGGTCATGATCTCACGGTTCATGGGTTCAGTTCATGGGTTCGAGCCCCATGTCGGGCTCTGTGCTGACCACTCTGTGCTCTGAGCCCGGAGCCTGCTTCGGGTTCTGTGTCTCCCTCTCTCTCTGCTCCTCCCCCACTCATGCTCTCTCTCTCTCTCTCTCTCAAAAATAAATAAACATTTAAAAATTTTTAATAAAAATATTAAAAAAGGATGGATCCCCACATACCTCAATCCCTTCACAGTGCTTTCATTGTCATTACTGGAAGAAGCATTTTGTATTCAATGCTTTAACCTTTTGCTCCAGCATCTTCATTTTTTTTCAACTATCCTAGCCAACTAAAAACTATACATATTTAAGTTTTTAGTTTAGGGAAGTTGATAATTTGTAGTCAATCACTATACACTCACTGAACACTCAGGAAGAGGTCAACACTCTTTGTTTGTTTGTTTAATAAACCCTATATTACACTCACAATTTCCTTGAGGTAGAGGTACAGGGAATAGATGAATGTTTAGCAATTTACCAAAAAGTTCTGTTATATACATGTACTCAACCTTATGCACTCAGAATTGCACTTGTCCATACAAATGCTTATTTTTGGCAAATATATGTTCTAATATTACTTTTATTTGCGAAGTAAATATTTGAATGTAAGCAGTACACAGACAGGGATGGACAGAAAAATGAGAGTTCAGGGCCATCGGAGAAACATTTGGTAGGAACTATTGCTGCTGAAATGATTTGCATAGTGCCAGGGCCAGGAGTTCTCAGAATCACGCTTTCTGTCACTGCTTTTAACATGACTGAAATAAAGAAATATGTAGGGATTTTTCTTTCTAAATTTTTTCAGCATCTACATGTTCAGAAACAAAAATATGTCCATGTGCTCACTCAAAAAAATAAGGAGAAGTAAGAGCATTTTATGCTGAGGAATAAGTTAATTTAAATTAGATTAAACTTTGCAGAGGGTGCTTCAAGGAGGTTTGGGTAGAGTCCAAGCTTTAGCATATCATTCAAGAAATGAAAGTCCTCAGGGCATTCCAAAAGGCATGTCCGCTCTAAATCAGCTTTAGTTCATTTCAAATAAAAAAATATATGACTGAACTTGAAGGCTGGATAAAGAGGGGAGTCTTATTTCTGCTTTACAGATGTATCATAGTGGAATAAAGTAAGTGTGGAAATCCAGGCCCCTTGATTTTAGAATTTCTCTAAAGGATTGATATATATGTGCTGAGGCAGTACTTCCTGTTCAACCACTTAACCTCCATGAAACTGAAAGACTTATTTGTCAATATGCTCAGAAGTATATAACTTTCTTTCCACTGGAAATTAGTTATAGCTAAAATGAATTAGCCCTCCTGGAGTATTCAGAAGATAACATGCTAGATGTTTTCAGTATATTTTATGATGCATGACATTTTATGATTTTAATTATAGGTCAATTTCAGATACCTGACTGGTCCTTCAACTTTTGAAAGCATGTTTTTTTCCTTTTGGTTAAGGCCAAAAACAATGGAAAAATAAGTAAACTTCTTATAGAATTTGAAGATTTTAGCGCTAGTTAGCTGAGCTGAACAAGGAATGAAATGAAATACAAATACTCTATTTTTCAAAGTTCAAGTTTTTAGCATTATATGGTGGCAAATTTACTGTAAAAACACATATATGACAAATACTATAATTTGTGATCACCTCCCATTTTTAAAAACCAAATCATCGTGTGACTTTGGACTTACGAAGACTTGAATTTGAAAGATTACCTAAAATAGGTGGGTAAAGTATAGTAAAACAAAAGTACCAAATTTTTGTGAGGATATTTACAAAACTTACAAACAAGACTCAAGGTTGATTCTAATCTTCCATTGCACTTCTTATGAACAACACAAATGATTAAGAAAGACTTATTTTCCTTGCTGGTGCTCTCAGCCATACTTCCCTTGAGAAGTATGGCAACAGAAGTATGGTAATGAGGATTAGGAGAGTCAAATACTGCTAGCCAGTGGGGGTACTGGGGATTGTATTACCTGCAGGACTGGAGGCAAAATACCCATAAAATAGCCTTTCAGATTCAGTTTGTCTCAAGTTATGTTGTGAAATTCAGTGGTTTTTGGTACAGTTGTATACCCATTGGCTCTCAAGAATTAAACAAAGTTGGGGTGGGCCAATACTTGTGCAAAAGGACATGCAGGTGGTACCAGAGGTGTTGGGGTTTGCGGTTTCCTGTGGGAAATTCTTGTGGCGATTGCATCCCCTTCTAAAGAGTGGGTAAGAAGGTCTGGAGTCTAATCTATAACTCTTTTTTTTGTTGTTGTTCACAGGCCAGTCTATATTGTGAAGGCTAATTTGATGCAGATTATTATTTGTAATTCCAGCATTGGCTTTCTTTGACCAAGCATACCAACTGGTTAAACGCTGAAATTATATCTTTTCATCCATCGAGTGAAGAGAGTTCTAACATGCCATATTTCTTAGCTGAGAAAGAAAACCTCAAGTTCTGACCACATAATTCGCCTTAATATTCTTTAGTTCTCTTGGAAATGGTATCAACAATCCTGGTATCCTGGCTGAAATTCAAGTTTAAGACTTCCCCATGCTCGTTTATGTTCCAGCCATAACTGGAAGTGCTATTTATTCTTCACTTCCTGTTCTAGACTTTAGTGTGGTATTTTTTTGTGGATGACTGTTAAGGTGATGGTTGAGAAGATTTGAAGACTCTGTTTGGACATATTTCAATTGACTTAACCTCTTATGCCTCGACAAAAAATTATGATATCTACAAATTCTATTTATTTATTTAGCTCATGAACTGGGGAGGGGCAGAGAGAGAGAGAGAGAAAGAGAGAGAATCCCAAGCAGGCCCCGCGATGTCAGCACAGAGCTGGATGCTGGGGCTCCATTTCACGAATTGTGAGATCATGAACTGAGCTGAAATCAAGACTCAGATGCTTGGGGCTACTGCATGGCTCAGTTGGTTAAGTGTCTGACTTCAGCGCAGGTCATGATATCACAGTCCATGAGTTTGAGCTCCACATCAGGCTCTGTCCTGACAGCTCAGAGCCTGGAGCCTGCTTCGAATTCTGTGTCTCCCTCTCTCTGCTCATGCTCTGTCTCTCTCTGTCTCAAAATAAATAAAAACATTTTAAAAAAATTTTAAAAAGACTCAGACTTAACCGAGTCACCCAGGTGCCCCTACAAATTATTTTATGGAAGAAAAACATACAAACTTTCAAATTTTTAGTAAATTATTGAGACTATGATATTAATGGCTGCAAGTACAGATATATATATATGTGTGTATATATATATATATATACACGAGTACAAATATATATATATATATATATATATATATATATATATATATATATAATCTATTTGAAGTACCAGACTGGTAAATTTTTTTAGTAAGGAAAAAATCAATTATTGGATTTTATAGAAATCTATGGATTATTAGGATGAAGTACCATCTCAGGTAAAGTGCATCCATGTCTCAACTCAGTGTCAGAAAAGGTCTTATGTTGGATCTGCTATGTAGAGAAAATAAACAATACCAGCAGTGAATTTTTTTTTTCTTAATGTTTATTTATTTTTGAGAGAGAGAGAGAGCAGAGTGTGAGCTGGGGAGGGGCAGAGAAAGGGGGAGACACAGAATCTGAACGAGACTCCAGGCTCTGAGCTTTTAGCACAGAGCCTAATGTGGAGCTCCAACTTACCAACCGGAAGATCATGACCTGAGCTGAAGTCAGGCACTTAACCTACTGAGCCATCCAGGTGCCCCCCTCAGTAGTGAATTTCTAATGGCCATAGTTTTTCATAACATATGGGAAGTCAGAGAACACTGTAACTTTTATTTTCTCAGCAATTTGACTTCTGTAGTTATCTCTTGAAACCTGTTTTCTTTTTTTTTCATTATCTCTTCCTTTTGCACTCATTTTCATAACCATTCCAGGTAGATTGGATGCACTTGTCTTTACAAATGGAAATAAACACTATCTTTATTGAACGATTGATTCATTCATCAACAGTGGGTAGTTAATTAAGGCTGGTGGGAGGAGACATTGCAGTTGGGAATGAAGGTGGATTAAAAAGAGAAGAGGAAATATCGTCTTTTCTTTCATGATAAGGTTGTGCTTCTAATTAGCCAAAGATTTAAAAATGGAAAAATGTAATGCAAGAAGGGATTAGATGATTGAGTGAACTTTTCTGGACTTGTGCTGCTTGGTTGAGCCAATCACTTTGCATATAGAAAGCAGACATGTCAGCACAGTGATCTCTGCTAAACGTCTAGCCCCTTTGCTTTCAACAGAAATGAATCCAAATATTTAGATATGCTCTCAGTGTTACAATTAAATGAGAACATTTGCCTAGAATGAAATCTTAGAAAAAGTGAAATTTGTAGCCATGTATATACAAGAAATGATAATAAAAGTAAGGTTTAAAACGATAAGCCTCTCATGAGATTTCAAACTCGGTACTGTCTTTGTTTATGATGTATGCAAGGGAAAGGGTAGAGGGATGTACATTTAACTCTTATGGGAACGATTTTCTACCTTGAGAATTTGGCGGTAGTTAGAAAACCACCATTCAGGAAGGTCTCTCTCCTGCTGGCAGTATGATTTAAAGTGGCTATCTCAGGGGCACCTGGGTGGCTCAGTTGGTTGAGCATCTGACTCCTGATTTTGGTTCGGGTCATGTTCTCACAGTTTCTGGGATCAAGCCCTGAGTTGGGCTCTGCACTGACAGCAGAGCCTGCTTGAGATTCTCTCTCCCTGTCTCTCTGCCCCTCCCCCATTTACGTTCTATCTCTGTCTCTCTTTCAAAATAAATAAATAAACTTAAAAAAAGTGGCTGTTTCAGAAACAACCTGCCCATGGCCACTAGCTAATTCATAGAATTGAGGTCACATTTATTTTAAAGAGTTGACCAGTTATATATAAAGAGAGCTTTTCTTTCTAACAAGGAGTGCAGAATTATGGTTAATCCACAAAATGAGCAATCTGCAAAATGATTCTTGAGCCAAATGTAGCTTTAACAGTAGGATTTGACCTTGGACTCTAGATGCAGCTGTATGTAGGATAGCCTTATCTCCCTGCGCAATCTCTCCTGATGAGATTGTGCTGGTGGAAACAGAAAACTGTTCAGGTAGCTAAATGACTCCCTTTGAGACAGATTGTCCCTGAGAAGTGGAAAGCATAATTACACAGAAAAGCATCATGGTAGCTTCACATACTTTAAACAGAAGTATGGACTGGCGGGGCTCCTGGATAGCTCCACGGGTTAAGCATCCAACTCTTGGTTTCAGCTCAGGTCATGATCTCACAGTTTGTGGGTTCAAGCCCTGAGTGGACTACACACTGACGGTGCATTGCATGCTCCCTCTCTCTTTCTCAAAATAAATAAACTTAAAAAAAAAAAGTATAGACTGATTTCACCTACATTAGTACTCATGTTTGGAGGATAAATATTTTTATTACAAAAAATTTTAAAAAGATCTTTGTTTTTAGATGTGACTCTAGACTTTTTCTAGGAATGGTTTTCATTAACAAACCCTAAACAAAATGCTGCCAGAGCACCCCAGGAAGGTGTTAACCATAGTAAATATTCATAAGGTAATGAGAGAAAGATTTTTATCTAACTAGATTTGGTGAATTTATGGGTGTTTAACTGTGTATTAAACCAGGAAAAATAAATCTAATGTAAACAGAGTATCTTTTGGGAACAATTGTAGTTGTATTGGTTAGGAAGTATAAGCATGTGTACAAGCTACAGTTACAGTTTTAAAACCAGATTCTTCCAAGTGTGTAAGATTGTGTCTATATAAAGCTAGTATCATAATTCTGTAAAAAAAAAAACCAACAAAACACAATAACTACCCAAACCCAGTCAAACTGGCCATTTGGCAGCACAGAAAGCAAAATACTTAGCAAACCAAATGCTGCAATTTTATAAATAGTTTGTAAATTTAAATTTAAATTAGGCAGGCAGTCTCCTCATCCTCTTTTCCCCACCTATTAGTAAGCCATATGTCTATTAAGGTAAAATAAAGCTTTTAGGCTGCCAGGATTCCATTTCTATATTTGTATATTTTATTTTCATCTTTAAAATTTTTTAAGTAAACTCTGTCCCCAAGTGGGGTTTGAACTCATGACCCCAAGATCAAGAGTTGCATGCTCTATGGACTGAGTCAGCCAGGCACCCTATATTCTTATACTTTTAAATTTATTTCTATATTTGAAATCAGAGATATGCCAGCAGCCTGAAAGCCTTGCTGTGCCCAGAATGTTAGCAAAGGCAGTTTATTGAGAGTGTGACTTGTACACAATACATAATTTTCTTTATTGCACTTGTCTAACATATTGTTTGTCAACTTGTTAAGGGTTCAGGGTAGCTAGGAGGGGCATCTGGGTGGCTCAGTTGGTTAAGCATCTGACTCTTGATTTCAGCCTATGTCATGATCTCATCATGGTTTGTGAGATGAAGCCCGGCTTGGAGCCTGTTTGGGATTCTCTCTCTCCCTCTTTCTGCCCCTCCCTGTTCATGCATGAATACTCCCTCCTTCCTTCCCTCCCTCTCTCTTTCTCTCTCTCTCTCTTCCTCTCCCTCAAAAACAAACAAACAAACAAACAAACAAACAAACAAACAAACTTAAAGAGAAGAGTTCAGGGTGGCTAGGAAAAAATTTGAGGTTCTAGATAACTCATGAGAACAGGCTGTTACTGAATGATTGTTGCTTTTAAGTCTCTTGGCAGAAGTGTTTAAAGCTTTATTGTAACCTTTGATGCCTACTCGAAACAACTCAGTATTTATTCTTTAGTAAAGAATTTCTGGTATTATTTGGAGAAACAGTAATTATGCTCACAATAAACCCCTTCTAGTCTTATTCAGGAGAGAGTTAGAGAGCCAAGTATATTAGACATCAAAGGGTCTAGGACTGGGGCTAAAATCCCAATAACATCTCATGGATTCTCAGATTTTCTATCTTTTAGATGGGATCAGCATGCAATGATTTGAGGACTTTGTCTTGGACAACTTTAGAAGATGGCATTATAGTTCTTTTTTTTCTTCCTCCCCTCAACAAGAAAATCTCGACCCCAGTGATTTATAAAACAATCTAGACACATAGTTTTCTCTTCTGAGTATTCAGTACATGTCCCTGGAGTGCTCTCAGGTTGTCAGATGCTGTCCTGATATTAGAGGCTGTCTGTTCTTTGTTTAAGGTTCAGGTAAGTGATTCATAATAAGACCCGATCCACATGCAGGATCTCAGGACAGTCTCATCAGTTTATATTTTTCCAAAGTCTTGTTCTTGAATATTCTCCTGCTTCTATTTTCTACTGAATCTAATTTCTCTTTGTGATCTTCCTTTTCTCCATAATGCTACGTTTTATAGCATGAATGGCATCCAAGGAAAGATAGGGAAAATGATAAACATCTATCATAAGAGAGGGTATGCTTTATTTATTTTGGTATGACCAGTGCCCAGGTCTGGGCCAAGCACCTAGATGAAGCTTAATAGATGTTTTTTGAGTGAAGGAATAATGTTCAGGAATGTAAGGGACAGAGAATAAGATCATTTCTTTTAAAAAAAATGTTTATTTATTTGTTTTTGGGGCGGGGGGGGGAGAGAGAGAACACATGTGCAGGGGGAGGATGGGCAGTGCAAAGCATGACGAGGGGCTAGAACTCATGAACCATGAGATCATGACCTGAACTGAATGAAGTCGGATGCTTAACTGACTTAACTGAGCCACCCAGGCACCCCTTACCTGCATTTTAAACAAATACAAGAAGTGATTCTTCCACAAACTAAATTTTGAGATTAGCAGTTTCAATTAATATTCCCATTATAGAGTCCAGGTTATCATCATCTCTTACCTAGATTCATTCCTACAATAGCCCCACATCTCCCCAGGGCTATACTCCCTCTCTAGTATATTCTCCAAACAGCAGCAGCCAGAATGAACTTGGATCTTGTCACTTCTTTGCCTCAAGTCCTTCAATGGCATCTCAATACACTTAAAAGTCTCAACTTCTCACCGTGGCCTGGAAGGCCCTGCATGATTTTTTATTTTATTTTTATTTTTTTTGCTAATCTTCTCTCATTTCACCCTCCCCTTCAGTCACTATACTTCAGTACTATGAGGTTTTAGTGTCTCAAAGAAGCCAAAGTCATTCACTCTTCAAAGACTTTGCAGACATTGTTTCCTCTAACCCTGAGGATCGCCCCTCTTCTGCCTAATCCTTCCTGCCACTTGAGTGTTACCTTCTCAGAGAGGCTTTTTCTCTAAGTGTGGCAGCAGAATTAAGGTACATCTGGCTGCAAATATCAGAAAACCCAAACCCAAACTGGCTGAAACAGTAGGGCAGGTTCCAGGCAGGACCCTCCAGGCAGTCTTCTCACAGCAGTCCTCCTGGAGACACCATCTTATGTGTGTTAATGTCCTCCCTAGGTTAGTTGCAAAGTGGTTGCAGCTGTTCCAGCCATCTTATCTAGGCACAGCTGCATCCAGAGGGATCAGAGCAACTTTCTCTTCTTGGAGCACTCTGGAAAGAGGAAGCCTCCCTTTAACAGATTTTTCTTTGTCTGATTGGTCAGAATTGGGTCATATGCTAATTTATAAACAAGTCACTGGTTGGGGGAAGTGGAGTTATTGTGATTAGCCTTGACTAGAGATTCTTACTCTGTTTTGTACCAAGTACACCTGGTGCAGTTTTGTGAGGTCTACAGACCCCTTCTGAGAACAATGTTTTTAAATAAATACCACTAAAATCAGCTATAAAGAACTATATTTGACAAAATTACCAAATTTGTGAGCTACTAATATATATTATCTTTTATTAATTACCATTAGACCCTAATAGTAATCAACAATAATTGGTCTAATAATAATTGATGTAATTAAAAAAAAGTTTTATGTTTATTTATTTTTGAGAGAGAGAGAGAGAGATAGTGCGAGCAGGGGAGGGACCAAGAGAGAGGGAGACACAGAATCTAAAGCAGGCTCCAGGCTCTGAGCTGTCAGGACAGGGCCTGACGGGGGTGGGGGGGGGGGGCGCTTGAACTCACGATGAGATCATGACCTGAGCAGAAGTCAGACACTTAACCAGCTGAGTCACCCAGGCACCCCTAATTAATGTAATTTTTAAGAAGTGCCTAGTATAAGTCATATTTTGAGATATCTGCAAGAGCTATCATGTGACTTGAAAATATCTGTGGTTTCTATTGGTGACAAAGACATAGGTACTATGGATATGCTACTTGGTTTACTGCCTACAGTGATAATTCAAGGAAATGCTACATTTTATTTAGAGGTTAATTAAAAAAATAGAGGTTAAAGTATAGATGTGATTTTTTCTTCATCTAATATATGGACACCCTGAACTTAATCCTAAATTAAGAACTCCTGGCTTACACTTGAAGATTAAATGATGCAAAAATGTATTTAAAGTGTTAAGCATAATGCCCAATACATGATAGGTATTGAAGAAATGATAGCTTAAAACATAGACATACACAGAAATCTTGGGAATCCAAAACCCAAAATAATATAATTTAAATCAATTCATTTTATCCTTATGAACTAGGAAAGGGGTTTCAGTGTAATATATTAAAATATACTACTCCAAAACAATTTTACATATACATTTCAAGGCAGTCAGAAGAATGGCAAATGAATGAAACGAACTTGGTGGGTGGATTAGAATCCTATCAAGAAATATTCAAAATCACACCCAGCTTATTAAGGCTACTAGTAGGAGAACTTGCCCCTCGATGCCATGGTTTGGCACCACCAACCACTGTGATTGAAATGCCTGGATTATAGCTCACTCTGTTGTGTTGCTGATACTGGATAAGCCAGGACCAAGACTTGGCTATGCATCCTATGGTGTGGTCACCTTGGCTCAAAGCTGAGTAGTTCTGGCTTACACCAGTCATGGTTCTTCATTAAATTTTAGTTCCTTACCCTCCTCCCTTGAGAAGGATGTAATTCTACGACCATTAAGGTATCATATTTTGGTCAGAAAGATAAAAGGTCATCTTAACCTACAGGATGGGTTGGGGAGAAAAGGCACTTGCTTGTTCATGTGTGTGTTTGGGTCTGGAAGGAGAAACTTGGAGAGATGGCCGTTTTCTGATGATGGTTCTTATATTCTCTCCATAAAAGAAAGTAATTTCCTATTTCCAGAAGTGTTATTTTACTCTCAGAATTACCCTGGTTTAGTCATTCAAAAGCATTGCCTCCTCTAGACTGAGCACTCAAGTTCTGGAGTCAGAAAGACCCGAGTTCAAATTCTGACTCTGCCACATACTGTCTGTGTGACTCTGAACAAATACCTACTTCTATAACATAATAAAAATTATAACATATATTAATACAATCTATAGCATCAGAAATAATTATATAGTATGTATAATAATATTATGTAACATTGTATCCTTTTATGACATAATAGTAGTAGTGATCATAGCAGCAGCAGCAGCACTAGTATTAGTAATCACATACTTAGGATTTACTCTTACAAGTCTAAGTAAGAGTAAACATGGATTCTTTTATTTAATTTTCACAGCCCTAAAAAATAGCTTATACTTTTTTTCTCTCATTTTACAATGAGGAGATGAAGCTAACGTGGGTTACGTAATTTGCTTCTAAACTTTCTTTTCCTTTCCTACAAAGTGGAGATAATTGTGCTACCTGCCTCACACACTTGCTGTAGAGGTTACATTGCTTTATGTGGCAGGTTTTTGATTGTGTGATACATAGTAAGTGTGTGGTGAGTTGCACTGTTAGGTCGTATTTGTCTACCTGATCTTGTACGGCCAACAAGACTTTACTGCACTTCCCCTTACATTAATAAAGTAATAGAGTAGTTGATTTTGCTTATTGATTTTGCTTATTCAGGAAGAGATGATATGGATTCATAATCATAATTACCACATGTGACCCAAGGGTACATATATCCTAAGCATAGTCTATGATCATGCTGATTCCATCCCTTTTGCAAAACAATTCCTGGGCCTTCGTGAACATGATTTGGCAACCATAGGCACTGTTGTTATATGAGAATATTTAGCAAGGAATATCTTTTTGTTTTATGTTTTTCTCTGCTTAATTCATTCTTATTCAAAATGGTTTGGGCTTGTTTTTTAATATTCAAAGTGACATATGGTTCGTTAATTCTATTGCAAATATTGCTAAATTATGCAAGGGATAACAGAAATATCTTAGACCAAATTACCATAGACAGGGTGGCTTAAATAACAAGAGTTACTTCTCACAGTTCTGTAGGTTGGAAGGCTGTGATCAGGATGCCAACATGGTCAAGTTCTCGGTGAGTCCCATATTTCAGTTTTCCAAAAGGCTGTCTTCTTGCTGTGTTCTTACTTGGCAGACAGAGCAGAAAGCTAGCTCTTATGTGTGTTTATAAGAAGCTAGCCTCTTCTTATAAAGGAACTAATCCCATTCATGAGAGCTCTACTCTTATTTTTTTTTTTAAGATTTTATTTTGAAGTAATCTCAACACCCAAGGTGGGGCGTGAACTCACAACGCTGAAATCAAAAGTTGCCTGCTCCACGGACTGAGCCAGCCAGGTGACCTGAGAGCTCTACTTTTGTAACCTAATTACCTCCCAAAGGCCCCACCACTACATACTATCATATTGGGGCATTAGAATTTAACAAATGAATATTGGGGGGCACAAACATTCAGTTCATAATGTCCACAAAGCTATATTTTCAGTGTGGAATTTTTCCAGTCTCGGATTACTTTACACACAAAAAGCCACATAAATTGCTTCCTGCTTATATGCAATGTCAAAACTTCATTTAAGAAGACACTAGGAGTGAAATTCATGGTCTTTTATTAAGAAGCCATCTGTCTACTATTTATTTACTGAGCTGTAATGAACAATCTTTTGTGAACAAAGATTTCTCTGCCAGTGGGAAAGCTCCCTGTAGCCTTGGATGTGAGTGCCACCTGCTGGATGCTGTACACAAAAACTTTCCCGTACCTCAACCCAAGAATGGCTGATCATTATCTGGGAAAATGCCCAGGTAACACCCCTTTGATTTTAGGTCACAAGGACAGCTGTAATGCCTAATGAGTAATGTAATCTTTGGGTAAGAGCGCAGATTTTATAAGAAAAACACACTCAGGAAACAAACCTAATGCAAAAATATTCCACTGAGCTATTGTTTATAAGCTTGCCAGTGCCAAGAATATAGTAAATAATTCTCTGTTTATATTATGAGCTCACTGAGTTTTATACATTGGTGACATAGGCAGTTGGTGGGTGGCTTTTTACCTTAAGGAGGCCGTACCTATATCTTGCAGAAGGGTAGGAAATTAGGGACCCCTTGGCTATGACCATGAGTTGGCTTCAATACCAAATATATAATCTCATCAATTTTAGTTTTGGTGCCAAATTCCCTGTTTGGGGCTTAGGGAAAAAGTGTTTCTTTGCATCACTCTAATGGACTCTGTGACTTATGGACTCAGTAGCCTGGGGCTTATATTAGCATTGGGACAATTTGTAATTTTCATTGAGGTCAAGAAGGTAGAAATGGCTCTTTAAGAGAAATAAATACACACCTTGGTCTATCAAGAGCTTTATGAAGTTTCTTCCAGTTTGGTCCTTGGGAAGGACATGAAAATTGCATAGCATTGTTTTCATGCTAGTTACCTAGGAGAAGGTAGGGGGAAAGAGGCCCTTGGAAAGGGACAATCATCTAGCCTTTTTTTTTTTTAATTTTTAACGTTTATTCATTTTTGAGAGACAGAGAGAGACAGAGTGTGAATGGGGAAGGGGCAGTGACACAGAATCCAAAGCAGGCTCCAGGCTCTGAGCTGTCAGCACAGAGCCTGACATGGGGCTTGAACTCACAGACCAGGGGGATCATGACTGGACCTGAAGTCAGATGTTTAACCGACTGAGCTACCTAGGTGCCCCTCCTGGGGTTATTTTGAATCACTTTTGCAGAAATTTAAAATTTTTAATAATTTTTGCAGAAAGTTTAAAGTTGGGCCTTTTCTCAGCTGCTGCTAAGGTGCTCTGTCCTTCCGAGGAAGCTAAGGCTGCTTTGGGGTGAGGCCCTCACTTCATCCAGCGACTAGCACTGTGCCAGCTCAGCACTCACCTGCCCATGGCCTCTGTCTAGGAATTCACCTGCATCTGCTCAGCCCTCATCCAGCATGATGATGAGGTGACAGTCACGGAGGATAAGATCAATGCCCTCATTCAAGCAGCAGGTATAAATGTTGAACCTTTCTGACTAAGCTTGTTTGCAAAGGCCCTGGTCAATGTCAACATCAGGTGCCTCATTGTAATGTAAGGGCTGGTGGATCTGCCCCAGCAGGAGGACCTGCTTCTTCCACCACTGCTGCTCCAGCTGAGGAGAAGAAAGTGGAAGCAAAGAAAGAAGAATCTGAGGAGTCTGATGATGACATGGGCTTTGGTCTTTTTAGCTAAACCTCTTCTGTAACCTGTTCAATAAAAAGCTCTTAAAAAAAAAAAGTTGGTCCCTAGGTTATAACTGACCCAAGGATTGTCTTCAGTATGTTCTTGACATGATGAGACCAGTTATCTTCTTTTAGAATTTTACAGAAGCTGGTGGCATGTATTTCTCCTGCCCTGGCTCCCTTTTCCTAGCGCTGGAAAAACATCATGCATAATTCACAAAAGAGTCTTTTGGGCTAAAACAAAAATTCTCTTCCTTTGTTCCAAAGTTGGTTAATGGATTTTTGTGGCTAAAATTTTTAAACCTACAAAATAGGATTCAGATTTGGAAGGGGCTCAAGGCAGAGTGAGCTTTCTGTTTTTATTTCTGGTTATGTGCAGCTCAGGACTATAACATCATGGTGCTGGAATTCAGATTTTATGGAAAAATGATGGGTGCTTGACAAGATTCTATATTGAGGGGCATCTGGGTGGCTCAGTCAGTTAAGTGTCTGACTCTTGATTTCAGCTCAGTTCTTGATCTCAGGGGCATGAGTTCAAGTTCTGCATTGGGGTCTGTGTTGGGCATGAAGCCTACTTAAAATTTTTTCTAAAAAATGAAGAATCTATATTGTGGATGTTGACTAGCCTTGTTTTTAAGAGACGGATAACATGAGTGGGGTAGAGGGACTGAAGGAGAGAGAATCCTAAGCAGGCTCCACAATTAGCATAGAGCCCAATGTGGGGCTCAATCCCATGACCCTGGGATCATGACCCGAGTCAAAACCAAGAGTCAGACACTTAACCAACTGAGCCACCCATGTGCGTCTAGCCTTATTTTTGCAATATATATGAATGCAGAATCATGTTGAACACTTGAAACTAATATAATGTTATGTGTCAAATATACCTTAATAAAAAAAAGAATCTATATTGCATGAGATTACATGATATTTAGCACTCTTGTCTGTACCTACATCAATGCCAAGCCAGAACACAGAATGGAGATGTTACTTCTTACACCTACAATGGTACAATCAGCTCACGAGATTGACATATTTTGACTTTGCTAATGATTGCATGTTCAGATTCTTGGCTTCTCAGGACCCTTCAGGATAATATACCAGTTATATGTTTCTTGTACTCTTAGTGTGGGACATATATCAATTTTGGGGCTTCTGTCCTCTAACAACTCTATCCCATAATATGCAACCCCCAGAAATTTTTTCAAATGTGACTTTCAAATTGAATTGTTGTTATAATTGGTCTAATAGTACTATCATGTAGATTTGCATCATATCTTAGAAATTTCCTCATTTTACACTAAATGGATTTTAGCATTTTCTGCTTTTTCATCATTGGGTTCTCCAAAAATGTTGCTGGGCAGAAATTTCATTCTGAGTTTCTGTGGAACAGAAGAGAAATTGAAGATTTACACAGTCATATGCTATAGAAGTCATCAGATTTTGCAAAAAGATTTTGAAACAAGACAGGAATGGAAGTGCAAATCTCAGTGGGTCTTAGTGTTTCATCACAAAGTTTTGTGGTAAAACCAAGATGAAACCACAAGTTTCACTGTTAGCCAGACCAGCACTGGAAGAATGATCGATTTCAAGGTTAGCCAAGGTCAGGCGGAAACTTGGCTTGTTTTATTCATATGTTCAAACCCCAGACCTACTGAATTTTGTATGATTTGGGGTTTCCAAAACAGAAAGCATTTGGGGGCCCAGTCCAAAGCTGAGGCCTACAGACTAAGGGTAAAGAAAGTTGTTCTGTCTTGGTTTGCACTTTAGCGCAATTACTAGCTAATTACTACCCAATTACTAGCTGAACCTTATTTACTTAAACTGTTCTTTGGAAGTTTAAAAAACCAAAGTATGTATTTTCTCCCTATTTTCTGCCTAATAAGAATACCAGGATTCTTCTCCCAGAGTCTCCAGATGTTTCTACAGGCCACAAGGAGATTTATATCTTGAAAGATTTCACGGCTGCACTTACCAGCACTCATAGACTGTATTCCATTCTTCAGCTCAATATTTGGATAATTCTCTTGGGGTAAAAGGAGCAAGGTTGCCTACTCTTAAAGAGTCTGGCCCAACCCAGTAATTTGAAAAAAATCATGTACTTTCAGAATAAGAATTCAAAGAAAAGAAAAGAAAAGAAAAGAAAAGAAAAGAAAAGAAAAGAAAAGAAAAGAAAAGAAAAGAAAAGAAAAGAAAAAAACAGTCAAGCTCAGAGCCTCAGATGTGTCCCCCATTACAGTGGGGAAAATGTGACACATGAAAGACAATCTGTGGCAGCCCAAGTTCTGATTAGGGCATCATCAGTGAGGAATATGAGGCTGGGAGTGACTCTAATTATGCCAGGACCAAATCTACTAGGAGGTGGCAAATCCATCAGGTCAATTGGACATGCTTTTGGCTGCACATTATAGAAAACCCTTCTACAAGGTTTCAGTCTTACAGGGTGTTATTTGTTGAGACTGGTTGGTGGTTCACTGATGCCATCAGGAACCTAGACTTTTTTCTTCTTTCCATTCCACATTCTTATTATGGTCACCTTAGGATCTTAAGATGGCTGCTGTGGAGACATCATTCATGTTTGTATTCCATTCAGGCAGAAAGAAAAAAGGAGCTAAGGCTTAGGGGCAAAGTGGTGAAAAGGCCCATTTTATGCAGAAAACAAGAACTTATCCAGAAGAACGTATTTTCACATGTGCTGACTGGGTCATCCAGTCAACAATATCTACCTTAACTAACTGAAGACAGGTGGTCAACAATAAGAGGATACCCTGTAACGGCATAGAAGAGCAGATGTGAAATACTCTGGCTAAGGCAGACCACATCTACAAACCAGACCCATGGAGTAATTAGCTGTAGAGAGCCCTGCAGCTAAACTTTGGAGGACTCTGAAAGAGAAGGTTCTTTGTGAAAGTTCATGGAGAAGTCCAGGGAAGGTAGTATCAGATTATCATAAAGGGATTGTGTAAACTACAATAATTGGACATGGGATGGTTAAAATGTAATGTTATGAGCTATTATTGACCATTAAAGTTTCCAGAATGATCAAACCAGCTAAACCCACATCTTTCAGGGTCTTAAGGAAGACTTGCTTCCTTCCTTCCTTCCTTCCTTCCTTCCTTCCTTCCTTCCTTCCCCCACCTGCTTCTCTTTCTTTCGATTTTTCTTTTTTTCTATTCATATTTTTAAGTTTTTAATCATGAAAAATCTCAGCATACAGAAAAAGAGAAAGAATAATACCTCACAACTCCCCCATTAAGTTTCAATAAATTATTTACATGTTTTGCCTTATCTTTCGTTCTATATACAAAACCATTAAATACACATTAATAGGTATATACACACATGTGTATATATATATATATACACACATATACATATACACATACACATATCTATCTATCTATCTATCTATCTAGATATCTATCTATCTCTGAGCTATTTAAGTAGGTTGTAGACACTTTACCCCTAAATACTTTTTAAAAATTTATTATTATTTTTTAATGTTTATTTATTTTTGAGAGAGAGACAGAGCATGAGCAGGGGAGGGGCAGAGAGAAAGGGAGACACAGAATCTGAATCAGGATCCAGGCTCTGAGCTGTCAGCACAGAGCCTGATGCCAAGCTCGAAGTCACGAACCGTGAGATCATGACCTGAGCTGAAATCAAGAGTCAGACACTTAACCAACTGAGCCACCCAGGCACTTTCTAAACCACCTTGTTTTAAGGATTAGGTTTTTAAGCTGTCTGAAGGACAAGCAAAATTGTTTTGTTTTCATTCTTCTTGAATTTTCCTTTGTTACATGTATTTTTCCCTGGTTACCTCACTGTGTCTGCTTTTGCTACTGTTGATTTTATCACACCTCCACTGTCCCAGGCAGCATGTTTTCAGCCTGCTGGGCTAAAAGTGGTGGAAAAGGTTTCCTCACTGGCACTGACTCTCTCTGGTTTCTTTTTAGGGCCAATATACTCTTGTTTTAATTATTCTATTTCTCCTGACATTCAAAATCTCCTCTCTTTTTAATTAGCTTAAACCAACCTCAGGCCTTTATTGATGGGAGAGAGTTTTCAAAAGCAATATGCAGAGGGTTTGCTTGCCAGAAAGGTTAGCCAGCAAGCACCTACCTCTTGTACAAGGCCATATGTTCTCTAAGGAATAGGAGTTCATTAACAGACTTTGTCGTCTGAGAGTTTTTTTTTTATTCTTTCCTCTCTTTCAGACTTAGAAGGATGTCTAAAGTGTTTATTATTAGCCTAAACTGAGAGCAAGTGAATGTTCTTATCATTCAAAAACAAATACACCTGTCTGGCAACAGGAACTCTGCCTGGCTTTATGAACCAGGAAAATCAACACTGTATTCTGAGCTCAGCCAGTAAATCTGAGGGGCCTGTAAAGTCATGTTGGAGAAGGGGCTCTTTGTGGAAGGATCTAAACTTCCACAGGCTCAAGAATTCTCACTGGAAGACCAGACTTGCTAGTCATGTGTCTGCACAGACTCTGTATCCTACTTATGTGTCCTATACTACTAAATATAAAATAAAGAACTCTGAAGGTTGGGAACACACTGAAAAATTGGTAGGGAAGAAATCTAAGGGATAAAGAACCAATATCCTGTGACTGCTGTCAGATTGGCACTTCTTCCTGATATCTCCTAAGGGCCCCCTTCACTACTTTCCTTTTTGCTAAAAAAGAAGCTAGTTTAGTTCCAAAAGTTAGCTATTGTTCTGATTTCCCTCTCCTAGATTTAAAAATGAAATTTAAGAGTAACTTTACTTTTCAAAAGGAAAAGGGTGTTTTGACACTGCCCAAATGCACAAAGCTATAACACCCAATATTCATTTAGTTATTTGACTACTCTTTGAGTAACTGTGGATTTTAAGGACAAATAAAGGTGTAGTATATGAGAACTTGCTCTCCAGAAACTTATGATCTAATGGGGATATAAGATGCATCACACCCACACCAGATCCACACATCCATGGCTCCCACTCTCTAATCATTAGCATCAAGGATGCTTTCATATTGGAGACAGTTTCAGTGTCCTGCTGGCCCTGACCCTTTCCCTCTGTAATTTTAAGCCTTCTTAGATTGGACTCAAAGGAATTTTAAAAAAAAACAACAAAACAGCTTTAGAGTCACCGGAACAGGTGCAGGTAGTGCTGTCTCCTTTTACCTTAGCTGTTTGGATATAATTAGATGGTTTATCTCTGAGGGGAGAGATTTCTACATCAAATGTAGGAGTTTGAGTGAGTTGTAAAGGATAATATTTTTGATGAAATAAAAATGTTCAGGATCTGTTTCAAGAAATGATCCCAAATTAGGGAGAAATTGAACACATAGTTATTACTACTAATGAATGTAGTCAACCAAATTTAGAAGTTGTATTTGTCATACTTTCAAACCTAAGATAGCCTGTGAGACAATGTATGTTTTGAAATGAGCAGAATGGTGTTCAAATTCTGCTCCACCATTTTCTATCTGTATAGCTTTAGACAAATAACTTAAAAGTCTAAGCCTCTACTTTTACCTCTGCAAAATGGTTATTACCAACATTCGCTCTTCACAACGGTGTGAAGATTGAGACAATGTGTGCAAAAGCTTTTAACTTGGTGCCTGCCCCCCGCCCCCACCCTGCCAGTGCTAATTCTGTCCTTGTCTTTTCCTACACTTCTCTTTGGAGGATTATGCCTGTATTTTATTTTAGTTCATCCTTTTTTATTTTTTTTTCCTGTTCTTGGCTTTTCTCATTGTTTTTGTTCTTATTTTTTCTGGCTGATCTTGTCTTTTTGGTTTCCCTCTCTCTTCTCTCTGTGGATGTTTGTTTTGCCTGTGTTTATTTTTCCATCGTGAACTTTCCTTGAGTTCCTTTCTCATTTGCCTTTTTGCAGACGTCTTTTGTTTTACCTGGGGCTCTAGCCCTTTGCACATTGATGTCAACACTGACTGCTGATTTTGGACTTTGCTGAGGAAAGGGGGGTGGAAGGTGTGGGAAAACCGTTCTTATGGGGCCTAGAGAAAGGATATTGGGATGTTGAAGCAGTTAGTTACTTGGCTATAGATATTTTGCAGACATACACTTCAGTTCCTGGCCAGAAGTCTGACGCTTTTTCCCGCAGATCTTCAGAATTTTTGAATCTGCCCTGATTTCACTCCCTTTCTCTTCCCTCCCTGTTTCTCTACCCGGTTGCAGTAGAGCTCAGCTTTCCCCTCCCCAACTTCCTGCTGTCTTGCTTTCTCTGAAACATGTTTTACCTATTACTGCTCCTCTCCAACATTTCACTTATGTGGAACACCCACTTGGAAGGGGAGTTGTTTTTGAAGAGGAGGAGGTCTTATTGATGATAGCAATAAGAGTAAGAGTTGCATATGAAGCACCAATGCTCATACAAGGCCAAAAACAAGACAGCAGGAACTCATGACCCTGTTCCATTGGGCACAGATTCTAATAGAATCCAGAGAGTCCAAAGGATAGAAACAAGCTAAGGGAGTGGTGGGTGGTGACAGGAAGGAGAAGCCAGAGAATATTTCTTGCATCTTAATTTCCACATTTATTCATCACCTATGCTGGGCCAAGCAGTGTGCTAGGCTCTGGGTATCATTTGATGAACAATATACAGAAAAGTTTTGTCTTTAGTAGTCTTTGATAGTTCTAGTTGTGTTCTAAAGAGTTAGACTCTCCCCAAAATTCCTATCTAGTATTTTAAATTTGGACATAGTTTTCTACCTTGAGAAACACCATGGAAGGGAGCCTGTGGCTCCAGTGGCAGCAATAGATCTGGCAGTGCTTGGGGGCAGTGGTTGGTGGCACACCACGACTACCCATTATATGTCCTTAAATATTTTTATTATGGAGTTTTAAGCAAATGTGGAGAGAATAGCAGAATGAATGTTTATGACCTACCACTCAGCTTTAATAATTATCAACATTTTTTGGATCTTGTTATAATTCCTCCTTCCTCTACTATTTTCCTGAAATATTTTCATGCAAATTCCAGACATCATGTCATTTCACCTTTATCTTAGTCTGCATCTTAAGTAGGCAAGACTTTTTTTTACATAGCCATGATGCCATTATCACATGTAACAAAACCAATAATAATGACATAATTTCCTCTACTATTCATTCCACATGCAAAATTTTCCCCTGTTATCTCAAAGATGCTTTTTTATGGTTGGTTTGTGTGCCTGAAGATCAAAGCAAAGCCCACACATTACATTTAGTCATTCTGCCTTTTAAATCTCTTACTCTATAATAGGCTCCCTCCATTTCCCCCCATATCATTGCTTTTTGTAGAAATTTGATGTAGTGGATGCTGTGGTGTGCTGCCTAGATCCCTTCCTCATGACCAGAGCACTCATTCCTGTAACTTCCAGACCCACAGCATGTATCTAATGACTACAGCATGGAGGTTCTTCAAACAATTAAAAATAGAACTACCCTATGATCTAGCAACTGCACTACTAAGAATTTATCCAAAGGATACAAAAATACTGATTCCAAGGGGCACATGCACCCCAATGTTTATAGCAGCACTATCAATAATAGCCAAATTATGGAAAGGGCCCAAATGTCCACTGACTGATGAATGGATAAAGAACATGTGGCATATATGTATACACACACACACACACACACACACACACAATGGAATACTATTCAGCAATGAAAAAGAATGAAATATTGACATTTGCAACAACATGGATGGAACTAGAGTGTATTATGCTAAATGAAATGAGTCAATGAGAGAAAGACAAATACCATATGATTTCACTCATATGTAGAATTTAAGAAACAAAACAGATGAACAGAGGGGAAGGGAAGCAAAAATAAGACAAATACAGAGAGGGAGGCAAACCATAAGAGACTCTTAAATACAGAGAACAAACTTAGGGTTGCTGGAGGGGAAGTGGGTAGGGGGATAGGTTGAATGTGTGATGGGCATTAAGGAGGGCACTTGTTGGGATGAGCGCTGGGTGTCATGAAAGAGATGAATCACTGAGTTCTACTCCTGAAGCCAAGACTACACTGTATGTAAATGAACTTGAATTTAAATAAATGAATAAATAAAAATTGTTTAGAGAGTAGAAAGGCCTGACTCTCTTGCTTCAGTTTAGGACAACTCTGAAGGACTATCTCAACTCCAGAGCTTCCTGTGGGACTAAGACCTCAGTTGCGACTATATCACAGGTCAATTTCTTCCTCTGCCCGAACTTGTTCCCCTCACTCCCTTCAGGTATGTTCCTGAGGCTACTCCCAGTAAAATGCCTTGCACGAATCACCATGTCAGAGTCTATTTCCTAGGAAACCTAACCTAGACAGTTGATACTATGAACGCTCTAATCAAGCAGAATGTAAAATGGGATTTTAGAACTGGATCACCTGCCTATCAGCTGGCAATACAAACACCATTACTGGTGGTAGATGAATACTGATAACATTCATATGGTGTAGAGTCATAATTTGTAAACAAGAATTTCATACTCCACTCTTTAATCATCAACACCCTTTCCCCTTCCTGCCCTCTAACTTCTCAAGGTATAATTATTGGCATGGCCTCACTCTCTCTTTTTATTGAAAAAAATTTTTTTCTTTTAGTAAGCTCTTTATTTTGAGATAATTTTAGATTTATATACAATTATAGGAAATAATTCTGAGAGGTCCCATATACCTTTTACCCAATTTCTTTCAATGGTAGCATCCTGCAAAACTATAGTACCAGAATGCAATCAAGGTACAGAACATTTCCATTACCAACAGGATTTATCATGCTTTCCTTTAAAAACCACGCTCTCTTTCCTTCAGTGCTCCCCTGCCTGGCAACCACCAATCTGTTCTTCATCTCTATAATTTTTCATTTCAAGAATGTTGCATGAACGGAACCATACAGTATGTAAACTTCTGAGATTACTTTTTTTTCACTTAGCAAAATTCTCTGGAGAGTCATTCAGGTTGTTCTATCAATAATTTGTTCTTTTTTTAAACAATTTGTTCTTTTTAAAATTGCTAAATAGGGGCGCCTGGGTGGCGCAGTCGGTTAAGCGTCCGACTTCAGCCAGGTCATGATCTCGCGGTCCATGAGTTCGAGCCCCGCGTCAGGCTCTGGGCTGATGGCTCAGAGCCTGGAGCCTGTTTCCGATACTGTGTCTCCCTCTCTCTCTGCCCCTCCCCCGTTCATGCTCTGTCTCTCTCTGTCCCAAAAATAAATAAACGTTGAAAAAAAATTAAAAAAAAATTGCTAAATAATATTCCATGCTATGGATTTACAACCATTTGTTTAACCATTCATCCATTGAAGGATATCTACATTATTTCTGGGTTTTGGCTATTATGAATACAGCTGCTATCAACTTTTGTATATAGGTTTTGTGTTAGCATAAGTTTTTATTTCTCTGCAATAAATGCTCAGGAGTGTAATTGTTGGGTAGTATGATAGTTTTATGTTTAGTTTTTAGAATAAACTGCCGAACTTTTCCTAGAGTGGCTATACCATTTTACATTCTTACCAGCAATGAATGCACGGATGGTCCAGTTTTTCCACATTTTTGCCAGCACTTGTGGTTGTCACCTTTTGTTTCTTTTTTCTTTTACTTTTCCAGCTTTTTTGAGTTATAATTAACAACTTAAAATGTATATATTTAAGGTGTACAACATGATGATTTAATATATATATCCATTGAGAAATGATTATGCCAAGAAAGTTAATTCACGCGTCTGTCACCTCACATAGTTATTATTTGTGTGTGTGGTGAGAACACTTAAGATTTACTTTCTTAGCAGATTTCAAGTATACAGTACAGTATTATTTTTTTTAAATATGCTTTTTTACTTTTTAAATGCTTATTTATTTTTGAGAGAGAGAGAGTGTGCGAGAGAGCATGAGTGGGGGAGGGGCAGAGAGAGAGGGAGACACAGAATCCAAAACAGGCTTCAGGCTCTGAGCTGTGAGCACAGACAGAGCCTGATGTGGGGCTCGAGCTCACAAACCATGAGATCATGACCTGAGCTGAAGTTGGAAGCTTACCCAACTGAGACACCCAGTGCCCCTACAGTACAGTGTTATTAGCTATAACCCTCATTCTGTATAGTAGATCTCACTTCATCTTATAACTGAAAGTTTGTACCCTTTGACCAACATCACCTCATTTCTCCCTACCCCCAGCCCCTGGCAACCACCTTCCTACTTTCTGGTTCCAAGAGATAGAGTTTTTTTGTATTCCCACATATAAGTGAGAACCTACGGTATTTGTATTTTTGTGTCTGGCTTATTTTACTTAGCTAATTGTCCTACAGTTTCATTCATGTTGATGCAAATGGCATGATTGTTTTCTTTGTTGTGGCTGAATAATATTCCTGGGTGTGTGTGTGTGTGTGTGTGTGTGTGTGTGTGTGTGTCTGTAACATTTTCATTATCCATTCACCTGTTGATAGACTGTTAGGTTTTTTCCTATGTCTTGAATATTGTGAATAATGCTATGATAAACATGGGGATACAGATATCTCTTCAAGATACTGATTTCATTTCCTTTGGGTATATACCCAAAAGTAGAATTACTGAATCATTATGAAAATTTTTAATTTTTAAAGAAACCTCCATACTGTTTTCCACAGTGACTGCACCAATTTACATTCCCACCAACAGTATACAAAGATTCCCTTTTCTCCACATTCTTACCAACCCTTTTTATCCTTTCGTAAGAGCCATCCTAACAGGCATAAATATCTCATTGTGGTTTTGATTTGCACTTCCCTGATGATTAGTGATGTTGGACACTAATCTCATGTACCTTTTATTGAAATTTGATGTCAGTTTGCTAAGTTGATAAATTATTCAGGTATGTTAAATGAAAGGAAAGGGGGAAGGTCTAGGGTCCTCCTTTTAGTATCCCACTTCCTCTGTATGGTAATGCATATCTGACATCTGAAGATAATGCTTTAATCTTTATTGTTCCATAAAAAGAATGACTGTAGGGATGGGAATTCATAGGGGGAAGGGAAACACCTTGGCAAGCTAGGGTGGCAGCTTTTTGGTAGGGATGGTGTTGAATGTAGTAACTATCAATTAACTCAGTGGGCTGCAGCTTACTAAATTTACACACAGGCCTGGCTGAAAGGCTTACGTTTAGAAGCATTAAGAAAGTGTTCACCTAAAAAAAAGACATTATTTGTCAATGACATCTGATCTTTCTCACACACTGGATCACAGTCAATGTTGTAAAGTTCTTTTGATTTGCCAGTAACAGAAAATAACTGGGAATAGCTTAGCCAAAAAAGGAAAGGGGGGAAAAAACACAGAGATAGACTATGAAATCCAAAAAGAAGTTGATCATTAAATACGGTTATATGGAAAGGAAATGACCAGAAGTTAGAAATCTGTCAGAACCCACGCCACTATTCACACTTGCAGTGTCTCTCTGCTTACCATTCTCAAGAGAGATTGTGATTGGCTATGTCCGGTCAGGTGTCCATTCCTCATTCAACCATGTATGGTCAAGGGGACAGGCCATTTACTACAAATTTGTGGGGAGGGCCAGTTCTCACCAAAGGGGACTTGAGTTATGGCCTGGAAAGATACCCCCCAAATCAGGCAACATCTAATAAGTATGAGAAATAGATAAAATATGTGTGTATGTGATTTTACACATGTACATGCAAATATACAAATACATATATTTATATGTATGATTTAAACATAAAATTCATATTAAACAGTGAACACTAACATTAAAAAGAATCTGTAGATCAAACATTAAAATGATAAAATATGGAAGCTTATGAAGGCAGGGACCTTGCTATTATATTTACTTCTTTATGCCCAAGCCTGGAAATATATCTGGCTCATGCTAGGTATTTGGTAAACATTTGTTGAATTTATCAATCTTCATTAATAATGATAAAAATAAAATGATACTTAGTATCATTAAAAATGGGACAGTGAGGGGGCGCCTGGGTGGCTCAGTCAGTTAAGCATCCAACTTTGGCTCAGGTCATGATCTCACAGTTTGTGGGTTTGAGCTCTGCATCGGGCTCTGTGCTGATAGCTCAGAGCCTGGAGCCTACTTCAGATTCTGTGTCTCCCTCTCTCTCTGCCCCTCCCCTGCTTGAATTCTGTCTCTCTCTCAAAAAATAAATAAAACATTAAAGAAAATTAAAAGTGAGACAGTGAGACCTGTGAGTTTCTTAATAAGATGCAATTTGAAGCACACAGCTCTACCTATAAAATATTCTTGCTAAAAACTTGAACCTTGGTCTAATCAAGGCTTTAGAACTAATTTACAGTTTATAAGAAATAGGGGAAGAGAGGAACAGGTTAAATGGTATCACAGGGAATAAGATAAATCCAGAATATGGGACATTATACAGGACAATTGACCTGGTTTCTGTAATAAGCCAATGACACAGGGGAGAAAAAGGGAGATATTTGAGACATAATAAGTAAAATAATATGTGGACCTTGTTTAGATCATGATTTAAACACAGTAAATGAATGATAAAAAGAGATTTTTGAGACAACTGTGGAAATGTGATCATAGACTGGATATTAAATGATACCAAAAAACTATTGTTAATTTTGTTAAATATAATAGCCTTATGGTTACATAAGAAAGGGTCCATATTTTTTTAGATAACTAAAAAATGGGTAGAATGATATGTCATCTTATATTTTATTAAAAATGCTTCATCAGGGGCGCCTGGGTGGCGCAGTTGGTTAAGCGTCCGACTTCAGCCAGGTCACGATCTCGCGGTCCGTGAGTTCGAGCCCCGGGTCGGGCTCTGGGCTGATGGCTCGGAGCCTGGAGCCTGTTTCCGATTCTGTGTCTCCCTCTCTCTCTGCCCCTCCCCCGTTCATGCTCTGTCTCTCTCTGTCGCAAAAATAAAAAATAAACGTTGAAAAAAAATTTTTTTTAAATAAAAAAATAAAAAATGCTTCATCAAAGAAAAGCAAAAGGAATAGATGATATAATGGCAAATGTTTACAATTCTTGAGTGTGGGGGATATGCATACGGAGGGTTATTGTCTATTTTGTTTTCAATGCATTTGAAATTTTACATTAGAAAAGAAACTGAATAGAGCATACTTTAAGCTTTTTATAAAAATATTGGGTATGTTTGAGTTTTGTCATTAGAATGTCTAAATTTACATGGAGAAACACTTCTTGTTGGACAAGATGAAATGGCGGAAAGTACACTAGCTTAGAAGTCAGACAAGTCAGTGGTTTGATTCTTACCTGCACTGCAAGGTCCTGAGGAAGGAGAAACATGGCTGAGCACAGATGGCAAGAGCATAGATAAGTCTGGTTTATAACATCTATGTGCATGTTTTTTGGGGTGGGGATGGTGCTGGGGTGCTTGAGGCTGGCTGTGTCAAGTTTAGAGCAAGCATATACTTTCTCTGTTTGCCTTTTTGTCTTGTTTTTGCCATAATTATGTCATCAGTCACAATGACTGCCTTGTCAACAAATTATCTCAAAGAAAATTGTTGGAAAGTTGTCACTTTTGGAGATTATGCCCTGGAAGCAAGTCTACTTCCCTTCCTCTCTCCCTAGTAAGACAGAGTGCAGTCTGAATAGAAGCTGGTGAGGTAGGTAGAGATGAGATCATGCAGAGCATTGTAGATGGCTCTAAGGAGTTTGGTCCTGATCCCAAGAGCAACAGGGAGACATCTGAAGATTTATTTATTTATTTATTTATTTATTTTTAATTTTTTTTTCAACGTTTATTTATTTTTGGGACAGAGAGAGACAGAGCATGAACGGGGGAGGGGCAAAGAGAGGGAGACACAGAATCGGAAACAGGCTCCAGGCTCCGAGCCATCAGCCCACAGCCTGACGCGGGGCTCGAACTCACGGACCGTGAGATCGTGACCTGGCTGAAGTCGGACGCTTAACTGACTGCGCCACCCAGGCGCCCCCATCTGAAGATTTTTAAACAGGATATGCATTGTGACATGATTGGTTTTGTATTCTGAAATGATGACTCTGGCTAAAGTATGAAGAACAGATTGGTAGGGGCCAGAGTAGATGTATAAAAAACAGAGTGGGTGCTTGGAGGCCAGGGCTGTTGTCCATGTGAGAGTGGGTTGGGGGGGGGGGGAGTAGTGGTGTTGGAGATGAAGGGGAGCAGATATTTTGAGGGACACTGAAGAGGTAAAATGGGCAGGACTTGGTGATATATCGAAATAGTGGAGTAAGAAGATGCTGTCAAACATGATAGGTTTCTGAGTGGTAGAACTGGATGGATGGTGGACTGATTCACTTGGGGATTTCTGGAAGCAGACCAAATTTTGAGGAGTGAGGGAAATAATGATTTTGCTTTTGGGCACATTGAGTTTGAATTTAAGGTGCCTTTGAGACATATAAGAAGTGATGTCAAGAATGCAGTTCAATATTAAAGTCTGGAGCTCTGATGAGACACCAGTGTACATCTGTAAGTTTGATAGAGAAAGGAGCTTACCCTTTGGACTTTTCTATATAATTGTGTTACTGCTACAGCATATACAAAGATTTAACACCTATAATATCTGTGAGAAGCAAGGACTCATATAAACCAAAGTTTTGTTTTGTTTCACAAACGAGCAGGTTTATTTTTACAGGAAAGCAGTTACCTTTCCCCTGCTTTTAATTTTTTTATTGCAAATACTGAGTGATTCTGGCAGTAGCTAAGACTTCTGAGCCAAGTATGCCTTAGTTTTCTCCTCTTATTACAATTTCTCTTTTTCATGATGTGTATTTGCCAATTACTAGTTAGGTCAACTTTCCATTGAAGGATTCCATAGAAATCTGGAATTGCAATGTAGCAATTTCTAAGCAGGGACACACCTCTCCACCTCATTAGAAAAAAAAAAACTGTTAGAGAACTGTTAATATTATCTGAAGAGTCAGATCCCAAATATATTTTATATGTAGAACAGAATGAGAAAAGCTGGAGGGGAGGGAGTGGTGGTGGTGCAGGGGCTATTTCTAATCCTATTTTAAGCAAAGTTGAAAAATGCTGTTTCTGTAAATAATTTGGTTTTTCAAAGGGCTATCGTCCTTCAGAGCCTTTGGTAAACTCAGACATATGCTGAGATCAATTGTCCAATTTGGGGTTAGTTTTGCTTAGCTTTCCATAGAATGTTTTGAGTAATCATATATATACATACATATATATGTATATATACACATATATATTTAATGCTACATAATATATATGTATATATATGTATATATGTATATACATATATATTTAATGCTACATAATGCTATTTAATGCTATATGTGTGTGTGTGTGTGTGTATATATATATATATATATATATATAAATGTTTATTTATTTATTTAGAGAGTGAGAGAGAGAGAGAGAGAGAGTGCATGCACAAGTACACGAATCAGGGAAGGGCAGAGAGAGAAGGAGAGAGAGAAACCCAAGAAGGCTGGGCATTGTCAGCATGGAGCCTGACTAGGGGCTCCATCCCATGAACCATGAAATCATGACCTGAGCTGAAATAGTCAACTGACTGAGCCACTCAGGTGCCCTGAGTAATGCTATATTTTTAACTAGGAAAGGAAAACAAGTTTATGGGGCACTAATGGGTCCTTGGACACCCCTTGGAGAGTTTGTCACCCTTCCCTTGCTGCACCTATTTACTCATTTCTAGGTTTTCCTAATTGTTTCTTAATTTGTAGACAAGTCTATGGTTTAGTGAGTAGATAAAAATTATCAAAACAATACCTTTGATTTATCTAATTCCTTTCTCTTAATTGATATCCCATGTGTGATTTCACTAGAATTTATGTGATATTTCTGTCAGTGAGTTAGAGAAGGATAGGTGCTATTATTCCCTATTTTGATAGGGTAATATTTACCCTATTATACCTTATTTTGATAGGGTAAAATATCAGTGACCCACAGAGTTAGCATCTGAACCAGGGCTGGAACACAGGTGTTTTCATTTCTATTCTAACAAGAGAAAAAGAAAAAAAGAAGGAAGATAAAGGATAAAAGGAGGGGACAGGAGAAAAGGTAGGATGTAAAATGGAAAATAAGTTTATTTATTCCTTCAAGAAAAGTCTTTTCCATATGGAAAGAGCACAAATGTCATGAATGGATACAGAATATGTGGCATATATATACAATGGATGCAAATACGTGGCAAATTTTTGGCAAATACGTGCCAAAAATACGTGGCAAAGAATGAAATCTTGCCATTTGCAATGATGTGGATGGAGCTAGAGAGTATTATGCTAAGTGAAATAAATCAGTCAGAGAAAGGCAAATACCATATGATTTCATGCATATGTGGAATTTAAGAAAACAAACAGATGAACATAGAGGGAAAAAAAGAAGATAGAAGCAAACCAGGAAACAGACTCTTAACTATAGAGAAGAAACTGAGGGTTCCTGGAGGAGAGGTAAGCAGGGACAGGTATATACAGGTACACCCAGGTATAAATGGGTGACAGGTATTAAGGAGGTCACTTGTGATGAGCACTGGGTGTTTACGTAAGTGATGAATCACTACATTCTATACCTGAAACTAATATTATACAGTATGTTAACTAACTGGAATTTACTTTTTTTTTTAATTTTTTTAACATTTATTTATTTTTGAGACAGAGAGAGACAGAGCATGAACGGGGGAGGGGCAGAGAGAGAGGGAGACACAGAATCGGAAGCAGGCTCCAGGCTCTGAGCTGTCAGCCCAGAGCCCGACGTGGGGCTCAAACTCACGGACCGTGAGATCGTGACCTGAGCTGAAGTCGGACGCTCAACCGACTGAGCCACTCAGGAGCCCCTAACTAACTGGAATTTAAATAAAAATTTGGAGAAAGAAAAAAATAAACATATGTAGAAGCATTAAAAAAAAAAAGTCTTCCAAATTAGAAAAACACAAAGGAGAGGAGTAATGAAGAGCTGGGACATACCCTGTAGGTATATTATAAATGGTGTTAGGGCGCAAAATCTAAGGTGTATCATGGGTGTTAAAGGAAGAACTTGTAGTCCAATTGCTAGCTCTCAAATTATTAACTATATATATTTCCTAACTTTTTATCTGGGCCTCTGAGTCCTCTTCTATACAATACAGATAACAATACACACCTTGAGTGGTTACTACAAAGATCAGTCATAAATTTGTTATACCACATGGCATACAGCAGTAACTAAATAATGAATAGCCATCACCATCACCATTGTCATCATCATATGAGAATGCAAACCAAGGCTCAAAAATGCTGTTAAGTAATTTTCCTAAAATCTCACAGAGAATTAATTGGGATTAAAACCTAGAGTTTGCTTGTTTGTTTGCTTGTTTTGTTTGTTTTGAACTAAACATCCTTATATAAAAAGGTACAGAGAAAAATCTGAAAAAACAGAAAAGTTCTAAAATTTATTATTATTTATTTTTAAGAAAAAACATTTTTTAAAGTCTTCAATGTTCCCATTCCTGAGAATACAATGATGTATGATTCATGGTTACATGAGAGGAGCTAAAACCCAAGGTGGGGGGATGAACTCATAAATGTTATAATACAGAGGAAGAATTAAAGGAGGGCCATGGAAGATGTATTGCAGAAAATGAATTATAACACAAAGTAATTTTTGTCAATGGTCTCAGTTTCTCAATCCAAATATCTAATATCTTCTCATTTGTTTATTCTGAAGTGGATTTGTTTGTCATGTATTATATATTAATTCTCATTCACACACTTTTGTGTCTTTACACTATTTTGCCCACATTTTGACATAAGATTCCTTGATTTTCTCAAATGTGTATCCTTTCTTAGTCACATTTTGCCCATTGAAGTTGTTGTAAACTCCCATTTTCAATTTTATGCTCCCAGAATTACCAGTTTGGAGCAGGGGAGGACTGCAGGAGATCTTCGAATCTTGATTCCTGGCCTCTCTCCTTGTATCACCTTCACAAACCTTGATGGAGCACCATGTCATACTCCTGGACTTCCAAACACTGTCCATTTCCCCCATCACAACCCAAGGATAACCAGTGGGCTAGATGCTATCCCATATGCTTACTTAGTTTTTAAAATATGTCATTTCAGAAGATCTTGTTACAGAATTAAAAAATAGTAACCAGGCAGGGAGAGGGGAGGGAAAAGATGGTCAAATCTACAAATGTTCAGTTACAAGATAAATGAGTATTAGGGATGTAATTACAACATGATGACTATTGCTAACACTGCTGTATGATATACAGGAAAGTTGTTAAGAGAGTAAATCCTAATTGCTCTCATCACAAGGAGACAATTATTTTTCTTTTATCCTTTCTTGTCTTTTTACTGTATCTATATAAGAAGATACATGTTAGCAGAACTTATTATGGTAATCATTTCATGGTATATGTAAAGCATACCATCACGTTGTACTCCTTTGACCTACACAGTGGTATACGTTCATTATTTCTCAATAAAAATGGAAAAGAAAGTGGAATTGGGTTTGAGTGAAGTAAAGGTATGGTAACTGATGTGACTCATTTAATAAAATGTAATTAACTGTTTTTATCTTAACGCATCATGCTTTGTGTTGGTGCGTGTGCACACATGTGTGCGCGCACACGTGTGTATGTGTGTGTGAGAATTATCAAGAAACAAACCACTACTACTTCCTTACATTTCAGATGTGAGGGCTAACCTATTCTTGTGATCAGCTTTGAAGAGGGAACTTTGCTTACATATGTATTTATTCAAAAAGCATTTATTGAATACCTTCTATAGTCAAGTCACCTTCAGATACATGGGAGATACAGAGGTGCCTGGCTCCCAGGGTGGTGGCAGGGTTCAAATAAATTAATAAGATAATATGTTCATATGAAACCTGCTTTAAAAAACAAACATTTTAGTGTTGTTACAAAGAACAAAACAAAATCAATTCATCTTTTCCTATTGCTTGTTTGGCACAGAGGTGAAATCATTTCAATGTTGCACCTTTGTAACCCTGGGCTTATGGAACCGCGGTAAATCTGGCTTGGACTTGGTTCACATTCGTAGATCTCAGAAACTGTGGGGACTGTGGTAGTGGCAGCACCATTCATCTTGTCCTTTGTAAGCCCCCAGAGTTATAATCTTCACTCCAATTTGGGTAGAAGAGGAATCTGAGACCAGTTTTGCCTTTTGAGTCATGTAGACCTTGAGTGACTTAGATTTTCATCTTCACTAATTTCTTTTGCAAAATGTCCTTGCATACCAGGTGTGGGCAGAGAAACTATGGTAGACTCCCTCCTCTTGCAAAGCAAAGTGGAGTGTTACCATCACAACAAATGCAGCTTTTCTTTTCCTCTAGTTTTCATAAATGCCCAGGTGCATAAACAAATGTCCTAGGATTATCTGTGGCTTGCTCAAGATTGTAATAATTTTTATATTTTCTATGTTGAGGTCTTTTTTTCTCCTTTCCTAAATTCTGTTATCTGGCCTACCAAGGAAAGATGCTTATTCTCAAAATATGGATAAAGAAAAATAAGGCTCTACATAGTGAAATCAGTGAAAACTCAAATTGTTTGGCCTTTGTTCACAAGATAAGAATTGTATATCTTGGTTATGGTCTATTAGTTGCTCTGAAATCTTTGGTACAAATTAGTAATGACCTTAGTTGTATTTGGGATTGAAAACAGCAGAGAGTAATACACATTTTATTCTATAGAGTAGTTCCAGCTGGTGCTGACTGGAGCCACCTGACTCTTAAACAGTGTTTATTGCAAAGGTCATTTTACATCATTGCTTTATTGTCCAAGGTTAATTGCCTATTTGCTTTTAAATATTATGCAAAAGCATTGGCTGAGATGTAGAAAACTTAGAGAATTTGACTGTCTTAGGAATGAATAATTAATGTCTTGTGAAGTCACACACATGAAAGAGAATTCTAAAGTTCACCTTGACCATTCTTCTTCCTTCTCCTAACTGTATCCTATTTTTAAAAATTCCTGGAAACCACTCTATGTTAAAAAAGAAATAAAAATGTAAAAGCAAACATGCTGAGAAAGTATTCACAAAACATATGATAGACAAAAGATTGCTAATTTTATTATATAAATTTATAAGAAAATCATAGAATAGATTAGGTGAATGAAGAAAGGGTCTGAACAGTCTACAAAAGAGAGTTTACCTAACAAACATGGAAAATTGGTCAGTCTCACAAGTGTCACAGGTATATGATAACAGATGCTTTTTTTCCCCTGGCCAAATTAGCTTTGGGAAGATTATAATACTGGTGAGAGTGTGGTGAAATAGGCACTGTCTTACATAATTTCTGAGTGCACAAATTGATAAGACTGTTTTTCAAAGTGGGAAAATTGTATGAAGATTCTTAAAAATACTGCTACACTTCATTTTCAGTGATTATACCCCTAGGAATCTATTCTACAGATATAATGTCACATAAAACATATAATGCATAAATACACTAATCTAAAGTGAAACATAAGAACTGCAACAGACATATTCAGCAATAGGAAAAGAGTCAATAAATTCTGTTTACTGTTGACCATTGAACACTAGGAGTTTGAACTAGGCTGGTTCACTTATACACAGATTGTTTTTACAGTACAGTGCTGTAAATGTATTTTCTCTTCCTCATGGTTTTCTTGATAACGATATGAATATGGTTTTCTTTTCTCTAGTTTACTTTATTGTAAGAATACAGTATAAAATATGCATAATATACAAAATATGTGTTAACTGAGTGTTTATGTTATCAATCAACAGGAGGCAGCTCAGTTTTGGGGGAGTGAAAAGTTATACATGGATTTTTAGCTGCATGGTAGTTGGCACCCTTAACCCTTCAAGGGTCAACTGTATTTAATATTATGTCCTATCTGAATAATATTGTAATGTTAAATTGCAAGGTCAAAAGGACAAATATTGCATGATTCCACGTATATGAGGTACCCAGATAGTCAAATTTATAGAGACAAAAAGCAGAATGGTGGTTGCCAGGGGTGGTGAATGGGGTGGGAAATAGGGAGTTGTTGTTTAACGGTATGGTGTTTCAGTTTGGGAGGATGAAAAGTTCTGGAGACAGAGTGATGATAGTTGCACAACCATGTGACTGTACTTACTATCACTGAAATGTATACCTAAAAGTGGTTAAAATGGTAAATTTTATGTTATGTATATTTTATCACAATAAAATTGCAAGTTTCTTATAATAGTATGAGGAATGCTTCTTATATGAGTTCAGTTTAAAAAAGCTATATACATGCTCTGCAAAAGACACTGTCAAGAGAATGAGAAGACAAGCCATAGACTAGAAGAAAATATTTGTAAAAGACACGTGTGATAGAGGACTGTTATCCAAAATATATGAAGAGCTCTTAAAACTCATCAATAAGAGGGGTGCCTGGGTGGCTCAGTTGGTTAAGCATCCAACTTTGGCTCAGGTCATGATCTCATGATTCATTAGTTCGAACCCTGCATTGGGCTCTGTGTTGACAGCTCAGAGACTTTGGATTCTTGTCTCCTCTCTCTCTGCCCCTCCTCCGCTCACGCTCTCTCTCTGTCTCTCTCTCAACAATAAATAAACATTAAAAAAATTTAAAAAAAAACCCTCAAGAATAAGAAAAAAAACCACTTGGTTAAAAAAATGGGCCAAAGATCTGAACAGACACCTCACAAAAGAAGATATACAGATGGCAAATAAGCATATGAAAAAATGCTGAACGTGATATGTCATTAGAGAATTGCAAAGTAAAACAGCAACACAGTACAACTGCATACTTATTAACATGGCCCAAATCTAAAACACTGACAACACCAAATGCTGGTGAGGATGAGGAGCAACAGGAGCTCTTATAATTTGCTGGTGGGAGTGCAAAGTGGTATAGCCACTTTGGAAGACAGTTGGCAGTTTCTTACAAAACGAAACAGACTCTTACTATATGATCCAGCAGTTGAACTTCTTGGTATTCTCCCAAAGGAAGTGAAAACTTATATGTACACAAAAATCTGCACTCGGTTGTTTATAGTAATTTTTTTAATGATTGTCCAAACTTAGTCCAATTTCATTCTTTTGCATATGGATATCTGGTTTTCCTAGCATCATTTGTTGAAGAGACTATCCTTTCCTCATTGGGTTTTCTTGGCTCATTTGTCAAAGTATTAGTTGACTGTATATGTCTGGGTTTATTTTTGGGCTCTTGGTTCTGTTCCATTGGTCAATGTGTCTGTTTTTATGCCAGTACCATATCGTTTTGATTACGACATCTGGGTAGTACAGTTTGAAATCAGGAAGTGTGATGCTTTCAGCTTTGTTCTTTCTCAAGGTTGCTTTGGCTATTTGGGGTCTTTTGTGGTTCCATACACATTTTAGAATTTTTTTCTATTTAATTTAATTGTGTTTTTCTATTCCACAGGTTGCCTTTTCATACTTTTGATTTTCAAAAGCTGTGAAGAAACTTTTTAGTTTGATGCAGTCCTAGGAAGCCCTCATACTTTTATCAGCTTCACGTCTAGGAATTCTACCAGTTTTTAATTTTTTTAATTTTTAATTTTTTAATTTAAATTCAAGTTAGTTAACATATAGTATAATAATGATATCAGGAGTAGAATTTAGTGATTTATCACTTACATATAACACCAAGGGCTCATCCTGACAAGTGACCTCCTTAACGCCCATTACCCATTTTGTCCATTCCCCCACCTAACACCCCTCCAGCAACCCTCAGTTTGTTCTCTCTGTATTTAAGAGTCTCTTATGGTTTGCCTCCCTCAATGTTTTTACCTTATTTTTGCTTCCCTTCCCCTCTGTTCATCTATTTTGTTTATTAAATTCTATATGTGAGTGAAATCATACGAATATTTGTCTTTCTCTGACTGACTTATTTCACTTAGCATAATACACAGTAGTTTCAACCACGTTTTTGCAAATAGCAAGATTTCATTATTTTTGACTGCCGAGTACTATTCTGTTGTATATATATAACACATCTTATTTATCCATTTGTCAGTCAACAGACATTTGGGCTCTTTCTGTAATTTGGCTATTGTCAATAGTGCTGCTATAAACATTGGGGTGCATGTGCCCCTTCGAATCACCATTTTTGTATCCTTTGGATAAATACCTAGTAGGGCAATTGCTGGATCACAGGGTAGTTCTATTTTTAGTTTTTTAAGGCACCTCCGTATTGTTTTCCAGAGTGGCTGTACAAGTTTTCATTCCCACCAGCAGTGCAAAAGGGTTCCCCTTTCTCTGCAACCTCACTAACATCTGTTGTTTCCTGAGTTGTTAATTTTAGTCATTCTGACAGGTGTGAGGTGATATTCATTGTGGTTTTGATTTGTATTTCCCTGATGATGAGTGATGTTGAGCATTTTTTCACATGTCTGTTAGCCATCTGGATGTCTTCTTTGGAGAAGTGTCTATTCATGTCTTTTGCCCATTTCTTCACTGGATTATTTGTTTTTTGGGTGTTGAGTTTGATAAGTTCTTTATAGATTTTGGATCCTAACCCTTTATCTGATATGTCATTTGCATCATTTGCAAATATCGTCTCCCATTCCATCAGTTGCCTTTCAGTTTTGGTGATTCTACCAGTTTCTTAGAGTGAAGAGGCAAGATAAACCTTCATGTTTCTGCTAGTGGGAGGGGAAAAGCAACCCTTTTGAAATACATCTAGTGTATTCTCCTTAACAAAGGCATACTTAGCAACAGAAAAGATTACCAGAGCTTTATCTGAAGTGGGGGAAGGAAAATTACCCAACTCCAGCCTCTTCTAGCCTTTCTGTCTCACCTATGGGAAAAAACAAGATCTCAGCCCAGAAATACAGGCTCATTGAAAAACTGAGACAATCATGGGATTACAGTATGCTCCCCCTTCATTATAGTTGGAGGCTTCAACTCCTTTCTTTCAGTAATTGGTAGATCATGCAGGCAGAAAACCAGTAAGGATATAGTTGAACTGAATAGCACCACCAATTATCTTGATCTAATATTGACACTTATAAAGTACTTCGTCAAAAAAAAAAAAGCAGAATACACATTCTTTTCAAGTTCACACGGAACATTCATCAAAATAGACCATATTCTAGACCAGAAAACACACCTGAACAAACTTAGAATACAAATCCTATAAAGTATGTTAGTGTGTTCCTCAGACCACAATAGAATTAAACTAGAAAAAAACAAAACAAAACAAAACAGAGAGTCACCTGGACGGCTCAGTCAGTTAAACCTTGGATTCTTGATCTCAGCTTAGGTCTTGATCTCAGGGTCATGAGTTCAAGCCCTGTGTTGGGCTCTGTGCTGGCCATGAAGCCTACTTAAAAAAAAATTAAAAAATAAAACGAAAAAACCAGAAAGCTAGGAAATTCCAATATATTTGGAAAATAAGCCACACACTACTAAATAACCTGTGTATCAGGGAGGTTGGGTGGCTCAGTCAGTTAAGCATCCAACTTCGGAGCAGGTCATGATCTTGTGGTTTGTGGGTTCAAGCCCTGCATTGGACTGTCTGCTGACAGCCCAAAACCTGGAGCCTGCTTCAGATTCTGTGTCTGCCTCTCTCTCTGCCCCTCCCCCACTCATGCTCTGTCTCTCTCTCTCTCTCTTTCAAAAAATGAATAAACATTGAAAAAATAATAACCCATGTGTCAAAGAAGAAGTCTTGAGAAAGTAGAAGCTTTATTGTTTTGTCTTTCACATTTAGGTTTACAATCCACCTAAAATCAACTTTATATGTGATGTGAGGCAGGGATCAAGTTTTACTCTTTTTAATATGAGTATCTGTCAAGCACACACAAGACAAGGTAAGGCCAATTCCTGACTGATTTAGTCATAAAGATACAATGAGCCACTTCTGGATTCAGGTAGTTTTTTACTGTACAGACAGTGAAAGCATAGAAGCTTCCCATGGTCTTTGTCCCCACACCAAGGACAATACCAAAACAAAAGGGGCTAGATGATGGCAATTAGGTCTGTGAGATACCTCCTTATGGAGGAGCCAACTCTAAACTGCATGGCTAAGTGGTTTTATATTCTGCTGCATTATTCTTAGAGGGATGGAGGAGAAAGTCTTGAATGTCATCAGAACCCAGGAGGCAGTGAGAAATTGTTTCACAACAGCCTTTCAGGAGAAGCAAATGGGATGTGGCTTTGGAGTAGCTCTTCACAGGCCTTCTATCCTCTCATGCCCTGGAAGGATCACAAAGTATTCTACCAAGACTCTAATTAGATGTGGTTCAAGCATTTTCCTGCATGGCCTATGTAAATACATAAAAGTGACCAGGGTGTAGCTATTTCTCTACAATTTCCAACTGATCCGGGATTTCATTTTAGTTTTAGTTTAGCTTAGTTTAGTTTTTAAGTAGTTCCCATGCCCAGCATGGAGCTCATTGCAGGGCTTGAACTCACAATCCTGAGATCAAGACCTGAACTGAGATCAAGAGTCAGACACTTAACCGACTGAGCCACCCAGGTGCCCCAGATCCAGCATTTTAATAAAAAAGATCATCCTTTGCCCACTGTACCAAAGTGTCAATAAATGCTTATTGACTCATTAATTGATTAAAGTGACAGATTTGAAAATGTTAGGATTAGAAAATCATCTAAACATTTAAGAACCATACTAGATGATTTTTTTTAATGAGGCATAATGATTTTAGGGCAAGAAACATAATTTTTGGAATCATGTAGTTCTGGATTTGAAACCAGGTTTGATTACTGACTAGCTATGTGATAATCATTGACATTTCAGAACCTTTAACTTCTCATCATAAAATGGAAATAATACCCATTTCTCACTATTATTAAATGAGATAATGTATGTGGCTGGTATCTAGCAAGATGAATTTTATAGAATACATGTTCAGAAAATGTGCAAAGGTGATAGTTGGGATGCATTTTATTTAGAATTAATAATTCTTTTTGGGCCACCAGTTTTCTTTTTTTTTTCAATATATGAAATTTATTGTCAAATTGGTTTCCATACAACACCCAGTGCTCATCCCAAAAGGTGCCCTCCTCAATACCCATCACCCACCCTCCCTTCCCTCCCACCTCCCATCAACCCTCAGTTTGTTCTCAGTTTTTAAAAGTCTCTTATGCTTTGGCTCTCTCCCACTCTAACCTCTTTTTTTTTTCTCTTTCCCCTCCCCCATGGGTTTCTGTTAAGTTTCTCAGGATCCACATAAGAGTGAAAACATATGGTGTCTGTCTTTCTCTGTATGGCTTATTTCACTTAGCATCACACTCTCCAGTTCCATCCACGTTGCTACAAAAGGCCATATTTCATTCTTTCTCATTGCCAAGTAGTATTCCATTGTATATATAAACCACAATTTCTTTATCCATTCATCAGTTGATGGACATTTAGGCTCTTTCCATAATTTGGCTATTGTTGAGAGTGCTGCTATAAACATTGGGGTACAAGTGCCCCTATGCATCAGTACTCCTGTATCCCTTGGGTAGATTCCTAGCAGTGCTACTGCTGGCTCATAGGGTAGGTCTATTTTTAATTTTTTGAGGAACCTCCACACTGTTTTCCAGAGCAGCTGCACCAGTTTGCATTCCCACCAACAGTGCAAGAGGGTTCCCATTTCTCCACATCCTCGCCAGCATCTATGGTCTCCTGATTTGTTCATTTTAGCCACTCTGACTGGCGTGAGGTGATATCTGAGTGTGGTTTTGATTTGTATTTCCCTGATGAGGAGCGATGTTGAGCATCTTTTCATGTACCTGTTGGCCATCTGGATGTCTTCTTTAGAGAAGTGTCTATTCATGTTTTCTGCCCATTTCTTCACTGGATTATTTGTTTTTTGGGTGTGGAGTTTGGTGAGCTCTTTATAGATTTTGGATACTAGCCCTTTGTCCGATATGTCATTTGTGAATATCTTTTCCCATTCCGTTGGTTGCCTTTTAGTTTTGTTGGTTGTTTCCTTTGCTGCGCAGAAGCTTTTTATCTTCATAAGGTCCCAGTAATTCATTTTTCCTTTTAATTCCCTTGCCTTTGGGGATGTGTCGAGTAAGAGATTGCTACGGCTGAGGTCAGAGAGGTCTTTTCCTGCTTCCTCCTCTAGGGTTTTGATGGTTTCCTGTCTCACATTCAGGTCCTTTATCCATTTTGAGTTTATTTTTGTGAATGGTGTGAGAAAGTGGTCTAGTTTCAACCTTCTGCATGTTGCTGTCCAGTTCTCCCAGCACCATTTGTTAAAGAGACTGTCTTTTTTCCATTGGATATTCTTTCCTGCTTTGTCAAAGATTAGTTGGCCATACATTTGTGGGTCTAGTTCTGGGGTTTCTATTCTATTCCATTGGCCTATGTGTCTGTTTTTGTGCCATGGGCCACCAGTTTTCTTAAGTGCATGGACAGATTTTTTTTAATGTTTATTTTTGAGAGAGAGGGAGAGAGAGTGTGAGAGAGAGAGAGCGTGAGGGAAGGGCAGAGAGTGAGGGGAACAGAGGATCTGAAGTGGGCTCTGTGCTCACAGCAGAGATGCGGGGCTCAAAGACCCTAACCATGAGATCATGACCTGAGCCAAAGTCGGATGCTTAACCAACTGAACCACCCAGTGCCCCTGGACAAACCTTTTATTAGCAAAAGAGACCTTCAAGTACTTGTTAAGGAATATAACCTGAAACTCTGCTGCCTAACACTTATCAAATATCTGTTGAATAAAATAGTGTTTATGGGGTATTGCCTGGAGAGTGTGCAAGCCATCTATTCCTCTATGTCTTAGGTCAGGTTGCCTGGGAAACTGACTCAGAGGGATGTTTACTGAGGAATATCCCAGGATCAACATGGTGAGGGAGTAGGAAACAGGAATAAGAAGAGAAGCTTAACTGTGAGTAAATTTTTTTCTTCTTGAATTAATGAGATTTTCAGAGAGTTATAGAACAGGAGAGTGTGATTTTGGCCCCACTCATTCATTAGTTTATTCAACAAATATTTTTTGAGTACTTACTATGCATTTTGTGTTAGATTCTGGCAATAGTGAACAAGACAGACTCAGTCCCTGATGTGATGGAGTTTATAATCTCAAAAGAGAGAAAGAGATTTCAATTCAGTGGTTAATGCCTAAGATTTTTTTTTAACTAGATAGGCAAATTCTAAAGTTACTAGTTAAAATATAATATGTAAGTCTAGTTAAAGTATTAAATAAGAGTAATAAGTGATGGCAGGGGGAAACTAGCCCCAATAGATATTTAAAACATATTATAAAATTATACTAATTAACACCATTGGTACTAGTAAAGAGATCAGTGGAGCAAAAGCAAGCGTCAGAAATCAATCCAAATAAGGAGGCTGAAAGATGGTTTATTTGATGAATGAAATACTTTAAGGCAATTGGTTGGTTATTTGAAAAAAATAATCTCTGCGATGAATTTCACTCTTTATACCAAAATAATTTCTAAATGGATCTACTATTTAAAAATAGAAATTAAATCATAAAGCATGAGACAAAAGCATGGAAGATTTTTTTTTAATGAGTTGGCATGCAGAAGGACTTTTAAAAGCAATATCTGAAATTTAGAATCCATAATGTAAAAACTTGTTAGGTCTGACTATATATTGATTAAAAATAGCTTCACTATAAAAGATAACATGAAGTCAAAAGAAAAATTGATAAATTTTTAAAATATATTTTCAAAGACTAACAATGGCAAATCTTTTCTTAGCATACAGAATCTCTTAAAAATTAACAAATACCACAAACCAATAGGTTATGTTCAGGCACATATAGAAAATAAATGCAAATGAGTTTTCAAGATATGAAAAAATGAATGAAACATGGTGAAAAAACATCAATTAATTAAATAACCATACCTAATTTGGGAGTAAAAATATCAAATACTAAGGATAGGATGAGAAGATCCAATATCCATCTAGTTGGAGTCCCAGAGGGCAGGAATAGAAAGAATGGGAGAGACATTCTTCAAGAGATCCTATCTAATGATTTTCCAGAAATATGAAGACATATGTTTTCAGATTCAGGTACACAATGAATCCCAATTACTCAATAAGTAATTCACAATTGGATACTTCTTGGATCAATTGTGGAGCACTAAAGACAAAAAGTTTACAAAAGCAAGCAGAGAGAAAAAGACAACCTACTTACAAAGAGTATGACAATTACACTTAGAGCAGACTTCCCATCTCTGACATGGAAACCAGAATACAATGGGATGATCTCTTCAGAGTGCTGAGAGAAAGAAACTGTCAATTTAGCTAAGCTACCATTAAGTAAATACACCGTCTGACAAAAACCTGAGATTTTTTTACCTTCAACAGATGCTAATGCACATCTAACAGGATTACATCAGGATCAAGGAAAATGTTCTCCAAAGGAAGGTATGAAATACAATAAAGAATTGTGAGCAAAGCAAAAATACTGAATAGAAATACTAGGAGTAGCATGTAAGATATGAGGAGGTAATCTTAATTCAAGAGTTCCAGGTTAAATAAAGCATAGTCTTCAAGAGCACAGTTATGGAACCAGACTGCCTGGTTTGAATTCCAGTATCGTGATTTATTATCTGTGTAGCCATAGGCAAATTACTTAACCTCTTAGGCCTTAAATGACTTGTAAGTAAAGTGCTCACAACAGTTCCTAATAAACAGCAGCCACTGAATAAACATTAGTCTTATGATTATAAAGGTTCTGAGATTGTTTAGAGAAAAACTGACACACTGATTACTTTTAGATATTAACAAATATGTGAGTTCAAATTTTAAGGATTAGTAAAAGTATAGAAATCAAGGTTATACTTTTCTCATCACCGTGAGAGGGGAAAAACCCTTAGTTAACTCAAAATGAGACAGTAAAAGCAATGAAAAATAAGCTTAGAAAAATAGAACATTTAAGATTCTCCTATTGATAATGCAGATGACAGTTGGTTTTCTCCCACTTGCCAGTGATTCCTCGTAATTAGGATATTGTTAAGGCTAGACATAAAACAAAGAAGGCTTCTTGATGGTTTTATTCCTTAACCATATTTGTCCTAGAAGCTGCCTCTATTGATGAAAATTGCAAATAGAGACTTTAGCCAAGCATACAGTGATCACCCTTACCTAAACCAAACATGCAGTCACCTACAAATTCAAAAGGTGGCCCTTTAAAACCTAATGGCCCTTGATATCCTGACTGCAGCTCAAGGAGGAACATATGCTTTATTAAAACAGAGTGTTATGTATACACTCCAGATTACCACAAAAATGTGACAGGGTTACTAAAAGACATGAATAATCAAACTGGCACTTTAAAAAATCCCTCTCTTTCCTTTAGGGATTGGTTAAATTCCTGGACTGGAGAAAGATTTTGGTCAACTATCAAAGGTCTTTTATTCAGACTTCTCTTTCTAATAATAATAAAAAGATTATTATTTTGTTGTCTTTTCAAAAAAAAATTTAATGTTTATTTATTTATTTTGAGAGGGCACAAGTGGGGGTGGGGCAGAGAGGGAGAGAGAGAGAGAATCCCAAGCAGGCTCCATGCTGCCATGCAGGGCTGACGTGGGGCTGACGTGGGACTCGAGCCCACAGACCATAAGATCATGACCTGAGCTGAAACTGATAGTCGGATGCTTAACTGACTAAGCCACCCAGGCACCCCATATTTTATTGTCTTTTCCTATGTCTTTCTACCTGGTGTTGAGACTCTCACTGACATAACTTCAAGTTGACAGAGGATCCTTTGTACTCAAGGAGACTCATTTATGTTGTCTACTTTGGATTAGGCTGCCTCTGCCTTTGGTAACTCCTGTATGTAAGTTACCCAACAGACTAACGTTGACCCCTAGATAGGGACAGCTCTACGCCCCTATTGAGCAAGAAGAAGTTACAGAAGATAAGACTGTGTACCCTCAGCAACCTTAAAGATTTAAAGGTCAAAATTGTTCAGGGGGGAATGATGAGGAGAGCAAAAGCAAAAGGAAATGTAAAATTAAATTTCCTTACAACTTGCAGCTCATTGACAAATATTTGAGACAGGCAGAGTAAGTCATTCCTCCAGGAACTCCCAACTGTCTTAACGTTAATGCTTTGCTAGAGGAGAAAACAACCTTAGCTTGACAATAGCCAGGCCTCTAGGATCCTGTAAGTCTTCTTTAACATATGAAAATATTTTGGAAATTTGCTTTGTTTCTACCCCTCGCAACTTAAAAGTACATAATCAATCCCAGTGCAGCTCTTTCTGCCCACAGGTCCTATCCCTGTGATTTTATAAAACCATCTTTTTTGTACCAAAAACATCTCAAGAATTCTTTCTTGACCATTTGCTCCTGGACCCCACATCAAATCATATCAGTAGTACATGCCTCTTGTGTTACTATTTTTTTCAAGTTGATTTTTATTCTGAGAGAGAGAGAGAGAGAGAGGCGGAGAGAGAGAGAGGCAGAGAGAAAGGGAGAGGGAGAATCCCAAGCAGGCTCCGCATTGTCAGTGCAGAACCCGATACAGAGCTCAATCTCACCAACTGTGAGATCATGACCTGAGATGAAACCGAATCAGACACTCAACTGACTGAACCACCCAGGCGTCCCTCACATTTAGGCCTTTAGTCCATTGACTAATTGAATTTACTTTCGTGTATGGTGTGAGAAAACTGTCCAGATTCATTCTTTTGCAAATGGCTGTCCAGTTTTCCCAACACCCTTTGTTGAAGAGACATTTTCCCATTGGATATTCTTTCCTGCATTATCAAAGATTAATTGACCACATAATTGTAGGTTCATTTCTGGGTTTTCTATTCTGTTCTATTGATCTGATCTATGTGTCTATTTTTGTACCAGTATCACACTGTTTTGATTACTACAGGTTTGTAATACAGCTTGAACTCTGGAATTGTCTCCAGCTTTGGTTTTCTTTTTCAGTGTTGCTTTGGCTTTTCGGGGTCTTTTGTGGTTCTATACACATTTTAAGATTATTTGTTCTAGCTCTGTAAAAAATGCTGTGGGGTATTTCAATAGGGAATGCATTAAATATGTAGATTTCTTTGGATGGTATGGAAATTTTAATAATATTTGTTCTTCCAATCCATGAGCATAGAATGTCTTTCCATTTCTTTGTGTTGTCTTCAATTTCTTTCTTTAGTGTTTTATAGTTTTCAGACTATAAATCTTTCATCTCTTTAATTAGGTTTATTCTTAGGTATCCTATTGTTTTTGGTGTAATTATAAATGGGAGTATTTCCTTACTTTCTCTTTCTGCTGCTTCATTATTGGCATATAGAAATGCAACAGATTTCTGTATCTTTTTTTTTTTTTTCAACGTTTATTTATTTTTGGGACAGAGAGAGACAGAGCATGAACGGGGGAGGGGCAGAGAGAGAGGGAGACACAGAATCGGAAACAGGCTCCAGGCTCTGAGCCATCAGCCCAGAGCCTGACGCGGGGCTCGAACTCACGGACCGCGAGATCGTGACCTGGCTGAAGTCGGACGCTTAACCGACTGCGCCACCCAGGTGCCCCCAGATTTCTGTATCTTGATTTTATATCCTGTGACTTTACTGAATTCCTTTATCAGTTCTAGCAGTTTTTGGTGAAGTATTTTGGGTCTTCTACATATAGTATCATATCATCTGCAAATAGTGAAAGTTTTACTTTTCCTTTCTGAATTGGATGCCTTTTATTTCTTTTTATTTTCTAATTGTTGCGGCTAGGACTTCCAGTACTATGTTGAATAAAAGTGGTGAGAGTGGACATCCCTGTCTTTTTCCTGACCATAGAGGAACAGCTGTCAGTTTTTTCCCACTGAAGATATTAGCTGTGGGTTTTTCATATATGATCTTTATTATGTTGAGGTATGTTCCCTCTAAACCTACTTTGTTGAGGGTTTTTGTCATGAACTGATATTGAACATTGTCAAATGCTTTTTCTGCATCCTTTGAAAGGATCATACGGTTCTTATTCTTTCTTTTTTTAATGTAATGTGTCACAATGATTGATTTGCAAATACTGAACCACCCTTGCAAGCCAGGAATAAACTCCACTTGATTGTGATGAATGATTTTTTAATGTATTGTTGGATTTGGTTTGCCAGTATTTTATTGAGAATTTTTGCATCTATGTTCATCAGGGATATTGCCCTGTAGTTCTCTTTTTTGTGGTATCTTTATCTGGTTTTTGTATCAGGGTGATGCTGGCCTCATAGAATGAATTTGAGAATTTTCCTTCTTTTTCTATTTTTTGGAATAGTTTGAGAAGAATAGGAATTAACTCTTCTTTAAATGTTTGGTACAATTCACCTGTGAAGCCATCTGGTCCTGGACTTTTGTTTTTTAGGAGTGTTTTCATTACTGATTCATTTTTTTTGCTGGTTATCCATCTGTTCAAGTTTTCTATTTCTTCCTGTTTCAGTTTTAGTAATTTATATGTTTCTAGGAATTTATCCATTTCTTCTAGGTTGTTAAAATTTTTGGCATATAGTTTTTCATAATACAGAATGCACATTTCTCAAGCACTGAGAAGCCTCCGAAAAATTGAACATCAAGGAATCTCAATGAACTCTAAAGAATCCATAGTCTACCAATCATATTTTCTGACCATAATGCACTTCAGTTAGAAGTCAAGTACAAAAAATAACCAGCCCTGTTGGTAGGGGTATAGATTGGTCCAACCGCTTTGAAAAACTATTTGGCCACATCAGTTAAAGCTGAATATACACATAGCTATGGCCCAACAATTCTTTTCCTCTAATAGAAATACATACATACATTCATTACTAAGTGAAAGAAGGTAACCTAAAAATGCTATAGATTGTAATGATTCCAACTACATGAAATTCTGAAAAAGGCAAAACTATGGAGACAGTAAAGAAATCAGTGGTTGCCAGGAGTTAGGGGACAGGGAGGGAAGAATAGGTGGAGCACATAGGATTTTCAGAGTAGTGAAACTATTCTGTATATTATAACAGAATATGGAATGTATTGGATACATATGTCGATATCCACAAATGTGGATACATTTGTCCAAATCCATTGAATGTATAATGTCAAGAGTGAATCCTAATGAAAACAATGGATTCTGGGCAATAATGATGTGTCAGTGTACTTTCGTTGATTGTAATGAATATACCACTCTGGTAGGGGAGGTTGATGGTGGAGGGAGTCTGTACTAGTTGGGAGGCTATGGGGTACCTTTCTCTACCTTCCTTACAATTTTGCTAGACCCTAAAACTGCTCTAAAAATAAAGTCTATTTTTAAAGCATAAAAAAAGAAATACATACATACATTCAACAACAACAACAACAAAAAAAACTGTACTAGAATGTTCACAGCAGCACTATTCACAACAGCCCTAAACTAGAAACTACTCAAATGTCCATCAGTTGTAGAATGGATAAAAAAATCATGGTACATTCTTACAATGAGGTATTCTGCAGCAAGGACTATTAACAAACTACAGTTAAATGCAACAATATGGATGATCTCACAAGTATAAGGTTGAATGAAAGAAGACAAAACAACATACATATTGTATGATTTTATTTACATTAAATACAAAAGCAGGCAGATCTATGCTGTTAGAAGTTAGGATAGCGTTTATTCTTGGGGAAGGGGTAGCGATGGGAAGGGAGCATAAGGGTGGCTTCCAGGATACTGACAAAATTCTGTTTCTTGATTTTGGGGTTGGTGACATGGCTGTATTTAGTTTGTAAAAATTTACTGAGCTGTGCATTTATAACATGTACTTTGTGTATGCATATTATTCTTCAATGAAAAGTTAAAATTAAACCCATATGACTTCCTTATATTTAGAAATTAGAAGTATTTACTAAGTAACTTATGAATAAGAGTATAGTCAAAATGGAAATTTATACATGCCTAGAACTACCATAAGGAAAATACTAAACCAAAATTAATTAAATATAGCCAAAGCAGAAGGAAATATCTATTTTGAATGTTTATATTATCAAGGAGAGAAGGCTGAAAATTTAATAAACTAAGCATCCAACTTAAGATAGCAAAAGATCAGCAGAGCAAGCCCAAAGAAAATAGAAGGAAAGAAAAATAAGACCAGACAATAATGAAATAGAAAAAATAAAGATAAAATAGAGAGGATCAACAAAGCCAAAAGTTGGTTCTTTGGAAAGACTAACACAGTAGAAAAATCTTTGGCAGGACTGATGATGAGGAAAAAGAGAAGATGAATAAATAAACAGTATTAATAATGAAACAGATATCTAGTACACATTCCACAGAAATCAAAAAGATAATAAAAGAAAGCTCAGAATGTCTTTAAGACAATAATTGAAATTTGCTAAGAAAGTAGAACTTAAGTGCTCTCACACACACACAGAAAAAGATATATGAGGTGATGGATATGTTAAATTTTTTTCATTTTATTGAGAAATAATTGACATACATCACTGTGTAAGTTTAAGGTAGATCGCATGATGGTTTTATTGACATATATTCTGAAATGATTACCACAATAGAGTTAGTTAACATCCATTCTCTCATATAGATACAATAAAACAAATGAAAATTTTTTCTACTTGTGATAAGACTCCTAGGATCTTTGTACCTTTTGAATGCCTTCCTCCAATTCCCTCTCTCTGTTCTCCATCGCGTAACCACAAATCTGATCTCTTTTTCTATGAGTTTGATGGGGTTTTTTGGGCTTTGTTTTTAGATTCCACATATAAATGAAATAATACAGTAATTTGTCTTTCTTTGTCTGACTTATTTCACTTAGCATAATGCCTTCAAGATCCATCCATATTGTCACAAATTATAGGATTTCCTCATTTTTCCTGGCTGAATAATATTCCCGTGTGTGTGTGTGTGTGTGTGTGTGTGTGTGTGTGTGTATTACAACTTCTTTATCCATTAACCCATTGATGGACATGTAGGTTGTTTCCATGCCATAGCTATTATAAATAATGCTGCTATGAACATAGGGGTGGATATTTTTTTCAAGTTAGTTTTTTGTTTCCTTTGGATATATTTCCAGAAGTGGCACTTCTGGGTCATTTGGAAGTTCCATTTTTAATTTTTTGAGGATACTTCATACTGTTTTCCATAGTGGCTACACTGATTTATAATCCCACCAACACAAGGTTTCCTTTTCTACACATCCACGCCAGCATTTATCTCTTGTCTTTTTGATGATAGCCGTTCAAATAGGCATGAGGTGATATCTCATTGTGGTTTTAATTTACATTTCCCTTATGATAGTGATGTGCAGCAATTTTTCATGTACTTGTTAGCCATTCATATATCTTCTTTGGAAAAATGTCTATTCAGGTTGTTTGCACATTTTCAAGGGAAACAGAAGCAAAAATGAACTATTTGGACCACATCAAAATAAAAACCTTCTGCACAGCAAAGGAAACAATCAATAAAACTAAAAGATGACCTGTTGAATGGGAAAAGATATTTGCTAATGACTTAGCTGATAAAGGGTTAGTATCGAAAATATATAAAGAACTTATAAAACTCAACACCCAAAAACCAAATACAGGCAGATGACATGAACAGACATTTCTCCAAAGAAGACATATGGATGGCCAATAAACACATAAAAAGATTCTCAACATCACTGATCATCAGAGAAATGCAAAACAAAACTACAATGAGATATCACCCCACACCTGTCAGAATGGCTAAAATAAAAAACATAAGAGACAACAGGTGTTTGCAAGGATGTGGAGAAAAATGGACCATAGCATACTATTGGTGGGAATGCAATTGTTAGTAGTGCAGGTACTATGGAAAACAATAAAGAAGCTCCTCAAAAAGTTAAAAATAGAACTACCCTACGATCTAATAATTGTACTACTGAGTACAAAATATACAAAAACAGTAATTCAAAGGGATACATGCACCCAATGTTTATAGTAGCATTATTTACAATAGCCAAATTATGGAAATAGCCCAAGTGTCCATCAACTGATGAATGGACAAAGAATATGTGGTGTATATATATGTACAATGGAATATTACTCAGCCATAAAAAGAATGAAATCTTGCCATTTACAATGATGTGGATGGAGTTAGAGTGTATTATGATAAGTGAAATAAGTCAGTCAGAGAAAGATAAATACCATATGGTTTCATTCATATGCAGAATTTAAGAAACAAAACAAAGAAAAAAAGAGAGACAAACCAAGAAACAGACTCTTAACTATATAGGTTGTTTGCTCATTTTAATTGGATTATCTGTTTTGTTTTGTTTTGCTATTGAGTTGTATGAATTCTTTATATATTTTGGATATTAACTCCTTAGGAGATATATGATTTGCAAATATTTCTAATGGATACGCTAATTAATTTGATGGTGAGAATCCTTTCACAATATATACATATATCAAATGTTGTACACTTCAAATTTACTTTGTCAATTATGCCTCAATAAAGCTGAAAAAGAAAAGAAAAGGGAAAAAACAAAAGAATACTGGCATTTGTTTTTTGTTTAAAATTTTTTTGTAATGTTTATTTATTTTTGAGAGAGAGAGAGAGAGAGAGAGAGAGAGAGAGAGAGAGAGTGAGGGTGGGAGGAGCAGTGAGAGAGGGAGACACAGAAACCAAAGAGGCTTCAAGCTCTGAGCTGTCAGCACAGAGCCCGACACGGGGCTCTAACTCACTAACAGGAGATCATCACCTGAGCCGAAGTCAGAGGTTCATCCGACTGAGCCACTGAGGCACCCCAAGAACACTGCCATTTGAATCACTTGCTATGTCAAAGAAATATAGATATATTGTTTACAAGAGACACATCTAAAATAAAGACACACAAAGCAAAAGGATGGAAAAACATATTGGGCAAAAGCCACAAGAAAACTAGTGTGGCTATATTATTATCAGGTAGAATGGACTTTAAGACAAAAAATATTTTTAGAGATGGAGAGAGGGTGACAGTCTAGTGAATAATGATTTTATACATATATGCACTGAATAAACTAGGCTCAATATACATGAAACAAATGCACAGGAAGAAATGGATGCACAAATCTATCATTCTTGGGGGGATTTCAAGCAATTGTGCTTAGTGTTGTTAGAACAAGCAGACAAAAAGCAGCAAAGATACAGAAAAAGTGGCAGCACAACTAATATGCTTAACATAATGTACAGATGTAGAGGTCTGTATCCAACAGTAAGAGAATACCTATTTTATCAATTACTTTGGCAATATTTTCAAAAATTGTTATGTACTAGGTCATTAAGAAAGCCTCAATAGGGGCACCTGGGTGACTCAGTTGGTTGGGACTCTGACTCTTGATTTTGGTTCAGGTCATGATCTCACAGTTGGTGGAATTGAGCCTGGAAGTGGGCTCCCCACTGTCAGCACTTGGAATTCTCTTTTTCCCTCTTTCTGTCCCTCCCCAACTCACACCTGTGTCCCTGCATTCTCTCTCAAAATAAATAAAACATTTAAAAAAATAAAAAAAGAAAGCTTCAATAAGTTTGTATTCATATATACAATAATCTTTCAACACAATGCAATTAAACTAGAAATTAATTACAAAAACATAAAAAAATTTAAGTTCCTGAATATTTTAAAATCTATAAAATATTTTACTAAAAAACTCATTTTTTTAAAGTAGAAATTTAAAGAATACCTGGAAGCAAATAATAACTACTACATAGAAAACCTGTGGGATGCAAGAAAAATTGTGCTTCTAGGCAAGTTAGGAAAGCCTACAAATTAATGAGACAAGTATCAATTTTAAGATATTGGTAAAAGAATAAATATATATACATAAATGAAAATACAATAGAAATGAAATAGAAATGAAAGATTCAATATAGGCCAACAAAGCCAAAGTTGATTTTTCTTTCAACATTTATTTATTTTTGGGACAGAGAGAGACAGAGCATGAACGGGGGAGGGGCAGAGAGAGAGGGAGACACAGAATCGGAAACAGACTCCAGGCTCTGAGCCATCAGCCCAGAGCCCGACGCGGGGCTCAAACTCACGGACTGCGAGATCGTGACCTGGCTGAAGTCGGACGCTTAACCAACTGCGCCACCCAGGTGCCCCCAAAGTTGATTTTTCAAAACAACTAACAACACAAACTGCTGACAAGATTTATCAAGAGCAAAAGGGAGAAAATACAATTTTATAAGTGAAAGGGGAACATAACTAAGACAAAGTAGAGATTAACAAACAAGAAAACACTACTAACAACTCTATGCCAACAATTTTGTAAATAGAGGTGAGGACAAAACCCCAGGAAAAAAAGTTTAACAGAAGAAAGAAAAGGTTTGAATAGTCTTATACTATTACAGTAATTGAAGTAATTGAAACAATAGTTAAAATCTTCCCATAGAGAAAGCACTGATATTTTTATGGAAAAGTTTTGTTAAATTTTTAAAAAACAGATAAAATATGAAAATTATTTGGGACAATAGAAAAATAGAGAATATTACCCAATCTGTTCTAACAAGGCCAGTATAACAAACAAAATAAAACCAGGAAACGTATTATGAGAAAGAAAAACTACAGGCCCATTTCATTAACTAATATCAATACAATAATCTTAAAACATTCACGAATTGAAAAAATATATTAAAAAGATAATACACTATAATGAAGTTGGATTTATCCCAGATTTGCAAGGATGCTTTAATAAATGTGGGAAATTTATGCATTTATTTCAAAGGTTGCAGAAAAATCATTCATAATAAAAAATAAACACTTCATAATAGAAATGGAAGGGAGGCTCTTTATTCTCATAAAAATATTTACCAAATGCCTAGCACAAACATCATCCTAAATAGGGGGACATTAGAAATAGTCCCTTTAAAATCAGAAATGAGAGAAATATGCACATCACTAACACTTGTATTCAATATTGCATTGCAGGTCCAAGTCAGTGTAACAAGACAAGAAGAGTATAGAAGGCATAAAGACTGGTAGTATGTGGCAGAAGGGACTTTCTGGGACTTCCAAGTGCAGACCTTAAGAAAACTATTTCCACGGCCTGTCTCTAGCAGTCCAACCCCCATGTTAAATGTCTAGCTCCCCTGCTAAACAGACCCCATGGACAGATGATGTACAGAGGTCATATGGGTAGAGAGAGGTTCTGAAATGAAAGGATTTGAAAAATCTAGCCAACAAGAATCAAAACCTCACGAATATGACCCCAGTTGATGTTCTTGTCAGCCTCCAGCCATTTGAGCTACCCTAGCTGAGGTTCCAGATGTATGAGTAAAGGAGCCATCTTGGACATTCCAGCCCCAGCAAACATCGGGCAGAGATGAGATAAGCTGTCTCTGCTATATCCTGTCCAAATACTAACCCACCATCTCATGAGCAAGATAAAATGGTTATGGTTTTAAGCCACTAAATTTTGAGGTACTTATTTAGTGACAGGCATTTTACACACCAGGAGTCTAACTCTATACACTGTTTTCTTAAGCTCCATGATACAAAGGATGTTTATATCCTTTATGAAGTATATATATGTGGTACATATTTGAGAGAGAAACGCTTGAGGCCTTTTATCTGAACTCTTGCTATAGACATTTTCACTGGTTGGCAATTTGTATATAATATGGATTATGTGGCTGATAGATGCCAAGGTGATCTCTAGCGATTCCTACCTCCTTGTCTCCATGACTGTGTAATCCCTTTAAGTGTAGGCAGGACACACACACATATAAAGATGATTGGATGTCACTCCCATGATTAGGTTATGTAATATTGTAAAGATGAGGAGATAACACTCCTGTGATTATATTACATTATATAAGCCTCTGTCTTAGTAGACTGGAACTACAGATTTTTGCTGGATGAATAAACAGCCATATTGAAAAAGCCCTTATGTTGAAGGGCTATGAGTAGCCAGCCTCTAGGATCAAAGGAGACCTCCAGTCAAATGCTAGCAAAAAGCTAAGCCCCCAGTCATGCAGTCACAAGGAAATAAAGTCTGCCAACAACCTGAATTCTTGCCCAGTGGATTCAAGTGGATTCTTGCCCAGTCAAGTCTCCAAATGGAAATGCAGCCTGGTCTATGCTTTGATTGCAGCATTGTGAGACTCTGAGCCAAGGATCCAGTTAAGCTGTGCCTGAGCTCCTGATCCATGGAAACTGTGAGATAATAAATGTGTGGTGTTTTAAGGCAGTGAATTTGTGGTCATTTGTCACATTGCAGTAGAACACAAATTCAGGAAAGTTTGTGTTGGGGGAGTACTATGAAGCATCACTTATGTATCCAGAAAAGAAGGGCATTACTAGACAAATAAAAGAGGTTACATAAATTCCACACATTACTGCATTCACAGGGTATAGCTGGTGGCCATCAATATGCCTTGTGATTTTGATTTAGAATTGAAAAAAAGTAAAAATAAGTGATTCATTGCAGGATTTTAAACTTTGGAATGTAGTTCTAGTGAGAGTTGGTATAATGATAATTGTGAGTTTTGTTTGCTTGTGGTTTTGTTTTTTATATTTTGCATGGTGCTTGGTGTATGTGCGGTTGAATAAGGCACTTCCATTGACCTTTCCTAGGGTTTTTGATGGTTTAGTTCTTTCTGATTTTCCCTGTCTCTATGCTCCCCAAACCAAGGATTGTAATATTTTAGTGCATGATGTATTAGATGCAGAAGTCCATACCTTTCTGGTTTCCACAAGAAACCACTAATACTAAGTGTTTTATGACTTTTTTTGGAGTGGTGTGAGGGGTAGTGCCCTTTTACCAAAGGTTTGGAGAGAACAAAAGTGGGGAGTCATGATGTGCAATGCTCTTGTTGGCTCTTCCCCTCTCTTCTTCTCAGTCTCTCCTAGTCTGCTTTGTGAGCAGTTGAATATTTCCTCTCCTCAAGCAGGGAAGTTCTGTCCTCCTTCAGGTGCACTCAAGGTTTTAGCCTCTATCTGAATTAATTAATCAAGATATTTATTCCAATTAAATATTTTGTATGTGGCATACTCTGCCACTTGTCTACCCAATATCTATTTACTTGTTTTCCTTACTAACAGAACCCAGATAAAGTATTGATTCTCCCAAGCTTTTCTTAGAGCCAATAAGATGTATATAGGCTGTATGGGGTGTTGGGGAAAACTGTGATTTCCTGATATAAAGGAATAGACTCAGCTGGCAGTGGTGCCCTTTTGTCCTTTCTCCTTCTTCCTGGCTAAACAGACAACACTGATTCATAGGGCTGCAGTCATCTGGTAACCTTGGAGGTGAATAGCAGAGCAGGAAAATAGCAGGGCTATCTTGAGACTTTGTTGAGCTGCTTTACTTGCCCTGTTTATCAATCTCAGGACCTACTGTCATAGAAGAGAACAAAATCTCGTATTTAATTAAGTCACTATTTATTGGATATCTATTACATTATCCTGGCTAATACAGTGCTCTTCCCAAAAGGAATTCTGGTGAGTAGTTTATTTTCCTTTCCACTTGTATTTTTATCTTTTATGAAGGGTTATTTTGAACAACTCAAATAAAACTGGATCTTTATGTTCCCTCCTTAAGGTCTCCCTCAGCATGGTGATTTATCTCAAAGTAACATGAATCTGACTTCAGAAAGCAGTATGGTGTTCATTGAAGCCTCTTGAGCACAGGGAAAATTGCCACATATAGCTCACAGCAAAACTTCCCCCAAACCCTTTTTTGTACAGCTTTCTCTCTAAAGGAACACACTAAGCTACACTTCTCCCTACCCCTTTTTGCTAACTCCTCCTCAAAACTGTGTCCACTTCTTTCATCCTCTTTACTAGCCTTTGAGTTGAATGTTTTCTTTAGGAAAAGCTTCATATCAGCACTTTTATAAATCAATCTGTCCCCATCTTTCTTCCTTAATTTTGTAGTTGTACCTGTTGGCCCTGGAAACACATTGAAGAATCCATGTGCAGTCACAGACTTGTCCTCAGAAGGCAACCAAGGGAGAGAGCCGTGAATAGGGACACTTGAGTATTTTCCCCGCATGTATTAGCCAGGATTCTCCAGAAAAATAGAACCAACAGGATTGAATAGTTGGTTGGTTGATTGGTTGGTTGGTTAGTTGGTTAATTGTTTTTGAGGAATTGGATCCTGTGATTATGGAGGATTTTAAGTCCCAAGACTTACACTTGGCACTTTGGAATCCCTGGATTGCTGATGGTGCAGTTCTAGTCTGAAAGCTGGTGGCTTGAGACCCAAGAAATCCAGTGTTTCAGCTTGAGTCCACAGGCAGAAAAAAAACAAGTGTTCTAGCTCTCAGGCAGTCAGTCAGAAGGAGTTCCTCTTTACTTGAGGGAGGGCCAGCTTTTTTATTTTATCCAAACCCTCAACTGATTTGATGATGCCCACCCATATTGGGAAGAGCAATCTGCTTTAGTTACTCTACTAATTCAAATGTTAATGTCATCCAAGAAACACCCTCACAGATACCTCCAGAATAATGTTTGACCAAATGTCTGGGCACCCTGAGTCCCAGTCACATAAAATTAACCGTCATACCCCATCACACTTGTTATCTCTCACACAGCTCTCCACTGTATGTGCCAACTCTCTAGGCTCATTTCTTTTCACTTCCCTTCTCTCCTCCCTTCCTCTTTTCATCCCAGGCTCTTGGTTCTATGTCCTAGAGTAGACTTTTGCCTCTCCACCTTCCTCCCCTTCAAGCCTCTGTTTCTCCTTTAAGAATTGGCTCACATGTCACTTCCTTTGTAGTGTTCTTTGATTCCCCCAATTAAACATAATTGCTCTTTCTTTTCTGCATGCCTACTATTTTGTGTGACTCTCGGCCATGTACTTATCTCAGATGACTTGTGTTCTATTCATGTCTGTGTCTGACATGTCTGTGTCCTGTAAGTGCTCTCCAAAGAGTTGATTGAAGTGGGTGGAGAGGATCAGTGATGTCATATTTCCACAGAAATGGTAGCAATAATGAAAATTTGGCATGTGAGTAACTGGTTTCACTCTAATAACAAAGATATTTTAGTTGAAAATAAGTTTTAAAGTTTTTTTAAAATTTTAAATATTTATTTATTTTTGAGAGAGAGAGAATGAACATGAGCAGGGGAGGGGCAGAGATAGAGGGGGGCAGAGGATCTGAAGTGGGGTCTGTGCTGACAGCAGTGAGCCTGATGTGGGGCTCGAACCCATGAACCATGAGATCATGACCTGAGCCGAAGTCAGACGGTTAAACAACTGAGGTACCCAGTTGTTCCAGTTGAAAATAAGTTTTGAAATGGAAATGTGGATGATAATAATACAAATAGCTAATCATAAAAGCCCTATTGTGTCCTGGGCAATGCATTAAATGCTTTACATATGTCACCTTATTTAATCATCATATCAACACTATGAAGTAAATCCTAATAACTCTATTTTACAAATGAGGAAACTGAGGCAGAGTGGGGTAAAGTAACTTGGCAAGGTCACAAAACTAGTTGCTGTGGAGCTGCAGTTTGAACCCAAGCACAAATATGTAACACCCACATATGCACTGGGGAAAGGCAGAAGTGTGTAAAGTTCCCAGGAGGAAAGCTGTACACCTATGTACTCTGTTATGTGCATTCTTTGTTCTCCCCACCCCCACTCCTGATAGCATTCCTTATACTCTTGCCCACCGACAACAATGTGTTTTTTTGCTCCTTTTCTCCTGTTTTCCCTCCTTAAAAAATGCTATTAATTATTATAATGAAAACCTTTCTGGAAAAGCAACACCAGGCACCACATGCATTCCAAGCCTGGTTTTTGTTACCAGATTTGCTCTCCACACATGATTCTCACCATGAGCGTGAAGTTATGGTGCCCTTATTGTGACATGATGTAGTTGGCTCTGCTTTGTGGTTGGTGCTGCCAACCTCTGGATTAAATAATAAAGAGCCAATTGTATATTTCAGGGCTATTATACCATTTAATCAGCATTAAAAAAACTGAATAGAGTAATGGAATCTGTAAATGTATTTATAATTAATGCTATTTTCATTTCACTGAAGTAAAAACACATTATGTGGATTATCAAGGGAAGAATATCCTAACTTTTCTAGAAATGAGCAATTTTACATCTAGAGTCTCCCTCCTCAATACCCCTTAATATCCCTTAAAAATTATTACAACTTCCTACTGGAAAAAGTGGGATTGGTCAGTTCTAATATATTTTTATAGTAGAAACTTAAAATTAAATATTAGGATACTTCCTACATTATCATATACAAGCAAATGTAGTGTCTTTAAGTTTCATACATTGCAATCTAAGAAAAGGTACTGAAATGAAGTAAATATTCTTATAATTTAATTCCCTTCTCAAGAATTTTCTTGCAGGTATCTTGTGAAATGTGCTATTGTAGGGACAAATATCTACTTTGGAGGAAATGAATCATCAGCATCTAAGTAGCTACTCTATAAATCATGGTGTTTTCAGAGCAAAGTCTCAGTTCTTTCACAACTTTTTTGATAAGCAAATGAGATTAAAAATGACTTTATATTTCACAAAGTTCTTTTTGATGGGAGAGCACACAAATCAGGCATTTAAATGTCAGAATGTAGAATTTTTCAAGAGGATTTTTTGCTACCAGACCTGCCCGTACGCTGCCCGTACATATCTTTGGGGCCAAGGAGCTGAACTTTCTGAGAGAGTTTTGCTTTGAGGAAAGAGAACGGGCTTTAGTAGCAAGCCACTTCCCCAAGCCTGGGGAAGGCTTCCAGAGAAAATATGAGAAATCTGCTATGTATTTAGAAATGCACTTTCCCAGATATGGAAGAGACATTACTTGCAAACTTAAACTATTTTAGAAGTCATCGTCCTACATGTAATTAGGACATTTCAGGAGTCCTTACCCTGGTTAGCATGGAGAATAACTCTAATTCAGAAAAGTCTGATATTCCAACCAGAAAAAAAAGATATCCCTTTTGTCTTTTAATTCTTTTTGGTAACTTAACTCACCAATTCAGACTATTTTGAGAGAGAAGAATTACAGCTATAGAATTGGAATAAAACTTTCTGGAGCCAAATTCAGACTGACCTTGGGCAAGTCATTTACCACTTTGGGTCTAGAGTTTTCTTCCCCTCTGCTGCATTTTAGTAAGCTGGACTGGATCCCAGATTTGCTGGTCTGGTAGAAAAGGACTATGTGTCCTTGGCTGAAGATGTAAGAGGTGATGTGGTAATTTATGTGTTTTATTTTTAGTTATTAAAGACTTTTTTTCTTCTTTCTTCCTATTCCTTCATTTCTTTCTTTCTTTCTTCCTTCCTTCCTTCCTTCCTTCCTTCCTTCCTTCCTTCCTTCCATCCTTCTCTTTCTTTCTTTCTTTCTTTCTTTCTTTCTTTCTTTCTTTCTCCTTCTTTCTTTCTTTCTTTTTTCCTTTCCTTTCCTTTCCTTTCCTTTCCTTTCCTTTCCTTTCCTTTCCTTTCCTTTCCTTTCCTTTCCTCTCCTCTCCTCTCCTCTCCTTTCCTTTTCCCTTCCCTTCCCTTCCCTCCCCTTCCCTCCCCTCCCCTCCCCTCCCCTCCCCTCCGCTCCCCTCCGCTCCTCTCCCCTCGTCTCCTTCTTTTGAAAGAGAAAGAGAGGGGCGCCTGGGTGGCGCAGTCGGTTAAGCGTCCGACTTCAGCCAGGTCACAATCTCGCGGTCCGTGAGTTCGAGCCCCGTGTCAGGCTCTGGGCTGATGGCTCAGAGCCTGGAGCCTGTTTCCGATTCTGTGTCTCCCTCTCTCTCTGTGCCCCTCCCCCGTTCATGCTCTGTCTCTCTCTGTCCCCAAAATAAATTAAAAATGTTGAAAAAAAAATTAAAAAAAAAAAAAAAAAGAAAGAGAAAGAGAGCATGAGTGGGGGAAGGGCAGAGGGAGAAGGACAGAGAGAATCTTAAACAGGCTCCATGCACAGCGTGGGGCTCAATTTTACAACAGTGAGATCATGACCTGAGCTGAAATCAAGAGTCAGACATTTAACTGACTGAGCTACCCAGGCACCTCAAGACTCGCTTTCTTAACCAGAGAGTTGGATGGTGATATGTGTTTGTCAAGAATTTGATCAATGAATGAGCAACAATGATAGACATGCAAATTATTGCTTCTATATGGCTTTCTTCTCTCAAAGGATCATAGGGACAAACTTGCCTATAATTATATTTTGCCTAGGTATGGCACTTTTCATTAGATGATATCAAAGTATTTTGCAAATGTTAATTAAAATTTGCATCTTCCCTGTGATGTGAATGTGATTGTTTTCCTGATATATGGAGCAGCAGCAGACTGAGACATAGAATACTTTAAAGGCTGCCCAAGATTACCCTGATGAACAGTACATCAAGAACCAAAGAGTCTGTTCATAAGTTACATGCTCTAACTTGCAACACTATATAGTTACTTGGTAGAGGTTAAGTAATTAAGAAACTTTTCCAAGAAGGCCATTTGGCCTTGGTGCCACTGACTAAGTTTTCAGAAGCCTCAGAATGCTTGTCTCCTAGGCAGAAATGGAGGCAACTCTATCTAAGTGAGGGAGGGAATGTTACCAGGAGACTAACTGGTTTTGTCTTCTCCTCAGAAGTTGCAGGCTTTATTTCCACCTGCTATGCTAGGCAGGTTCTATGGCATTGGGTGGAGTTTGTAAAAGCAGGGTTTTTGAGGAATGGGGATACTCCCCAAGGTATTACTGTGGATACTACTGGGGATTTCAGGGTCTAAGTAGAGCAAGCTAAGGGTTGGATAAATGGTCTCTCACTTTTCATAAAAACACAAAAATTCTGAATCACCCCAGAGACTTCTATAATAATCTCTGAGTGTGTTATAGGATTATTGAGCCCTATCTTTACAGGTTCTTAACATGGAAAGATTTTGCTCTTATGAGTGTTCACTTGGTGGTCATGTGGAGAAGTGGCTGATAGACAAAAAAAATAGTAGTTATGGTGGAATGTGTTTTTTCCTTCTTCTTCTCTCATTGCCTCACCCCTGGACCACTGCCTCCTCACTTATTTTGTCATATTTACTTGTTTCTTCTTCAGTCTGTCCTGTGAAAACTAACTGCAAGATTAGTTTAAAGCACTGCTTTTTTTCTTTTTTTAAATCTTTAAACTGTTTTATTTATTTTTGGCAGACAGAGAGAGACAGAGTACGAGCTGAGGAGGGGCAGGGAGAGAGGGAGACACAGAATCCAAAGAAGGTTCCAGGCTCTGAACTGTCAGCACAGAGCCCAACATGGGACTTGAACTTGTGAATGAGTCGAAGTCGGATGCTTAACCGACTGAGCCACTCAGGTGCCCCAAAGCACTGCTTTCATGGCAAATCTCTTCTTAGAAATCTCTCATGGCCTTTCCTTGCACAACAACGTCAACAAAAACAGCAATAAATATAAGCCGTGTCCTTAGTTATGAGTAGACATTGTGCTAAGATCTTACATACCTTATTTTTATTTCATTACAAATATTTCTGTATAATTTGAAAACCTGTTCAAAATTGGATCCTACCCTCCTTTTTCAATTGCATTTTCTAACATGTACGCTCTGCTCCAGTGGTACTGTGTCTCATTTCTGCCCATACCCACCCCCATCCCTGCTTTAAATGCCATTATCATTATCCTTGGCTCATTGTTTCCCTCTCATTCAATGGGTCCTCTTTCCTCTGCCCATTCAATTCGTTTTTCAAGGAGCAGCTTGAGTCCCACTTCAGGGCTTCTACCAACAATTCTATTTTCCTTCTACATACTAGTCACTATTGTTGAATCTATTATTATCACTCAATTACTTGCCAATCTATTTTCTGATAGACTATCAGGGCATATTGAGTACCAATGTGCAAGATGTTCCTTGATCCCTCCATTTTCTTTTGGATCATCACCTTCTTCTAGATTTGACTTCTATATCAGGTAGGATAGGTTAAGTTATCCTTCAGTAGTGAAGCCTCAAATCTTAATGGTTTCTAACAACAAAGATTTATTTGTTACCTATAATATGCATCTGTTGTAGGTTGGCTTGAGGCTCTGCTCCATGCCTCCTTATTCAGGGATGCAGGCTGATTGAGGGGCAACATCTGGAACATTGCCTAATGCAGGGACAGGGCAAAAAAGATGTGGCTAATAATACACTAGCTCTTAAATCCAAACCCATATCTCTTCTTGTTTTTTATGGTCAAAACAAGTTAAATGGCTATGGCTAACTTCAAGGAGTACAGGGAAGTACAATTCTATCATGTACCTGTCAGAAAGGAAACCAGAATATTTGCCAGAAACTCTGATGACTAATACAACATCCTTTTTTGTATAGACAAGATCAGTGGCTTTCAAATTTTGGACTATATCCCATTATGAAAACTACATTTTACATCATCACTGAAATATACAATACATATATGCATGTACTTAACTGAGACAAAGTACTCTGAGACAGAGTACCATTTACTCTGGTATTTTTTCTTCCATTCCATTTAGCTTCATTTTTTTAAATGGGTATTACCCACTAAATTGGTTTTATGATCCTCTGATGAATTGTGACCCAGGATTTGAAAAATACTTGTCTAGAAGCCATAGGCCCAGCACTGTTAACCCTTTCTCACTGCCAATCCCACTTTTTTTCTAACTGAAAATCCCATTCCATACATTCACCTTCTCTATAGCAATATGCTTGCTGTTAAGTACTGCTGGTGAAAAATCATATGAAGACTCACTGGAGGTTGGAGACACTGCATTTGTAGAAGTCCGATCACCATAATTGTGTAATTGTACTGCAGCTTTTTGTGTGTCCTACCCCATCACCGTCTTCTCTCTGCAAATGAGTCAATATGCACACACAATTAAGGTCATTTAGGGACATGCTCCTTCAATGTCTCACCTCATGTTTATAACCTTGTCAATCAATATCTGCCTTCTCTCTCTCACTTTCTTTCATTTGGTCTCAGAGAGGGTGGTGTTACTTTATGAAGGTACTCTTATTGATTATTTGAGTGTTCATCTGCTTTCTCCAGGAGCAGGTCTATGTCATTAGGCTTGCATTCTAATCATCCTACCTATTTCGCTTATTTCTGGTTGCTGGATTGCCTTAGGTAAGGTGTTTCTTTTTTCCTCTTGGGCTCATTATTTATCTCTTGGGCTTATACACCTGGTTGCCATTCTTAAATGCAGGAAGTACAAGGCAAGTGGATCTTTGGCCCAGCAACCAGTCCCTCCTAGGTACCTGGAGAAAGTCATCTGCTCTCTACCTTTCTAGCTTGGAATTAAGGGAAGATTAGCCTTGCCATTGGCTCTCTCCTGGATTTTGGGAGTCAGGAAGATCAGCATACTTACATGTGGGGTTAAGGTAGGCTATCCCAAGAGCCATAGTTTGCTAAATGACAAGCTCTTCCCAGTATCCACTGCCTCTGGTCTTCACCCCTGAGTCTGGTTCACAGGTAAAGAAGCCCCACATCACATCACTCCCCTGGAAGACTGAATGGCTACTGCTTCACTTATACTCAGTTACTTGTCTGAAGGTCCCAGCACATTGTGACTCAAGAGAGACAGATGCCTTGTGGGAATGGACAGGAAGGAGCTGCCTTAGAGATGCCCTTTCCTGGGATCCTGATAGCTAGTTGTCTCCCTAATTACCTCCTTATTGATATCTTTCATTTGCTACCAACTTTCTCAAAAAATAAACTACACCTGTTTTCTCCCTTTCTTATCTTACATTTGCTTTAGAATCTACTGCAATAAAAGGGAGAATAAAACCTCCCTGAAACTGCTTTGGCAAAGGCAACCATTGACCTATTAATTGCCACATGCTTTGCAATCTTCATGGTTCTGAGGTCTTTTTTTTAACCTCTCAGCTGCACTGACTCTGGCTGACCACTCCCACTCCTTTTTTGATTCTCTTTGGCTTTTGTGACAAAACTCTCTTCCAGTTCTTCTCTTATTTCTCTGATTCTTCTTAGTCTCCTCTTCTGCATTTCCTAACTCTCCTATGTTCTTGTTTTTGGTGTCACCCATAATTGTGTTCTGTCCTTTCTCACCCTACTTGCTCTCCCCTGGGTAAATCGATCCAATCTTTTAACTTCTGTATTTAGCCACCTGTATGTGAGTGATTCACAAATTCAGGTCTCTGGTCCAGATCTCTTCTGGAATCTAGATCTATTTTCACAGCTTCCAATAGTACATTTCTACCCAAACATTCCACAGGCATTCTGAACTCAGTAGTCCAAAATGGAAAGTAATCTTTTTCAGAAGTAGTAGCTCCAGAGTTTTTAAATGAAGACCAAAGGGCCAGATATGGCCTGCTGACTGTTTTTATATCGCCCAAGGACAATGAATGGTTTTTACATTTTTAAATGGTTGGAAAACTCAAAATAATAATATTTCAGAAAACATGGAAATTATATAAAATTTATAGTTCAGTGTTTATAAGGAAAGTTTTTTTTGTAAAACAGTGTTACCCATTTGTTTATGTCATTGTTTATGTTTGGTTATAGCTTTCCACTACAATGGCAGAGATGAGTAGTTGCAGCAGAGATCGTATGGTTCACGATGCCTAAAATAATTTAGTATTTGGCCGTTTGCAGAAAAAGGTCTGCTAACCCCTGGTGCAGCTAAATGGACCTAGCTTCAAATCTCAGCTCTACCACTTACTCTCCATATCACCTGGGCAAATTACTTTACTTCTCTCGATCTAAGTTTTCTTATCTAAAAATGAAAATAATCATATTTACTGCTCAAGGTTTTTTGTAGATTCAATGAGATAAAGCATGTAAGACACTTGGCACAGTGCTTGACATATATCACCTCATATTTGTTAACTATTGTTGTTTCTCACCAAACTCACTCTTCCTCTTGTTTTTTCTCTATATGATAGCTACATGGTCCACCAGTCACCTAAGCCAGAAATTTGAGAGTCATTGTAGGCCATACATACTATTTGTTGTTGATTTTACCTCCACAAAATCTAAGATGTCCATTCTTTTTTCTTCACAGCTACTGCTACTGCCTTAGTTCACACTCTAATCTTCTCTTGCCTGGATTGTCCTTAACTTGTCTCCCTGACTCGGATCATGTCCTCATTTCTCTGTTTTCTATACTACAATGTATTTTAAAATGAAAATCTTACTGTGTTACTCTTCATCTTAAAGCCATGCAAGGATTCCCCCAATGTCTGCATGATAAAGCCTAAGCTCCTTTCATCCTCCTCCAAGGTTAGTTCTTTGCTCAGGCTTAATTTTTACCATGCCTACTTTGGACATCATGCACCAGCTTCACTATGGCTTGAAATTTTCAAAGCCATCTGGAATTCCCTTCTCCATCCTGTCAATCCAGGCAGCTCCTACTTCACTTTCAACATTGAACCCAACCATTACTGCCACTGTGAAGTAAGTTTTCTTTAGTTCTAACCTCTCCCTATTCTTGTGCAGAATTGAGCACTCCCTTCTTTGAGTTCCCATGGACCCTTATGTTCTTCAGTCACAGCATGTAATTGTGATTCTAGATTATAAACTCCTTGATAGCAAGATACCTGTTCAGGTCCCAGAATCTAGCACAGTGTTTGACACATTGTGGAAACTTACAAACATTTATCAAAAGAAAGAATGAACAGAGTCCTACAGAAAAAATACACACGTACGTAATTTCTCAAATGACTATCCACACGTACGTAATTTCTCAAATGACTATCTACTTGTCTTTTCCCTCTGTGATTTTCACAAGATCAAAGTGATTCCTAAAGTGTGGTATCCCTACACCAGTATCACCTGGAAATTTGTTAGAAATGCAGATGCTTAGGCCTCATCCCACACTACCTGAATCAGAAACTCTGGAGGTAGGGCCCAGTAAACTGTGTCAATAAGCCCTTGAGGTAATTTGGATGGATGCTATAGTTGGAGAACCACTATCCTAGACTAGTTTTTTCTCAGACTGTCACTGTGTACCACCTGTATTGCAATTGTCTAAGCTGATTGTTGAAGCTAAAGATGGCAGGCCCCATCCCAGAGTCTCTGGGTGCATGAAATAGCTATGGTTTCAACACTGGCTGTACATTAGAAGTACCTGGGCAAGACTTAAGAAAAAAATAACCAGTGCTCTGACTTTATTCCCAGAGATTCAGATTCTTTGGGTTTGGTGGAGGATCCAGCACAGCTTTTGGGTTTTTTTTCCCCAAAGCTTCCTAAGTGATGGAAGTGTACAGCCAGGGTAGAGCATGGACTATGAGCATGGACTCTGGGGTCTGATGATTCACCTTCTAGTCCTAGCAGTGTGACTTTAGGTAAGTTAACTCTGTTTCACTCTCTTGTCTGTTAACAAGGATTAAGTGAGATAATATGTATAGAGTGCTTATCACAAGGTCTGGCCCACAGTAAGCTGTTAATAGATGTTAATTACATTTTCTTTAGTGAATATAAGCCCTTATAGTTTTTTATGTACACCAACATTTAGGAACCATGGAGCTAGAGGATATCCTTAGTCCCCGAAACTGACTGAGTGCTGGTGGAATTACTTTTCTCTTCAGATGGTTTGATTAGGAACAATGTAAATCCCTCAGTTTTTCTGGTGGGCTATTTCATCCAGATAATCAGTTCTGACTAATCCTGATGGTGGTGACAAAGTGTAGGTATACCTGCAGAGACCTGCAATGTTGGACGTACTTTGAAAGTGTCTATCATGATCTCTTGCTCAGAAGTGTTTCATAGGTGTATCTCTTCTTCCTAACTAGATTCTAATTCTTGTGGGCAGGAACTGAATCTTATATTTTGTTCTCATATCACAGTGCCCAGCAGAGTGTTAGATATACAGGAGACCTTCAACTTGACTGAAACACAGGCTCCAAATATGCCAATTTCAGTCCTGCCTAGTGTGATCCTGATTAGGTTTTCTAAATTCCTTGAGTCTTGATTTCCTCATCTGGGAAAGGGAGAGAGTTAGTTATTTCAATTTACTTCCCAGGGCTGCTATGAAAAAAAATGTCTATGGAGCACCTCAGAATTTCTAGAGTGCCTTCAATTTTCAAGTATTCAAAGAAAATAGACACAAAGTTTCATCACAGCTTGTGTTTCATCACAATACATGTTGGAGCTCCAAGTACTTATTTGAGGTTGCTGTATCACCAGGTATCTTAGTACAACCTTCCTTCATTGTGGTATCTCATTGTGAATGATTTTAACATGAATTGTATAAATGCCCACTTACAAAAAGTGTTAAGTTTTAAGATACTACTGCTTTTTAAGCCTACCTTTTTTTAAATTTTCTTCCTTGTAAAATTCCAAAAGTCATCTATTTTTTAAGATTTGATTGGTACCTTCAAAAGAAAAATGATAATTATAGAAGCACAAAGGGCCACTATATAAATCTCATATACTTTATGGACTAAGAGTATGTTAAACAGATGAAGATTATGATTTTCATTCATGATGAAATAAATAAATCTTGTTTCCAGGAAATTGGTGGTGTTGTTTCAGTAATTAGGGCTTTGTAATGATGTCATCTACATGATTTTTATAATTGAATCCCATTAAAAATGATTATCACCTTTGAAGGTTTTGGGTTAGAAATCAGTACATCAGAGAATATTCCCTTTGACCTGATATTAAAACAGAACTTTTGAGAATCAAAACCAAACTGGAGGTACTCTCAAACTTACCTCTCTTCACTACAATTATGCTCTGTACCTTTCTTTATCCTTACTTAAATCACAGAGCATTGTTCTTAAGTTTTTATATATAGTTACTATAGTGCTTTGGACAGCTGGTTTTTATTTTAGTTAGAATTAGTCACACTGTTCTCTGGCCTTGGAATTTGTAAGAGTTTTGGATGGCGAGACTGTTCTTGGAAGCTAAGGCCTGTGTAATTTTGTTAGTTTTTTTTGGCTTGCTGAATTCACTGCTGTGGTTCTTGACAGATGAAGGGTGTGTGTGAATTGGCTGTAATTTCTTTGTTGTATCAGGCAAAACTATGCACTGGGTGACTTTTAATAAACCAGTTTTATTTACTTTCTCAGTGTTGGAACATTTATGACTCCTAGAAAGAAATTGGGTAGGCATGAGTGCTCTCAGATTGTTTTATCACTGTAAGATTTCCCCAAATACCTCTAACTGTAATTAGAAATGTAATTGGGTTCATGAGCATTTGTGGGATGATTCTGGTGTATCTGTATGAGTGTTAGAGTTTAGATTACCTATTTAAGAAATTACCTTTTATATCATAATTTATTCTTCACATAAGTCAATTGGGAATCAATTTTCCACCATTGAAATTTCCAGTCACATCTTTGTATTTCAAAGTTGGTTTCATTTTTTGTATTTGATCAAATTCTAATGGTAAGTTTCGCCATGCAACCTGCAGAGCTAGGTGGTGGAAACATTTAGTAATGATGTTCCAGCTGATTTGTTGTCCCATCTAAAAATTTCAGTAGAATCCTTTCGTTTGTCAGACATTTGTTGAGTCTCTGCCATGTGCTAACACCTGGGCTAAACGCTAGGATACCGTGGAAACACAGAGGTGGACAACAGTCTTTTCTCTCAGGAGCTCACAGTCAAAAGGGTGTCAGGTGATAAAAAAAAAAAATCCAACACAAGGGCTGTGCTGGCGATGATGCCTAAAGCAAATTTCCACTATTTTTTCCTTGTCAGAGAAAGTCAGGGATGGTCTTTCTCCATCTACAGCCTCTCTTGAAAACTAGTGAAGACTCTGTGATTCAGAGCACAGACTGGCTGTAGGTTTCTAGTTAGTTCTTTAGGAAACAAAAGAAAACAAGAAGCTTTTGCACACGAGGTGGTGCTGCTGCTCTGTAGCAAGAACAGGGCATTACTCTTAGAGGCAGGTAAGAGTCTCCTATCATTTTTGGCTTGTGCTGAAAAGCTGAGTTTTTAGGCTTTACCCTCTTAGGCCTTCTAGAGCTTTTAATTCCTAGGTACATTTACTTTCTAAATAAAAATATCTATTTCATTTCTGAAGTGCTATTCCTCCCCCATCTTAAAGGGAATGCTTTTTCTTTCACTAAAAGTTATCGAGGCTTTCCTGGAGCATTCTTGAGAAATATGGTATTTACTACCTACATGCTCTGGGTTTTTTGTTTTGTTTTGTGATTTTTGGTTGGCCTGACAAACTTTTGTAATGGCTTTGGCTATAGAAGGACTTTTTTTGAAAGGGTGGAATGGAGGCAGGAGAGGGAGGCCCCAAAGTACTGAATTGCATTAGAGTTTTTTACAATTGTTGCAGTATTTCTGGTAAGAAAAGTTATTAGGTGTTTATGGATGTTTCAAAAGACCAAGGGAAAAAAAGCAGATTCCATTTTAAAATATCCACTTGGGGACCCTTAACACTCAGAACAGAACCTAGGTTGGGAATGCTAAGGGGTGTGATCAGCGTAAACCAGCAGTTGTTTCTAACATGGGGGTGTTAGTTGGATGCAGTCCAAGAGGAAAGGGGTTGCCAGAGCATTCCATGGGGAGGATAGGTTGGCTTGGCCAGGTGGATCGGGAATACAGGCTTTCCTCCTACTGAGTCACACCCAACTTCTTAAACAGGGAAAACCCAGCTCAGTTAATGGAGAGCTCTTTACTTGTCTGCCTTCTCCAGGTGGTGGAGGGAAGCAAGCTTATGGGAAGAGATAAAAACTCAGAGTTCCATAAGGGCCACAAAGAAGAAGTATTTTAGGCTAATAATTTTGGTTTACCGTTTTAGATTAAAATGATTGTCCTTCCTGGGACATTTGGGTGGCTCAGCTGGTTAAGCATTGGGACTTCGGCTCAGGTCATGATCTCACAGTTGTGAGTTCGAGCCCTGAGGTTGGGCTCTGTGCTGACAGCTCAGGGTCTGGAGCCTGCTTTGGTTTCTGCATCTCCCTCTCTTTCTGCCCCTCCTCTGCATGTGTGCTTGCTCTCTTTCTCTCAAAAATAAACAAACATTAAGAAAATGATTGTCCTCATTGGAGATGAGGTTGCTTTGAATTAGTTTTTGCAGGGTAGGTGAGGGAGTGGCTTTAACTTGGTCCACTCTCCCATCCGATCCACTTTGGAATCCACAGGCCACATTTGGCCATACATTCCTTTAACATTCAAGTTTTGGAATATTCTGGGGGAAAGTCTGTAAGATATGTTATGAAAATTATGCCAGATATTCTTTCAAAATATTGTTTTGAATAAGTGGTATGAATAATGAGATCCAATGTTCACATCTTTCTAATCTCTTTGGTGTGAAAGTGATAAAAACGGTGTCTTGCCACATAACACCTCATTATACCGTTTGTTCCTAAATTGATTATACACATATATACACATATATATGGCATTATACTGTGTTATGTAAAGTACAGGTAACAATATATGCATATTATATGGGACAATTATATAATATACTATGTATGTGTGATGTATATAACACTAACATAGGTAATGAATGCATTAATGTATGTGGGTGCTTTTTATTGTATATTGTGGGATGCAGCAAGCAATAAAAAGACTACTACTTGGTAAACTTCGGGCTGTATAAATCAGTAATTATGTGTTCTAAAGTTCAAATCAAATTAAATGTTAATTTGGAACTCATTCTCTGTAAAACTTTTCTAGTCACTATTTCCAATATCTGTAAGTTCAGGACAAAGTTATGAAATATTAAATGAGTCAGTCAATACCCAACTTATAAATGGATTGTGTTCCAAAAGTTTCTTTTAAATATTTATAAATCAGGGGTGCCTGGGTGGCTCAGTTGGTTGGGCGGCCGACTTCGGCTCAGGCCATGATCTCACACCTTGTGGGTGTGAGCCCCACCTTGGACTCTCGCTGACAGCTCAGTGCCTGGTCCCTGCTTCAGATTCTGTGTCTCCCTCTCTCTCTCTGCCCCTTCCCCGCTCATGTTCTGTCTCTCTCTCAAAAATAAACATTTTAATATTTGTAAATCAGAACACATTCCTATTAAAAAGATCACATATGATGGTTAGTTTCTCTAGGTGCCCAACAAAAGCTCAATTAAACTATAATGACTTTTATAATAACTCCAACTTGATTTTTGGGGTTTGAAGATAAGGGGCCATGAGAGGAGAAAAGAAGGAAGTAGAGATGAGAAGGAAGTAGAGTTTTTCTGCTTTTATGAGACGGAGCCAACTCTAGGCAAACCATTTAAAATAAGAAAAATGTATATTTGGCCAGTGCCAACTTCCCTTTCTGCCCCCTTCTTGCAAGAATCCAGGACCTTCATGCTATCATAAATGCTTCCCATCTTGTGGCTCCCCACTGAAGTCTAACATACTATATCAGTGATGTGGCAAATAAGGTCTTTGTGTCATTACACAGAATCACTTGAGATGCTTGTTAAAAACAGATTTCTGGATCCTACTCTAGATCTACTGTGAATTGGAATATCCAATGATGGGGACTGGGAATCTATCTGGATTTATAACAAACTCCTTGCACCACATTTAGATTGGGCACCTCTGAAATGAAATATCTTATTTCATGAGAAGAGCCAAAAGTATAAAATATAATGTAGTCTTTAAAAAGAAGGAGTTTCCATCATTTGCCACAACATAGATGAACCTGGGACAGGGACAGGGACAGGGGAAATGGAGAAATGTTGAGCAGAGGGTACAAAATTGCAGTTATGTAGGCTGAATGAGCCTAGAGATCTAATGTAAAGTACAATGACTATAGTTAAGAATATTGTATTGTAACTGGAAATTTGCTAAGAGAGCAGATTTCATGTGCTCTCACCATACACACATAAAATGGTAACTATATGAGAGTGATATGTTAATTAGCTTGACTGTAGTAATCATAAAAACATCATGTTGTGTAACTTAAATATATGCAATTTTTTATTAAAAATAAATAAAAATCAGAAGAAGGAAAAGGAGAAGGAGGAGGAGGAGGAAGGGTGGTGAGGAGGAGGAAAGGGGGAGGGAGGAGGAGGAGGAGAAGAGGAGGAGAAGGAAGCAAACAATAACCAATAGTATAAAACAGTGTTTCTCAAACTTAGGCATGCATCAGAATCACTTGGTGGGCTTGTTAAAACACAAATCACTGGGCCCTCACCCCCAGGGTTTCTGATTCAGTAGGTCTGGGATAGACTCTAGAATTTTCATTTCTTTTAAAACTTTTTACATGCTTATTTATTTATTTATTTATTTAATGTTTATTTATTTTTGAGAGAGAGAGAGAGTGAGCATGAGCAAGGGAGGGAGGGCAGAGAGAGGAAGACGGAATCCGAATAGGCTCCAGGCTCTAAGCTGTCAGCACAGAGCCCGATGTGGGACTCGAACTCACAAACCGTGAAATCATGACATAAGCCAAAGTCGGATGTTTAACCAACTGAGCCTCCCAGGTGCCCTGAGAATTTTCATTTCTAGTAAGTCCCTAGGTGACCTTCATGCTGCTGGTTTGAAAACCATTGATTTATTATACAGTCTCTATGGAATTCAGAGATATTTGCATTACATTTTTTTTTAAGTTTGTTTATTTTGAGAGAGAGAGAAAGAATGCAAGCAGGGAAGGGGCAGAGAGAGAGAGAGGGAGAGAGAATCCCAAGCAGGCTCTGAGCTGTCAGCAGAGAGCCTGATAATGAGCTCTATCTTATGAACTGTGAAATCGTGACCTGAGAGGAGATCAAAAGTCAAGAGTGGGAAGCTTAACTGAATGAGCCACCCAGGTGCCCCCAGAAATATTTGCATTAAAAAAAGGCTGCTTACAAACCAGACCTAAAATACGGAGAACAAACTGACATTGCCCGAGGTGAGTGGGAGGAGGGTGGGTAAAATACGAGAAGGGGAGTGGGAGATTCAGGCTTCCAGTGATGGAATGAATAAATCATGGGAATACAAGGCACCACCGAGGGAATATAGTCAATGATATTGTAATAGCACTGCATGGTGACAGTTGTGGTGAACATAGTATAATGCATAGAGAAGTTGAATGACTAAGTTGTACAGCTGAAACTAATGTAACATTTTGTGTCAGCTATACTCAAATTTAAAAAACAAAGTTGGAATCAATAGTTTTAAGGCAACTGATTAAAAAATAAAAAAATAAAGAGGCTGCTTACTAACTCAAATGGATCTCAGATGGTGGAGCACTGCAAAATGAAAATGAAAAGGATGTAGAGGGTTAGAACTTCTGGGTAGAGGCTGTGGCGTGTGTGTGTGTGTGTGTGTGTGTGTGTGTGTGTGTGTGTGTGTTGGGGTGAAATGAGTGAGCATCTTGAGATCTAACTAGGAATGTGACTGGATTTTTCCCCCTAAATCAGAATCAGACCCTGATTTTCACAGCTTGTTCTCTCTAATCAAATCCTAGATCGCTCCTAGTAGTTCAATAGCAGTGACAAGAGGATAAGCTGGGTGAGGAGAGGTAGGGCACGGAATCTATGCCTCTCCTGGAATTGTTCATTTCTGGAAATCTATTGTTAGCCGTTTATTTAAACTTGCCCACACTGGAATTTTACTTTGGCCACCAGAGGGCTCTCCTAACATTGTATAAACGGACACATCCTGCCCTAGTAGAAGAAAAGAAGTGATCTGTTAACCTGAAGAGACTGGAAATTTTGACAAAATTTCAAATTAGGGAGTTTCTACACTATTTTGATTATTAGGTTTTACCTGAAATTATAACAAGATTTCAAAGTCACTAATTGTTATACAGAAAAGAGCAATAATATAAGAACAATAAATAAACGCAGGCTTGGAAGTTTGAGTCTTCACTATGGATTTGGCTAATAAAATTTGTAGTGTGATAACTGCCAGATGTGTAGGGCAGGGATTTGAAAATTAGTGAGTTTTTTAAAGAGATGCAGTATGCCAGACTCAGGAATTTGTTTTGTTTTGTTTTTCTTTCTGGACTGAGAAGCCTGTATTCAGAATTAATATTTCATAGGTAAAATGTTTTTTCTATTGTGGATGGGGATACAAAGTGCAAGTCCAAATGTCTCTACACATTGGTTTTATAGCTTAGCCTTTATTAGTCTTGACAAAATGAGGGAACTTTCAAGACAAGTTGTTTAAATAAACAATAATATTGTTTATGGATTTGTTATTTGTGGGATCTTAGAGGCACAGTGAGCACACTGAGAAAAGATTATATATTTCTTGATCCTAAAAAATGAAGTAAAATACAGTAATTTGGTTTAGTAAAGAATGAAATCAAGGCTGGTTTCATGAGTGTGTTACCTGTGCTGTTACACAGGGCCCTGTGCTTAGATGGATCTCATGTTTGGTTTAATACTCTCTGTCATTATCTTGAAATCTTAATAATATTTGAACAAAGAACTGACGTTTTCACTTTGCACCAGACCCTGGAAACTATGTAGCTGGTACTGAATGGAATAGATGATTGTTTTCTCCTGTTTGTTTGTTTGTTTGTTTGTTTTGTTTTCTCCTCCTCCTTCTCCTTCTTCAGAAAAGTAGTCTTCTCTTTGGTTGCATTCTAGAATTACCTAGGAAATTTCTGAAAATCCCAACAGGCTATCCCCAGATTGATTAGATCACGATCTTCATGGATGAGTTTCAGGCATTGGTATTTATTTATTTTTTATTTTAAAAATTTTAATGTATATTATTTATTTTTGAGAGAGAGAGAGAGAGAGAGAGAGAGAGCAAGTGGGAGAGGGGCAGAGAGAGAGGGAAACACAGAATTTGAAGCCGGCTCCAGGCTCTGAGCTGTCAGTACAGAACCCGACTCAGGGCTTGAACCCACGAACCGTGAGTCTAACTGAGCCACCCAGGTGCCCCTCATGAATTGGTATTTAAAAACATACCTCAGTTTCTTCAACAAATGGAGTTGGGAAAACTGGACAGCAGCATGCAAAAGAAAGAAATTGGACCACTTTCTGATATCATACACAAAGTTAAATTCAAAATGGATTAAATGTGAGAACTGAAACCATAAAAATACTAGAAGAGAACATAGGCAGTAACTTCTTGACATCGGCCATAGTAACTTTTTTCTACATATGACTACTGAGACAAGGGAAACAAGCAAAAATAAACTACTGGGGCTACATCAAAATAAAAAGCTTCTGCACAGTGACGGAAACAGTCAACAAAACAAAAAGGCAGCCTACAGAATGGGAGAATGATATATCAAATAAGGAGGTAGTATCCAAAATATATAAAGAGCTTATAAAACTCAACACCCAAAAAATAAATAATCCTATTAAAGATGGGCAGAAGACATGAGCAGACATTTCTATAAAGAAGACGTTTAGATGGCCAACAGACACATGAAAAGATGTTCATCATCACTTACCATTCAGGAAATGCAAATCACAATTATAATAAGATATCACCTCACACCTGTCAGAAAGGTTAAAATCAGAAATATAAGACAGAACAGGTATTGGTGAATATGTGGAGAAGGGGAACTCTCTTGCACTATTGGGAATGCAAACTGATGCAGCCACTGTGGAAAACAGTGTGGAGGTTCCTCAAAAAGTTAAAAATAGAAACACCCTATGATTCAGCAATCACACTACTAGGTATTTACCCAAAGAATACAAAAACACAAATTCAAAGGAATACATGCACCACTATGTTTATAGCAGCATTATTTACAATAGTCAAGATATGGAAGTAGCCCAAGTGTCCATTGATAGATGAATGGATAAAGAAGATGTGACACACACACACACACACACACACACACACACACACACGGAGATCAGCCATAAAAAAGAATGAAATCTTGCCATTTGCAACAACATGGATGGAGGTAGAGAGTATTATGCTAAGCGAAATAAGTCAGAGAAAGACAAATACAATATGATTTCACTTATATGTGGAATTTAAGAAACAAAACAAATGAGCAAAGGAGGAAAGAGAGAGAGAGACAAACCAAGAAACAGACTCTCAGTTATAGAGAACATCAGTTCTCTCAGTTACCAGAAGGGAGGTGGGGGGATGGGTTACATACATGATGGGGATTAAGAAGTATACTTGTGATGAGCACACCGGGTGATGTATGTAACTGTTGAATTACTATATTGTACATCTGAAACTAATATAACACTGTTAACTAACTAGAATTAAAATAAAAACTTATAAGACAATTCCTTGGGTGATTCCATTGTGCAGCCCAGGTTGTGAACCACTGTAAGTTTGGAGCCTAATTTTCAGAACCATCCTTCCATACCAATCTTTCCTGCTTGGATTGATCTTGTGGTTTCATGGCTTGTAAGATTTTAGACTTCTCACATAGGCTTTATGTGTTAAAAGAACAAATGTGCATGAAATTCAAGTCCTTTATATTATGTGCTTCATTTTTATTACTCTTACTTAAAAGATTGTGGAGCTACAAAGAAAACCATCTTTCTTAAACACAGGTCTAATCAACTTTGTATTCCCTTTAAATAGCAAATTAATGTACCCTGTTAAGAAAAATCTCAGGTATTTAGTGAGATTAAAATTGAAGAGGGAAATACATACTTTCCTCTCCTTTGCTAATGGCTGAATATTCACTAAGCGCCTTGCCCTGGCTGGGCCTGCATCAGGTTTCATTAAATGCCTCTTTTCTATCTGAAGTTGGGGGACACTAATTGTTTTTTCATTATGAGTCACCTGTGGGCTTTTGCAATAATCTAGAAGTGTCTGGTCCCAATCCTTCTGGATTACAGGAATTGAAGGTCCCAATTAGAGACCTGGGGTCCTGCAAGGGCAAATCCTTTTAACCTCAATTCACTGGGGGCCTTCTCTGAACACAGCTGTTTTGCTGCCTTTAACCTTCTTGTTCATTGCAAAACAGCATACGAGGAATTGTTTTCTCCTTAGCAGATGTTCCTAAAGTTATGTCTATATCTGCATACAGGTAATTTAGGGATCAATTCCAACCCCAGATATTTTACTATAAGAGTTATATTAAGTCCTTCCACTTATTTAGCTTTGAATTGAGCGTTGAATACTTAATGACAAAATATTTAAATGTTTAACGAAAATATTAGTAAGCTGAAACCCAAAGGGAGATGAAAAACAAAATAATCCTTTGTCTCTCAGGGCTCAGAGATTCAGACCCACAGGGAGACAGCATTTTACTGCTATAATTTAATGGCCAAATTAGAAATAAGAAATGATGGTGAAGCTAGAGTTTAGGATAAGGTATTTTGATATTAAACAGTTTCTCTTTAGCAAATGGTCATTGGCAAGAGTAAATAATTTATACATATAACTTCAAATTTTGGAAAGTAAATTTATTTTTTACATATGTCATTTTCTGAATTGAGGTGTGCATTTTTTTAAGTTTTTTTTCTGAGAGACAGAGAAAGTGAGCAGGGGAGGGGCATCACCCCTGGGCATCAGGGCACACCCCTGATGTGGGGCTCGAATTCACCAACTGTGAGATCATGATCTGAGCAGAAACCAAGAGTCGGATGCTTAACCGGCTGAGCCACCCAGGTGCCCCGAGGTGTGCATTTCTTTAGGTTCATAAAAATGTCACTTAATAAGCATCTACTCAATATCATATATGATGCCAGATGCCTTAGATATTTTATCTCTAAACCTCAGAACAACCATGCAGTGTAGGAATTATTTTTTCATTTTTGATATGAGGAGACTGAGCATTGGAGAGGCTAAATGACTTTCCCTAGGTCACATAGCCTATTAATGTCAGAACTAGAACTCTCAACTACCTCTTTCCACTATACCACACAATCTCTAGAAGTTGTAGGCACAGGATTTTTTTAATTGTAGTAAAATATACTTAACATAAAATTTGCCATTTAAATCACTTCAAGTATAACAGCTGAATAGCATTTAAGTACATTCACATTGTTGTGCAACCATCACCACTGTCCATCTCAAGAATTTTTTATTTATTCCATACTGAAATTCTGTACCCTTTAACAATAACTCCATATTCCTTCCTCCCATTAGCCCCTGGTAACCTATATTATACTTTCTGTCTCCATGAACTTGGCTACTCTACATGCTTCACATAAATTAAATCATACAATATTCTTTTGTGTCTTATTTCACTTAGCATGTTTTCAAGATTCATCCATGCTACAGCATATATCAGAATTTTATCCCTTTCTTAATATTCCATTATAAATACACACTATATTTTATTAATTTAATTGTTTATCTGTTCATCCATTGATGACCACCTGGATTGTTTCCACTTTTGACTACTATGAATAATGGTGCTATGAACACTGGTGTTCAAATATCTGTTTGAAACCCTGCTTTCAATTCTTTTAGGCACTTTTAGAAGTGGAATTTCTGGATCATATGGTAATTCTATACTTAACTTTGGGGGGAAACCACCATATTGTCTTAAAACCTTAGAATTTTACATTAGGAAATTTGATTTTAAAAATACTCTATGTGGAATGCTGAGGTGCAACTCAACTACTGACTGAATCCACAGGACCAGATGTATCTCCTTGATTTTTGGGCTCTGATTTATGCACAGAGTTAAGGGAGCCTGAGTCATTTGACAAGGAAGAGATTGTTTCCCCTCACTGTGGGCTCTTTGCCAACATGTGGCCATCCATATCTGTTTGGCTCTTGCACTGGGTATTCCAAACAGAAAGGAACTTCGTTTGAAAGTATGTGCTTGCGGACTTCAAGCAGTATTACAAAGCTGTAATCATCAAGACAGTATGGTACTGGCACAAAAGCAGACACTCAGATCAATGGAACAGAATAGAGAACCCAGAAATGGACCCACAAATGTATGGCCAACTAATCTTTGAGAAAGCAGGAAAGAATATCCAATGGAATAAAGGCAGTCTCTTCAGCAAGTGGTGTTGGGAAAACTGGACAGCGACATGCAGAAAAATGAACCTGGACCACTTTCTTACACCGTACACAAAAATAAATTCAAAATGATGAAAGACCTAAATGTAAGACAGGAAGCCACCAGAATCCTCAAAGAGAAAGCAGGCAAAAACCTCTTTGATCTTGGCTGCAGCAACTTCTTACTCAACACATGTCCAGAGGCAAGAGATACAAAAGCAAAAATGAACTATTGGGACCTCATCAAAATAAAAATCTTCTGCACAGCGAAGGAAACATTCAGCAAAACTAAAAGGCAACCAACAGAATGGGAGAAGATATTTGCAAACAACATATCAGATAAAGGGTTAGTATCCAAAATCTATAAAGAACTTATCAAACTCAACACCCAAAAAACACAAATAATCCAGTGAAGAAATGGGCAAAAGACATGAATAGACACTTCTCCAAAGAAGACATCCAGATGGCCAATAGACACATGACAAGATGCTCAACGTTGCTTCTCATCAGGGAAACACAAATCAAACCACGTGAGATATCACCTCACACCTGTCAGAATGGCTAACATCAACAACTCAAGCAACAATAGATGTTGGCGAGGATGCAGAGAAAGAGGATCTCTTTTGCACTGCTGGTGGGAATGCAAACTGGTACAGCCACTCTGGAAAACAGTATGGAGGTTCCTCAAAAAATTAAAAATAAAACTACCCTACGACCCAGCAATTGCACTACTAGGTATTTATCCATGGGATACAGGTATGTTGTTTAGAAGGGGCACATGCACCTCAATGTTTATAGCAGCACTATTGACAATAGCCAAAGTATGAAAAGAGCCCAAATGTCCATCGATGGATGAATGGATAAAGAAGATGTGATGTATGTGTGTATATACATACACGTATACACACACACACATATATATATACATGTATATACACACAATATATACACACACATATATATATATGTGTGTATATATGTGTGTGTGTATATATATATATATACACACATACACAATGGAGTATTACTCGGCAACCAAAAAGAATGAAATCTTGCCTTTGCAACTACGTGGATGGTACTAGAGGGTATTATGCTAAGCTAAATTAGTCAGAGAAAAGACAACTATCATATGACTTCACTCATATGAGGACTTTAAGACACAGAACAGATGAACACAAGAGAAGGGAAGCAAAAATAATATAAAAACAGGGAGGGGGACAAAACATAAGAGACTCTTAAATATAAAGAACAGAGGGTTACCGGAGGGGTTGTGGGAGGGGGAGTGGGCTAAATGGGTAAAGGGAATTAAGGAATCTACTCCTGAAATCATTGTTGCACTATATGCTAACTAACTTGGATGTAAATTTAAAAAATAAAATAAATAATAATAAAAAATTAAAATAAATAAATAAAGCAATCATTAAAAAAAGAAAGTATGTGCTTGTAGGGGAGGGTTATTTTTCTTAATAAATTAAACCCAAACATCTCTCTTTCTGGACTCTGAATGGAGCAAGGCCTAATCTCCGATCATGTTATTGTTCAAATTATAGACATACAGAGCCACCTTGTGACTGTGGATATTAAATAATCCCATTTATGAACCTGTTGTCATGTTTTCACACCATAATAATGCTAATAGATGCAGCTGTTGCTAGGCTTCCTTACCTGTGGGGCCAGACCAAGTAAGAACCACAGGGAAAAGAATGAAAACAGCATTCGGTAGGGTGGATGTTGGTAAACTAGTGATTACTTAATAATAGATTTCACTGTGCCTCTAGTGCCTTCTGTATTAATAGATATTAATGACATTGTATGAATTTGCTTTGGCAATAATCATTGTGTGCCCATGTTCAGCAAATATGTATTGCATGTCTGCTCTGTCCTACTATAAGGAGTAAAGGAACAAAGAACTAAAGGCTACATCAATGATTTGCCATATGCTCCATCCCAGACTTTCTTCCCCATTTATACAACTATAGATCTGGAAGAGGATCATAGAATTTATCCAGCCCAATCTCTCCCTTCCTCAACTCTACTTCCTCCATGTTTTATAGATGAGGAAGATGAGGCCCTCAAAGATGGAGCTATTGTGAACACAGTTAGAGATATGGGTTTGAATCCCTATATATGAATGTGTATCTTTGGGTAACTTTCTTAAAGCTCTCTTAATTTCAATTTATCTGTACAGGAGAATTCAAATACTCCCTTTGTTCTGAAATATTCTACTTGGCTTTTGTGATACCGTTCAGATTTTCTTTTTTATTTTTTTTCCTGGTTATTCATTGTTTCATTTCATAGTCCCTTTTCCTCTGCTTGTCTCTTAAATACTGGAATTCTTAGAACTCTGCTTTGGGCCCTCCTCTCTTATTACTCTAAAGTCTTTTCTTAAGCAATCGCATCCATCACCATCTATAGGCTGGTTACCCCTAAATATGTATCTTCTGCCCAGAAATTTCTTCTGATCTCCAAACCAATACACTCATTTGTCTGCTTGATATCCCTCCAGGGATCCCATAGGCACTTTAAACTCCACATGACCAAAACTGAGCCAAGGATCTTCCCCCATATCTGCTCCTTCTCCAGTATTTGTTATCATAAGTTTTCTAAGTCAGAAACTGACTTTGTATCCAACTAATTTTCAATTCCTGTTGCTTTTTCCTCCTGACTATATCTGGTATCCATTGACATCTCTGTCCCTACCACCACTTTGTTGCCACCATCCTTATTTAGATTCTCATCATTTCTTACCTAGAACTACCACTGTCTCCTAAATGATCTTCCTGTTTCAAATAGCACTGCCCTCCAATCCATCTTTATACAGCACTCAAAGTGATCTATCACTCAAACATATCTGGTCTATCATTCAGACACATCTCAGAGGAATGCCCCTATTTAAAGCCCTCCAATGACCTCCAGTTGTCCTTAGACAAAAGGTAAACCTGTAAACCTGTGTAGCAGGGTGGAACATTTATTATCCTAACAACTGGAACTAGAGTTTTTCTTAGTAGGAAAAAAGTGGTCTTTGTTAAGAAAAATACTTGAGCAAACTACTGGGGATGCTCTGAGAGAAGATTTAATGAATGACATGACATGCCAGAAGTCAAGGTAACAAAATAATTGTCAGTCAAAATAAATGAAAGTATGAAGTTGGTGAAAGTCCTAATAGTGAAGTGGCTGAGAACTTTGGGGAATCAGAATTTTAGTATTTACTTTATAAGTTTATTCATTTATTTTGAGAGAGAGAGAAAGCGTGCATGTAAGTAGGGGAGGGGCAGAGAGAGAGGGGGAGAGAATTCCAAGCAGGCTCTGCACTGTCAGTGCTGAGCTTGATGCAGAGCTCAAACCCACGAATGTGAAATCATGACCTGAGCCTAAGTCAGCCACTTAACTGACTGAGCCACCCAGGTGCCCCTCTAATATTTACTTTAATTTTTACAAGGCAATGTTATAGCCCTCTTATACATTCTGTAAAATCTTCTGCTTACACAAATTACCTGAGTGAGTCAGTGATTGTGTGTATGTGTATGTCAGCATGTGCGTGCTTGTGTGTGTGTGCGTGCGTGCGTGTGTGTGTGTGTGTGTGTGTGTGTGTGTGTAAAGGAAAGGAAAGGGCTGGTCCCATGTCTTGGTCAACATTGTGCAGGAATAGGACCAGTACTTGCTCATGGCAGTGATAATCCTTTAATTGAATTAAGCAGAAATTCATAGTAATATAAACCTACTAGGAATTTGATGAAATCCTAGAGAAGGCTTTGGATTTTCCAAACTCCTGTGGAATGGGGTTTTAGATATGGGCTTATCTAGATCTTTGTTGACTTGACAGTGAGTTACACTAGATTCTATTATCTTCATTATCTCTCCACTGCCTTTTACCCCCAGGTCTCTCATTCGTCTTACTCCTGCACTTTAGACTGTAGGCTAAAAAACTTTTTTTTTTCCTGTTTATTTATCTTAAGAGAAAGAGAGCACAGGGGAGGGGCAGAGAGGGAGGAAGAGAGAGAATCCCAAGCATGCTCTGTGTTGTCAGCACAGAGGCTGACATGGGGCTTGAACCCACGAACTGTGAGATCATAACCTGAGCCCAAATCAAGAGTTGGATGCTTAACCAACAGAGCCACCCAGGTGCCCCCATGCTTAACTTCTTCCATTTACTCAAACTTGATATAAATAATCTCTAATTTCCTTGTCTTTGCAATGGAGCACTGCTCTACTCATTTTTAACTGGGTTAACTCTATTTTTCCTTCAGATTGCAGAGAATATTGAGGGCAGTGAAACTATTCTAAATCCTTCTGCAATGGTGATACGTGTCATAATACATTCATCAAAACTCATAAAATACACACTATATGATGTAAAACAAGGACTTTAGTTAATAATAATATATCAATTTAGGTTCATCAATTGTAACAAATGTACCATACTGATGTAAAATGTTAATGATAGAAGAAACTGAAACTGGGGGTGGCAGTGGGGACAAAGACAGATTCATGGGCACTCTTGTACTTTCTGTTCAATTTTTCTGTAAACTTAAAATGGCTCTAAGAAATAAAATCTATTCATTTTCTTAAATAGCTAACAAAACAAAAACAACCACACACACACACACACACACACACACACACACACACAGCACATGCAAGATCCAGCACAGGAAAATGGAGAAACCAATATACCTGGAAACTTTTATTTTAAGCTTTTCCCACTGTAAGACTTTGACATTGATCATGATAATCTGGAAGATACTAAAGAGACAGGTGGTACCAAAGGATCTCCATACCCCTTGCCCACTCTGTGAAGACACAAAACACCTTTGTATCCAAAAATCCTGGGGGAAGTATTTCAGACCAAAAGCTGCCAGTGTCTGGGAGGGTCATTTAGAGGGAAGGGCCAAGTAGGTGGCTGAAGTCAGGTGGTTGAGAATTAAATATGTGGGTTTTAACCTGCATCCACTGAAGTATATGAAGATGTAATGATAAAGGAGTGAGACAGTCCCTGAGATTTTAACCATAGTTGGTGATAAGGAGATGATGAGAAAAGACTGTCAAATCCCTGAAGGCCATTCTGCACTTCCCAGTGAGTGATATTCATGTTTAGAGCTTGAGAATTCTGAAAGGGTTGTGGTAACTAAAATCCACTTTTCTCTTAGAATTTGTTCTCATTCAGAAGTACTTTAAAAATACTTTTGGCTCAGGGCGCCTGGGTGGCTCAGTTAGTTGGGCATCCGACTTTGCATCAGGTCATGATCTCCTGGTTTGTGAATTTGAGTCCCACATCAGGCTCTGTGCTGACACCTCAGAGCCTGGAGCCTGCTTTGGATTCTGTGTCTCCCTCTCTTTCTTCCCCTCTTGTCCCCCCTCTGAAAAATAAATAAACATTAAAAATTTTTTTAAAAAGTATTAAGTTAAAAAATACATTTGGTTTTAATAATTGATTTTGTAAGTTTGCACATATATATTATTCCTTATGTAGCGCCTAGAGAAAAATGAGCTATTTTTAATGCTTTGTTAATAACTGATTAACTCTTCAACTCTCAAAAAAAAAAAAAAAACCCCGCTTACCTGTGAATAAAAGATACACATCAAACATGTTAATATGATTACCTATTGGCAGAGAGGGGAATGGGAATAAAATGTCTAAATAAATAAAACCAGAGATTATCTTGCACAGGCAAATAATAATGGTGTGTCCTGAACAGAAGATGATTCTCTTAACCCTCTGCAATGGTATAAAAAAATTTAACAGTAATTCTTGTTTGGGAAGAACAGTGGCATATCACATTCTCTAAATTATATTAGGGTGGATCAAAGACCGAAGAAGAATGAATTAGATGGTCTTTCCAACTATAAACATGTTGAGTGGTTTGATACAGTGAAAATAATGCCAGATTGGAAGTCAGAAGTAAGTTCAGGCTACTTCAACAGCGCAGGCAGAGATGGAAGCCTGGATTAGGCAAGTGATAGCAGGTGGGTGCAAGAGAATCATTAAAATAGGAGGTATTTTTGGGGTGTGAATGGTGAAGAAGAGGAACAAATCAAGAATGACTATACAATTTTTGCTTTGGAAGAGGAAGAAATCAAGAATGACTATACAATTTCTGCTTTGACTAGGAAGGTAGGGAACACAGGAAGAGAGGGAGATCTGGGAGCTGCATAAGATGAATTCAGTTGAGTAAACTGAAGCTGAGGTGGGTAGAGGTCAGGGAAATTCAACTAGCAGAAGCTGCTGAATGGGGTTAGTATGACTGATCAAGGGCCCTATGTCTTGGGGCACTCTGACATCCTTTGTATCAATTAGGCCCAGGCTTTGCCTCCCATGGGCTGCTCTAAGGCAGTGACTGAGCATGGTAGGAATACTGAACATGGAGATTTACAACTTTCCTCCTTTAATCAGCAATGTTGCCTTGAGGACTCTCCATCAGTCTTGCTGAAATTTCTTAGAGTTGCACAGCAACGGGCTCTTCCACTCAACTTCCCTTCCTTCCTTTTCCCCTCACAAAGAGGTACATACTCTGCTACTTTCCCAGTATCACTGGCTTCTTCTCTATTTTCCCTCATTAGTATTTCTCCCAATTCATCTCTTGTTCCTCTAATCCTGTTTTGACATCTGCTTCTCAGACAACCTATACTAACACAAATGTTATTGGGACATCCACTTGGAGACATCTAGCTGACAGATACAAATATAGGTTGAGAGCTTTAGAATGGTTATATCAATTCAAGTGCAAGTAATAGAAAAACCAGCCCAAACTGGCTTAAATGATAAGAAAAGTCTTTGTTAGAATGGTTTCTGGTTGTGCTGTGGTCAGGGATCTGGCTCCATTCCTTCAAGAACTCTTGCTTCTTCCCAACTACGTGTAGACTTGGTCCTCAAGTGACTGTATCAATCAAAAACCTGCTCTTTTTCCAGGCTCAGCTCAAATATTTCATACTCTGTGGAGGCTTACTCACTCAACCAAGTTGGAAGGTATTTCTCTTGTTTTCAAATTTGGATGTCTTAGTTCAAGTTGCTATAACAAAAATACTATGGGCTTGGGTGGTTTAAACAACAAACATTTATTTTTCACTCGTCAACCCTCTTTTGTCTCTTCTTATAATGGCACCAACCCCATTCATAAGGGCTCTACCCTGATGATCTAATTACCTTGCAAAGGCCCCCAATGCAATCACATCTCCAAATACCATCATATTGGTGAACAGGACTTCAACATATGAATTTTGGGGGAAACAAATATTTTATTCAACACTTGAATCTATTTGTGGCACTACTTTATTCTGCTTGTCAAGGCTGTTTATATGGCTGCTTCCTCTAGACCAGGAGGAAAAGTAAAGGCCATATTATATTAACTTTTATCCCTATTAATGCTTTGCATATAGTTGATATTAGTATTTATCCGATTAAATCCACTATCATTTCTTTAGACAGAGAAATGGAAATAGAATCTGTGTTTGAATTTATTTAACATTTCAAAATAATTTGGAAAAGTAGTACATAGAAATATTTGAAGTTCATACATGGCATTTAGTCTCATTAGATTGTACAACACTGCATGTATGTTGATAAACTTCAGGAAGATATAAAGAGGATGTAGTCATATGGGTTGGGTATAAGACTTGAAATGTGGGAATAATGTATACAGCTAATACATTTGGGAATGACGCATATAGCTGAGTTCCAAGTTATGATTTCCAACAGATGGACAGGATTTAAGAGTCCACCTGGATTGTATCCTGAAGATTTTGACCAAATATGTTGCCTCAGCCAAAAAAACCAAACTAAGAAAAGTAAAAATAAATAAAATCATAAATTCAGAGGAGAAAAATAGTAACACATACTCATACTCAAAATTAGAAAGAAAACAGGAAATGTTGTCCTACCCATGTATAGACTCCTATCTGTTTAAATCTTGAATGGTGAGGGGCGCCTGGGTGGCGCAGTCAGTTAAGCGTCCGACTTCAGCCAGGTCACGATCTCACGGTGCGTGAGGTCGAGCCCCGCGTCAGGCTCTGGGCTGATGGCTCAGAGCCTGGAGCCTGTTTCCGATTCTGTGTCTCCCTCTCTCTCTGCCCCTCCCCCGTTCATGCTCTGTCTCTCTCTGTCTCAAAAATAAATAAAAACGTTGAAAAAAAAATTAAAAAAAAAATCTTGAATGGTGAATCTCAAAGTAGAAAGACTGTAAAGGCTGTAAGATGATTGAGAGAATAAAAGAACTGCTGAGTGAAGACAGGCTGACAATAAAGATCTTGAGTGTAGAAATATAATCTGAGAAAATATATTCAAGCAAAAGTCACTGTTTAAGATGTATATGGAGAATTCCTATGAAACTCAAAAATTCAAAAATTTAGGGGTATACTTCAGTATTTGACAAAGGAATTTTATTTTTTTTCCGGACATAATAACATATTTATTTTTTTAATATGAAATTTATTGTCAAATTGGTTTCCATACAACACCCAGTGATCATCCCAAAAGGTGCCCTCCTCAATACCCATCACCCACCCCCATCAACCCTCAGTTTGTTCTCAGTTTTTAAGAGTCTTATGGTTTGGCTCTCTCCATCTCTAAACTTTTTTTTTCCTTCCCCTCCCTCATGGTCTTCTGTTAAGTTTCTCAGGATCCATATAAGAGTGAAAACATATGGTATCTTTCTCTGTATGACTTATTTCACTTAGCATAACACTCTCCAGTTCCATCCACGTTGCTACAAAAGGCCATATTTCATTCTTTCCCATTGCCACATAGTATTCCATTGTGTATATAAACCACAATTTCTTTATCCATTCATCAGTTGATGGATATTTAGGCTCTTTCCATAATTTGGCTATTGTTGAAAGTGCTGCTATAAACATCGGGGTACAAGTCCCCCCATGCATCAGCACTCCTGTATCCCTTGGGTAAATTCCTAGCAGTGCTATTGCTGGGTCATAAGGTAGATCTATTTTTAATTTTTTGAGGAACCTGCATACTGTTTTCCAGAGCAGCTGCACCAGTTTGCATTCCCACCAACAGTGCAAGAGGGTTCCCATTTCTCCACATCCTCTCCAGCATCTATAGTCTCCTGATCTGTTCATTTTAGGCACTCTGAATGGCATGAGGTGGTATCTCAGTGTGATTTTGATTTGTATTTCCCTGATGACGAGCGATGTTGAGCATCTTCTCATGTGCCTATTGGCCATCTGGATGTCTTCTTTAGAGAAGTGTCTATTCATGTTTTCTGCCCATTTCTTCACTGGATTATTTGTTTTTCAGGTGTGGAGTTTGGTGAGCTCTTTATAGATTTTGGATACTAGCCTTTTGTCTGATATGTCATTTGCAAATATCTTTTCCCATTTCGTTGGTTGCATTTTAGTTTTGTTGATTGTTTCCTGACAAAGGAATTTTAAAACAAATAAGAAGAAACAACTTTTTCCAACAGGCAGTTATTAAACTCAATACTCCAAGAGGTGATATGGACTAAGAGTTGCATTAAATTCAGGGCTATTTGGGTGCTTGGGTGGCTCAATCTTGATTTCAGCTCAGGTCACAATCTCATAGTTGTGAGATCAAGCCCTGCATCAGGCTTCATGCTGAGTGTGGAAGCTACTTGAGATTTCTCTTTCCCCTTCACTCTCCCCATCTTTTCCCTCCCAAAATAAGTAAATAAATATTTTTTAAAAAAATTCAGGGTTATTCAATTCATACCAAGTTTAAAACTTGGGCTGGTTTAGAAATACAAATAAGTATTTTGAAATTAATTTTAGAGGGAACCATCATGCCCTTCTGCCAAATACCTTTTATGCCACGAACAATCCCATTGATTAAGATGAGTATTTCTCAGAGATTGGTAGCTACATGCTCCTCTTGGTGAACTATGAATGGATACAAATATATGAGTCCTTTGGCTTTCAGTCTTATGTGTCTAAGGAACTATTTGTCTGTAACCTACTGCTATGGACTGAATTGCATCCCCACCCTCAAATTCATGTGTTAAAACCTAACCCCACTGTGACTGTATCTGGAGATAGGGCCGTTAGTAAAGTAATTAAGGTTAAAGGAGGTCATAAGGGTAGGACCCTAATCCAGTAGGTCTGGTGTCCTTGTAAGAAGAGGAAGAGACACCAGAGTATCATGTGAGGACACATGAAGAAGGCACTGTCTGCAAGCTGAGGAGTGAGACCTCCCCTGTTGGTAGCTTGCTTTTGGACTTCCAGTCTCCAGAACTGTGAGAAAATAACTTTCCAGTTTTTAAGCCACCCAGTCTGTGGTATTTTGTTATGGCAGTCTGATCAGACTAATACACTCACTAATGAATCACTAAAATTAAGTGAAATTATAAAATTTGGAGTCCATAAACAAAGGATATTATATTACCAGGGATATACACTGGCATTATATATATATGTATATGTATGTATGTGTGTGTGTGTACATATATATATATATATAGTGAACATATACTGACTGCTTAGTATGTGGTAGGCACTGTGTACATACAAATTACTCCTTTAATCTTTAAAATTATGTAAGTTTGGTGCTATTAACTCTATTTTGCAGATTATGAAATTGAGACCCCCCCCCCATGAGTATTTTGCCTAAAGTCACAGAACACAAAACTGGATTTCAAACTGATATCGGCCTGTGCTTCTAATCACTGAATATTGTATAGAAACAGTGCTGTTCAATAGAAATATGATGTGAACCATATATGTAATTTAAATTTCTAGGAGGTACATTTTATATTTAAAAATTTTTAAGTTTTATTTAAATTCCAGTTAGTTCACATACAGTGTAATATTAGTTGCAGGTGTATAATACTGGTTCAGCACTTCCATACCAATACTTGGTGCTCATCACAAATGCATTCCTTAATCCTCATCACCTATTTAACCCATCCTCCCCCTGCCCCACTTCCCCTCCGGTAACCACTAGTTTGTTCTCTATGGTTAAGAGTCTGTTTCTTGGTTTGCCTCTCTCTTCCCCCTTCCTCACCCTCTGCTTTGCTCATTTGTTTTATTTCTTAAATTATACATATGAGTGAAATACTATGGTATTTGTCTTTCTCGGACTGACTTATTTCACTTAGCATGATACTCTCTATCTCTATCCATGTTGTTGCAAATGGCCAGATTTCATTCTTTTTTATGGCTGAGTAATATTCCTGTGTGTGTGTGTGTGTGTGTGTGTGTGTGTGTGTGTGTGTCTGTATCACATCCTCTTTATCCATTCAATGGACACTTGGGCTATTTCCATAATTTAGCTATTGTAGATAATGCTGCTATAAACATAAGGGTGCATGTATCCCTTTGCATTAGTATTTTTGTATTCTTTGGGTAAATACCGAGTAGTGCGATTGCTGGATCATAGAGTAGTTCTATTTTTAACTTTTTGAGGAACTTCCATACTGTTTTCCAGAGTGGCTGCACCAATTTGTATTTTCACCAACAGTGCAAGAGGATTCCCCTTTCTCCACATCCTTACCAATACTTGTTGTATTTTGTGTTGTTGATTTTAGCCATTCTGACAGGTGAAGTGATATCTCATTGTAGTTTTGATTTGCATTTCCCTGATGATCAGTGATGTTGAGCACCTTTTCATGTGTCTGTTTGCCATCTGGATGTCTTCTTTGGAAAAATGTCTATTCATGTCTTCTGCCCATTTTTTAATTGGATTATTCATTTTTGGGATGTGGTTTTCTAAGTGCTGTATAGATTCTGGATACTAATACTTTATCTGACTTGTCATTTGTAAATATCTTCTTGAAGAGTCATATCTTTTTTTTTTAATTTTTTTTTTAACGTTTATTTATTTTTGGGACAGAGAGAGACAGAGCATGAATGGGGGAGGGGCAGAGAGAGAGGGAGACACAGAATCGGAAACAGGCTCCAGGCTCTGAGCCATCAGCCCAGAGCCTGACGCGGGGCTCGAACTCACGGACCGCAAGATCGTGACCTGGCTGAAGCCGGACGCTTAACCGACTGCGCCACCCAGGCGCCCCTTGAAGAGTCATATCTTAAAAACTAATGAGAAATAGGTAAAAATTAATTTTAATCTTTCATTTTTATTAAAAATTCCTAAATGTTTATTTATTTTTGAGAGAGAGAGAGATACAGAGTGTGAGCAGGGGAGGGGCAGAGAGAGAGAGACACAGAATCTGAAGCAGGCTCCAAGCTCTGGGTTGTCAGCACAGAGCCCCACATGGGACTCGAGCTTAGAAACAGTGAGATCATGACCTAAGCCAAAGTTGGACGATTAATTGACTGAGACACCCAGGTGCCCATTAATATCTTTCATTTAACCCAATATATCCAAGATATCATCATTTCAGTATGTATTTAATATAAACAAGTATTAATAAGATATTTTAATTATTTCTTTAGCACTAAGTCTTCAAAAGCCAGTGTGTATTTTATTTAATTTTTTTAATGTTTACTTATTCTAGACAGACAGAGAGTGTGTGTGTGTGTGAGCGAGGGAGGGGCAGAGAGAGAGAGGGAGACATAGAATCCGAAGCAGGATCCAGGCTCTGATCTGTCAGCACAGAGCCCGACACGGGTCTCAAACTCACAAACTGGGAGATCTTGACCTGAAGTCGAACGCTTAACCAACTGAGCCACCAAGGCCCCCCAGCCAGTGTGTATTTTAAACTTTCAGCACATGTCAAGCAAAATTTCTATTTCAAGTACTCAATAGTTATATGTGGCCAGTGGCTACTGTATTGGAGGGCACATGTATATAAGGCAGTGCAGCATGTATGTAAGGCAGTATAGCTTAGTAACAAGCCTGGACAAGATACTGCAAAGCTCCTACTTTTTATATGCATACATAGTTGGAATTCTTCCAATTTTTCATAAGGAAGCTTTATAATTACAGTACATCACTAATGTTGTCTTAAGTTGTGGCTTTAAAGTACTCCTATTGGTGTGTTAAATGAAAATATTTACAGAATTGCTACTATTTTTTTCTTGTAAATTTACCTGTGGTTGACACTTTGTTATTATCAAGTTCCTTTTTCCTTAGAAAGTGAGAATATGTAGAATAAGAGGACTTCCTGGCCTTTTCTCCACCTAAATAGGTTATATAGTTAGAAAAAAAGAAAAATAAAACCACAGGGTAGATGAATCATTGGCCTCATCGCCACTAACACTGTTTATGGGCTTTTTTTGTAACAAGTAAGATACAATCGTAAAACATGGTTGAGGTAGCTTCTGTGACCATGAAATAGAGTAATGCTAACCAGTTTACATAAATCAATTATGTTGAATGCAGAACTGTTGGCCCTATTAATGACCTTACTGTATGGGTGTGGTTTGGAAGTGTTTCTGAGGGTTTCCCCCCCTCACACATTAGACTAACTCCAGTGTTACAGAGAAGTGGTTATTTTTAAACCAAGTAAAAAAGAGCTTTATCATGTTATCATGGCTACATCTCTTTCAGACAGAAAAAAAAAATGATTTTAGATGATCCCCTTCTGTTTCACTATATACACATTTATTGTCTCTAGATTCCAAGGATAAGTGGATAAATGTGATGGTTCACATCTGCCCTGTAACAAGTTAGAATCGGTTCTCTAAGGCAAATGTTTCTATTCCTTTGCTTTAGCTTTACCAAATGATCTGAGCTGAAGCAATCTTCTAAAATGGCTGTGATGCACTCAGTGTTTTCCAAAGCAAAGCATTGTAATCACTTAGATCCTTCATCTTTATTACAATGTGTCCAGTGGCTCTTCTTGTAGAATTAATGCATGGAGCTTCCATTAAGTGTTTTCTGAATCCACTTATAGATGGGCCAATCTATTGTTCTCTCTACTAAGTATTCATATATAAGATTTGAAAAATATTCAGAAACATTGCCAATCAGGGAGGAAAAACCTGCACAAATGTCAGCTTTGACAAGAAAGAGGTGCTCTTTAGAGGGTTCTTAGGAGATTCAGGGGGGTTCCCAAGGGATGGTAGAATAAATATACTATCAGGAAAAACAGTTCAAGTTTGGAGCTCTTATAGTAGCCCTCCAAAATCCACAAATGGTTGTCAGTTTAGAAAATTAATGGGGAAAAATGATTAAGAAAATAAACTCATTGGAATAATAAAAAATAATAAATATTATGGCAATCAGCTGTTATTAGTCAAGAAGCATGGGTCCAAATGAAAGAAGCCCAATACAAACCAGTTTAAATGCAAAAAAGACTCATCTGTTCACATAACTGAGGAACATTTGAAGAACATCTGACTTTGGGCATACCTGAATCCAGGGTCTCAAATGATGCTTTCATGATTCTCCTTCCTTATCTGTCTCTCCTTTCAGCCTCACTGTTCTTTTCTACTTTATAGGGCATTTCTCCCTATGACAGAAATATGGCCTCTGGCAATGCAGATGTCATTGCTGGTGTCATTGCTCTACACTTTCAGCTCTAAAGGGAAAGAGAAAACTATCGGCCTCCAATTTGGAAAATTTCATGAATATTGATTGCTCTGTGTTCGATAACTTGCCAAACTGGCCATTCAGACTAGTCACTATTCCCTGGGGTTAACTTGGCCTGGCTCACAGGCTCACCCTTCCCTGGTGGTGATGGGGAGTGGAGGTAAGATACTGATTAGCAACCCTGTCACATCCACACAGAATGGGGGAGAGGTGGTGCTTCAAATTGGAATAGTGCAAAGATAAAAAATAGTTATGTGTTTTCCAAAGCTATTGAAGAAAACATAAATAGTTAAGGTTCTAAGAACTCTAGAAAAGTGCTTTTTCAAATTTGGAGATTTTGTTACAGAAGTTTCCAATTCAGTCAGTAGGTTTGGGGTGGGAGTCTGAGATTCTGTATTTCTAAGCAAGCTTCAGGGACCACCCTTAAAGTAGTACTGTAGAAGACATTTGTAAATTGGGTATAGTTTTACAGCATCTGGTCAGCAGAAAACTGAAGAAGATTACCTATATGAGGTTGAATTTTGAAGGTTTTGGATTTAATTATTTGAATTTTTCTTTATCAGCACCATCATACAAATTTTGATGTTCTTTTGGACCATACTGTTCTTTGGTGTAAGTGCTCTCAACTAGAAGGAGAGCAATGATTAGCACAATTACCTTGCACATAGTTTTGAGAAATACTTATGTAAGATACATCTGGGATATGCTGTTGTCCTTAAGACATAATATAATATGAGAAAGAGAAAGGTATGGGGTTAGGGCTGGGACTGTGGTCTATGATGGGGTGACACACTCACGGGGAAAAGATTAGACTGAATAACACACCTTTCTATGGGCAGTAGGAAGAAGTCCAGGTGGACAGAGTATGGCTTCTTGGTGCTCAGCATTAGAGAGAATTGGCGGCTAGTAATAGGGTTCCACCTCCAGGATTGGGACTTAGGGATAGTATTCAAGTGATGTGGATAGGATAGGGAATGAATACACAGAGTAGCATGAGTGAAGTAAAGACTGAGGTAAAGTACAGAGGCTAGGAATGTGGGCAGATTATCAAGATAAGTATTTAAGGCACTAGAACCAGAGAGAAGGCAAGGGCTTGGTTTTGGAAGCACGGTCAAACTCAAGGTATCAAATCTGAGGTATAAGATGGAAAACAGGCTGCCTTGATGTCGATTCCCTTAGTGCCGAACAAGAGCTCTTCAGAGCCCATGCTGGAGGGAGTAGAAGTCAGAGGACTTGAGACAATGGAAGGAGTAAAGCCACAGGTCCCCACCAAAAGGCCCCAGGTACAAAGGATGAATGTATTGACAGCAAATCAGACAAGTTAATTCAGTTGGAGAAAGTTCCTTGGCTTTTATGTGTAGCTCTTTACTGTGATTTTATAATTAATTATTGATTAATGCATCAGCTGAGAAATGTGTTCTCTCCACTAGAGTAGTAGTGATACTAGGTAAACAGATTTGTAACCCAAGTCTGTATGATTGCCCAGAGATTCTGCAAACAGGAGGAGTAGACAGTCTATTGAATCTGACATACTTAATTTGAACTGTAGTATTTTCTCTTGGCCTGCTGGTTAGCTGCAAAGGAAGTTCCGTAAGATACAAATTGAAAGGCTTACTAATTTTTAACTTCTTTGGATTTATTTCTTAAAAGAATAAGGCTTTGGATCAAAAGAAGAAATCTGATTGGCAATCTATCTAGAATATAGTCCAAAAACCAGAAATGATAGATATTTGTCTTCAAAATTCAGTAATTTCTATACCAAAAATTTATAGAGCAAAGAAATTCTCTAAGAGTATATAGGAAAGTGTGAGGACTTTAAACTTTAAAGGGATACTTGTTTTCTTTTCCAATTCCACCTTCAAAATACCTGCCAATGCTTTCACTCTGCACGTATTCACCCTTTCTCTCCAATTAGTCAATAGTGAGTGTAGCAGTAAGCTCCCTTTGGAAGTCCTTGGAACTTTCTCTGAGATGGGGAAGGTCCCCAGGACTTCTCTCAAATTCCAACGTGACATAATGAGGGGGAAAAGGAACCAGAAATAGTCTTTATTGTCATATTTTACATCTTGGGGTGTAAAATGCATCTTGGGGTGCCTGGGTAGCTCAGTTAGTTAAGCATCCAACTTCAGCTCAGGTCATGATCTCGTGGTCTGTGAGTTCGAGCCCCACATCAGACTGTGCTGACAGCTCAGAACCTGGAGCCTGCTTTGAATTCTGTGTCTCCCTCTCTCTCTGCCCATCCCCTACTCACACTCTCTCTCTAAAAAAGAAATAAACATAAAAAAATTTAAAAAATTTAAACTATAAAAAATAGTCATGCAGCTTTGATATCCTTGGATAACTGCTAAACCCCTTTTATAGAAGGGGGAGAACAAAAGAATCTATGCAGAAGGCAATAGCAGTCACACAAGTTTAAGAAGTAACTCAGAGACAACATGTATATTTTGTGGCAGAGGTTCAAGAGTAAGAAACTACATTTTAAAGAATTCTGAAAAACATTGATTAGGGAATGCCTTATTAACAAGTAGATGTAAATTAAAAACCAGAATGTCCCTGGTGACTCATAGTGACTCAGCTAAGGTAATTTGGTAATCCTAACACAGGATATGTTTTGAAGGCCTCTTCAGGTGTGTGTGTGGGGTGGGGTGGAGATGAAAGAGGAAATCAATTTAATGTTTTTCATTGAGAGAATTAAAATTATGCAAAATTATTTTTTTTTTTGCAGTTTGATTCATCACATGAATAAGCACGTCTATTTGACGCTCTATCACTCCCACCTGAAAGCACAAACATGCTGAAGCCTTCTTAATTGACTCCAGAAAGCTGATGGTATCCTTTTTACTTTTTATAATAACTTTAGAAAATGTGCAAAAATAGTGCAAAGATTTCATATATATGCTTCACCCAGTTTTCCCTAATGTTAACTATTTACTTAACCATTGTACAAGGGAAAAAACCAGGCTTAACTTTGGCACACTGTTATTAACTAAATTATGGGCTCTGATAATAGTCACTTCTAGTAGCACTTGAATTTCCTGCTTTACATTTCCTGTTATCCCCTAACTCTTAAGTAAAATTTTATTCAGAAGTTGTGGCTTCACATTAGCTACGCTTCAGGGATTTTAGTGGGGAGTCTGTCCTACATGGATGGAGGTGAAAAAGGGAGAACAGAATCTTCTTCGTTGAAGCCAGAGAAGTTACAGTGAAGGGATCATAGGCAGAGACAGCTGTGCCTACTGGCAAGGTAGTCTCATATATCAGCAAGAGTGTGGTATCAAGACAAGGTGGTCATAGCAGAAAAACATAAAAACACTTGTAACACAATATGCGGAACTTTCTTCAACCAAGGTAGCTTACTTCAACCAAGCCAACTGAGTCCACTGTAATTTCCACTGTATTTAGTGGAAGTGTGACCTGTGATCCTGTGACCTTATTTTGTAGTTACATGTTCTTAATGCCTAGAAGTTTGGGAGAGACCTATTAAAGTTTATCTTGCCAGTTTTGACCCGTCACTCCAGTTTAGTGGGATCATCTTGAATTTTCTATCATCCATCATATTAATTATTATTTTTAGTTATAATTCTGTACCTTTAAAAAACATGATGCTTTTTTTAACCTTCATCTAAGTCCAGAATAAAAATGTTGACTTAAGATGGTGACTTGTAAGGGCACCTGGGTGGCTCAGTCAGTTAAGCCTCCAACTCTTGGTTTCAGCTCAGGTCATGATCTCGCAGTTTCCTGAGTTCAAGCCCCACATCAGGCTCTGTGCTGGCAACACGGAGCCTGCTTGGAATTCTCTTTCTCCCTCTCTATCTGCCCTTCCCCTACCCATGCTGTCTTTCTCTCAAAAATAAATAAACCTTAAAAAATTGTTTTAAAATAAATTATAAATAAATAAATAAATAAATAAATAAATAAATAAAGGTAACTTGTGGCACTGCACTGTGGTCTTCTCTGCAGCTAGAGAACTAATGTCTCAATTTACGGTTTCTAAAATCTACCCTTTTTCCTCTTTCTGAGCTAAGGAGATTATCTTCCCGTTCCAGGATTCTGGCACTTCTCCCATTGTCCATTGATTCTCTAAGATTTCTGTATTCACACACTACCTCCATTCTTTCCAGGTCCAAGAATATAATTCATTGGGGCACCTTACTGGCTCAGTTGGTACAGCATGCAACTCTTGATCTCCGGATTGAAAGTTCAAGTCTCACATAGGGTGTAGAGATTACTTAAAAAAAAATAGTAAAATCTTAAAAAATATAATGTAATTCATTAAGGTTTAAAAATCTGAAGTTGCTTAATGTGGCTAAGTTTTCCTTTCTGATCTCTACCTATCAGGTAGTCATTTACCAATAATTATTTAAACTGTCAAAAGATTAAGAGATTTTTATTGTGAGTGGAAAGAGGCAAATGCCTTGCACATATTATGTACTCAATATATGCTGAATGAATGGACAGATGATTACAGGATGATTGAATGAATGAGTGGATTTCTGGCCAGTTTGCTAATCTGTAACAATGATACCACTGAGGTGTTGACAGTAAAAATACTTCTTCATGAGAAAAAGTGCTTCTTCATGAGAGAGAATAACTAATAAATTACTAGTTAAGATGCTATAAATCAATCAAAAACCAATGTTAACTAACTAACTAGAATTTAAATAAAAATTTAAAAAGAAAAAAAAAACCCAAGGTGCTTCCTTTAGCTAATAGGAATACTATTTTAGCTGATTATAAATTAGTATCTAAGTAGAAAATGTGTCAAAAGACCTGACTTTCAACTTTTAAACTAGTAGAACGAGGTTAAGACTTTTTTTTTTTTTTGGTCTGTAAACCTATGTAATTTTATTGCTTTTTTAACATCACAGTGGTTTATATAACTTCATTTAGGTCACAAAATCTTTCAAGATTTGAGAGTTCATAATTGAAAACAAAATAAAAGTATGCTTGGAAGAAAAGACTGGAGATGACTAGACAAAATCTCTAAGGTCACTTTCTTTTTTTTTTTTTAATATATGAAGTTTACTGTCAAATTGGTTTCCATACAACACCCAGTGCTCATCCCAAAAGGTGCCCTCCTCAATACCCATCACCCACCCTCCCCTCCCTCCCACCCCCCATCAACCCTGTTTGTTCTCAGTTTTTAAGAGTCTCTTATGCTTTGGCTCTCTTCCACTCTAACCTCTTTTTTTTTTTCCTTCCCCTCCTCCATGGGTTTCTGTTAAGTTTCTCAGGATCCACATAAGAGTGAAACCGTAGGGTATCTGTCTTTCTCTGTATGGCTTATTTCACTTAGCATAACACTCTCCAGTTCCATCCATGTTGCTACAAAGGGCCATATTTCGTTCTTTCTCATAGCCACGTAGTACTCCATTGTGTATATCAACCGTTTTTTTTATCCATTCATCAGTTGATGGACATTTAGGCTCTTTCCATAATTTGGCTATTGTTGAGAGTGCTGCTATAAACATTGGGGTACAAGTGCCCCTATGCATCCGTACTCCTGTATCCCTTGGGTAAATTCCTAGCAGTGCTATTGCTGGGTCATAGGGTAGGTCTATTTTTAATTTTCTGAGGAACCTCCACACTGCTTTCCAGAGCGGCTGCACCAGTTTGCATTCCCACCAACAGTGCAAGAGGGTTCCCGTTTCTCCACATCCTCTCCAGCATCTATAGTCTCCTGATTTGTTCATTTTGGCCACTCTGACTGGCGTGAGGTGATATCTGAGTGTGGTTTTGATTTGTATTTCCCTGATGAGGAGTGACGTTGAGCATCTTTTCATGTGCCTATTGGCCATCCGGATGTCTTCTTTAGAGAAGTGTCTATTCATGTTTTCTGCCCATTTCTTCACTGGATTATTTGTTTTTCGGGTGTGGAGTTTGGTGACATCTTTATAGATTTTGGATACTAGCCTCTAAGGTCACTTTCAATGTAACATTTTACATCTTTTTAAAATCAGCTTTATTGAGGTATAATTTACATACAACAAAATTCACCGATCTGAAAGTGTAAATTTCAGTAAGTTCTAAGAGGACCTTTTTCTTTTTAACTGGAAAGAAAAACACTAATTAGTAGATGGAGAATTCTGATTTCTGTTATCTTTTTTTTTAAAAAAATATGAAACAATATTATTTGAATCCTTTGAATTTAGCTTCAACATTAATGTCACTATCATTACCAGGGCTATTTACTCCATTTTTTGAGATCTCTAACAGAATTTTCCAGACCACATCATTTTAATTTCTATACAAATTATTTGAGCTATTTCACTTTTTAAACAAGACCATTGTGCTATCACTACATGCACATTACATTAGGAAGGTAGGTTTTTGCTTTCGTCTTCTAGGTTGCTAATCTCTACCACAAAATATTTTTATTTAGTTATTATTATTCACTTAGTTTTAACTTAACTTTTGAATAGGCAATGATTCACATGGTTAAGCAAATTAAAATATACAAAGTGTACAGTGAAAAGCCTCTCTTCCACCTCTGTCCCCATCTGCTCAGTTGCTCCTCCAGACTCGAACTTGAAACTACTGTTTACAGTTTCTTGTGTATTATTCCAGGGTTTATGTATTCAGATATAAGTAAATATAAACTTATAGGTCTCATTTCCCACGTTTTGAAGAACTTGTACCTTTAACATTCACCATCTTCCCTAGCAATCAGTGGGCCATTCCTTCTTTTATTTTTCTTTTAGGAAAAAAAGGCCATTTTTATAGAACTTCAGATTATTCACACTAAAGTTTCCTAAAATTAAACATAAAGATTCTAGGTATCCTTTAGTTATTTTCATTCATCCATTTGATTCATTCATTCTGCAAAAATCTATTGATTTGTTTGCTGTGTCAAAGATCCTGCACTCAGTTCTTAGAGGATTACAAAGATTATGGATCTTGCCCTGGAAGAACATGTAGTATAGTAGTAGATATAAGACATGAAGCTAAATTAACTATGATAGATGCATAAAATGGCACAGCAGTTCAAAGAAAGGAGAGATTAGTTAAATCCTATGGATCAAGGAAGGCCCTCCCATTTTCCTGGGAGGAAAATGACCTTTGAGCTGAGCCATGAAACTTGTATCTAGGTACCTATGGAGATGGGATGATGAAAAAGGAAAACATTCTATGATATATCTCAGCAGTCTTGTTTGGAGAGTGACAGAAACTCAAAGTAGCTTAAAAAAGAAAGAAAAAGTAGGAGGGTACTATATTCACTCCTGTAACCAAAACCAGAATAGACAAGACTGGAGCTACCTTTAGTGTCAATAGCATACAAAGACTTTATCAGCATTAGCCTTTTCTGTCTCTCCTTCCTCCATTCTGCCTCTTCTCCTAACAGGCTCCTTCTTGTAACAGGTGACATGATTGTCAATAACTTTGGCATCATATTCTTAACTGCTTTCAACCAAGAGTAAAGAGAGTTACTTCTCTGCTTCCAACTCAGAAATTTTGGAAAGACTGGCCCGGTTTGCTGATTACACTCTGCTGTGAGTTGGGAAGGCAGGTACTATGTTTGCCAGCCCCGCTGGAAACATCAAATTGGGAAGAGCAGTTCCTAAGAGTGCTGCTATCAGAAAGTAGGAAGGAGTGCAGGGGAGGCACAAAGCATGGAAGTCTACTTACGCCTGCAGAATGAACAAAAACAAGAAGGCAGCAAATTGCAGGCCACGATGTGAATATGGTGAGAAGCTCAGAAGTGAGGCATTTGTTGTGCAAAATTTAGGAGGTACTCTCAGATGTCACCCCTAAACCTGTAGAACTCTGAGGGGGTACGGTGGGGGAGAGGGGGGAGGGGGGGAGAGGGAGGGAAGGGGAGGGGGAGGGGGAGAAGGAGAAGGAGGGAGGGGGAGGGGGAGAGGGAGAGAGGGAGAGAGGGAGAGAGGGAGGGGGGAGAGAGAGAGAGAGAGAGAGAGAGAGAGAGAGAGAGAGAGAGAGAGAAAGAGACCTCCTTAAATGTTATACCTTAGGCATCTTGCTTGCTTCAACATAATTTTGGCCCTGTTTAGAAGGAAGGGATGCTCAACACTGTTGAAGATCAACAGGCTGAGTAGTTGAGGACCCAGTAGAGTGACCTTTGAGGGGACAGTTATGATGGAATAATGCCAGTAAAAGCCAGATTGCAAGAAGTTAAGAAGTATCTAGTGAAGAAATGGAGGCAAAGAATGTAGACTACTCTTTCCTCTCTTACAAAGTCTGGTGGTAGAACGAATGATAGAGAAGGAATTGCAATTTAAGGGGAAAGCTGGGGGCCCAACAAGTTTATTTTTACTTTACTCTATTTTTAATATTGGTTCTATTTGACCCAAGAAGCAGTCATCTACTTCCATGGAATGACTTGAAGGATTCCTGGCTCTCTTCCAACCAAAAATAATTTTGTACTAGCTTACTAGTGATGTCTGAATTGTTACCATTAGTGATTTGGGTTTATTGAATTAAAGGATTATCTCCTAGCAGTTAGTAAGTACCCTCCTAGGCCCCCATCTGTAGGTAATTCATTAAGCTTTTAGCAGCTATTTGTATGTCAATGTGAATTGGCTTATCTGATTTTTTGGTAACAACTGAGAATAGATTTTGATCAAGGGAGGGTAGAGAGCACTGAGGGTTTCTGACAGTTTGTGATGTGACACCTGTAAGGAGGCAAAGTGAAAAATCCTCAAAAGGAAACGTGAGGTTCTAAGGGATAACCTGTCTGTCTCACAGTCCTACCCAAGGCCAGCTCTATATTTGTAATCTGAAACTCACTTTCCCTCTATCAATGAAACACCTTTAAAAACAGCTTTTGAGTAAAACTTTGTGAAAACTTTCTGGGGAAATACATATTGTCCTGGATAAAAGAAAACCTGGAGTCAGAAAGCCTGTTCTGAAAGACATGTAGGAAGGAAGGTAGGAAGGAAGGAAGGAAGGAGAAAAGAAAGGAAAGAAAAAAGAAACAGAAAAAGAAATACTTGGCCTGTGCAGAGGCAGAATTACCTGGAAGCAAGCAACACTAATGTTGCAAGATACCTTACTTGCACAGACCCCTTCTCAAAGGCCCTGGGAGGGATCCTAGCAATATGCTCACATGATCATGCATTTTTGGAAACTTTGCAAAATAGGTAATTTAACTATAATAGACCACTGTCTCTGTGCACTCCTATTTTCCCTTTGTCACTTCCCCTAGTGCTGGGCACCACTGGAGTAACCAGTCATTTTTCTATCCGGTAGCTAAAGTGAACTTGAGTTGGGGATACAGTTTGGGTTTAGTGGTACATATTTTTATGGTTTGTTGTCATTTCTGTGTATTGTTAGGCTATTGCTAGCTCTTTTGGTGCAGGGATGTCTTGTAGGCATATTCCTACTTCTGTTGTGCTGATTTATGTGTCACAACACGAATATGTAAGGCCTTTGATTACAAACTGGTTAATGAGTGTTGTCAATGCAAAGATTACTTAAGATGGGTCACCGTTCAAGGAAACTGAAAATGTCCTCACATCTTATGTTCACATACGAAAGAAACTTCCTAGAGGCTTTCCCAAATTTGATACCAATCTAAAAAATTACATATGGCATTGCCAATAATGAGCTATGAAACTGAAACTTTTCTAAAATCTGAATAATAAAAATATTAAAAACCAACCCATACTAAAGACTAAATTATCTTTCAAGACCGTACTGTAAAATTGTTGTCATATACAGAAGCAATCAAAGAACACATAGGAAAAAAAAGTAGGGAAAAAACTATTCTAGAGGTATATGTGACAATTAATAAAATGATTTTGTTATTTGGATTTTTTAATGTGTGTTGTATTTGCTCAGTTTAAAAATTTTATAGTTGTGATTTTTTACGTCCAATTTTGTACTCATAATTTTATATCCTTTACCTTATAGGGCATCCTCCCCTCCAAATTATTTAAACTTCAAGGCCTACAAACTCTGGATTCTTCCCTGGTCCTGTGGCTGAGCAAGTAATGTGAGCCTTGTTTTCTTATCTGGAAGGTAGAAACCATACCTGCTGACTTCCCTCACAGGATTCTTGTGAGGAAGTGAGATGGTGCAGCTGAAGGGACTTCATTATTAGCTATGAAGAGCCACATAAATATAAGTAAAGCAGGATAAATATAAGTAAAGCAGGGTCACTGCTTCTTCCTCAAAAAAAAAAAAAATAGACCTTGCACTTTCCCTAAAAGGTTATCTTTTCAGTGATTATACTTACATTTGAGGTTATCCTGAATTGCAGGATAGGCTAAAATCCCTTTGGAGAACTTCATATATAATGACGAGCAGCGCCAACCAGAGTTAAGAGCCTAAGAAAGAGTGATGTTGTATTAGCACAAGTTCACCCATTATCAAGGTTGGGAAACCAACATACTGGGTCTTCCCTGCTAGGGGTGGTGAGCAGAGCTGCTTCTAAAAACAGCATTTAGCATTCAAATTCAATAATATTCCAAATGTGTAGATGGCATCTATTAAAACACAATTTTTAAGGGGAGTTGTACAGCTTATTTCCATGGCCTAGCATTTAACCAGGAAAAATGGGAAAAGGGAAGTTCCATTCACTGAATACCTATTATATGTGAGGGTCTGGTCTAGGTGCTTTATCGCAAACATTCACGACGTCCCTGGATATTATCAACTTCATATTGTAGAAGTAAAAGTGAAGGCTCAAAGAGTTGAGTGACTTGCCCAAATCCACAGTGATTAGCAAGGTCTCTTTGATTCCACCATTTTAGGCATCAGTCTATTGCTACATGCTATTTACAGTATAGTTTTCCTTTTCCTATTTGCTTGTCTGTTTTAAATGGATGAATCCAGCTCGTAGCATCACATTTGCCTGCAAAAATTATTTTGTAGATCAGGTGTCTAGTGTATATGCATACGCCTTTAGTTCAAATGCATACTTTATCATGAATTTATGGAAAGTCAGTATATCCAATGCCATAGAATCTGCCTTAAATGGTACTTAATTTGAATGGACAAATCTTTAATAGGAATTTTAAATATCTGAAAATGTTTGAAATGCATAATAAACTAGTTACCACCAACCAGACTGTTCATGTATCAAATTAATATGCACAGTCTAAACTTAGATATTTGATTTCATGCTAAAAATCTCAGGGCTATTCTCTTCAGTCTGAAAAACATATAGTAAATCAACATTCTGAGGTTGCAGACTGAGAGTGCCAGGCTAAAATGACTTTCCAAGAGGCAGCTGTATCTATATTTTATCAGAACTCAAGATTACACACAGTTCACTTCCTTCTGTCCATTAAAATTTAAAATTCAGATGAGTTTAGCAACCAGTGGATTTTCACAGGGCTTTTGTGATTTAAGATTGTAATGAAAATTCTGTTTTTCACCCCTTAGCCTAAGCATGGAGGTGGAATACCAATCCAAGATCTTAAAATTGGACACTTTGAATTTGTTATTTTGTGTGTTTATGTTTTAATTTGTAGGTCAAGACTAAAGTGGGGGTGGGGGAAGGAGAGAGACAAAGAAAGGAGTTATTTTGTAAGAAGAAACCTTTTTCATAACAGACAAAAATATTAGGAATTATATTTTATAGGGTTCAGAGGGTATAATAAATAGAATTTTCTAAACCTAAGGAGATGACTCTTACCTTACTGTTTGGGAAAAATGTGTGTGTGAGAAGTTAATTTTCATCTTATGAACTCCAAGCCACAGGGTTCTAAAAAAACCATATACTCAGAGGGGGTATCATCCCAGAGAACCTGACAAGTAGGTAAGAGCTTGTAACCTGAAGTATTTAAGTGAACTCTGGGTCCAGGTTCTATCTGCCATTTTCGCTGTTCAAATGAACTCAGAACTAGCAGCGCTCCTCCACTAATTCGGGACAGGTTTTAACGAAGACCCATTAATTATTTCAGTTTAAAAATATTTATTGAGCACCTACTTCTAGGCCAGCCCTGGGAATATAAAGATGAATAAAATTCAATCCCTGCCCTTAAAGAGCTTACACTCTAGCGGGAGGTGGGGGGGGGGGGGTGGAATTCAAACGTATAGACAAATGCACAAATATATCACAGCAGTTAAAATTAGATAAGGTACTGTGAGACCGCTAAAGAGGAAGTAGAGAAGTCTCTGTGGGGAGCCCGCTGAATCAAGAAAGACTCCTGGGAAGTGGGCTCGGCTTCCAGGACCGAACGGTTAGCCGTTGAGGTGTCGGGGGCTGTTAGGTCGGCAGAGGAAGTGGAAACCGCGCGAGCAGAGGCACACAGCGTGAAACTGCTTGCTGTGCTCTGGGATGGCCCTCACACCGCTTTGTCTTCGAACCAGGAGAAAAGGAGGGGTGTGGGGAGGAAACCAGTTCGATCCCTGACGCTGGGGTAGGTCTAAAGAGGTTTGGGAATATAAATCCTAGCAGAGAGAGAGCTGCCCGGCATGATTCTGGGGAGATTTGTAGGAGCCGAAATGGGAGCGGCCAAGTTTCTGAAAGACCGGGGCTCCGGTGGCAGCGGGGGCCTGCGGGAGTTTGTGCCGCTGCGGGCATTTGGCTCTCAGGACGCTCTGCTGTGGGTCCCCAACCCCGACGGCTGACCCGCGGATCTTCGGGGCTCGCAAAGCCCTCTCGAGGCCTCAGAGCCTGCAGATCCCACTCCCTGAGTATGGAGCCTCTCTGCGCTCCGGTCACCGCTTGGGCAACTCACGCGGCTCCGCCGAGAGCCCGCGGTGACAACTGCCGTTCCCTGGTCCGGGGACACCAGCACGCTTACCGCTGCCGGTCGCGGGCGACCCTGCCCGCGCAGCCTCCTCACGCGCAAGGCGGACGCGCGCCGCAGCAACCCGCGCAGGCCCAGACCCGCGGCGCATCGTCTTGCACGAGGCGGGCGAACCGCCGTAGCGCCGTCAGAGGCTCGAGGGCGAGCGTGCGCCTTAGTTGCTGCTGTGGCGCGCGTTTGTTTATCGCCTCACCTGGGTTTTTAACCCTTCGCCCTCCCGCCCCTTGGTTTTGAGAGGTTTCTCTCCTCGAGCTGTTTTGGGTCAGGCAGTCTAACAATAGGAGTGGCTCCCGGCCTACACGTCTCTGAGCTCCCAGGGCGCTGGACGGAAAAGGTGGGTGTGTGGAGTTGTCACCTCACGGAGTCGCGATTCGAACCCTGGAGGAGGGAATCACCTTCCCGGTACTGGGGACGCACTATGGAATTCTCCCGGAGAAAAAAGTTCGTGCCGACCTCCTCTCTCAGGGCTGCCTTCCCTAGGGGACCCACGCACCCGCCGCCCCTGCCGCCATTTCCCAGCAGACCTCCAGGGGGCCTCCCGGCCGCGGCCTTCCTGCCGGCCGCTCCGGGCCCCCGCGCGGGGTGGGACGCGCCTCGGCGCCCGGGCCAGTGTGCGAACAATGACCCCTTCTCCCCTCACCGCCGCCTCTTCCCCGACACCGCCCCCCTCGCACCCCCAGGCAAACCTATTAGCCATTCAGGCCGACAAAACCCCGCGGCCCCGCGCATTGTCCCGCGGAGCTCCCGGCCACCGTCATTAGCCCTGATTACGCTGAGCCGCCTGACAGCCCTGCGGGCCGCTCGGCAGACCCCCCATTCACTGTCGCCCCCGGGCCCCGCCTCACAATAGGAGCGGAAATCGTCCGCGCTCCCGCGTCCCGGCTGAATAGAGCAAAATAGCTGCTTCTCTTTTCCTCCCGCCCCATTCACGTTCTCTTTGGATACAATATTTTTTTCCTTTTTGTTAAAATTAGGGAGAGAGAACGGGGTCAAGGAAGATTTTGATTGAGCTCTTTGCCTGTCATTTGTTTAATGTAAACAAAGAGCAAGTCCTCCCCCACCCCAGCCTCTCATCCCCTCCCTCCCGGATTTTTATAAACAAACTGGAGGAGGGAAAGGGGGCGGTGCGGGGGGGGGGGGGGAGGTGGCGAGCGCGGCGGGTGGAAGAGGAGTGGGTCATTAAAGTGGAGGAGAGAGGAACTGCGGCATTTGGGGAGCGGGAGCCATCGCGCTTTTGGTGGAACTGGCGGGTGGTTGAAATATTTATAACCGATAAAGGGGCCTGAGTTGGTTAAATCCTCACATTGGTCAGATCCGTTGAATTGTTAGAATGCAGCTTCCTTCCACTCTGCTGGAGTAATTGCTTTTTGGGAAATTGTTACAGGAAATAAATTTCTTGAGAAGACAGGAAGGAAACCCATCAAATGGAGATTTCTCCAAATTCGGAAACTTTCAGCATTGCTACTACCTGGAATTAAACACAAACAAACAAACAAAAAACCTTTCTAGACTAGGATAAAACTGATATGGGGGGGAAAATCTTAGAAAAAGAGAATTTTTACGATACCTGCCCATGGGAATTTTTGGACCAATTAACATAAATATCTGTGTCATGATTTGGAACAATTTCCAGCACATGATTATCAAAGAATTGACTACTCACAAGAGCAGTTAAGTGCCACCAGGTTTCAGATAAACGTCTTAAAAATATTTAAAGTAATGTGTCACCCCTTAAGATTCTAACATGAAATTAGATAAATGAACCTACAGATTGGTGAAACAGAATAGCTACTTTATAACGTAATCCTTAGGCAACATGTTACTTCAAGCAAATTAGGTGTACTTTAAAGGCTTTCACCAAAGCAGGAAAAAAAAGCCCTCCATAACTGTTTGGTTTTCTCTTTTTTGTCAAGCTGTAAATGTTATTTAAAAATTATTTGTAAAGAGAAAGCTTAGCTCTTATCAGTGTTACCCTTTTTTTCCTTGAGAATGCAGAATGGACATTTTCTTCTGCTTTTAGGCATCATTTGAACTGGTTGAGTAGGATGGGATTTTTAGAATCTCAAATGCCTCTACATCATTTACTAATTTGTCCTTTCCCTTCCTTCTTGTACCTGGAAACATCAGTTTAAGAGAGAAAACTTGCTATTTTCTCCAAATGCTGGTCTGGGCAGCTCCTTTGTTAGCGTCTGGAGGGTCTGGGGAACAAGAATGGAAGTCTCTTGATATTTCATTGAAGCGCAATACTCCTTTGCAGATTCAGGACTACAGTGAAACAAGGCAAGCACCTACAGGGCAAAATTTAAAACAGCACTCATTCCTAGATGCCTTGCACTTGCTGTACTTGCTTGACCTTGAGAGTGAATGCCTCCTTAAATTTTGTACTCTAGGTGCTTCCATTGCCTCATAGGAGTCCTGGCCTTGCTCCTTGGCATTCAAGGAACTAGGTGGGGAGGGAGGGTATTCTAGGAAGCAAGAGTCTTCAGGAAGCTCTACCATCGTAGCCTTTCTGGACCCACAGAAGGGCATTTGCTTGCCTTCCCGAAGAACGCCATCTTGATCACAAAGATATCCCCACTCCTTCCATCTAGAGCTCTTGTGCAAGAGAGTTTTGGTTGTTAACAATTCTCTGGATAAGGGCCCCAGTATACAATGACAACAATTTATAAAACCCAAATGAGGCCAAATTTGGGTGATTAGAAACCCAAAGTGATTTAGAAACCAAAAATCAACCCTTTTTCATGTCTTTGGTTCCTCTCATATATCTTGTCATATGACTGCTTTTTGTCTTCCATGGCTTCACTTATTTTATCTTATTTGTTTGTTTGTTTATTTATTTATTTAGGTTTGGACATTGGCACTTCTACCTAAATAAGTTAGTAGGCTTCTGAACCAGAGGACATCTGCTAAGGACAGAGAGGTAAATTGAAAAGAGTCCTGTGCGTGTGTGTGTGTGTGTGTGTGTGTGTGTGTGCGTGTGTGTCAGGAGGAGCTCAAGGAGAGAAGTTCAGCTTAAGTGATTTAAAGATCAATGTCAAATTTTATAATATGCAACCCATTTCACTAGGAAAAAAAGCTTAAGAGACTCTGGATAACATTTACTTTTTTAGTGCAAGGACATTGTTTAGTTTTCTTTTTTTGGTATGTGTGTGTGCCTGCACAAGTTAAATCCTAAGAATATTTGATAGTTTTAATCGAGGCCATTGCAGGACAAGGAAGCTCTAGATGACTTATTTCATGTTTGATACAGAGATCAGATTTTTAAAATGCCATCCTCTGCAGCCTCTGTTTCACCTCAATATATGACATAACATCCTTTCCTTCATCTAAGTATCCTTTTTGTGGTAAATAATGTTTGATAAAAACCTTCTGCAGCAAGATGTTCATTTAGTTATTAAAACTTCTCCTATCTTTTGTCTTATTTTAATATGAGTTTAATTCTAAATGTAGTATATATCCACTTTAGCATGATGGGGGGGGTGCCTATTTTGTATGGGAGAGGGCCTAAAAGGAGATGGAAAACGTTTCTAATTGCAGAGCCTGTGTCAGAATAGTCTTGCATTTTTATAAAATAGGACTCACGACTGAGTCCCAGAGTTTGGCTTCTTAAATTATTCCTGAAAGCCACAAACATTTCATAAAAGTGAGTGTCAGGTGGACAAGCCATAGTAAACCGTGCTTGGGGATGTGTGGAGTTGCCTTATAGGGGATGCTCATGTTGCCAACTTCTGGGTTTAAATATATGCTACATACGCACATGTACATATATACATACAAACGTACAATTTGTTGGGCAGGTGGTTATGAATCTACCATGGGCCATTTAAAAAATATACCAGGAGACATCAGAGAAAGCAAAAGGTATAGAGAAGACTCTCTGGAGACTATTTGCACAAGGGCCCCCCTGCTTACCTGGTGAAATGTTTTGTTTTGTTTTGTTTTGTTTTTTTAAGAATCTGAGAGCAGCTCACTTAATTAAGAAAGGTTGCTCACCAGGTTTTTATTGTTTGGCTTCTTCACACAGAACCCATCTGTTAGAAACCCTGCTCCTTTAGAAACAGCAAGTTCCCAAGATACAGAGAAACCTACCACGGTAGTCTCTTAAATAAGTAAATAAACAGCATATATATGTTTTGTTTTGTTTTTTTAAACTTCAAAGCAAAAGTTATACATATATAACAGCGTCCTTTCAACGTGAAATACCCACGGGAGATTCAGGACAGGCGCTCAGCGTGCAGTTCGGGTTCCGGGGGCATCTCTGCAGTAAAATTCTTGGGAAAAAGCAAAGCAAGGAGAACGTGGCGCTGGGTTGAGCCTCACCGCGGGCCCCTTTGATAGCGGCCGGAGGGCGCCAGTGGAGCCAGGCCGGCCGCCGGATGGAAACGCGCAACCCGAGCCCGCGGGTCCCTGGCCACCTGGTTTCGGAAGCGCTGGGTTTGCGTGGTCTCTCATCCTCCCTTCCTATTCCATTTTGTGTTGTTTTAATAGTGGATTCTGTTTCCGAGTGTGCTGGATGGGCAGCTCAGATGTCGCACTCGCTGTCGCTGGACGTGATGGAGATGGCCGAAGTGGCGGCCTTGCTGGATAGGCTGGCGGCCGGGCTGGCTGCGGCGCCCAGCACCTCGGGCGTGCCCTCTTCCTCAGCCCTTAGAGCCCGCCCGGAGCCCTGCGACATGACCTGCTGCTGGAGTCTATGGGAAGGAAAGGGACACCAGTCACAGCGCGTAACATAGCTTCCCCTTGCGCCCCCCTGCCCCCCCTCCCCCGCTTTGCTTCCCTTAAGCCCAGAGGCTAGCGGATCTCCCACAGACCCCGGCAGTTAAAGTAGGAAAAGTGAGGCAACGGAAGCCAGGAAGGATTCCACAGCTGGCCGCCTCTCCAAGTAGCCCAGCAGTTGTCCCATCCTTCTTCTGAATCCTTTCTGGGCTCCCCATCTGAGATGCTGGGCTCACAGGTTCGTTCGCGGTTGTTGGCCGCCTTTGTGAGATTTACAATACTGTCAAGATAAATGAAGTGTGGGTGACAAAGGCATATCGGGCTCCGGGATAGGGAACCCATTTCCCATCGTGCGTCTCCTCCAGGCGCACGCTCCTGTCAGTGCCCTACAGTAAGCCGGTCGGACCAAAGCTAAAGGCAAAAAGGGCTGTCTGAGGATTGCCTGGAGCATTTGGTCCTGGGAGATGAGGCTGGGTTCTTGGACAAAATGTTTGGCTAATTTAGAGCCACACGCTGAGGAAGCGACAAACCTCAACTGACTATAGTTTGCTATTTTGAGGCAGAGTTGTCCACACAGAAAGAGAACTCATCTTTCATCCAGAAGTCTATCGAAAATTATTTTCAAAGCATTAGAGAATGCATCTGGGCTTTTAAAACGACAACACTGACCTGCCACATTGCTAATAAGTCAGGCTTCGCTTAATAGGAGCCTGGGCTCAGGCTGACAAGAATTAGCTTTGGTCCTTGGGGGTCCCTAAATGTTGCTGGAATTTTAATGTTTACACATTTTAATGTTTAATCTTTCCTCTTTTCAATGCAGCCTTGGTTTTATGACTGGAACCAGCGGCTGGGGCGACCCCCTAAGTTCCAAGAATGAGGGAGAGAATGGAGAACCAAGAGCCCGGAAGGAACTCCCCCCGCCCCCCGCCCCCCTTACCCGCCCAGGATCCCAGAACGCAGTGGGCTCATAACTGAAGACAGACTGAGCTCTCAACTCCTTCGGATCCAAGTCGCTGGGCCCTGGGAAAGGGCCCCTGGGGCGCCTTCGCCCGACCCACCAGGGTGAGCGCAAGGAGCGTAGGCCTCTAGGTACCGACCTGTTCTTGGCTGCAGCCGCCCGGTCCCTTTGTCGGCGGTTTTTGAACCAGTTGCCCACCTGCGTAGGGGTCAGTCCGGTTGCCTGGGCGAGCTCACGCTTTTTGCTGGGGTTAGGGTATGGGTCCTGCAGATACCATTCCCGTAGCAGATGCCTCGTGCGCTCCTTGAAGCAGTGTGTCTTCTGTTCGCCGTCCCAAATGGTGCGCGGCAGCGGGAACTTCTTCCTCACGCGGTACTTGTCCACCGGCCCCAGGGGCCGTCCACGCAGCTTCTCAGCCTCCTGGTAATGCGCTTCGAGCCACAGCGCCTGCAGCTTGGCGTGCGACTCCTTGGTGAACTTGTGGTTTTCCAGGATATGATAGAGCTCGCGGTAGTTGCCGCCGTGAAAGGCCACGATGGCTCGCGCGCGCAGCACCGATTCATTCTTGTTGAGGGCCTCACAGGCCGCAGGGGCCACGGGCAGCGACCAGAGGAAGCGACCCAGGCGCTCTACGTCGCCGCTCTCCTCCAGAGTCTCGCATACCCCGGCCACTTGCTGGGGACTGAAATTCAAGATGGGCAACTGGAACATCGAGGCAGCGCCGACTGCAGCGGGGGCGCGGAGAGCGGAACCGGACACGCAGCCGATGTCGGCGGGCCTGGCGGGGTGCGCCAGGCTCTCCTCGGTGAAGCGGCTTAGGGCAGCCGGGACGCACGACCCGGGCAGCGCGGCGGCGCAACGGCTGGGAGCGAGCGAGCAGGAGGGATTGGAGGAGGTGCCGGCCCCGCCGCCCGGGTTCGGCTCGGCTCCGTTAGGGCACGCAGGCCGGCGAACTGGCGCCGCTACTGGAATGGGCGGATTGGCGGCGCGGGCGCCATGGAGACCCCCTGTCAGTCACTGGCTCTCTCTGCCAATCAAGACTGCGACCAGCGCGCCCGGGTCATTTCAGCACCTCCCCGCTCTCGACAGCGCCCGCCGTTTACCCGTGGACTTTTCCTCAGTATTTTGCAGAATCTGGAGGAGGAAAACACTGGAGAGCTGGGAGAAAGGGGAAGGCAAGAACAGCAGCCTTTCAATACCTTCATCCAGCCTTGTTCCTCCACCCCCGCCCCCCACCCTTGCCAAAAGAGGCAGTGGTGCTACAGGAATCCACTTTGGAGTGATGCGCTGCCTGGGTCAAGAGGTCTCCAGAGGACAATGAGGACTGGGCCAAATCGAAATCCTCCAAGAATTCGCCAAGTTTAATTGTAATGAAACAGAAAACTTTGGGGGGAGCGCACGAATGGGGAGGGAGGGAAGTAGATCACCCCATTTCCCCCCAGCATCCATCCCCGCATGCATTTCCCCCTTTTCCAGCTGCAAAGCAGCCGAGTGGGAAGCGAATCTGAAGCAGAAGGAACGGGACCAGGGATCTGTTAAGAGGTCAGTTTGGGCTATCCCCACCATCTTCAAAAGCCTCCTGAAATCATTTTAAATACGAGCTAGAACAACTGTCACACCTGATAACACAGGTGTTGACCATGAAGTCAAACACTCAAGAAAGGGAGTTGCACCTCCCCAAAAGTTTATACTTTTCAGCAGTAACCCCCCTCCCCAGTTTAATGGACTTCAACAAATGTGCAGCCTAGCCACATCTAGAGTGAGAAGTCACGGGTAGGTCAGGACAGCAACTTAAAAGCTTATTTCAAAGATCTTTTTTAAAAATATTGATTTGCTCTTCTTGCAGGCTGATTTTGCCCTACCCTGTGTTAGAACATTTAACTCGAGCTGAGCTGGGAATAGAAACTGTAACCTTGGCCTTTTTGCCCCAGAGGAATTCCGTACAAGTAGAGAAAGGGGAATCACAGAAATGGGGGTGGTGGTGGAGCAGAAAACCCTTTCTAAGCTGCTGAGCACTGACCCCTCCTGCAGAGAGGAAGGGCCTTCTAGGCAGCTCCGCCTTAGGGCCAGCAGATTGAATTGGCAACTTTTATTGATTCCCAATTGACATCCACATCATACCATTTTCTGAGGTCTCTGTCAAAAGAAACCATGATCTCACCTGGGCCTTTGATAGGGGCTTGTTTAGTGTGAAGAAAATAATTGGGAGAGGGGAGTCCTTCGAAAATGCCTGGAAAACTATCGTTGGGTCCATCCCTAAAGGAATCAGATGGGAATATTCACCTCCGAACTGGACTGGACCCGGCTGTCTTTTCTTTAGTATCAAGTACAATTTGTATGCGGCTTGTACAGCTCTGGTAAATCAGAAGGCAGATAGATAGCACAGATGGTTGGAGGTGTCAGGTCAGATTATGCTACGCCTGAGTGCAGGGCAAAGCTCGTTCTGACGGAAAACCCTGATATTATTTTCACAGATCTTCACAGTTCACTCGAAAAAAATAGCCTAGGTTTGGGGGGGGGGGGAGGAGGAAGCCCTGCAACCATTTACATCATTTCTGTGAGATTGCTAGCCGCCTCGATGCAGAGGCTTTCTTTTCTAAGAGTTCATTTTCTTGAAATGCGACAGGGCAGGGGCAAAATACAGAGGGCGGTGAGTATAATGTCAAAGCACAAATCTTCCCTAGCTTGGGGCGATTTCCAAATTCGCAGAAGAAACAACTTTTAGTGGAAACATCGAACACAAGTGCCCAAAATACGCAGTATAGAAAACCCGGGCTTTGGGGATCGGGCAAGGGTGAAGCGGAACCCAGGAAGGCGGTGGTTCCCGGCACTGGCACTTCTGGCCAGGGAAGGAAAGAATCGCCTCGCTCCAGTTTGCGCAAGTTTCTTATTTTTCCCTCTCGGGGTGTCTCCCCTGCTGGCTCCCTTTAGCAGAATGGCTTCACGCTCACCTTCCACGCGGAAGAAGCCGAAAGTCTGGGACACCCTACAGCCCCGAACCCAGAGAGGACCCCAACACCTGCACTTAGCCGCTGGAGGTGAGAAGTTGCCGGTACCCCCAGGGGACCTCGCCTCCCCCGCCCTTTTGCGGAACAGTTTGAAAACTGCGAATTCGGGGGGGAAACTGGCTTCTTATCCTTAGTTTTCTTGAGCAAGTTGTGTTAATTTTCCAAGTCTACCTTCCCTCTCCAGGAAATGGGAATATCCCGTTTCTTGGACAACGGTTCTGCAAATATTGGGGGAGAGGGCGCGTTGGCTTCTGTGCGTTTGGGGCTCTCAGGCAACCGGGACCAAAATCTTAGGTTGGCTGCGCTGGAGCGGAGGGAAAAGGGCGCTGGCCAGGGGTTGCAAAGTCCCAGTTCCTCCAAGACTCCCTGTCTGGACGCTAGGCGTTCGGGGTATGAGAAGTGTCTAGAGGCCGGGGTCTACTGTCAGAAGAGCCTATCTTCGCCATCCCAGGGGATTTGGTTTAACTTTATTAACTCAAACGAATAAACTACCTCTGGGAAAGTTGGTATCACGTATACATTCATCACACACAGAAGAAATACATACTCCCCCCCACACCCCAATCCCTGATAATGAAAAAAGCTCCGCCGGGTTCCTTAAAAATAACCCCGTTGTGGACAAGGCAGTGACCACCCCCCAACTCCCCCCCCCCCCCCCCCCCCGCGCCTTAAAGCGCCAGGTGAAAGTTGTACCTTAGGGTTGACTGCTTAATTTTACGGAAAGATAGATTTTTACCAGTTTTGAAACTTTGCACCAACCATCCGGGCAAACGCCTGCTTGCCATCCCCAACTTTATTTTTCTTTTGCGTGTGACCAGGAAACCTAGAAAGCTCAGCGGCCGCCCCCGGCGTCAGGCCTATCTGGGCAGATTTGCAACTTTCTGTGGTTGGTTTGCATCTAGTAGATTTGGGAGGCCTTGGGCAGAGGCTAGGTTCTCGCTGGGAATCCAAAGATTCTATTCCGCTTTCTGAAGACTCAGTTTTACTTCACAAGGGAAAAATATGGAGAAAAAAGCTTGTAGAAGACAATGCCCCTGGGCAGATTCTGTGTTTAATTATTCAGTGCGGCAGCAGCAGAGCAAAGTACTCACCCCGCACCACCCCCGGAGGTTGTGAGGTTCATACCAGAGATCTTCAGAGTTCCGTCTGGGATTTCTTGTGCTCATCGATCTCACCCCTCGTTTTGCTCTTTCTGATTTTCCTCTAGAGTAGAGACACACGTGGAGCCCCCGTTACACCTTGCTGAATGGTTTGCCAGCTGAGAGCGCTGCTTAGAGGTCAACACAGTCTTATCTCTTGTTTTGTTTTGTCTGTTGTCCTGTTTTATCTTTGACTTTTTCCTAAATCAAACACATGTAAAATAAGTGGTATATTTTCGTTTTCTTTCCTACATAATTTAACATAGTCAGGGATTTGAAGAATGTAGTCATTGAGGCATCTGAATTCCTTGATAAAGACATTTGTGCTGCATGTGAGAGTCATAGACTGAAAGACAATGAGGTCCTAGCCTTTTGTGTAAGTTCATTTTGACTTTTGGGGGAGAGATCTTGGTTTCCCTTTCCTTGGCCTCAAAGCTGTGTGTTGCCGGTGGGTGAGAATAACATAAAAAAGGATCTGGGAAATTTATCCATGGTTTATTTTTAAGATCTAGAAAGTTTAAAAAAGCATTTTACTGTCTTTGAATTTACAGTATTAAATTCACTTTCAAACATTTATTCATATATTTAGTATTGTGATTTTCAGATGATACCATATGCATAATATAGAAATGTTTGTTTCTGTATTTGGTTGTCTAAATCTTTAGATTTTAGAATTAATTCAATATCCTACTTTTAAAGTGCTTACTGTCCTAATAAGATCCCAAGGTAGATTGTGCTATTTCATGCATTCTTCCCCTGCCAGTATGCACCTTGTAACAAAGAACAGAGATGCCTCTTTATTGTGTATTCTTGAGAACAAACACCATTTAAGAAATATTTTGTAGATTTCCTGGCACTGTGAGATTGACTGGCAAAAATTATTACAATTCAATAATTTAAGAGATTGAAGTATATTTGTTGTTATTTGCAAAATTATTCACCAATTATTTTTTAAATGACGTAAAATTGCATATGTTGTCAAGTGGAGGGAATTTGTATAAGTTTAAATGTGGGAAGATGTACCATTTGAAAGTGGTTATTAATTAGCAGTAATGTGTTTTTTAAAAAATGTTAGGCTGACTATACAACTCTGTTTCGACTTCTAGTTTGTGGTTAATCCTAGGCATTTGTATTTAAACCAAAGAGTATATTTCAAGGCCTATTTCTTGTTTAAACTATGCTCTTAAATTCACTTTTCTCTTTCTTCTGCTTCTGTGGCATAAGTCTAAATCTGCATGGGACTAACTATACCACAGCATAGCTTGCTTAAGACTATATATCAATGGGCTCTTGTATGAAGGATTAATGCTTTAAAATGTAACCTGCATGTCACTAATAAACACTTTATTATCAGTAATGAAAATTAGTTGAATGAGTGAAAGAACGATTAATTCATACTTCTCTACTGGAACTTTATTTTTTTCCACCAGCAAATTATTTTTGGCCATTTTCAAATCCCAGATCTAAAACATACATAGAAACTTTAAAATTTAATGAAGTGAAAGAATGCAAGTTTGTTTATGCCCTTTGGGATGAGCCAAACATTATTCATGTAAATTGTATGTGTGGCACATACATGTATTGATTACATGTATTATATGAGTAAATAACCATTTTCTTCTAATACTGTAAAATCAAATAGAGGTATTAGCCTCTAATAAAAACCAAATTCTCCTAGTAATCCAGTTGGTTAGCAGAAAATAGTTTTAAAATACATATATACATACATAAAAATATTGTGTTGTAAAAATACATTTACATGGCATCTTACCTTTCAAAACAGCAAATCTCAACAAAGAGCAATATTACTCCCCCTTTCAGGGGACATTTAGCAATGCCTGAAGATATTTTTGGTTGTCACAACTGGCATCTAATGCCAGTGGAGGCTAGAGACCTACTAAACATCTTACGATGAACAGAACATTCCCCCACAACAAAACGTCAATAGTGCCACTGTTGGGAAACCCTGCTTCAAAGGGTCTCAAAATAATCAACAAAGCACAGACATATAAAGCCTGCTAAAATTCTGTTTATTCTGGAGTTGAAGCACTTTCAAAGGCATCAGTGCCCTTTTAATTTTACCTCAGGCCTAGTCCACACCATTGAAATCTGTTCCTAAGAGCCTACTGTAATTTTATTTCTTCTTAAAATTTACTGTAAATAATACTTATGGTGACTGAATACTTCTACACTTAGAAATGTCTCTGGGAAAGGTGGAGTTTTCCTTCTATCATGTTGGAATTTATATTGTTTAATTGATGGGACAGGCAACAATTGTTGAAAAGTTACTGCTCAACCCTTCTCTATTTTACAAATGAATAAACTATGAAGATCAAAGAGGTTAAACGGTTGCCCATATTACAGAGCTATTAGTGGCAGAGGTAGGTCTAAAACACAGATTCAAACCTCTGTCCATTACATACCTTGCTTTCCTTACCCATTGAAGATGGTATAATTCCAGATGAGTTTGAGCACAGAGGATCTGAACTGCTCTCTGTAAAGTCTTATGCTACTTCCTGTTGCTGTGACTTTTCAGAGGATGGTGCACTCTAGTTCATGGATCTCAGAGAGATTTAAACCATTCTGGGTCTTGTCAAGTGTTATACCCTTGCAGGCCCTAAAAAGGCCCTGAATCTCAAATGTGACTCGAGGACTTCTTTGAGGGGGTGGGAATGTTGGCGTCAGGGTTAACTGAAGACCTTTCTCTGAGTCATCACGCTGTATACTACAGGAAAATGGGACTAAATCCAGCCTCTTGGGGAGGAGAGATTTGAGTTGAGGTGCTATAAGGCTTGGTTTAAGTAAAAAAAAAAAATCTGAACTCTTTTGTCAGGTTTTTCAAAAGAATAACAGCGATGCTCACTAGCATTTCTATAATTAACAAGCTGTCAACATTTCTATTACAATCACAGAAGTCTATTACAGACCACAGAATTGTGATAAATGTTTCTTTAGGTCTGAAACGTTAGCCTTCATCTTCTTTTCAGCCTAAGGGCAATTTTTGAAACCAATTTTGTTTCAATCATTTTGGATCAGTTGTGTGGTAATTTTGGAAGTGCAGATGCTCTAGGCCCACCTATTGAAATAAAGATTTTTAAATGGAAACACAGAGAGGAGTCTGCTTAAGCCCCAGTGGGGACCAGCTGCAAAGCTCTGGTAGGAAATTACATAGACAGACAGTGGGAATAGATTTAGAAAAAAATCTAGGGACAGAGAAATGTGTGCATGTTTCCTCTAACAGCAGGTTTTCTTTTCTTTTTTTTTTTTTCAGATATTTCACAAACTATGGAATTTTAATTCTCCTCTTTTTCTGTTTTGTATTCTGTTATTACTTTCTCTATTATTCCTGGGTTTTGGTGAAATTAGTGTAAGATAATTTGTCATTACAGCTATTAAAATCGAGGCTGAACTGACTTTTTGGAATATTAATATTTAATTTTTACCCTTCATTTAGGTAAATTTTCTTCCTACCTCCTCTCATCTCCTTTGTGCTTATTACCTACTTTTTATCCTTGTCTGTCCTTTTTGTGGACTCTGAAAGTTCATATTTTCCAATGATTGTAGTTCTTTTTCGTAATAATTTGTATTTATTTTCTCTTTTTTCCGACTGTTCTGACTCTATGACTCCTTCCTTCTGCTTCCCATTCTCCATTGCCAAATACCTCCTCACTAAACTAAGCCTTGTTAAAGTTGTGAGAGACAAAGTGCTCACTCCTGAAAGTAGAATGGGAATGGGAGTGGGAATGGGAAGGGAATGGGAGTGGTTCTCAGAGAAGGGGGGATACTGTGACTACAATGATGTTTCAGGGAAGCGATGCTTCTCAAGCTAAAATTTGTGGAAGCAGATAAAATAGTAGAAACAGCAAGGACTCTAAATAATTTAAGTTTATAGCATTGGACTAACCCCATGATTTTAGGCCCCACTTTCCTTATTGGATTATGCATGACTATTCCTTGCATAGTGCCTGGCTTATAGTAAATTCACAATAAGTATTAGTTCCCCTCTTGTGGAAAACCATCCACATAATCTTCTAGCTCGACCCTCTATATTTAGTGATGGCTCACTTTCCATCTTGTCCTTGGTCTCATAATCCCTTGGTATTCTGCTTAGGTTTCTTGAAACTTTCCAAGCAATAAATTATTTTGAAGTAGTCCTTCCTGTTCTGTGGATTACTGTTGTCCCAATAAGTTAGTCTAAAGAAGTCAGTAAATAGTTTACATGAAATTCCCCAAATGCTTACTGTATTGGTTTTCAGTACTGCTGTAACAAAAAGCCACAAACTTGGTGGCTTTAAACAACAGAAATGTATTCCCTCACAGTTCTGGAGGCCACAAGTCTGAGTGAAGGTGCAATGCTACTTCCAGAGGCTCTAGGGAAGAATGAGTTTCTTGTCTCTTCCATCTTCTGATAGCTTGCTGGCACTTCTCTCTTTGTAGCTGCATTTCACCAATCTTTGCCTCCTTCTTCACACCACATCCTCTCTTCTCTCCATTCCTTGTCTCCCCCCCCAACTTAAAAAAATCCAGTGTAGGTAACATACAGTTATATTAGTTTCAAGTGTATAATATAGTGATAAAACAATTCTATACGTTACTCAGTGCTCATCCTGATAAATGTACTCTTTCTTTTTAATTTTTAAAAAATACTTATTTTTGAAAAAGAGACAGAGTGTGAACAGGGGAGGGGCAGAGAGAGAGGGAGACATAGAATCAAAAGTAGGCTCCAGGCTCTCAGTTGTCAGCACAGAGCCTGACGAGAGGCTCAAATTCACCAACTGTAAGATCATGACCTGAGTCAAGGTCGGTCACTTAACTGACTGAGCCACCCAGGTACCCCAATGATAAATGCACTCTTATTCCCCTTTACCTATTTCACCCTTCCCCCCACCTACCTCCCCTCTGGCAACCGTTAGTTTGTTCTCTATAGTTAAGAGTGTGTTTTTTGGTTTGTCTTCTTTATTTGTTTCTTAAATTCCACATATGAGTGAAATCATATGGTATTTGTCTTTCTCTGACTGACTTATCTCAGTTATAATACTCTCTAGCTCCATTCATGTTGTTGAAAATGGCAAAATTTCATTCTTTTTTATGGCCGAATAATATTCCATTGTATACATATACCACATCTTCTTTATCCATTCATCTATCAATGGACACAGGCTGCTTCCATAATTTGGCTGTTGTAAATAACACTACATCCTCCTCTCCTCTCTTGCTCTTGCTCTCAGTCTCTGTGAAAATTCTTTCTACTTGTATTTTATAAATGCATGTGATTGCCTTTAGGGCCTACCTGTTTAATACAGGATAAACTCTTCAAGATCCCTAACTTCCTCATATCTTTTGCCATATAAGGTGATAGTCACAGATTCTAGGGGTTAGGAAGTGAATATATCTTTGGGTTTTTTTCCCCTCAGCCTACCACACCCACTTATATGACAAATGTACTAGTCTTAAATGTTTCTTGGAAGTAAATTAAGAGAATAGAAAATTAAAAGTAGTCAATCTGTACAAGTAGGAAAATAACAAATTATATACTTTTCACCTCATCATTATTCAAAGTCAAGATTGGCATGATCCCAAACAAAAGACAATGTTCATTAATTTCTTCATTTTCATATTAAGCTTTCTTTTAAACCTTCCCTTGGGACATTAACTGAATTAAACAATTAAAGTAGTAGATTTATCTTCTGGGGTAAGATAAAAGATAAGGTTCCATCCCTCTCTGCAGGTGTTTAGTGTAAAATGAAAACATGTCATGGTATTATGCTGATGTACAATTCACAGATATGAGAAGAAATTTGCAATTTATTTGTATTTTTCTTTACTTCAATTAGTTGAAATAATGATTTGGAAGTTCTGTAGTCATTTTTAGTTCATCAATGGCTATCTATCTTTTCCCTGCTCTCTTTAATTGTTACATATGACTCTACTACTGTTTATAAACAGGACACTTAATATTTCCCCCATAAAGATGCTCTGTTTTTCCTACCATGACATTAATTTTCCCATTCTTCTTCCCATCCTAATAGGATCAGACTTTTAAAGTATTTCCACTTCCCCACTTTCCTCCTCCTCTATTACCCCAATCCCAAAGTTTTCTGAAATGGTACAGTACCTAGAGTTTCCCTTGAAGTGTGCCCCTCTGTGTTAAGAATATTTACAGGCACACAGTTCTAGACAGTCTATTCTTATTAAGAACACACAGACACATACCTTTCTCTCCATTCTTCTCTCTGCTTTGTTCATTTATTGACATTTAGATTCTTTTCTCATGTGTTTTCCTTATCTGGAGTGCTTGTTGTTGTTTTTTTTACCCAGAAATAGCTTTTTTGTTTTTCTTCTTATAAAAGCAATACATACTTATTGCAATAAATATCCATATACTAAGGTTATATGGAGTCAAAAGCAAAAGTTTTTTTATAACGTTATTATTCCAGAGATAATCACTATTCATGCTAGGTGCATACTTTTATGGACCTTTTTTTCTACATACAGAGATACACATTTTTTTCTTCTGACAGAAATGTCACATTATCCACACTATTTTTTAACCTTCTTTTTTTATGATAATATTTGTGAATATTTTTCCTGATAATAAATACATGTTATCCCTTTGAATGGCTGCACTGAATTCCGCAACATACATACCATAACTTATTGAACCAGTCCCTACTGATGTTTGTTTAAATTGGTTCCAGTTTCTCACAATTATAAACAATGAGGCAATGAGCATCTTTATGCATTGTCCAATTTTTTCCCTTCAAATTCTTTTTTTTCCCTGCAGCAAAAGCAGTTCTTTTTAAAAATTTTAAAAATCATTTTAATTTTTTCATCATGATAAATGTACTCTTTAATCCCCATCCCCCATGCCTCTCTTCTAGTAACTACTAGTTTTTTCTCTATAGTTAAGAGTTTGTTTCTTGATTTGTCTCTGTCTTTTCTTTGCTCATTGGTTTTGTTTCTTAAATGTCATATGTCAGTGGTGTTTGTCTTTCTCTGACTTAATAATAAATTAATGGATTAATTAATGGATTAATTAATTGATTGATTAAATAAATAATTAAAAATTAGCTCCATCCAAATAATTGAAAAGATTTAATTCTTTTTTATGGCTGAATAATATTCCATTGTATATACATACCACATCTTTATCCATTCATCTATCAATGGACACTTGGGCTGCTTCCATAGTTTGGCTGTTGTAAATAATGCTGCAATAAACATAGTGGTGCATGCACCCCTTTGAATTAGTGTTTTTGTATTTTTTGGGTAAATACCCACTAGTGTGATCCTGAATTGTAGGGTAGTTCTATTTTTAATTTTTTGAGGAACCTCCATATAGTTTTCCACAATGGTACACCAATTTGCATTCCCACCACCCGTATAAGAGGGTTCCCCTTTCTCCACATTCTTGCCAACACTGGCTGTTTCTTGTATTTTTGATTTTAGCCATTCTGACAGGTGTGAGATGATATCTCATTGCAGTTTTGATTTGCATTTCCTTGATGATCAGTGATGTTGAGCATCTTTTCATGTGTCTGTTAGCCATCTGTATGTCTCCTTTGGAGAAATGTCTATTCATGTCTTCTGCCCATTTTTTAATTGGATTATTTGTCTTTTGAGTATTGAGTTGTATCAGTTGTATATATTTTGATACAAACCTTTTATCTGATATGTCATTTTCAAATATCTTCTTCCATTCAGTAGGTTGTTTTCCTTCAAATTCCAGAAGTGAAATGACCAGGTTAAAGGGTTTACACATTTGGAAAATCGATACATATTGCCAAATTGTCATCCTAAAGGATTTTTACTTCTACTCATTTACTTCTACTCAGGGCATTCTCCCCCCATGCCCTGGCTATTATTATTCTTTAAAATCTTTGTCAGCTTGATAGGTGAAAAAATAGTTTCTCATTTTTAAACATAGGCATTTCTTTGGTTATTAATAAGATTATATTTGTATTTTTCCTTTTAAAACTTCTCAATTATATTTGTTGATTGGGATATTTTAAACATTTATTCATTTGTAATATTTCTCTAAATATTAAAGATCTGCTTTTACTTATTGTATGTTGCAAATATTTTTCTTACTTTTTCACTTGCCTTTTAGCTTTATGGTGTTGTTCTCCTTGTAAGTTTATAATTTTTACATAGATATATTAAATCTGGTTCAATTTTGGATGCCATGCTTAGTATAGCCTCCCTTTCAAGTTATAGAAATAATTTGTATATTCTTCTATTCTGCCTACATTAAGACATTTTTAAGTTTTTTTAATATTTGAAAAGACAAATTATTCTTCAGCATTTTTTAAAGAAAATTCTTTGGCTGTTCAATGAATATTTTCTTCCAGATGGAAGGTCATTTTCATCTTTTTCATACCCCTAGAGAGTCCAATGAGAGTTTTTGTGGAATTGTGTTTATTTGCAAACTGGCCCCATGCATAGAAGGCAGGAAGAGACCAATGAAAGAGGCAAACTACTCCAGATTGGTAGGTGGCAGATTTAATAAGTGAGGGAACTTACTTACAAGGGTTGCCTTGGGCAGCCACAAGACCAGTAGATCTCTGTCCCTGTTCACTACAACTTAGAGATCTTGGGGCGCCTGGGTGGCTCAGTCGGTTGAGTGTCCGACTTCAGCTCAGGTCATGATCTTGTGGTTCACAAGTTCGAGCCCTACATTGAGCTCTGTGCTTACAGCTGGGAGTCTGGAGCTTGCTTCGGATTCAGTGTCTCCCTCTCTCTCTGACCCTACCCAACTCTGTCTCTGTCTCTCTCTCTCTCAAAAATAAATAAAAACTTCTTTAAAAATTAAAAAAAAGAAGTTTATATAGATATCTTAATCAAGTTTAATCATGTATTCAGTCCAGAGGGTCTCAACCATATCTTAACCTCTCAAGACTATGTCCTTGAAAATGGCTCCCACTGTGGAAATGGTAGACAGAACTTACATTCCAAGGACAGGGAATGGGGTGAGGAGGCTCCAGTTGACTGGGTCCAGCTCTCAGGTCAATAAGCAGGCATGTCTTCTTAATGGCCTTCTCTAATACTTCATCCCTCTTCCACATTATGCCCTGAGCAGTCAATAAGGGATTTCACTAGCATAGAGATGGCTCATTTGGTGGCTATCTGGCCATTCTGGTGGGACATCCCATTGTAAGTTCCAGTAGATGATGCCTTTCCAGGTGTGATAGGGCTTTGGTGTTCTTAGTAGCATAGCATGTTGATCCACAATGAGAGTGGGGGCAATGGCTATTTGCCACAACTCCCATTTATGGTATTGAGTGTCTCAGCAGGGGTCCCCAGTCTGGCATATGGGTCAATAGGCCCTACTGGTTGATTATTCAAAAGTATTAAAGCCTGGGACAGTACTTTAGTCCATCTGGCCCACGTGATTTTACCTGTTAGTAATTTAATCTGCTGCTTTAATATTGTATTTCTCCTTTCTATAAATTCTGCTGCTTGTGGATTGTAGGGGAGATGGAACCTCCATTCAGTGTGATGTTCTTTGCTCAGTTTTGCATTTTATGACTTACCAAATGTGACCCCCAATCACTGTCTATTCAATAAGGATATCTGTACATGGTACTTGGCTTCTCTAATGCTGTAATGCACCCTGGTTCGTGCAGCAATAGGGGATAGCTTGGGTTAGGCCAGATGCAGTAACAATATAAACCAAGGCATATTTAGGGGCGCCTGGGTGGCTCAGTCGGTTAAGCGTCCGACTTCGGCTCAGGTCATGATCTCGTGGTCCATGAGTTCGAGCCCGGCATCGGGCTCTGTGCTGACCGCTCAGAGCCTGGAGCCTGTTTCAGATTCTGTGTCTCCCTCTCTGACCCTCCCCCATTCATGCTCTGTCTCTCTCTGTCTCAAAAATAAGTAAACGTTAAAAAAAAATTTAAACCAAGGCATATTTAGAACTCTCATTCTGAGGGATGGGGTCAATATAATCAATCTGCCAATTCCTCATAGGTTGAGAGTTCTGGTGGATGGCCCCATACAACTTTGGCAATTGCTTCAGGCATTCAGAACATACAGGACATGTTGTTACAGCATTAATCAAGTCACTGTATTTCAAGGCAATCCAGCATCCTTATCAATATGCCCTCCCAGCTGGGTGCTATGGTGGCCACTCTATGCACCAAGTCTGCATAACTACTGAAGGGTCAGTTGCTAGGGCCCATACCCAACCCTGATTCCTGATTGCCAGCAGGTGTCAGTACTTTATGAGCTGGAACATGGAAGACAGTGAGGACTGCCTCAGGCTCTTGCAGGTGAACCCAAATATCTTTCTACATATCTTCATCTCACAAAGACTTATTAAGGATCATCTACCCCTCAGCTTGCCATTGTCCAAACCATAGGGTTAATTTCTAGCTATCATTACAGAGGGTTAATGGCCAGGATTCACAAGTCAAGCTTATGACTCTGACTGTAGCCCAGCGAACATCACATATTGAACATCAAACTTCTCTGAGTTCAGCCCATTGGCTGGTTTGGTTGGTTCCTTTTTCCAGGCATCTATATACCAGTGGGAATTTCCCTTACTCTCTCTACAGGTTGCAGGTGTCATCACAAAAATAGGAGCAGGAGCATTTGGCAGATCTACATACTTTACAGGAGTTGGGAATACCTGCATTTATAGACAGTGTGCTGGAAAACAGGGTACTCTTCTGCAGCAAATAGGCATGCCACTTAGTCACAGTAGGAGTTTGAGATATGGCAGAGGTGGGTCAGTTGACCATATTCTCCATCCACTGCTTGATAGGAAGGGAAGTTCTTACTATGTTATGCTGTTCCTTTGTGAGAGACTCTACCAGGGGGAGTACTGTGTATACTGCCAGGAGCTATTGTTCTTTGGGGGGTATATTGGGTTTCTGCCCACTTCCAGAGCTGGGACCAAAATCCTAAAGGTATTCTCTTCTATTTTCTCTGCCACAGTGTCCAACCTATACCTTCTGGAGTCATAGACACATCTCACTCAAATGGTACGTCTGTGTGGGAGGTGCCCAGAACTTTAATCTGCTTCACTAGTATTTTTGCCTTTTTAAAGCTGGCTTGTTGTTCTGATACCCAGTCCTACATGTTCCCTTTTTTCACCAGATGGTATAAGACACAGAGATTCTGTACCAAGTGGGGAATAAAAGTCCTTCAAACCCCAAAATCCCTATAAAAGCTTGCACCTCTTTCATATTCTTAGGGGTTGGATAGGTTTGCACCTCATCAATCACAGCTTCTGGGATAACATGCATCTTACCTGACCAAACAACTCACAGAAACTTTACAGCAGTGTCTGGTCCTGGAATTTTCTGTGCGTTCACTGCCCATCCTCTCCCTCACAGATGTTCCAGCAAAGTCTGAAGAGTATCCTACAGCAGAAGCAAGGCTTTAATACATGTTAACATTGTATTTTCAATATAATGAGCCCACTTTAGTGATATGAGGAAGAAGAAAAAGGCTGGGTCTCAGGCTATCATCTCATAACATAATGTGGGGCTGTGCAGGTAGCTCTGGGAAGGTACTTGAAAGGTCTATTATTACCCTTCCCACATGAAACTAAATTGATCTTAGTTATCAGAAACCTGTACTTGTCAGAGTCTCCTGTAAATCTCTTTGATGATGAAACACTTTTGCATGGACACTTCTATTAATAATATGTATTTATATGGAATAACTTAAAATTTAGCATCACTTCTTTTTATTTATTTATTTATTTAATTTATTTTTAAAATTTACATCCAAATTAGTTAGCATATAGTGCAACAATGATTTCAGGAGTAGATTCCTTAATGCCCCTTACCCATTTAGCCCATCCCCCCTCCCACAACCCCTCCAGTAACCCTCTGTTTATTCTCCATATTTAAGAGTCTCTTATGTTTTGTCCCCCTCTCTGTTTTTATATTATTTTTGCTTCCCTTCCCTTGTGTTCATCTGTTCTGTGTCTTAAAGTCCTCATATGAGTGAAGTCATATGATAGTTGTCTTTCTCTGACTAATTTTGCTTAGCATAATACCTTCTAGTTCTATCCACGTAGTTGCAATAGCATCACTTCTTTTTTTTTACAATGCTTTCCATGTAATTTAACATAAGAAATAATCCTGATTAGTCTAATATCTCTTTTTTATAAGGAGAGAGAACACATCTTTTGAGATATTCTAGGGCCCCTTTGCAAAATCCCAAAGTTAGCTCAAGGTCAATAAAACTTTATTTAAAATTTGATTTGGGGGAAGTTTGTCAAACTATGAAAAAGTTTAAAATTCTTTTTCTTTAAGCTTATTTATTTATTTTGAGAGAAACAGAGACAACACAAGTGGGGGAGGGGCAGAGAGAGAGAGGGGAAAAAGAGAATCCCAAGCAGGCTCCATACTGCTAGTGCAGAGCCCCATGGGGGCTTGAACTCACAAATCTGTGAGATCATGACCTGAGCCAAAACCAAGAGTCGGACACTCAACCAACTGAGCCACCAGGTGCCCCATCAAAAAGTTAAAAATTCTTGATTAAATAGGATCATAGGTCACTGTGATATAATACTTAGTTACCCATTTAACCAAAGTGACAATTAAAGACTTCAAAGGCAAATACTTAGGAATAAACTTAACCAAGGAGGTGAAAGACCTATACTCTGAAAACTATAGAGAAACAAATAAAAGACAACACAAACAAATTGAAATTTATTTCATGCTCATGAATTAGAAGAATTAATATTGGTAAAATTTCCATGCTACCCAAAACAATCTACAGGTACAATACATTCCCTATCAAAATACCAACAGAATTTTTCACAAAACTAGAAAAAATAGTTCTAAAATTTGTATGGAACTACAAAAGACCATAGATAGTCAAAGCAATCTTGAGAAAGAAGAACAAAGCTGGAGGTATCACAACCCCAGATTTCAAGATATACTACAAAGCCATAGTAATCAAAACAGTGTGGTACTGGCACAAAAATAGACACATAGATCAATGGAACAGGATAAAGAAATAATCTGTGACAAAGGAGACAAAAGTATACAATGGATAAAAAGTCTCTTCAATAAATGGTGTTGGGAAAACTGGACAACTACATGCAAAAGAATGGAATTGGGACACTTTCATACACACACACAAAAATAAACTCAAAATGAATTAAAGATGTAAATGCAAGCCATGAAACCATAAAAGTCATGAAAGAAAACATAGGTAGTAATTTCTTTGACATGTCCATGGCACCATTTTTTTCTAGATATGTCTCATCTGGCAAGGGAAGCAAAAGCAAAAATAAAGTGTTGGGACTACATAAAAATAAAAAGCTTATGTACAATGAAGGAAGGCATCAACAAAATGAAAAGGCAACCTACTGAATAGGAAAAGATATTTTTAAATGGCATATCTGGTAAGGGGTTATTATCTAAAATATATGGAGAGCTTATACAACTGAAGATTAAAAAAAGCCCAAAACCCACCTGATTAAAAAATGGGTAGAACAACTGAATAGACATTTTTCTAAAGAAGACATACAGATGGAGGGGGGTGCCAGGGGGAGCCACCTGGGTGGCTCAGACAGTTAAGCATCTGATTCTTGATTTTGGCTCAAGTCATGAGATAAAGCCCCACATTGGATTCTCTCTCTCCCTCTCCCTCTCCCTCTGCCCCTCCTCCAATTGCTCATGCTCTTTATCTGTCTCTCTCTCTTAATACATACATACATACATACATACATATATACATACATACATACATACATACATACATACAAAAGCCATACAGGTGGTCAAAAGATGTGAAAGGATGCTCAGCATCCCTAATCACCAGGGAAATGCAAACCAGAACCATAATGAGGTATCACCTTATACCTGTCAGAATGGTTAGTATCAAAAAGACAAAACATAACAAATGTTGGTAAGGATGTGGAGAAAAATGAACCCTTGTGCACTCACTGTTGGTGGGAATGTAAATTGGTGTAACAACTGTGGAAAACAATGTAGAGATACCTCAAAAAATTAAAAATAGAAATGCCATATGATTCAGTAATTCCACTACTGGGTATTTACCCAAATTAAATGAAAACACTAATTTAAAAGATACATGCATCCTATTTATAACAGCATTATTTACAATAGCCAAGATATGGAAGAAACTCAAGTGTCCATCAATAGATGAATGGATAAAGAAGATATATATATATATATATATATATATATATATATATATATATGTTTCTAATGTATGGAAGAAGTGAAGATTGCTTTGTCTCTCTCTCTCTCTCTCTCTCTCTCTCCACACACACACACACACACACATACATACACACACACACTGGAATATTACTCAGCCATAAAAAAGAAGATCTTGCTATTTGTAACAACATGGATAGACCTGTAGGGTGCTTATGTAAGTGTAATAACTCAGGCAAAGAAAGGCAAATATCATATGATTTCATTTACATGTAGAATCTAAAAAAACAAACAAAAGAAGAAACAGACTGATAAATACAGAGAACAAACTAGTTGCCAGAGGGGAGTAGGGTGGGAGATGGGCAAAATGGGCAAAAGGGAGTGGGAGATACAGGCTTCTAGTTATGGAATGAATAAATCCCAGGGACAGAGCATAGAGAATATCGTGAATGGTATGTTGATAGCATTGTATGATGACAGGTGGTAGAGAGAATAATATATAGACTTAAATCACTGTGTTGTAGAGCTGAAGCTAATATTGTGTGTCAGCTATACTTCAATAAATAAAAGAGACTTCAATGACAAATGCAGAAAGTTATATAGGTGGAAAAATAACTTAGCTCTTTTATTTTTTTTTTAATTTTTTTAACGTTTATTTATTTTTGAGACAGAGAGAGACAGAGCATGAACGGGGGAGGGTCAGAGAGAGAGGGAGACACAGAATCTGGAACAGGCTCCAGGCTCTGAGCGGTCAGCACAGAGCCCGACGCGGGGCTCAAACTCACGGACTGTGAGATCGTGACCTGAGCCGAAGTCAGCCGCTTAACCGACTGAGCCACCCAGGCGCCCCTAACTTAGCTCTTTTAGTAGAGAAGACTAAGTTTTCTTAGGTAATCAAAGACCTAATAAAGACGACATGTAGTATAGGAAATTATTTTGATAAAACACAGAATCTTTGTTTTCTAAGCAGATTATTTAAAAGATAAAAAAAATTCACAATTCCATCAAGAATAGATCAATAGTCCAAGAAAACATTGTCCTTTTAGCATATGAAAGAAGATTAAGTTTCAGTTTTATGTAAGTACAAAATTAATGTTAAAGCTTATTTTTCTTTAAACCAATTAAATACAGCTCTTTTACAGGTTAATTTTGGCAATACCCTCTGGAGGCAGAAAATCATCACATATACATAACATATATCCACAGACATACATAAACGTATAGACAAATTCAAACAGAGACCCTATAGCTTTCATTCCAAAACTTTATCCATGAGTTGGTACAACAATATGAAACTCACTAGTTTATAGAACAGTTGAACCCAAATGTGTCTCTGACTGACAGAGTAAGTTAAGGTTACCCATTCACATGGCTAAAGCTTTTTATTAATATTTGTGGAGACAGTTTGTGTCTGCCCTTTACCAGTAATCTTTTGGTGGACTAGATTCAGGGCAAGGGTGCTTCTACAGCACTCTGTATTTTCAAGAACTTCTTTCCCCCCTTTTTCTTCCTCACTCTCAGTCAATTGTGGGCAGCATTTTAGTTATCTGTTGGGCTGTTTATATTTCAAATATGATAAATTTACAATCTCAAGGGACAAAGAAGGAAAGCAAGTTTTCTCCTAGGAGTTTTGGGGCATATTTTTCTATTTTCAAAATTCTAGGGTAATTACTATTAAATTTTTTTATTAGGGGTCAGACAGCATAGGGCGCTCTGTCTGTATCGTTGTCAATAACCACAACATCCTCCCCTTTGCTTTCCTCACTTTCCCAGTAATTCTACCTTTTGGCGCCCTAATCAGGCTCTGTCAAGAGCACTTGGATCTTAATCTGTGGCAGTTTGTGCTCTCCTTGCTTTGCAAAATGGCATGCTAAAGTCTCCAATTTATTATCCTGCTCTCCCACCTGGTCCAGCTCCAAAGCTAGCAGAGTAAAGACAACTGCACGTCCTTCTCTAACTTCAGTTTTTCTTCCAACTTTCTAACTTGAGTTTACAGTCTTTCCGTAGGCATCAGTGGCCAGCTGAACTACCCACAACAGAAACCAGTTCACTGTGGCAGCTGTTTATTTCCCTTGTTTCCTGCAGTTTGCTGTGCAGAATTTCTCAAATGCATGAAATCAGCTTGTGTTTTTGAGGTGTCTATGTACTTATGTGGGGATCCACAAGCATCTGACATATGGGCCACCCCTCCCCACTTAGAAGTCAATGGCCTACTTGGAATTTCCCCTGCAGATGCCTCTTTCCCAAGGCCCATTTCTTTGGTTTTTTGGCTGGCTCACCAACTGTTAGTTCAAGAGGGCAAGGAGAGACCAAACAAAGAGGCAGACCACTTCAGACTGGTAGGTGGCAGGCTTAATAAATAAGGGAACTTACAAGACTCATCTAGGTGGCACAAGATGAGTAGATCTCTGCACCCACATGTCAAACCTTAAAAGTTTATAGAGGTCTTAACTGGTTTCAGTCAGGTTAAGTCCAGGTTGTCTCAAAAACACCTTACTCTCTCAAGGCTATGTCCTTGAAAATGACTCCCATTGTGGGAATGGTAGGCATCCCAAGGATAGGGTGGGACTGAGGAGCCTTTGAGTGCCTGGGTCTAGCTCACAGGTCAACCAATGGTCATGTCCTCTTAATGACCTCCTCCAGCAAATTGCATTATGTAAATAGATTAATTTGGGATAAAGCACATCCTTACGACGTTGAATATTCCCATTCAGGTACATGGAATGGCTGTCATTTTTTCAAATATTCTTTTATGTCATTCAATAAGATTTTATAGATTCCTCATATAGGAAAAGCAGATCATGAGAACTGAAAAAGTATCATGGTTTGAGGTTATTATTGCAAAGGTTTTAAGTCCTATACAATCCCGTAGGTTTTGAAGGCATCATTGTATTCCAGCACTGTACAATAATTAACGTTTACTATTGTTTAAAATGAATGAGGAAGTTTTTCCATTGAGTCTCACTGAGTTGGTAGATATAGATAACTAGAAGGGGGAAGAGGAGCAGAAAATGAGGTTATGGCTTGAAAAATTATCGAGAGCAAGGCCATGGTAATTGACCTGTCCTGTCGCCTCCTACTCCTGTGAATGAACTCAAACCAAAGCCTAAGAAATAGTCTGTAATGAAATTGATTGATTAGCCTGGGAAGGTATAGGTCTCTCAAAGTAGAGTGTTTGTGCTTACTCTGAGCTTAGAAATTATGCTAGTGCATTTGACAATTAGTAAGGAGCCTGAGAGATTTAATGATAAAATGAGGAAGACATATGATGCTTTTCTATATGGGGCCAGGGATATGGAGGTGTGGGGGGAAAGTGCAATTAGAAACTCCAGGGAAAACAAAATATGTATAAGAAATCATCGATCAAATATGAAACAAACTAAAACATGGCGTGATTATAATTAATTGATGGAGACTAAACAAAGAAAATTTGATTAACTTTGATGCTTGGAAATTTGATGCAATCAATTTTCTTTTTTTTTTTTAATTTTTTTAACGTTTTATTTATTTTTGAGACAGGGAGAGACAGAGCATGAACAAGGGAGGGTCAGAGAGAGGGAGACACAGAATCTGAAACAGGCTCCAGGCTCTGAGCTGTCAGCACAGAGCCCGATGCGGGGCTCAAACCCATGGACCGCGAGATCATGACGGGAGCCGAAGTCAGCCGCTTAACCAACTGAGCCACCCAGGCACCCCAATGCAATCAATTTTCAAATGACATGTTTGGTGACATGAAATTTTATCATCTCCACTTTTCTGCATTTAAAAGAACAAAAAGGGAATCTCTTGACTTATACAACTGAAAGTCCAGAAGTAGTTGACGTCTCTCTATCTTGCTTCTGCTTTTGTCTGTGTTGCCTTCATTATAGGGCCGGTTTTTTCCATATGGTGAGAAAGATGATTATCAGCAGCTCGAGCCTTAGACGATTTTTGGAGTCCATCAGCTTTGACATACATTTTCCTTCTACCAATCTGCATATATTTAAAGAAAGACTGTCCCCAGAGATGGAGTGCTGTGATTGGCCAGGCCATTCTTGGCCTGGTCACATGTCCATCCCTGAGATGACTAGGAGCTAGTGGGAGCTAGATACATAGTGTTATTGGTTTCTATTAAGAAAGAGGAGCTCTGTTGTCTAAGAAGGACTCCTGAATATCCTGAGACTGTTTCTCTAAAACTGATGTAATCTGTTTTGTGATCTTGTACCCTACTGGAAACCAGAAGCGGGGCGGGGGCGGGGTTGGTATGCAGGGGACAACTTTAAACTTCTAAGAAATATCTTAGTTGTGGCTAGTTTAAAAGTTTCTTTTAGATAACTCAGTCTTTTTCTTTAAAAAATTTTTTTTTACTTATTTTTGAGAGAAAGAGAGAGCATGCAGGCAAGCAGGGGAGGGGCAAAGAGAGGGAGATGGTGACTTCTGAAACGGGGTCTCTGCTGACAGCAGACAGCATGATGCAGGCTCCAACTCACGAACAGCGAGATGGTGACTTGAGCCAAAGTCAGATGCTTAACTGATTCAGCCACCCAAGTGTCTGATAATTCAGTCTTTTTCAGATAAATACTAAATCTTTTAGATTTCCTCTGTCTCTCTAAAATGGCATTTTTTAATCTGTGGGGGATGGGGCAAATGTGATTTTATGGTGAGATAAATGGGAGCTTTGGGATACATTTGGTATTCTTTGGATCTTTTGTGGTCTTTGCTGTGGATTGGTCCCCTTATAACCTTTTGGAGTGTTGCACAGGCACGTATTGCTGGAATTTAGGCTTCCAGACATCATTTACCTTCAGGACCAGGAATGAAACACCATGCACTTTGTCCTCTGCCCATACCTGTATAAGTAGTGTCTTCATTAAAGTCTTATCACTTAAGTCATCTGAGATGATCTTTTAAAGTTTCTTTACTTATTTTGGGGAGGGGAGGAAGGGCAGAGAGAGAGGGTGGGGGAGGAAGGGCAGAGAGAGAGGGAGAGGGAAAATCCCAAGCAAGCTCCACACTGTCAGCACAGAATCTGATGGGGACTTGATCCCATGAACCATGAGATCATGACCTGAACTGAAATCAAGATTCAGACACTTAACTGACTGAGTCATGCAGGCGCCCCAATCTGGGGTTATTTTTTAAATGTTTGTTTGTTTGATAATTTATTTTTGAGAGAGAGAGGGTGAGTGCATGTTTATGCCTGTGTGTGGATGTGTGCCAGTGCCAGGGAGGGACAGAGAAAGAGGAAGAGAGAATCCCAAGCAGGTTCCATCTTGTCAGCACAGAGCCCCATGTGGGGCTAAATCTTATGAACCACGAGATTATGACCTGAGCCAAAATCAAGAGTCGGTCACTGACTGAGCCATCCAGGTGCCCCTGGGGTGATTTTATTTCCTATGGGGATGGTGACTGATATAGAGTTGCTGACTGACTGAACTAAAAGTTACTGAGGTCACTACTTTAACAAAAGTTACTGAGGTCACTGTCATACCAATCACATATGTATATCTCTATTATAGTATTCATAGCCATTAGTATCGGTCTCCACTGTCAGTTGTGAGGCTTTTAAGAGCAATAACTTTTTCAGCTTTATAATCCCAGTATTTAGCATACTGCTTAATTAAGTACTACATAAAATGCCATAGACTTTAGAGAAATAGCCATAGACTTCAGAGAAAAGGATATTTATAATAGTCAGGTCAGGCTTTATGAGGAGGTTGGGACCTGAACTCTGAAGAATGGATAGATCTAGATTGAGTCAAGAAGAAGATATTTTCCAGCTGACAGAACAATGAACACAAATCCATGGAGGCTTAAACAATTATAGTATCTTCATGGATCAGTGAGGGAATTGGGCTGCTAAAAATAGAGAGATTTTGTTGGGAAATAAAGTTGAGGTCAAATTATAGACAGTCCTAAAATAGTGCAGACATTCCAATTTAAAGCAGAGTAAAATTTAATCATTAATTTCTTTCAAATTAGGCAGGTACCATAATGACACAGATGTAAGAAAAGTTAGTATTGATGTAGGATAGAATAGAAAGAATATAGGATAGATCAAAGTAACAGCTTGTCCCCAGTCTGTTACAGTAATCCAGATGTGAAATATTACAACCATTTTTTAATGAAATTTATTGACAAATTGGTTTCCATACAACACCCAGTGCTCATCCCAAAAGGTGCCCTCCTCAATACCCATCACCCACCCTCTCCTCCCTCCCACCCCCCATCAACCCTCAGTTTGTTCTCAGTTTTTAACAGTCTCTTATGCTTTGGCTCTCTCCCATTCTAACCTCTTTTTTTTTTTTTCCTTCCCCTCCCCCATGGGTTCCTGTTAAGTTTCTCAGGATCCACATAAGAGTGAAACCATATGGTATCTGTCTTTCTCTGTATGGCTTATTTCACTTAACATCACACTCTCCAGTTCCATCCACGTTGCTACAAAAGGCCATATTTCATTTTTTCTCATTGCCACATAATATTCCATTGTGTATATAAACCACAATTTCTTTATCCATTCATCAGTGGATGGACATTTAGGCTCTTTCCATAATTTGGCTATTGTTGAGAGTGCTGCTATGAACATTGGGGTACAAGTGGCCCTATGCATCAGTACTCCTGTATCCCTTGGATAAATTCCTAGCAGTGCTATTGCTGAATCATAGGGTAGGTCTATTTTTAATTTTCTGAGGAACCTCCACACTGCTTTCCAGAGCGGCTGCACCAATTTGCATTCCCACCAACAGTGCAAGAGGGTTCCCGTTTCTCCACATCCTCTCCAGCATCTATAGTCTCCTGATTTGTTCATTTTGGCCACTCTGACTGGCGTGAGGTGATACCTGAGTGTGGTTTTGATTTGTATTTCCCTGATAAGGAGCGACGCTGAACATCTTTTCATGTGCCTGTTGGCCATCCGGATGTCTTCTTTAGAGAAGTGTCTATTCATGTTTTCTGCCCATTTCTTCACTGGGTTATTTGTTTTTCGGGTGTGGAGTTTGGTGAGCTCTTTATAGATTTTGGATACTAGCCCTTTGTCCGATATGTCATTTGCGAATATCTTTTCCCATTCCGTTGGTTGCCTTTTAGTTTTGTTGGTTGTTTCCTTTGCTGTGCAGAAGCTTTTTATCTTCATAAGATCCCAGTAATTCACTTTTGCTTTTAATTCCCTTGCCTTTGGGGACGTGTCGAGTAAGAGATTGCTACGGCTGAGGTCAGAGAGGTCTTTTCCTGCTTTCTCCTCTAAGGTTTTGATGGTTTCCTGTCTCACATTTAGGTCCTTTATCCATTTTGAGTTTATTTTTGTGAATGGTGTGAGAAAGTGGTCTAGTTTCAACCTTCTGCATGTTGCTGTCCAGTTCTCCCAGCACCATTTGTTAAAGAGGCTGTCTTTTTTCCATTGGATGTTCTTTCCTGCTTTGTCAAAGATGAGTTGGCCATACGTTTGTGGGTCTAGATCTGGGGTTTCTATTCTATTCCATTGGTCTATGTGTCTGTTTTTGTGCCAATACCATGCTGTCTTGATGATGACAGCTTTGTAGTAGAGGCTAAAGTCTGGGATTGTGATGCCTCCTGCTTTGGTCTTCTTCTTCAAAATTCCTTTGGCTATTCGGGGCCTTTTGTGGTTCCATATGAATTTTAGGATTGCTTGTTCTAGTTTTGAGAAGAATGCTGGTGCAATTTTGATTGGGATTGCATTGAATGTGTAGATAGCTTTGGGTAGTATTGACATTTTGACAATATTTATTTTTCCAATCCATGAGCAGGGAATGTCTTTCCATTTCTTTAAATCTTCTTCAATTTCCTTCATAAGCTTTCTATAGTTTTCAGCATACAGATCCTTTACATCTTTGGTTAGATTTATTCCTAGGTATTTTATGCTTCTTGGTGCAATTGTGAATGGGATCAGTTTCTTTATTTGTCTTTCTGTTGCTTCATTGTTAGTGTATAAGAATGCAACTGATTTCTGTACATTGATTTTGTATCCTGCAACTTTGCTGAATTCCTGTATCAGTTCTAGCAGACTTTTGGTGGAGTCTATCGGATTTTCCATGTATAATATCATGTCATCTGCAAAAAGCAAAAGCTTGACTTCATCTTTGCCAATTTTGATGCCTTTGATTTCCTTTTGTTGTCTGATTGCTGATGCTAGAACTTCCAGCACTATGTTAAACAGCAGCGGTAAGAGTGGGCATCCTTGTCGTGTTCCTGATCTCAGGGAAAAAGCTCTCAGTTTTTCCCCGTTGAGGATGATGTTAGCTGTGGGCTTTTCATAAATGGCTTTTATGATGTGTAAGTATGTTCCTTCTATCCCGACTTTCTCAAGGGTTTTTATTAAGAAAAGGTGCTGGATTTTGTCGAAGGCCTTTTCTGCATCGATTGACAGGATCATATGGTTCTTCTCTTTTTTTGTTGTTCATGTGATGTATCACGTTGATTGATTTGCGAATGTTGAACCAGCCCTGCATCCCAGGAATGAATCCCACTTGATCATGGTGAATAATTCTTTTTATATGCCATTGAATTCGATTTGCTAGTATCTTATTGAGAATTTTTGCATCCATATTCATCAGGGATATTGGCCTGTAGTTCTCTTTTTTTACTGGGTCTCTGTCTGGTTTAGGAATCAAAGTAATACTGGCTTCATAGAATGAGTCTGGAAGTTTTCCTTCCCTTTCTATTTCTTGGAATAGCTTGAGAAGGATAGGTATTATCTCTGCTTTAAATGTCTGGTAGAACTCCCCTGGGAAGCCATCTGGTCCTGGACTCTTATTTGTTGGGAGGTTTTTGATAACCGATTCAATTTCTTCACTGGTTATGGGTCTGTTCAAGCTTTCTATTTCCTCCTGATTGAGTTTTGGAAGTGTGTGGGTGTTCAGGAATTTGTCCATTTCTTCCAGGTTGTCCAATTTGTTGGCATATAATTTTTCATAGTATTCCCTGATAATTGTTTGTATCTCTGGGGGATTGGTTATTACAACCATTTTTGACCACTTCCCATTCTTTCATTTATTAAGTATCTGTTCAGTGTCTATCTTTTGTCCGGCACTGGCTAGCTATTGGGCATACAATGGTGAGTAAAAAAAGGAATAAAATTAAAGCGTTATGTGACAAATGATAAAATAGGGAAAGTAAATTAAAATTTAAGACCCCGCTTAATAGGACTTTAGAAGTAGGTATACTTGAAGGAAACAGGATTGCACCAAAAACCGAATCAAAGATACGTGAACAATAAAACAATGAATGGGTCAAATTAACATTAAATGATGCCTATAAGATCTACAAGAACAAAAAAGGCTATTTGTGTGTTTGTTTGCATTTGCCTAATATGGTTTGCACACACTTAGAAGGAAACCTACTAGCATTAGGATTATTGTCAAGAAAATAGAGCAGAGTTGTCAAGTAACTACTAATATTTTTTTGACTTGGTAATTCAAGGAAGTGATGAAAGTACAAATCTAATGTGGCCAGGGGATCAAATGAGGAAACAAAGGAAAGGGGTTTGTTTTAATTGATATTAATATGTAAATTTAATATTAAAATGTAAATTTCATCATGCATATTTGAAAACCATCTTTTAAACTTGTTGGTTTTTTTCATTAATCTAATTGCCATTCATGTAAATAAATTTGTGTTAGCAGATTCACATTGCTTCACTTCCTCTTCTATGAGTGTTTTCCCTGTAAAGATTGTTCTTAGAATGAGGTGGCATTTATTACTTTATAATTGTGTGTCAATTGAATTGGAATTATTCATTGTGACTGTCAAGGTGTTTGTGTGTGTTGGGGGTTGTGGGGCAGATAAGGTTGGGCCTGTTCTCATGAAGCCTACAGTATAAAGGATGAGATAGATATTTACACAATAATTGCACAAATAATGTAGAATTATAACCATGTTAAAGACTATGAAGGATAAATACATGAACTCTGAGGGTTTATAAGGAACATTATTGAGGCTATGATACTTGAGTTGAGATTTGAAGGATTAAGAGTTTATTAAATGGAGGATAGAGCATTCCAGGCTGAGCAGCCAGCACGTGCAATGTCTGGAAAGAAACATGTTAAGAACTGAAAGAAGGCCTGTAAGCCTGCTTTGCAGGGAAGAGAATAGGGGTGGTATAATATGAAGCAGAAATAAATAGGGACAAGACCATAAAGGATCTTATAAACCATGATAAAAATTTTGCCCTTAGAACAGTAGGTAGTCATTGCCATGGAAGTGTTTTAAGTGGTGTGTGTGTGTGTGTGTGTGTGTGTGTGTGAGAGAGAGAGAGAGAGAGAGAGAGAGAGAGACAGAGACAGAGAGAGAGAGACCGACAGACACAGAGAAAGAGAGAGTAATATATTTGCATTTAAGAATCACTCCATCAAAGGATAGATGAAGAATGGGCTAGAGGGCCAGGGTAGATATGCAGCAAAACTAGTCCAGAAGCTATTATAATAATCCAGGTGAGAGATTGATGGTAACCTGGACTAAAATGGTGGCAATTGAGATGGAGAGAAATGTATGGATTTGAAAGATATTTAAAAGGTAAAATTGGTAGGGCTTGTGACAGATTAGATATGGGGGATGATATGAGAGGAAGACTGTCAAGGATGATGCCTAGATTCATGGCATGTACAAATTGATGCTGGTCACATTTATGAAGAGATAATGAAAAAGGCCCAGCATTTGTGGAGGGAAAAACATGAGTTGTTTGGATTTATAAAGTAGGCAATTAAGATACTTGCATCTGGAACTCAGAGGATAGGTATCACAGAAAGTTTCTGTTTTTTTGTTTTTTTTTTTACTTCCCAGAATTTAAATCCACTTTTGTTTGGTGAATTTTTACCTTCAGTCTGAGGGAAACAAGAGATGGAACATGTGGCCTAGGCTTCTCCAAGTCAAATGTACCCACCCCAAAATTTGAATTGGGAGTTAAGTGACACAAAGAAGTGTGCCCTAGGAAGAATTCCCTCTGGCAGTGGTGGCAGTTGAAATAAGATCAAGTTTGTAGGGTAGTTGTGGTAGTAGAGGTAATAGAAGCATCTTGTGCTGGTGGTAGTGGTGTGAACTGCTGTCCTTAGTGCTTGTTTGTGGTTTTGTTTTCTTTGCCTGCAGTTACATGGGATGGGTTTGGGCATTGATCCTTGCTAGGTTGCCTCTGAGTCTAAATCCCCTATTCTGGGGATTTTGTGATAGGCACTATAATTTGACCAAATTCTGTTTTTACTTAAATCAGCCAGGATCACCTTCAGTTGTTTGCCACTAAGGATGTGGATTGATACTAGAGGTCTGGGCTAGAGATATACATTTGTGATTTATCTCTATAGTGGTTGTGGTGGAAGCTGTGTACAGGGATGAATTACTAAAATATAGAGTACAGAATGAGCAGGACTAGGATTGAACCCAAGGAATTTTATTTATTTATTTATTTTTTAATATATGAAATTTATTGTCAAATTGGTTTCCATACAACACCCAGTGCTCATCCCAAAAGGTGCCCTCCTCAATGCCCATCACCCACCCTCCCCTCCCTCCCACCCCCCATCAACCCTCAGTTTGTTCTCAGTTTTTAACAGTCTCTTATGCTTTGGCTCTCTCCCACTCTAACCTCTTTTTTTTTTTCCTTCCCCTCCCCCATGGTGAACCCAAGGAATTTATAACATTTAATGATTAAGTAGAAGAGGATGAGTCTGGAAGAAGAGATCAATTATTACAAATAGTAGAAAAATCAGGTAAATACTATATCTTAGAAGCCAAGGTGTTGGAGTTCTTAAAAAAATAATCTCTACACTCAACATGGGGCTCAAATTTATGACTCCAAGATTAAGAGATGCATGCTGTACTGACTGAGCCAATGATGCACCCCAAGATGTTGAAGTTATTGATTTTCACTCTACATGTGAGGAAACTAATGTTGGGTTAGAAACCTGCCAGTAGTATGATTGAACCAGAAGTTGAGTCCATATCTGCCTGCCTACAAAAATCATTTATACAGGAGTGCTGATGTGTAGGGGGCACTTGTACCCCAATGTTTATAGCAACACTTTCAACAATAGCCAAATTATGGAAAGAGCCTAAATGTCCATCAACTGATGAATGGATAAAGAAATTGTGGTTTATATACACAATGGAATATTACGTGGCAATGAGAAAAAAATGAAATATGGCCTTTTGTAGCAACGTGGATGGAACTGGAGAGTGTGATGCTAAGTGAAATAAGCCATACAGAGAAAGACAGATACCATATGGTTTCACTCTTATGTGGATCCTGAGAAACTTACCAGGAACCCATGGGGGAGGGGAAGGAAAAAAAAAAAAAAAAAAGAGGTTAGAGTGGGAGACAGCCAAAGCATAAGAGACTGTTAAAAACCGAGAACTGAGGGTTGATGGAGGGTGGGAGGGAGGGGAGGGTGGGTGATGGGTATTGAGGAGGGCACCTTTTGGGATGAGCACTGGGTGTTGTATGGAAACCAATTTGTCAATAAATTTCATAAAAAATAAAAAAAAAAGAAATTGTGATTTATATACACAATGGAATACTACTTGGCAATGAGAAAGAATGAAATATGGCCATTTGTAGCAATGTGGATGGAACTGGAGAGTGTTATGCTAAGTGAAATAAGTCATACAGAGAAAGACAGATACCATATGTTTTCACTCTTATGTGGATCATGAGAAACTTAACAGAAGACCATGGAGGAGGGGAAGGAAAAAAAAAAGTTAGAGAGGAAGAGAGCCAATCCATACGAGACTCTTAAAAACTGAGAATAAACTGAGGGTTGATGGGGGGTGGGAGGGAAGGGAGGGTGGGTGATGGGCATTGAGGAGGGCACCTGTTGGGATGAGCACTGGGTGTTGTATGGAAACCAATTTGACAATAAATTTCATATTAAAAATCATTTATAGAGTTGATTGGATATATATGAGGGATACATCAAAGACTGTGAATATAAGAGATGAAGGGAGTAATGAGTTGGTATAACATACCAACTTTCCATGTCTTGATTTTGGGGAGACTTACTGTGCTACTGAGACAGGGATATTAGAGGGAAAGGAAGAGATGACTCTGGATTTGGATCAGATTGAACCAAGACTGATGGAAAAGCATGTAAATATAAATGTTTATATAACTCTCAGATAATAGGATAGGACTGGAAATATAGGTTTGGGAGTTTTAAGCATAGAAATGATAACTAAAGACATTAGCATGAATGATCCAAAGAAAAGAATATAGAGAAGGGTAGAGTTAAAGAAAAGGAGAGGTAGAGAACTATAAGAGAGTAGTGTCTTGGAATTTGGGGTTGCAGAGAATTTTAATAGGACTAAGTATAAAACAGAGTTCAAAAAACAGGTGGAGGGGAAAGACTTGAGAAAAGACCATTAGATTTGGAATAAAAACATTTTATTGATTATCTGAGAAGCAGTTAAATGTGATGGGGATAGCTGTTGAGTTTAAAAACTCAATAGGGAAAGGAGTGGAAAGCAATAGTAAATAGGAGACATGCTTTCTATTGGATAGATTTAGCAGTAAAAGGAAGGAAAGGAATACAGTACAATTAGAATGGGGACCAAGTTTAAATACAGAATTTCCTCAGATTCTGATTTGCATGTTTGGAGCAAAGGGGAAGACACTAATAATAGGTGGGGAGAGAGTTTTACAGGAGTACTTTCCCAGAAAATGATTTGTTAGGATAAATGTTTACCTGAGTCAACTGTCTGTAATTTTTCAAATGGTGTTCAGTATTTCATTGGGGGGATATAGAAGGAAGAATAAAATTTGTTATTTAAAAGTCTCCAGTAACTGGAACTTCTTCATCTTTATTGCTGTCCAGAAGGGATTTTTTGGAATGGGATCTGTGGTAGTGATTTTAGTAGAACTCAGTTGTATTTTCGTGAGAGTAATTAGGATATATATAGATGTGAATTTAAATGCAAATAAATTGATTTTCAGGTGTCAGTAAGGTGGTGTTTCTAGGTTTCCACAAATTTTCATAAGAAAATCTACTGTTAAGTTGAATTCAATCAACTTTTCTGACCTATCAAATTTTCTTGACCATCATAGCAAGCAAGACTAAATAACTGTAGCCTTCCTATTTATGCTCTTATGCCTTCCTAAAAAGGTAGCAAATAAATATATCATAAGCAAGTATAAGAATAAAGCTGCTAAATCTCTTACATCATCAGACGTACATTAGTTTTGATGGGTTACTATCATTAATACTAATGAGTAACATTACATCACAGTATAATAAAATCAGTTATGCGCATATAATCTGAGGCACTTAAGCGAAAAAAAGCTCTGAAAATTTCTCTTTCATTTTAATAATCTGTGAATTTAGGCTTTGGTAAATTGAGACAATTATTTAGAACATTGGGTATTAAAAATATCTTTACCAGAAGTATACCAATAATTAAAGCAGTTTGGGGGCTTATTCGCTTAAATTAGTTTTACTCCACTCTCTTTTTCACTTTGGATATGCTGACAAAGTCTAAGAGCATAAATTACCTAAACACAGCATTTGGACAAAAAATGTTAATGTTCATTTATTTGAAACTAAACAAATGAGTCATTCAAAATGTTTGTTGAATGAAAATGAATTCGAACTCTTATACTTGCTTTTAAAGAAGTTTTGAAAACGCTGAATGCAAAAATATATTTTGATGATTGATTCTAGCGGTTTTTACTTTCACGTTACGATAATATCGATGTTCCTGCTGTTCTGCAAAATACTTTTTTAAACTGCTAGGTTACAAGAGGAATGAATAGTCTTCCTGACGTGTTCCCTGTTGTTTCAGGGCTTCTCTTGTAACTCCAGCACCACTCCTGGGGGTTTAGGGCGTTGGGTTCTCTCCTCGCCCCAGGGGAAGGGGTGATGGCCGCAGCACTGGTCTCGCGGGGAGTTTAATCTCGCTCTTCAGCGCGATCTGCGGCTCCCGTTCTCGGCTTCGCGGGGTCTCGCGGGGCTGGGTGGGGCCGAGGCGGGACTGCTGTCGGCTTTTCAGTGTCCGGGTACGCGTCGAGTACCCCGCGCTCCGGACCCAGAATAAAGTGTGGGACCCGGAGAAGGAAGGGCGTGGATGTTCGGGTCCCGGAGGGAACCTTGAGGTGGGCGGGAAAGGGAACTGTCTGTATGTGGCGGTTATTCCCTGGGCGAGCGGCTCTGAGGGATTTGGGGGGCTGGCGGGCCCTGTCCCCAGAGTTCGACCAGAGGTCGCGTGGGGGTTTGATGGCGCGTGGGTTGGGGGTTTGGGGGTGGCCCCGGGTGAGGGGAGGCTCGCTGGCTGTGAGGGTGTTGGTCCCGAGCCAACCTCCCGCTTCAAAACGCGCGGGAAGAGTGGCTCCTTGAATCTGCGAGTTAGGAGTGAAGCGACGCCCCGCCTCAGGCGTATTTTGTAATGCGAATTGGCAGTCCTGTGAAAACCTCCGCTTTTTGGAGTCCTGGTGGTAAATTCCTAAGGGTAAAATTGCACTCTTCCTGGGTTTTACCTTGCTGTTGGTAAAGGACTTTGTTTAGGACTCTTGCTACGCGTAGTAGTACACACGCCAAGAAAGGACATATTCAGATACTAGTTATTTTCAAAGGCGTATCGTTTTGGGAAGTCTTGGTGTCTGTGGACTCCAGAAGATTCAATGACTTATTGCAATACCACATATAAACAATTATGAAGGCTCTCTCCGCCCCCCCAGGTATTTCAGTCGTGCAGCGACATTCAGCAAGTATTAAGTGCCCAGTACTGGACTGAAGGTGTTCCTCCCCTTCCCAGTGCTTGCCCCCCACCCCATATTTTTCTGTAATAATGTCTGATTAGAAAGTTTGCTACCGAATGAATATATGCTGTTTTGCATATGACTTCAGAAATTCCTTCTTATAAATATTTTTGTGTTTTTTAGTGTAGCATCCAAGATGAATGACAGCCTATTTGTCAGTTTGGACAGGCTTTTGCTAGAATTTGGTAGGTATAAAATGAAAATAAAGAAATGGGTAACTATTTGTATTATTATTTAACATTTAACAACGAAGTCACAAAATTATTTATTTTAGTTTTCCAGTATGAGCAAGATATAAGTACTAAAGAAGATATGATTCAACGGATTAACAGTAAGTCATTTGGCATGATAAAGGTATTTATTTTTAAAAATTTTTATGGCATATAAGATAATAATGCAGTTGCCAACTTACAGTTGGCATTATAACTTTTGTGCCAGTTCTATCTAGTGACTAATGCTATTTGCCTGAACTACAGATTCTCAATAATAAATTTCTGTATTCAGCATTTAATTATTCTGTGTTGAAGAATTTTGCTTTAAGCAGAAATAACCCCTTTGGCCCAGGTCATGATCTTGCACTTCATGAGTGTGAGCCCTGCTTGGGCCTCTGTGCTGACAGCTCAGAGCCTGGAGAATTCTGTGTCTCCCTCTCTCTCTGTCCCTCCCCCACTCAACACTCTTTCTCTCTCAAAAATAAAAATTAAGAAATAACCCCTTAATTCAGTGCAGTAAAAAATATGTTTTTTTTCTCAGACAACACCAGTTACTTCAAACATTTTATTGAAAAAATTTTGGTTTTATTTTTAAATTTATGTTCTTTTTTGTAGTTTCAAGTTTGTATTTATTTTTAATCTATTTTATTTGAGAGAGAGAGAGTGTGAGTGCAAGTGGGGGAGAGCAGCAGAGGGAGAGAGAGAATTTTAAGCATGGGGAGCCTGATGCCAGGCTTCCTCCCCACTTTGGGCTCATGAGCTGAGCAGAAGTCCAGAGTTGGACGCATAACCTACTGAGCCACTCAGGTACCCCTCAGGTTTTTATTTAAATTCCAGTTAGTTAACATACAGTGTAGTATTAGTTTTAGGTGTAGGATTTAGTGATTCATCACTTAGATACAACACCCAGTGCTCATCACAAGTGCAGTCCTTAATACCCATCACTCATTTAACCCATCCCCCTGTCTCCTCCCCTCCAGCCACCCTCAGTTTATTTTCTATAGTTAAGAATCCGTCTTACGGTTTTTCCCCCCACTCTATTTTCCCTGTGTTCGTTTTGTGTCTTAGATTCCACATATGAGTGAAATCCCATGGTATTTGTCTTTCTCTGACTCACTTATTTTGTTCAGCATAATACTGTCTGGCTCCATCCATGTCATTGCAAATGGCAAGATTTCATTCTTTTTTGTGGCTGAATATTCCGTTATATATATATGCCACATATTCTTTATCCATTCATCAGTTGTTGGACATTTGGGGTCTTTCCAGAATTTGACTATTGTTGATAGTGCTACTATAAACATCGATGTGCATGAGCCCCTTTGAATCAATATTTTTGAATCCTTTGGGTAAATACCTAGTAGTGCAATTACTGGATTGTAGGGTAGTTCCATTTTTAACTTTTTGAGGAACCTCCATACTGTTTTCCAGAGTGGCTGTACCAGTTTGCATTCCCACCAACAGTGCAGAAGGGTTCCCCTTATTCCACCTCTTTGCCAACATCTGTTGTTTCCTGTGTTGTTAATTTCAGCCATTCTGACAGGTTTGAGGTGATAGCTCATTGTAGTTTTGATTTGTATTTCCCTGATGATGAGTGATGTTGAGCATCTTTTCATGTGTCTATTAGCCATCTGTATGTCTTCTTTGGAAAAATGTCTCTTCATGTCTTCTGTCCATTTTTTAACTGGATTATTTGTTTTTTGGGTATTGAGTGTTCTAAGTTCTTTATATATTTTGGATCCTTTGAGTGAATTTTTTTTTAAATTTTTTTTTTCAACGTTTATTTATTTTTGGGACAGAGAGAGACAGAGCGTGAACGGGGGAGGGGCAGAGAGAGAGGGAGACACAGAATCGGAAACAGGCTCCAGGCTCTGAGCCATCAGCCCAGAGCCTGATGAAGGGCTCGAACCCACGGACCGCGAGATCGTGACCTGGCTGAAGCCGGACGCTTAACCGACTGTGCCACCCAGGCGCCCCAAGAGTGAATTTTTAAAAATCTTTTTAGACATGACCAGAAGTCAGGGGTCAGGATTGATGCATGCCACATTTTCAGGAATAATTCTGAAAAATGATATTATGGGTGAAATGGCAAAGCAGGTTACATACATACAGTATTTTAAGATCCAACATAAAAGCTATTATAAAATAGAACCATTAATTTCTTGATTTCTGAAAAGGTAGAATTTGGTTACCTTTCTGTGACAAAAAAGAATACGGAGTATGAGTGCTAATAATTTATTTTAATGTTTAAGAAATTCTATTTTTATCTTGTATTTTTTCACTAGTAACAAAGAGGTGAGTTGAAGGTGTATTTAATAATTAATTGACACGGAATCAGTGAAGGGAAATTTAACATTTGTCCAAACTGAAACAAGTTAGTATCACATATGACTAAATGTTTACATGAACGCATACAATCATAAGACGCCACTGATTCTAGATATCACTTGATCTAGCCTTCTTATGTTAAGATGAGGAACAGGGTCTTTTTTTTTAAAGTTTTAATTTAAATTCCAGTTAGTTAACATACAGTGTCATATTAGTTTCAAGTGTACTTCAGTCCAAACACAAATCCTTTGCTTCTGGATCTATGAGCAAGCCTGGTTCTGGTTCTGTGCTTTTTAGTATAGGGCCCTTCCCATCTCAAACCTCTCTTCTCCATTCTCTAACTCCTCTCCTTTTAGCTAAGTTGCCATACCCCTTTTTCCTCTGTGTTTGTTAATTTTGAATTTATGACTTCTACCTTAAGGAAATAAAAATTTCTCCTTTTCAGAATGCTTTGAAGATATTAAAGAAAACAAGGCAGCTATTTGTAAGATACATGAAACTATAAATACGACAGATGAGGAAATTGGTCATTACTGTAAACATAGTGAGGAGATCAAAGACAACTGTAGTAAGTGAGTATTTGAAAGAAATGAACTTTCAGTAATTGTCACTGGATTCTTTATTTAAGGTTTCTGTTATTTATAATTTATAGTTTTTATACTTGGAGACACTGTTGCTTTAAAGTAGTATTTTGTATTAGCAAAATAATGAATCAGGTCTTAAATTGCTTTGCTACATGCTTCTGTAAAAAGGGCTCATAGGAGGATCAAAAGAAAAATAGAAGCACTGTAAGATCTAATTCAGATCCAAATAGTTTGCAGAATTTTGAATAATATAGGCCCAGTGTATAAAATTCCTATTGGATAAAGTTGAAACAATTTCCGTATTTGAATTTTTAAGATTTATTTTTATGTAGGAGAATCTAGCCTAAAATAAGTTGATTTTCAAAGTGAAAGTACTTACTATGTTAAGAATTCTTTCAACATGGCTTCAGGTTCTGGATCCTAATGGTTAAATTTACTATAAGACATAAACATTTTGAAGCAAAGGCTTACTAATAGAACTTTATTATATATTACAAAAATAAAATGTGTCAGGGTGTCTGGGTGGCTCAGTCGGTTAAGCATCCGACTTCAGCTCAAGTTATGATCTCGCAGTTCATGAATTCAGGCCCCGTGTTGGGCTCTCTGCTGATGGCTCAGAGCCTGGAGCCTGCTTCAGATTCAGTGTTTCCTCCTCTCTCTGTCCCTCCCATGCTTATGCTGTGTCTCTCTCGGTCTCTCAGTAATAAATAAACGTTAACAAATTTTTTATAAATAAATAAAATGTGTCAATTTTCTGTACTTAATATAGACCATTGTCTTTGTATTAACTACTATATTTCAGAATCCTATTTGTTTAAAAATATATTGTTATTCAAAAAATTTTTAAATATTTTATTTTATTATTTCTTTTGAGGGCAGGGGAGGGGCAGAGGGAGAAGGACAGAGAGAATTGTAAGCAGGCTCCACACCCAATGCAGAGCCCAATGTGGGGCTTGATTCCATGATCATGAGATCATGACCTGGCTGAAATAAGGAGTCAGGTGCTTAATCAACTGAGCCACCCATTATTCAGAATTTTAATAAATCTTTTTTATTTTTCCCCTTTATAAAAGCACATACCTAGTATAGAAATTCAAAAAGTATACAAATGTGTGGAATAAAAAGTTACTCTGTCTGCAGTTCCCACCTCAACCCTGTCCTCTTCCTTAAAGGAAATCATTTTTAATCATTCTGAGAATCTTTTCAGGCATTTTTCAATAAAAATTCAATATCATTATTACATAGACATATATATATATATATATATATATGTATGTCTACTTTTTCTTTTTATAATATGGGATCATACCGTACTTATAGTTTTTAAATTTAACAGTATGTTATGTAAATTGTGCTATACATGTAATGATTATGTATAGATTTAATTCTTTAACAGCTCCATAAGATTTTATAGTATTGATGTATCTTATATCATTTAACCATTCCCCTATTAATAGACATTTAGGTTTCCAGTTTTTCCCTAATATGAGCAACATGTACTGGTATCCTTCCATATTAATGGACCTGTTGCTATAGAATGAGCTTCTAGACATGCAGTTGTTAGATCAAAGAGTATGCACATTTAACTGTTTGATAGATAATGCTGAACTGCTCTCCAAAAAGATTATATGAATTCATACTTGCACCAACAGTGTATGAGAGTTCTTGCTTCCTCATACCCTTGCCAACACCGAAATTATGCTTAAATTTTTGTGTAAATTTTTTGGCAATCTGATCAACAACAAAAAACCATATATTATTGAACTTTTTCTTTTATTTTGATTTAAGTTTTATTGTAGGAAGTTTTACCAGTGGTTTCCTTCAACTAGATGCAGTGGGTGCTGGAAAAGTAGTTTCCCGTTAGAATCTGCTGTTCTAAGAACCAGTTGTAGAACCAGTACAAGATGTACTGTACTTCAGACAAGCTTAATCTCTCACTGGGTTCCAAGGACAGTTAGTAGAGATCTTAATATCATGATATACCTCTAATTCATGATTTCACCATACTGGTTAAGAGATTGAAATGTGGAATATGAATTCATGAAAGTACTAGAAGAAATGTAAGTGACTGTATAATCTTTGAGAGTAGAAGACCTTTCTAAGTGTGTCACCAAAAGTAGAAACTACAGAGGAGACAATGGATAAATGTGACTACACACAAATTAAAATGAAAAATGCCCCCAAATGGTATAAAAGGCAAAAGAATAAGGTTGGAAAAGTGTCAAGTAATGGTTATTTTTAAAAATGTAAAGTACTTGTGGAAACTAATAAGCAAAAGCCCTGTTAGAAAAATGGGCAAAGAAAATAAATAGGAATAGGTAAATACCAAAACGAAGAAATGTATGTTTAAGAAACATGTGAATAAATGGCCAATCTTACTAGTAATCTAAGACATCCAAATTCAAGCAATAATAAAATGCTACTTTTTGCCTTTAAGTTTTACAGAAATTTAAAGAAAGATAATATCCTGTGTTGGCCAGGGAATAAGAAAATCACTTACCTTGTACACTATAGTAATGTATGCTGGTATAAACCTTTTGGATGATATGTCAGTATTTTTTTAAAAAGCTTTAAAAATAAACATGACTTTTGTTGTACCTGGGTGGCTCAGTGGGTTAAGTGTCCAACTTCAGCTCAGGTCATGTTCTCTTGATTTGTGAGTTTAAGCCCTGCATCAGGCTCTGCATTGACCGTGCAGAGCCTGATTGGGATTCAGTCTCACCCCCTCTGTCTGTGTCCCTCCTCAACTCTCTCAAAATAAATAAATAAGCTTAAAAAATTAAAAAATAAATAAACACGACTTTTGATTAAAAGTGTCCATTTCTGAGAATTTTTCGTAAGGAAATAATTAGGCATTCTCTCAAAAATGTAATGTATAACATGGTGTTTTATTTCAACCTTTTTTAATGATAGGAAAACATTGGAAGCAACTCTAGCGTACAACATTAGGTGATGGGTTAAATGGATTTTGGTATGTGCATATGAACAGTAGGCAGCCAATAAAATTATGAATGTATATTTATTGACATGGAAAGAGGTTAACTTTCTATTGACACGAAAAGATGTATATTGCAAACTGAATGAAGCAATAAAACAACATTCATAGTATGAACCCAGCTTAGTAATTGTATATATATATATATATATATATATATATATATATATATAATTAGAAATAAACTGGGAATATGTACATCCATATGTACATGCTTACAGAGAATATCTTTTCAGTGAACATGTATTTCTTACAGAATTTTTAAAACACTCAGAATATGTGTATGTATAACCTTTGACCTTATAATTCTATTTTTGGGAATGTTTTCTAAGGAAATTGTTAGAAATTCAGACAAATATTTAAGTAAAAATTCTATTTACAATGGAAAAACTTAGATTAAGCAAAAATGGCCAACAATATGGGAATTGTTAGATAAAGTTATGGAATATGATGTATTTATTAAAACCTTTACAATGAATTCTAAGTGACAAGGAAAATGTGTATAATTTAAAAGGTGATAAAGGAGGATACACATATATATGAATATAATCTCAAAGATGTTAAATTATGTACTTACAAAATCTGGAAATAGTTTATTAAAACAGTAGTAGTAGATATTATTCTGTATTTGAGAATATGGATGATAGCTATTTCCTTATATACTTCTCTGTGCTTCCAGTGTGAACTTTTTGACTCTGAAAAAATATTAAAAGATTAGAAAAAAGAGCTGGAGGAAATAGTTGAACAACACTTAGAATGGAAGCTGTCATGGTATATGCAAATTTTAGATTTGTCACATTGATAACATTTTTCAAGTCTTAAAACAAAAAATATGTAAGATAGCTATTCATTTTATTCTTACTATCTGATTTTATAATTCATTTTGGCCTACTTTCTTTCTAGTTCAGGAGGGTATAACAATCTGAGTTTCTAAGTTTCAAGGGAGAAAAAGCCTCTCTTTAGCCCTTATAATTCTTTGAATCCTTATTCCCAAAGAATTTCTTAGCCAAGATATGAGAAATAGAAGGAAAGCCTGATGTTGGAGTGTTGCAGAGTATATTCTAGAAATGCCATAGCAATACACAGTCTAACCACGTAACATTTGCTTCTACCTTAGTCATGGTTCCACAATGGGTTTTACATAAAAATTGATCAATGTTGATATTTGAGTGTATGTATGATTGTCTGAGTGGTGGTAGTGGTGGTGATGAGAGGTGGGAATATTTTCTTGTTATAAACTTGTTTTCTCCAGGAAGATATTCATTATCTTTAAATGGTTAAATTCATTTTTATTATCTCTTACAATTTGTCATTCTGAGATGCTAATTACAGTTTTTTTTTTCTATAGCTGGAAGCCAACATGTGATGTTTTTCATAAACATGAAGACTATATGCAGGACCAATTTACTGTTTATCAAGAAACTAGTGAAAAAGACAAGTACATATATTAATTTAAGCTTATCAATTCTATAATATATTAATAGGATATGTGTAGCAAAGACGTTACTTGAAAAATGCAGAAACTTTGTATGTTGAGAGGTTTTTTTGTTTTTTTTTTTTTTTTTTTTTTTAAGTAAATCCAGTGCTTTGTACTCTTTCGGTACCATTGGAGGTCTACCTATTCGTTATAAAGCTCTACTGAATCCTTAGGTAGAAACAATTTGTCAGTAGCAATTGTTATAGCAGAGTGCTTCAGTTAATGGTCTTTATAACAATTGTTACAGGTAAACATCTGGGGGAATAGTTAGCTATAGAACTAGCTTATGAAAAATTTGGAGTATTGACTTTTGAAGGGGATTTTATTTATTTTTATTTTTTAGAAACTGTTTTCCATCAACCTTATTTCCATTTTGTTTGCCTCTGTAAAAGAGCAGCTTAAGACCACTCAGTGGTTGTCCCTATCCATTCAGTGGCCTGAGCAGTGGGAGCTGCAGATCAGTCTTCAGTGGGAGGCTAAGCACTCCAGTCTTCAGTAGGGAACTGCTGAATAGGCACAGAGGGCACCTGCATACCTTGAAGGGGATTTGATATGAGACTTCTCTTTTTCAGAAAGCTAATGTAGTGGGGTATTATATTCTGATGGAGAAACCCCAATATTTGTATGGGTTTATTTTATTATGTATAAAATAACCTAGTCTTGAGTACTAAATGTAATTAGTGAATATAATAAAACAAGTTGAAAGACTTTGAATATATTATATAGCATTATAATTTCACTTAATTTTTTTTCAAAGGTCAATTTTTTTTAAATATAATTTTTTGTCAAGTTAGCTAACATACATAATATACAGATTGCTCTTGGCTTTGGGAATAGATTCCCATGATTCATCATTTATATACAACACCCAGTACTCATCCCAAGTGCCTTCCTCAATGCCGGTCACCTATTTTCCCCTCCCCCCTGCCCTCCATCAATCTAATTCTTCATCAAAGACCAAGTTTAAAATATTCAAATTGATGGAATATTTTGCCTTCACAATTCCACTTCTTCATGTAACCTTCCTTGATTTTTAATCCAGTGCTAGTTATTTATTTATTTATTTATTTATTTATTTATTTATTTATTTTTATTTTTAAAATATAATTTATTGTCAGATTGGCTAACCTACAGTGTGTCACTTAATTTTTATAAAATGTTTATTTTTGAGACAGAGCATGAGTGGGGGAGGGGCAAAGAGAGGGAACAGAGTATCCAAAGCAGGCTCTGCCCTGACAGCAGTGACCCTGATGTGGGGCTTGAACTCAGGAATCATGAGATCATGACCTAAGCTGAAGTCAGATACTCTGAGCCATCCAGGCACCCTAATTTCACTTAATTAAAAAAATTGAAATATTTTCATAAATATTTTTTTCATAAATACTGAAATATTTCATAAATATTTTCATCATTTTTTATATTTTATGTCCTCTTTTATACTTTATTTTGTTGTTGTTTTTTTTTACTTTTCTTCTGGATTTATTGATATATAATTGACATATAACATTGTTTAAGTTTGAGGTGTACAAACATGGCTTGATACATGTATGTATTTTAAAGTGTCTGCCACAGTAAGGCTAGGTAGGTAGCACATCTGTCACCTCATATAACTACTGGGGTTTTTTGTAGTAAGAACATTTAAGATTTACTCTCTTAGCAATTTTTAAGGATATAATACAGTATTGTTATATTTACCATGCTGTGTGTTAAATCCCCAGAACTTATTTACCTTACAACTGGAAGTTTGTATCCTTTGGGCAATATCTCCTGGCCCCTGGCAGCCATCATTCTATTCTGTTTTGATGATCTGGCTTTTTTTAGATTTTTCATATAATTAAGATCATATCATATTTGTTTTTCTCTTAATCACTTGGCATAATACTCTCAAGGTCCTTCCACGGTGTCATAAATGGCAGCAGTTATTTATTATGACTGAATAAAAAATTCCATAGCATATATATACCACATTTAAAAAAAATTTTTAAAGGGTTGGGATTTTTAATTTTTTTTTTTTTAAATTTTTTTTTTTCAACGTTTATTTATTTTTGGGACAGAGAGAGACAGAGCATGAACGGGGGAGGGTCAGAGAGAGAGGGAGACACAGAATCAGAAACAGGCTCCAGGCTCTGAGCCATCAGCCCAGAGCCTGACGCGGGGCTCGAACTCACGGACCACGAGATCGTGACCTGGCTGAAGTCGGACGCTTAACCGACTGCGCCACCCAGGCGCCCCTAATTTTTATTTTTAAACTCTCTGCTCAACATGGGGCTCCAGGGCTGAATTTTTTCCATTGAATGTATATATATATATATATGTATATATATATACATATATATATATGTATATATATATACATATATATATATGTATATATATATACATATATATATGTGTGTGTATATATATATATACACGTGTGCACGTGCACACACACATACATACATGCGTATATATTACTTCTTTATCCATTCATCTGTAGGTGGACACTTGGGTTGCTTACATATTTGGTTATTGTAAATAATTCAGCTATAAACATAGGGGTTCGTATATAATTTTGAATTAGTATTTTTGGTTTTGGGGGCTAAATACCCAGTAGTGGAATTACTGGATCATATGGTATTTCTGTTTTCTATTACCAAGTGTGTGGACTGGTATGACTCCCAGTAGGTCCCTGGGAGGCCTCCTGGCTAGTCACTGGATAGATCTGTGGGTAGTCATGACTGGCCCTAAACTTTAGTAGCCAGAAGGGACTGGAACTGAGCCTTAGTGAGGTTTCAGTTTCCACAATCAAGATTGAGGTCTGTAGTCCTGGCTATGAAGGGACAGAAGGGCTTGTCTTCCACCAGGTCCCTGGGTGAGCTGGACCACTCCCTGACTGTAGCAGGAGGGGCTGGAGCCAAGTATAGGGCCCTTTTAGAATTTCTAGGGATACATATAGGAGTACCTATTTGGGGGGCTCCAGGGCTAGCAGGTCTGCTGGTGGCCTTTGGCTGTGAGAGACCTAGAACTAAGTATATGGCTCTTGAGGATCTCCTTGGGTGCAGACAGGAGTGTCTCCCACTGGGAACTAGACCCTTAGTACTGCTGATAAACTGTAGTTGTGAGGGGGTTGGAACCAAGCATAAGGCTCATCAAGTATCAGGATCTTTAGGGGCACAGACAGGAGTGTCTCCTGCTGGATCCCTGTGCCAGCAGGACTCTTTGATGACTGTGGCTGGGATGGGCTCGAGCCCAGTTAATGGGGCCCTTCCAGAATCTATAGTCTGAATGAGTGTGGCAAGCTTGCCTCCAGGGGCTCCCAGACTGCGACCATAGGGACTAGAGCTGGTTCATGGGCCACTGCAGGGTCCACAGCTGGGACCAGGGGATGTATGCTTATTTCCTGACACAGGCGTGGGCATGACTCCTGAGTCCTTTGGTGTATAGTGCTGGTAACAGACCCAAGGCCAAATGGGCTGTAGCTGAGGTCTCAGGAGTACAGAACTATTTCTGGGTCTGTAGTCAGGACCAGAGTGAGTTAACCACCAGGATGTGAGCCTGCCTTCTCAAAATAGCTCTTCTTAGTCTTGGACTACACCAGGGTTTCACAGTCTCCTACCTGGATCACAAAGCTCTCACAAATGCACTTTTGCCCATGGATATATGGTAATTATTATTTTTGAGGGGGCAATACACATGAGGGATGTTTTATTCTGTCCTCTCGCTGACATCACTCCAATTTTTATATTTTAATTAAAAACATACTAAATATAGACTGCAATACCCTTTATATTCAAAGATAGGTCTTAAGATAACAACTAAAGTAATAGATTTGGACTTCGTTGGCATTTGAAATCATGGAAATAGGTAAGATTGTCCATGGAAATGAATAGAGCAAAAAGGAAAGAAAGCTAGAGTATACAGTCATCCAAGGAATAGGTAAAGGGTGAAATTAGTGAAAGAGACTGTTACTTTGTCATTTTTAGACCCTGCTTTAATCTAAAAAGGATTTGAGATAATTTGTATAATGCCATAGTGTTAAAAGAAAACTGAATATAAAAATTAAGGCTATAGGAATATAAGGATAATGTAAGAAGATGAAGCATTTGATTAGAATAGAAATTCATATTACATGGCCTTGTACATTTGTTAAATATAGATACAGATTAGGTTCTGGAATTCCTAGTAGTCAGGCATTGTGGAAATGTGATCATTTTGGGATTCAGAGTATTCATTAATTTTTTTTTAAATTTTTTTTTCAACGTTTATTTATTTTTGGGACAGAGAGAGACAGAGCATGAACGGGCGAGGGGCAGAGAGAGAGGGAGACACAGAATGGGAAACAGGCTCCAGGCTCTGAGCCATCAGCCCAGAGCCTGACACGGGGCTCGAACTCACAGACCGCGAGATCGTGACCTGGCTGAAGTCGGACGCTTAACCGACTGCGCCACCCAGGCGCCCCCAGAGTATTCATTTAAAAAACAGTTCAATTGTTAAGGATAAGCAGAAGTTTTTCCTGGTAATGAGATTTGAGAGAAATTTCTCGCCTGAGTTCTCATTAAAGGATAATTATACAGTGTGGTAGTATCTTCAGTGACCTCCCCAAAATAAACAAAATATATATTACTTCTTAGAACATCTCTCAATGCAAGTCATGGCTATAAAACATTATTAAAAATGCTTCTTTGAGAGGCTAGAACAAAGCAGTTCAAAAGTGTACCTAGCTGATAGTGTTTGTTGTGGATGACTTCTCTTAGGTAGCCAGAGTAGTCACTTTAATAGTGGAAACAAGTATTTCTTTCTTAAACCAACCACATAAGTTGATTGAATTGATGACTCAATACCAGATGCTTGTAAAAGGAAATGACTCCATTTGTTGGTATCATGGATGCTGAAGGAAATAGAGGAACCAGCTTCTTGTTTCTCCTAATCTTCCATTCTAGACATTCATTAAGACTAGTATTGTCAGCAGATGAGATAGTCAGGGCTCTTCTTGAATCATGATTTTACTATGCTGGTCTCTGCTAAAGTCCCTGTATGGAGTATATAAGAACAGTGGGCATGAATATACAACATGAATAGGGTAAATGTGGAATGCTAATTTCATCTGAAACTGGCCACTCCAATTCAGTTTTCTATAGGTATTTCCCTCTTCCCTGGGCCATTTTCCCAAGAAGTGAGGGATTAGGGGTGCCTAGGTGGCTCAGCCTAGGTGACCTTCAGCTCAGGTCATGATCTTGCAGTTTGTGAGTTCGAGCCCCGCATTGGGCTCTGTGCTGACAGCTCAGAGCCTGGAGCCTGCTTCGGATTCTGTGTCTCCCTCTCTCTCTGCCCCTCCTCCACTCGCCTCTGTCTCTGTCTCTCAAAAACATATTTTTTTAAAAAGAAGTGAGGGATTAATTAGCAAATAGGCATTTAGAGGAATAGGAGTTTTGGGGCTCAACTGCTTTATCTTGCTAAAGGGGACAGAGTTTAGTGTATATATATATATATATATTTTTTTAATTTAATTTATTTTGATAGAGAACAAGTGGGGGAGGGGTAGAAAGAGAGGGGGACAGAGGATCTGAAGTGGGCTCCGTGCTGACAGCAGAGAGCCTGACATGGTGCTCAAACTCACAAACTGTGAGATCATGACCTGAGCCAAAGTCAGATGCTTAACCGACTGAGCTACCCAGGTGCCCCCAGAGTTTATTTAGTATATTAAAAAATTAAAACATGAGGAGATTCAGATCTGCTGATCAGTACAATGCTGTTATCCTTACTTTTTTTTCTCAGTATACAAGCATTTATGAATACTGTTCTTTTCTCATCTGTTAAGATGAGATAATCATAGTATCTTTAAATAAATTTCCCCCATATAGAATGTTTTGATTTAGAAAATTTACAAAATTTTGAGGAACATAAGGACTATATATTTTTAGAAAATTTTCAATGCATGTTCTTTCTTGAAACTTAAGAATTGGGCAGAAAGAATCTAAAGAATATATTTCCTATGATAAACCTGGATTGAACATTTTCATTGTTGTAGATTAGGATTAGCAAACTTTTTTTTTAAATTTTTTTTTTAAGTTTGTTTTTGAGACAGAGAGAGACAGAGCATGAACGGGGAAGGGTCAGAGAGAGAGGGAGACACAGAATCGGAAGCAGGCTCCAGGTTCCGAGCCATCAGCCCAGAGCCCAATGCAGGGCTCGAACTCACGGACCGCGAGATCATGACCTGAGCTGAAGTCGGACACTCAACCGACTGAGCCACCCAGGCGCCCCAGCAAACTTTTTTTTTTTTATAAAGAGCCAGATAGTAAATATTTTAGGCTTTGTGGGTTATACTAAGTCTCTGTTGATACTCAACCTTACTGTTGTGATGCAAGAACAACTTTAGACAATACAAAATGAATGGCTGTGTTCTAATAAAACTTTATTTATGGACATTACAGCTTGAATTTCATATAATTTTAATGTGGCATGAAATACTATTATTTTGTTTTTCAGTAATTTTAAATTTTTTTTTTTTTGTTTTTTCAACGTTTATTTATTTTTGGGACAGAGAGAGACAAAGCATGAACGGGGGAGGGGCAGAGAGAGAGGGAGACACAGAATCGGAAACAGGCTCCAGGCTCCGAGCCATCAGCCCAGAGCCTGACGCGGGGCTCGAACTCATGGTCCGTGAGATCGTGACCTGGCTGAAGTCGGCCGCTTAACCGACTGCGCCACCCAGGCACCCCAGTAATTTTAAAATTCAGAAGTTATTCTTAGCTCACAGGCCATACAAAAACAAGTGACAGGTTAGATTTGGCCCATAGGTCATAGTAACTGACCCCTATTGTAGATCAAGCAAAAGTCAAATGAGAAGAGTTAATATCGTTTTGCAAGAATTAACTGTCCCACTTAAGACTTGTGTCTACATAGATGACCGATCCACCTCTACCTGATTTAGACTGGAGGAGCTCCTCCAAACAGTGCTGAAATTTCCTTCATAAAACAGATATGGAGTATATAAGAATGATTGTGAACCTAGAGTTCTAACACATAAAACATGACTTCCTTTATAATGTTAGCTTAGAGAGTTGAGGATTTAGAACACATAGTTTTAGAGGTAGATGGACTGGGGACAATAACAACTGAAAACTCAGGGAGGATAGAGATCAGGAAGTCATCAGAAGAACCAGGTTCTCATTGTAGTTTTGATTTGCATTTCCCTGATGATGAGTGTTGTTGAGCACTTTTTCCTGTGTCTGTTGGCCATCTGTTTATCTTCTTTGAAAAAATGTTTATTCATGTCTTCTGCCAATTTTTAATTGGATCATTCATTTTGGGGTGTTGAGTTTTATAAGTTCTTTATATATTTTAGATACTAACCCTTTATCAGATATGTCATTTGTAAATATCTTCTGCCATTCTATAAATTGCCTTTTAGTTTTATTGATTGTTTCCTTCACTGAAGAAGGTTTTAATTTTGATGAAGTCTTGGGGCATCTGGGTGGCTCAGTCGGTTGGGCGTCCGACTTCGTCTCAGGTCATGATCTCACAGTTCGTGGGTTTGAGCCCCATGTCGGGCTCTGTGCTGACAGCTCAGAGCCTGGAGCCTGTTTCAGATTCTGTGTTTCCCTCTCTCTCTGCCCCTCCCCTGTTCACGCTCTGTCTCTGTCTCAAGAATAAATAAACATTAAAAAAAAATTTTAACTTTGATGAAGTCTCAAATATCTTTTGATGAAATCCCAAATACCAACAACATAAGAAACAACAGGTATTGGCAAGGATGTGGAGAAAGGGAAACGCTCCTGCACTGGTTGGTGGAAATGCAAACTGGTGCAGCTACTCTGGAAAACGGTATGGAGGGTCCTCATAAAGTTAAAAATAGAACTGTCTTATGAGCCAGCAGTTGTACTACTAGGTATTTACCAAGAGAATACAAAAACACTAATTTGAAGGGATACATGCACCCCAATGTTTATAGCAAACATTACCTACAATAGCCAAATTATGGAAACAGCCCAAGTGTTCACTGACTGATGAATGGATAAAGAAGATGTGGTATACACACACACACACACACACACACACACACACACACACAGTGGAACATTAGGCATAAAAATGAATGAAATCTTGCCATTTGCAATGACATGGATGAAACTAGAGAGTATCATGCTAAGCAAAGTAAGAGAAAAGCAAATGCCATATGATTTCACTCCTATGTGGAATTTAAGAAACAAAACAAATGACCATAGGGAGAAAAAAAGAGGCAAATAAGAAACAGACTCTTAACTGTAGAGAACAAACTAATGTTTACCAGAGGAGAGGTGGGTGGGGGATGGGTTAAATAGGTGATGGAGATTAAGGAGTGCACTTGTGATGAGCACCAGGTGTTGTATGTAAGTGTTGAATCACTAAATTGTACACCTGAAACTAATATTAGACTGTATGTTAACTAACTAGAATTTAAATAAAAACTAAAAAAAAAAAGGTTCTGCACTGTCTTAGGATGAGAAAAAAAAGAGATCACTGAGTTGGATAGTTAGATCATTGGTGACCTTGTGAAGGGTAGTTTCTTTGGAATGGTGAGAGTAAAAGTTAAATGGAGAGGATTAAGGAATGAATAACTCAGGTAGTGGGAAAGTAAAGACTTGAAAAGTGTGATGGAGTTAAGGAAAGTTTGAAGGGCAGACAGTATTGAGGGAAACGGATAAGTAGGTATTTGACTTGCCATTTATACTTAGTTTAGTAGACTTTAACAAGTGATACTTAGAAAGTTTCTAGATATACTGTTTTTATATTGACATCATGTTTTAAAATTTTAACAGAAAAATGTATCATGATTATGTATGTCAGTATAAAGATGTTTTGAAGCAATATCAACTAAAATACTCAGAAACACCTCTTTCACATGTATATTATGAGAAGAAAAAAGAACATGAAGAAATTCAAAATAGAGTGTTGGCATGTACTGAACAACTAAAAATGAATGAAGCTATCTTTATGGAACTTCTAGGTATTAATATTTTTTATATATTATTTAATAATTGTATCTTTGTAATGAATAATGAATTAGACTAAAATATGATTTTGTTTTTCAGTACCTGCTCCTTTTCCATCACTTACTAAATGGACATTACATATGTATCCACAAAAGTACTTCTACCTAGAATTTTTGTAGATAAGTGTTTTTTTCTGTATTTTGTCCTTGTGATTCCTTGGTAAGTATCACATGGATTTGGAGTTTTTTGCTTGTTTAATTAAAAAAATAGATAAGTTACTTTACAGGTCAGCTGGGGTTAGTTTTCATATTTATATACATGTGATCAGAAGCAAGCAGTTTCTTTTTTCAACGTTTATTTATTTTTGGGACAGAGAGAGACAGAGCATGAACAGGGGAGGGGCAGAGAGAGAGGGAGACACAGAATGGGAAACAGGCTCCAGGCTCTGAGCCATCAGCCCAGAGCCTGACGCGGGGCTCGAACTCACGGACCGCGAGATCGTGACCTGGCTGAAGTCGGACGCCTAACCGACTGTGCCACCCAGGCGCCCCAGAAGCAAGCAGTTTTAATGAGAATAAAGTGATGACTGCTTTAAGTGGTGTATCTTAGCAACCAAACCAATGAAGAAGTCTTCTTGCTCTGTCTTACCAAAGAAAGAATTCCAATTAAATCAATTGGTTATTACTTGTTAGAATGGAAGGTGGTAATCACAATTATTTACTCATTTATAGAAATTCATTGGGGACTACCTTGTGCTAGGCAATCCTCAAGAAGATACAGAGCTTTCTTGCAGGGAGCTCACAGTTTAGTAAGGGAGACAGACATGTAAACAAATAATTCTAATACAGTGGCATTGTATTAGATGATTAAGTAATTCTTAATTGGTCTAAGTCTCATCTGTTTGTCAAGGTGATCTTCCCTGATGATGAACTTAGAACTTTAATCCTCTTCCAACCTCTGCAATCCTTCATATGCTTTCCTATTAGATTATAACTCCACTGTTTGTACTAAGTCTTCTTTATCCCTGCATTCTACCTTGCTTCATTCTGCTTCATCCTAAATCATCTTTTAACTCCTTTGCTGCTTGCTGTCTTCATGTTTAGGTTTTAGCTTATAAACAACTGTAAACAGCATAGTTGTTCATTTGCTGCCTGTGTTGTAACTTCTCAATGGGAAGAGGCAGAGGTTCATTGATGCATGAGCTATAGTGGGGATTAGGGGGTTGGATGTAGGAAGGGATGAGTTACAAGATTATATGAGAAACAAGAACAGGTGATGAAGGTAGGGAGAATTGAAGATTAGATTTAAATGTCTATATTTAAAATTTAATTGATACTTTTCATAACAATATAGCATAAATAATATTCATGTGAAATTTTATGTTCCAGCATATAAATTATATATTTTAGGGCAGAGTAGGAGATATTCCATCTTAAACAGATTTTCTCTGGAGTTCTTGTTCACTATCACTATTTTATTTTTAAATTCCCCTAAATGGATTATAGAGTAACTTAGGAAGTTGTAGTGATTAATAACTGTGCAGGATGTCTGTTAACAGCTGAGAAATTCTCTACTTGAAATTGGTGTAACTTCAGTTCAAGCAGAAAGTCCAGATGGAAGATCTTGCTGTTTTCTGAGTCCTGCAGGCTGCACTGATGAACCTTACAGAACAAGAAAAGGGAAATTGATTGGGTAGATTTTTAAATATTGATTTTGGAACAAATAAATAATGGAAACACAAGAAGTTAAATTTGGACCTGAATTGATTACATATTTTTAGTTATACCAAATAACTTGATGAACTTAGGTAAAAAAACAAAAGCAAAAAAACCCCATGTGAAATATTTAAGTGAAAAAAAATTCTAACATATTTTAGGTGAAATGTTTTTAAATTCATTATATAATATAGGTAAGCAACAAGTTATCTTTGTCAGTTTGCCAAATGTTCATGTTAGCATTACCTGTTTTCAGGCACTGTTATTAATATTGCTTACTGCTTATATGGAACATTTTATAAATAATGTGACATAATGTTAACTATTTCTGATATGGTACATATGTTATAAATGTCAATTTTACTTGCATAACATCGTTCCTTAATATAAAAGGGTTAATGTGAGATGTAAAACACAAAATATTCTTAAACATGCCAGAAGTTTTTCCAAAAGTTCGTCTGAATTGAAGAAAGAAGTAGATGAAGTGGAAATAGAAATTAATTATTTAAACCAGGTATATATTTTGTAATATATTTCTAATATATTTAAGGTATATGTATAATGGTATATTTAGTCTTAGAAGAGCTATTTCCAAAAAGCCTAAATATGGAGAATGGCTTATGATAATTTATTTGCCTCAGATTATGTTTGGATCCAAAAATATGTTTTAGGTAGTAAGTATATTTAATTTTAAGTTTTAGGGAATGGTTTACTTTTCTTTGGCAGCTGAGAAAAGATGAGTAAAGAGCAAGATGTAGCTTAATAACAGGAATTTAAAGGCACTCACTACAACAGTGTTGTCAGCAAAGAAAACAAGACAATAAATGGTTTTAAGAACTTAATCTTGAAAATTTATGACTATAATCTTTATAGAGCTAGGCTAGAACTAGTTTAGACTTAAAGATTGATGGTGCATAATTTCTTGAAAACATTTTTAATGTCATCTATTGAAATGGCTTTCATCGACTGAGAACCCATCAAAGTTACTTCCAGATTCTGAGAAAAAAATAGAATAGCTAATTTTCTGAATTTTTTGAAAATTGTGTTAAAGAAGATACATTTACCATTCATAGGTATTAGGTTCCAAATAACAGTAAAGTCATTTTAGTAGTAAGAACAAGGTAGATGCTACTTCCTTTAAAATGTATGATAACTAGGTCTATTTACAGGGAATTGATGTCTGCTTTGCTTCTGATCATAGTCTTTAAAAAAGAAGATGGAAGTTCATTGAATCTAGGTTGGCTAATGAAATTGTAAGGAAAAATTAAAGGAGTATGATTTATTGTTAATTTTGACCTGTTTTTAGCAACTTTTGCTAAATATAGCTAATACTACAAAAACATAAATCCTGTAATTATATAGAAAAAATCATATTTATTAAGATAAAGCATGTGTTCCTTGGTACTTACTTTGTTCTGCTTTGTCATTTTTCTTTTTAGCAGATTGCAAGACTTCATGAAACTAAGAATCTTGCAGAAATTCTGGAAGAAAAAAATAAAAATAAGGAAAAGAGAAAGGAATTGAAAGAAAGGTATAGGTAATCCTTAAAATGGGATTTTATGTGAATGGTTATTCTGCATCTAAACATTTGATTCCATATTCTATCCCAAGCCACTAATATTCACACAGTATCTATATACATTTTTGTGCAGGCTATTTTCTGCTTATTTATTATGAAAAATATTAATTTATACCCTTAAATATTGTAGACTAACATTAAAATATGCTTGTTATTTAGTAAGGCCAAGGATAATGTATAGAGAGAAATAAGGTAGCAGCAGCACATTTGCTGTTTTATAAGCTACCTTTCATCCAGTTTTCCATGTTGGGTCACCAGTAGGAGTAAAACAAAGGAATAATAGTGGGAGCAGCATTATATTTAACTTTTTAAAAAATGTTTATTTATTTACAGGGGAGCCTGGTGGCTAATTCAGTTAAACGTCTGACTTTAGCTCAGGTTATGATCTCCCAGTTCGTGTGAGTTCGAGCCCCATGTGGGGCTCTGTGCTGACAACTCAGAGCCTAGAGCCTGCTTTGGATTCTGGGTCTCCCCCTCTCTCTCTGCCTCTCTCTTTTTGTGTGCTCTCTCTCTCTCTCCCTCCCTCTCCCCCCCCCCCAATAACAACCATTTAAAACTTTTTATTTATTAACCATAAAAAATGGCTATTTATTTATTATTCTGAGAGAGAACTGAGCATGTGTGAGCCAGTGGGGGAGGGGCGGCGAGAGGACAGAGAGAATCCCAAGCAGGCTGTGTGTTATCAGTGCAGAGCCCAACATGGGATTCTGTCCCTAGAACCATGAGATCATGCAGTTGCCCAACCAACTGAGCCACCCAGGCACCCCTGTATTTACCTTTTTTTCACTCTGTCACCAGCTTGACCGTTCTTTTGCCACAGAGAGTGAAGATGAATCAAAATGCTACTGAATCTGTGGCATCATATGTTTCCTTGCTTTTCATCCTTATGGTGATAAAGCAGACATCAGTGATGGAGGCATTAAAAAAAAAAGTTAGATTTTACCTGTTACTGTGTGACAGAAAAATAGATGTATTACTGTTGCTGTGTCTGATAAAATTTCTACCTTTTCTCTTTTTGCCCGAATCCTTTTTTATTCTTTTTAAATTCATCTCCTTAGTAGGCTCCATTACTCTTGTCCTGATGTTTCAACACATTTCCTCTCCAAAGTTAATTTCTCTGATCCCACTTCCTTGGATCTATTAATTTTCTTGATTCCCCCTTCCCACTTCTTACAAACATAATAATGTTGTCTTTAATTCTCCAAAGAAATTGAGTAGGAAATAAGTACATGTATAGAATTTCACTTCATGACTTTTTAGTACTGTAAAGATCCTCTATATTGAGAGGAATTTATGTAACTGTTTAGTCATTTTTACTCAATATCTATTTCATAGTTATTATAAATAACATCATTTAAATTATTTAACTAAAACTAATTAAAATTATTTCTTTAGGAAAAATTCAATGAGTAAAAAACTTAAGTAAAATTTTAAGTAAAAAACTAAAAAGACCCATTTATGATTTGTGTTATTGCTTTAGTGGTTTCTGGATTCATGTAGCTGAATTGTTTCTGAATAATTATTTTTAAAGTTTGAAGTACTCTGAAATCTGTAGCATGTTATTTGTGGATAAAGTTTTGTTTAGAAATTTTTCAACATGTTTAGAAATTCTCCTAAAATTATTATATATTATTTTTTTAATATGAAATTTATTGTCAAATTGGTTTCCATACAACACCCAGTGCTCATCCCAAAAGGTGCCCTCCTCAATACCCATCACTCACTTTCCCCTCCCTCCCACCCCCCATCAACCCTCAGTTTATTCTCAGTTTTTAAGAGTCTCTTATGGTTTGGCTCTCTCCCTCTAACTTTTTTTTTTCCTTCTCCTCTCCCATGGTCTTCTGTTAAGTTTCTCATGATCCACATAAGAGTGAAAACATATGGTATCTGTCTTTGTCTGTATGACTTATTTCACTTAGCATAACACTCTCCAGTTCCATCCACGTTGCTACAAAAGGCCATATTTCATTCTTTCTCATTGCCAAGTAGTATTCCATTGTGTATATAAACTACAATTTCTTTATCCATTCATCAGTTGATGGACATTTAGGCTCTTTCCATAATTTGGCTATTGTTGAAAGTGCTGCTATAAACATTGGGTTACAAGTGCCCCTATGCATCAGCACTCCTGTATCCCTTGAGTAAATTGATTATGTTTTAAAATGAGAGTGTGGTATTCTGAGAAGAGCACTGGACTTAATCTGGAAAAGTGTGTTTTAGCTGTGACACCAGTAAATAATTTTTTTTTCAACGTTTATTTATTTTTGGGACAGAGAGAGACAGAGCATGAACGGGGGAGGGGCAGAGAGAGAGGGAGACACAGAATCGGAAACAGGCTCCAGGCTCTGAGCCATCAGCCCAGAGCCCGACGCGGGGCTTGAACTCACGGACCGCGAGATCGTGACCTGGCTGAAGTCGGACGCTCAACCGACTGCGCCACCCAGGCGCCCCACCAGTAAATAATTTTATTGGGCAGATATTTTAAATGTTCTGAAACTCAGTTTTACTATCTGCAAAATGAATTTATATAGTATATAAGTCTCTTCTAGATTTAAAATATGTTAATTTTTTACTTACTAAATATTTAATGTAATTTACCCTTCAGAATTTTTGAAAAAGATGAACAACATGTACTTATATTGAATAAAGCCCCTCAAAACAGTCGATTATTTCTTCCATATGAATCTGAGAAAGTCAGACCAATGAAAATGCATTCTTCAGAGGCAAGAGTTGTAGGTACAGTATCTGTTAATTATTTAAAAACTTAGTTTTCTTTGTAAACACATAGAAGAAAAGGCAGAAGCAAATTTTGTTATCATTTGGTGTAAGCAAGAACAAACAATACTAGAGACCAATAGACTCAGAAAGTATCACTTTGATTCTTTCTGAGGGTGAACAATATGCCTTCTATCCCTAACTTTTTTCTCTTTGAGAGAGAAATCATCCGCATAATATTAAAACAAGTGTTCTGGTTGGGTCACACAGCTGCCAGAGGAGGATGAATAATAATTTTTCATTTGAGGAGTTGTGTTATTAGTGTATGTAATTAAAGTGGGTAGCTGACTTGTATTAATGATATTTGTGACCTAGTCACTGAGATATTTGAATCGTGTTTCATTCAGTGGATCTGCAGATTAACTACATTGTATTAGATTAACTGCACTAGCTGTTCTTTTTCCCTCAGTCTTATTTGGTTCCTCATTATAAAGATGTAGTTTTGTAAGCTGGTTTTCATTTTACACTCATGCTTGTTATGATAGTTTATATAGTGAGGAATTAAAAGGTTTGCAGGAATTCCACACACTTCTATAATTTAAATTAAATCTTCATGTAACTTGATTTTTTTAATTACAAGTTTATGTTGAATTTTGGGCATAATATTTGATTCTATCTCTGAAATTCATTTGAAGTTGTACAATTTAATAACCTAGATAAAAAAGAAGAAAGTTCTGTGAAACAGTCAAAGCTTGCCAATATTGACTTTAGGCAGAAAGGAAACAACATGCAGGTAGGTATTTCCTTTTTAATAGTATAAATTAAATATTTGCTTGCATTAAATGAGATAATGAATGTATTGCATTTAGAACATGGGTGTGTGTGTTTGTGTATGTGTTATAAATATATTAAATCAGCCATTACTACAACCTCAGTGTCTAAAAATCTTAAAAGAATTTCAATATGGCAGCCTGAACATATACTGTAGCCTTCTCACTTACTCTTAAAAAATAGAAAAGATATTTAAAAATGCTAAGCCCTGTACCTAGTCAAACCCAGATATTTCTGAAGGAGGAAAACAGGATTAGATTGAAGGGGGAAATTGTGACCCAGGACTTGCATAGAACACTATTATAGAAGGTATAGGTCTGGGGACAATGAATAGGGTAGTTGGTTGGGTTACTTCAGTGGGAGTTAATTAGTTAACACCTGTTCAACTCATATCTACTCTGCCTTTGGCTAGGCATCAGCAATGGATCACTGTCTGTAGGTGGAAGCAGTAGTATAGGAGCTTCGGTTAGAGAGATAGATGGTAACTCTAGGGAGTTCTTCTTTTCTTAAGTTTATTTGTTTATTTTGAGAGAGAGCACATGCAGAGGAGGGGTGGAGAGAGAGAGAGAGGGAGAGAGAGAATCCCAAGCAGGCTCTGCACCATCAACACGGAGCCCAACACAGATTTGAATTCAGAAACCATGAGATCATGACCTGAGACAAAGTCAAGAGTCAGATGCTTAACAAACTTAGTCACCCAGTTGCCCTTCTAGGGGGTTCTTGATGCTTAAGAAAAATAAGGAGCATACCACCCAGAAAGCTAGCTTCTGGTGTGGCACATCTCTGTCTTCCCCCATTCTTCCTGAAAATAGTCCAGGGGGGAATTCTCAATGGAAAATATAATTGCCTTTCATTAATTTGTAATTAATACATACAGATAGAGGTGTAGTGGTAACCAAATTAATTAGTGAAACTTACCGTAAATATGTATTAATTACAAAAATGTTTAAATCTGGTACTAAAATTTCAGATGAGATCAATATGGGATGAAGGTAGGAAGATAAATAAGGGAAACAAAAGTTTACCCAAGTTCTTTTCTTGGGGGCGGGGATGGAAGTAGAGAGAAGATACAAATACTGATTCACTTATATATTGTTGGGAAAATGTGAATTTATGCGTGTATGTTAAACACGTAAGAGTAACCAAAATAAGAGAAATGACATGCACTAGTTTTAAAACAGTAGAAGAAAAATGATGGAACAACTTAATCAGTCCAACAAAAGGCAGGGATGGAAGAGTAGATAAAATAACTAGAATACATTATAAATAGAAAATAAGATGCCATAAATCGTTCTGAACAAATCAGTATTCAGAAATGTGACAGAGATGCTTCTATGGGATATATAAACAAAATACAGAAATATACTTCTATTTTTTTCCAAGTTTTATTTAAATTCCAGATGGTTAACATACAGTGTAATATTAGTTTCAGGTGTAGGATTTAGTGATTCTTCACTCCCATACAACACCCAGTGCTTATCAGACAAATGCACTCCTTAATCCCCATCATCCATCTAGCCCATACACTGCCCACCTCCCTTCCAGCAACCCTCAGTTAGTTCTCTGTAGTTAAGAGTCTGTTTTATGGTTTGTTTGCCTCTCTCCTGCCCCTATGTTCATCTGTTTTCTTAAATTCCACCTAGGAGTGAAATCGTATGGGATTTGTCTTTCTCTGGCTGATTTATTTTGTTTAGAATAATACTCACTAGCTCCATCCACATCATTGCAAATGGCAAGATTTCAATCTTTTTGATTGCTGAGTAATATTCCATTATATATGTGTATATAATACACACACATATATACATATATATATAATACACACACATGTATATAATATACATATACATATATATCACATTTTCTTTATACATTCATCAGTCGATGGACTTTTGGGCTCTTTCCATAATTTGGCTATTGTTGATAATGCTGCTCTAACATCAGGGTGCATGTATCCCTTTGAATTGGTATTTTTATATCCTTTGGGTAAATACCCAGTAGTGCAGTTGTTGGATTGTAGGCTGGTTCTATTTTTAACTTGTTAAGGAAACTGCATACTGTTTTCTAGAGTGGTACAGCCATATACATTACTTTTAAAATAGAAGAGCTGAAAAAACTTGACAAATGAAGGGTAAAGGTAGAACAATGGGACAAAAACATTGTTATTACAATGCCATATAAAATAGGGAAACAAACCACAAAAGACTCTTAATGATAGAAAACAAACTAAAGGTTGATGGAGGGAGGTGGGTGAGGGATGGGCTAGATGGGTGATGGATGTTAAAGAGGGCACTTGTGATGAGCACTGGGTATTGTATGTAAGTGATGAATCACTGAATTCTACTCCTGAAGCCAGTATTGGAGTGTATGTTAACTAAAATTTAAAAATTAAAAAACAGAGTTCAAGACAAAAAGCATTAATAGGGAAAAATATATTTCATGTTTTTAAAAAGAATAACTCACCAAGTCATAAGAACCACGATAAACCAAATTATACATTTTCAAAATAAATAAAATAAAAATTAATGGAATTCCAAGAAAGTATTTAATCCATAATTTTAAAAAGGATAGCTTTCTCAAAAAAAGTAGTATCTTGAGTTTCGGGTTGAGTTTGGTTACACATTTAACAATACAAAACCAGTGAAATGAAATAACAGCATCTTAAACAAGGTAAACATTTTTCTCTTACCTGCAGTGAAATTCTAAAGTAGGTGACTCAGGTTCACTAATCAGGGATGATAGGACCATTTCTACAGTGTCATTTCTCAGGCTCCCTTTATACTTTCTTTTCCTGATATTTGCAGTATTCACCAAAATTAACTGTTTACTAGAACCAAAAGAATACCTCAATCAATTCTAAAAAGTTGTTCTCTTTACTTACCACTACCTATAAAAAATATAAGTTAAACAAAAATATAGCCCTCCTCTCAAAAAAAAAGTACTTAGCAGAGGGAAAGGAAATTTACACTTTCAAATTATTTGGGGGTTATAGAAGAAATAAAAGAAAACTTAAAAATTATTTAAAAGAATACTATAAACCAAAACCTGTGGAATATAGCCAAATTGCTTCTCAGAGAGAAATTTATATTTGAAAACAAATATAGAAAATAAAGATTAAAAGTAGCTGAACTTTAAGTAGGAAAAGTTTAATTCCAAGCATGAAAAGTTCAACTCAAAATAGGAAAATAACAATTAATGCAAAGAAAGTAGGAATTAATAAAGAGAAAAAGAGAAATTAATGAAATTGAAAGGTTGGGTTAATCAGTATAGCCAAAAATTAATAACTTTTAAATATCAATAAAATAAATTTTATTATATTTAATAAAATAGAGAGGGAAGAGTACGTATCATTGAATATATGGAAGAAATCTTTTCAAAGTCTTAAGAGAATACTATGTAAGACTTTATATCCGTAAATTTGAAAATGTAGGTGAGGGGGACAATTTTATAGGACAATATAAGTTATTAAATAGCCTGAAAAAGAAAAGCATGAATAGATCAATTAACTAGAAATGGAAATGTAGGTGAAACTGAAATGTAAGCAGTTCTCTGTTTTTTCTTTTCTTCTTTATGTGCCTCCCTTTACCCTCTGCCACACACACACACACACACACACACACACACACACCCCTTTCAAAACACGTGGGAATGAGTTTTTCAGGTAAATTTTACCAAACCTTTAGGAATAAATTGAGTTTCTAAACCATGACACTATAGACATTTTGGGCCAGATAATTCTTTGTTGTAGGGTCACCTTGTGGTCTAGAGGCCAATAGCACCTCATCCCTAAGAAAAGACAGTGAAGAATATCTTCAGGGGCGCCTCCATGGCTTGGTTGGTTAAGCTTCTGACTCTTGATCTCTGCTCAGGTCATGACCTCACGGTTCATGAGATTGAGCCCCACATGGGACTCTGCGTGGATGGTGCAGAGCCTGCTTGGGATTCTCTCTCTTTCTGCCCCTCCCCTGCTCTCGCTCTCTCAAAATAAATAAATAAACTTAAAATACCTCCAGACATTGTTAGATATTCCCGGAGAGGCAAAATTGCCAGTTGAGGGCAATCTTTTTATTTAAGCAATTCCAGAGCATAGAAGTTGGAAGCTATGCAACAAATTATACATAGTTAATTTATTAGGGAGCAAGGACAGAGATAGTGAATGAAAAAAATTTGTACATTAGTCTCAAGAATGAACATACATGTAGAAATCCAAATAAATGATCAGCAAACCTAATTTGGCAGTGTAACATTAAAAGAATAATATATTATGACTAAAACATGGTTTTCCCAAGGAATGCAATAATAGCATTGGAAAAGTCTATCAATATGATTCACTACATTAACATATTAATAAATGAGTTCAAATAAAGATTTAAAATATAAGATCTTTTTAAACAACATAAGGGAGACTCATACTATTAGATGCTTAAAAGTTTATCATAAAATTCACCATTTTAAAGTGCCCATTTTAGTGGTTTTTAGTGTATTCAAAAGGTAGTGTAACTGTCACCACTGTCTTAATTCCAGAACATTTTCATCATCCCAGAACAGTTTTAAATATTATCAAAATGTGGTAATTACAACAGTGTGGTATAAGAAAAACTAGTCAACGGACTACATTAAAATAAAAAAACTCAGGGGCGCCTGGGTGGCGCAGTCGGTTAAGCGTCCGACTTCAGCCAGGTCATGATCTCGCGGTCCGTGAGTTCGAGCCCCGCATCAGGCTCTGGGCTGATGGCTCAGAGCCTGGAGCCTGTTTCCGATTCTGTGTCTCCCTCTCTCTCTGCCCCTCCCCCGTTCATGCTCTGTCTCTCTCTGTCCCAAAAATAAGTAAACGTTGAAAAAAAAATTTTTTTTTAAATAAAAATAAATAAATAAATAAATAAAAAACCTAATGTGTGACAAAAGACACCAACAAAGTTGAAGAGAATGACAGAATGGACAGGAGATTGGTATGCATAACATACAAAGAAATACTAATACAAATTAATTTTTTAAATGGGCAAAAGATAAGCAATTTACAGAAAAAGAAAGACGAAGTGTCACTAGACATAATAAGGTGCTTGAGCTCGGGGGCAAAGGGAAAGGCATATTAAACCAATGATATATATGGTTTCACCTATCAGATTTGCGTACACTACAACATTTGATAATATCTACTGAAGTCAATAGTGGAATGTAATTTGGTATAATTACTTCAGAGGACTAGTTCATAGTATTTATTACACATAAAAATTCACATACTCAACAGTTTTAATTCTTAGCATCTACTCTAAACAACTACTTAACTTGTATAAATACTTTTACCAAGAGACCAATACAAACATGTATATTGTTTAAAACATAAAGCAGTAACAACACTTGTTCTTTAAGGGACAAATGCCCTTTAAAGGACAAGGTCTTATCTAAAGCACAGTAAGATGATGGAATTAAGACCAGTGGCTGTTATAACAAAAACAAATGGGATAAACTTTCCTATTAAAGATATTTTTATTTTGGGTCAAATAAAAATCAGAAACTCTTCAGAATGAGTCACTCACAGAGAATGAATGACTTGAAATGGACAATACAAAAATAAATAAAGCAGTGGCTTAGATATTGATATTAAATTTAAAGTTAAAAATGAAATATTACCTTTTCCACACATATATAAAAAATAAAATTTCAGCCTTTAATCCTTTAATCTGCTGTTTTTCTTTTTTATGTTGAATTTAAGAGGTTACAGAGAATAGACACAGAAATCAGTTGAGAAAATGGTAAGATAGACTTGATTAATCATAAATATGGGATAAAAATTTTAAGTTTACCTTAAATGTCAGAATGCTACCAAGCATAGTTGTTATACTTGTCCAAAATATCAAATTCCTTGAGAGTTTTAACCTTTGTGTCCCAGTATTTGACTTAATATTTTGTATATAGTGGTTTCATTTAATGTTTGTAGTGGTTGTTCATATTGATAACGATGATGAAGAAGAGGATGACAATGTTCTTGGAGAGCTTTCAGTAGCCATGACAAGAAAAAAATTTTTGTTGTTTATGTAGCCAATTCTAATGCTTCATTTCTTTTGTTCAGGTACTTAATGACTCTACTGTGAGTAAACATTCAAAATGCTCAAATGCCGTGGCTATTAAAAATTCACAAAATACGATGCATTTCAGGTAACTTTTAAAAATAGGAAAACGCTGGGCGCCTGGGTGACTCAGTTGGTTAAGCATCTGTCTCTTGATCTTGGCTCAGGTCATTATCCTGGGGTAATGGGATTGAGCCCTGCCATGGGCTCTGCACTGTCAGTGCAGAGCCTGCTTGGGATTCTCTCTCTTTCTCTCTTTCTGTCCCTTCCTCTCTGTCTCTCAAAATAGATAAACTTTAAAAAACAAAATATTTAAAAATAGGAAAATGTTTTAATTTCTAAAATAATTTATCAACTGAGCAAATAATACCTAAATTTTATTTATTTTATTTTAGATTGTTAACCCCACAGGAACAATCAAATTGCAATCAATGGTTTGAAAAAGGGGATACAGGTATTTGCTGTTTATATTTTTCCTAAGAAGTGGGAATAACATTATATCTGGTTTTTATACTATTTAATATTTGGATTGTTTGCATCTCTGGTTAACTGACCATGCATGCCTAGTTTTAAAAACACTTTTTCACTAAATATAAAACATATCATTTCATTGTAAAAGAGTTGGAAAACAGAGAAAAATACAAAAGAAACAAAGATACCATCACCCAGATATAACTGACACCATCCATACTGGTATATATTTCTGTCTTATTTTTTTTTCCTATGTATGTGTGTGTCTTTTTCTTTTATTTTTTTCCCCAAATTTGAAACTGCTTGTGTATATCATTTTGTATCCTTTTCTTTCCACTTGATATACTGTTGAGGGTATTTTTTAATGCCATTAAATAGATTTTATTTTTAATGACTGTATCATATACCATTGTAAGGATATGCTATTATTTATTTAGCTTTTCTCTCAAAATATTGAATTATTTTTATATTTAATTATTTTAATTATTTAGCCATTCTCTCTCAAAATATTAAGTATTTTAGGGGGCATTTGGGTGACTCAGACTCAGTTGGTTAAGTGTCCTACTGTTGGTTTCTGCTCAGATCATGATCTCATGGTTGTGAGATTGAGCCATATATCAGGCTTTGTGCTGGACATGAAGTCTGGTGAAGATTTTCTCTCCTCCTCTCCCTCTGCCCTTCCCTTGTGTGCACTTGTATGCATGCACTCTCCCTTCTCTCTCTCTCAAAAAATTTTTTTTGTTTCTAGTTTGGGTTTTCTTGCTATTATGAATAATGCTACTGTATTCTTTTACATAAATCTTTTACTATCTTGGATTGTTTTCTTTAAATAAAATCATAGAAAGGTCACAAGATATATATATATGCATATATATGTGTGTGTGTGTGTGTGTGTATAAATATATGTATGTATATGAGTTTATTATCCTAGAATCAACTAGCTGTTGGAAATTTTCAAGGGTATCACATAAATAAATAAATAAATAAATAAATAAATAAATAAATAAAGTATAATATAATGCGTAACATAATTTATCTCATGTGTACATATATACATATTTTGGTAATCCAGTATGGATAACAATTATTCCACTCATTAGGCTGTATGAAAGTTTTCATTTCTTCTTGTCTGTAGCATGTGGGCTACTGACTTTTATTTTGAAGTTTTAAAAATGGCTCATTCTGTTGAATCAGTAAAAAAAAAAATCAACGAACTAAAGTATAGGGCCACATGGCTTCACAGGAGAATTTTACCAAACATTTATTTATTTTTAATGTCTATTTATTTTATTTTTGAGAGAGAGAGAGAGTGCAAGTGCACACACAAGAGCGGGGGAGGGGTAAGGGGGGGGAGAGAGAGAGAGCGCGCGCGCGCACGCGTGAGCACATCATCAGCACAGAGCCTGACACGGGGCTTGATCCCACTGTGAGATCATGACCTGAGCTGAAATCAAGAGCTGGATGCTTAACTGAGCCACCCAGTTCCCCTGAATTTTACCAAACATTTAAAGAGTTAATACCTATTCTTCTTTTAACTATTCCCAAATATAGAAATGGAAGGAAAACTTTCAAACTCATTTTATGAGACCAGCATTACCCTGATTCCAAAACCAAAGACTCCACTAAAAAAGAGATCTGCAGGCCAATATCCCTGATGAAATGGATGCAAAAACTCTCAACAAGATACTAGCAAATCGAATCCAACAGTACATTAAAAGAATCATTCACCACGATCAAGTGGGATTTAATCCTGGGATGTAAGGGTGGTTCAATATTTGCAAATCAATCAATGTAATATGCCACTTTAATAAAAAAGGATAAGAATCATATGATTGTTTCAGTAGATGCAGAAAAGCATTTGATAAAGTACAACATTCATTCTTGATTTAAAAACTCTCAACAAAGTAGGTTTAGAGAGAATATACCTCAACATAGTGAAGTCCATATACAAAAAACCCACAGCTATTATTATTCTTAATGGGGGAAAACTAAGAGCTTTTCCTCTATGATCAGGAACAAGACAGGGATGTCCAGTCTCACCACCGTTATTTAGCATATTATTGGAAATCCTAGACACAGCAGTCAGCCAATAAAAAGAAAGAAAAGACATCCAAATCAGCAAGGAAGAAGTCAGTCTCATTATATGCAGATGACATGATACTCTATATAGAAAACCCAAAAGACTCCACAAAAAAAACCTCTAGAATTGATACATAAATTCAGTAAAGTTGTAGGATACAAAATCAGTGTGCAGAAATCTGTTGCATGTCTGTACACCAAAAATGAAGCAACAGAAAGAGAAATCAAGGAATCAGTTCCATTTACAATTGCACCAAAAACCGTAAGATACCTAGGAATAAACCTAACCAAAGAGGTAAAAAGATCTATACTCTGAAAACTATAAAACACTGATGAAATAAAATAAAGGTGACACAATGACACAAAGAAATGGAAAAACATTCTATGCTCATGAATTGAAAGAACAAATATTGTTAAAATGTCTGTATTACCCAAAGCAATCTACACATAAAAGTGCAACCCCCATCAAAACACCACCAGCATTTTTCACAGAGCTAGAACAAACAATCCTAAAATTTGTATGGAACCACAAAAGACCCTGAATAGCCAAAGCAACCTTGAAAAAGAAAAGCAAAGCCGGAGTATCACAATTCCAGATTTTAAGTTATATTACAAAGCTGTAGTGGTCAAGACAGTATGGTATTGGCACAAAAACAGACGCATAGATCAATGAGACAGAATAGAAAGCCCAGAAATGGACGCACAATTATATGGTCACCTAATCTTTGGCAAAGCTGGAAAGAATATCCAATTTGGAAAAAAGTCTCTTCAACAAATGGTGTCAAGAAAACTGCACACAACATGCAAAAAAATGAAACTAGATCACTTTCTTACACCATACATAAAAGTAAATTCAAAATGGATGAAAGACCTAAATGTGAGACAGGAAGCCATTAAGATCCGAGAGAAGAACACAGGCAGTAACCTCTTTGACATTAGTCATAGCAACTTCTTTCAAGATAATGTCACTTGAGGCAAGGGAGACAAAAGTAAAAATAAACTGTTAAGACTTCATCAAAATAAAATGCTTCTGCACAGTGAAGGAAACAACAAAACTAAAAGGCAACCTATGGAATGGGAGAAGATATTTACAAATGACATATCTGATAAAGTGTTAGTATCTAAAATCTATAAAGAACTAAGAAACTCAACACCCAGAAAGCAAATAATCCATGGGCAGAAGGCATGAATAGACACTTTTCCAAAGAAGACATCCAGATGTCTAACATGAAAAGATACTCAACATCACTCATCATCAGGGAAATACAAATCAAAACTACAATGAGCTATCACCTCACACCTGTCAGAATGGCTGAAATTAACAACACAGGAAACAACAGATGTTGGCAAAGAGGTGGAAAAAGGGGAACCCTCCTGCACTGTTAGTGGGAATGCAAACTGGTGCAGCCACTGGAAAACAGTATGGAATTTCCTCATAAAATTAAAAATGGAACTACCCTACAAGCCAGCAATTGCACTACTAGATATTTACCCAAAGAATATAAAAATACTAACTGAAAGGGATACATGCCCCTTAATGTTTGTAGCAACATTAGCAACAATAAGTAAATTATGGAAAGAGCCCAGCCTGTGTCCATCAACTGATGAATGGATAAAGAAGATGTGGTGTATAGATATACTCAGCCATAAAAAGAATGAAATCTTAACCATTTTCAATAATGTGGATGGAGCTAGAGTGTATCCTACTAAGGAAAATAAGTCAGAGAAAGACAGATACCATATGATTTCACCCCAATATGGAATTTAAGAAACTGACACACGATCATAGAGGGAAAAAGAGGCAAACTGGCAAACTAAGAAACAGACTCTTAACTGTAGAGAACAAACTGATAGTTACCAGAAGAGAGGGGGGTGGAGGGAGGGGTTAAATAGGTGGGGATTAAAGAATGCACTTGTGATGAGCACCGGGTGTTGTAAGTAAGTGATGAATCACTAAATACACTTTAAACTAATATTACACTGCATGTTAACTAACTGGAATTCAAATAAAAACTTAAAAATACTGGCTCGTTTTTGCAGTAGAAAAATTCTGTAAATATATGCACATTCACAATGGTCTCATAATGTGAATCTGTTTCTCCCACTCTCAAAATAGGGTTCAACCAACGTAATATGCTGATTCCATGCAGATGGATTTTCTTCCTGCTTTCTTCTGGAAGAAAGAATCCTATCTTATCTTCACATATGATTTGTTCCACCTGTTTATAATCCTGTATATATACCAAGCTGACAGAGCATTAGACAGGGAGGAATAGTTGATCTCTAGGAACAGTGCACCCCTAATACAGATATGTGGGGAAATGCACATATCTGTCATATTCCTAGCTACCACTGAGCGTATATGGTAAGGCTTCATACCCGAAAAGGCACGTAGTTATCTTAGGGGAAAAAAAGATTCTTTTCAGCAGTCTCCCAGCCTGTCTTTTGAGGAAATTAATCTGTGGTGAAAATCATGGTTGTGATTGTTAAATGCAAAAGGCAAAACTATACAGCTTTCAGTTGGCCAAATAGAAAAACATATTAGAGGTAGGAAAGAATTTCTTAAATAATTAAAAAGCCCAATAATAAAACAAAGACTGATAAATTTGGCTATATTAAACTTAAGATTTTCCATTCATCAAAAGATGTTATAAAAAGAAGACAAGAGAATATATTTGCAATACATAAAACTGTCAAAGGACTGGTTTCCAAAAATGTGTAAAGAAGTTCTACAAACCAAGAAGAAAAAGACAGACAACCCAATTAGAAATACGTGCGAAATACGCAAATAGGCACTTCAAATAGAGAAACTTTTGTCTCAAATAAACATATGAAAAGATGCTTAGCAAATTAGGAAACTGAAAAATGAAACCACAGTGAGATACTACACATCCAACAGATTAGCAAATTCAGAAAGTCTGGTAATACTAAGTGTTGATGAGAATATAGGACGATAAGAACTCATAACTATTTGGGAGAAACTCATTTATAAATGAGTATTGAGACCATATCTAAATTATAACTAGAAACTGAATGGGCTCCTAAGGTAACTTGGGATGGCTAGGTGCCACAAAAATATTGATAAATAATTTGGAAACTAAACTTTGGAAAAATTTAAAATTTGGTAAAATGGAAGATATAAATACCCTATACCTTGTAATTCCACTCCTACATATATACTTAGAGAAATACAAGTACATACATACAAGTATATATATACAAAAGAATGTATGTGTCATTGGTGTTTGTAATAGTCTTGAAGTAGAAACACCCTGAATGCCCATTTGTTAGTAGAATAGGTAGATATATTGTGTTGTGCTTATACAATGAAATCCTTTACATCAATACAAGTAAGCAAGTTATGTCTATAAGAAGCAATACAGATGAATTTCACAAGCATATGCTGGAACAAAAAACGCAAGACAACACATACGTTACCATTTCATCATATAACTTTTTAAAACAGGAAAAATAAAAAAAAATAGTGTGGACATCACTATATTACTCAGGTGATAAAACTATATAAAACAAATCCAGGAAATAATTATCACACAAGGCAGGAGAATGATTATCTGTGAGGAGGAGGATATGAGGAATATGGGGCCTTATGGAGTATGCATGATCTATTTCTTTACCTGGGTGGTGGTGACATGAGTATTCTCTATAATTTTCTCTGTTAAACTGTTCATGTGGGTTTTATTCTCTTATTTCTATGTGTTAGGTAGAACTATATGAAATTGCTATTTTTGTGGGTCAAAAACAGTTAAATTTCTTATTGTTTGTATGTTTTATTTGCAATTGTAAAAAAACCCAGTTTTTTCTCCCATAACAAATAGATGCTGAGTGTGAAGATAAAGGGACGGTAAGACCATTGAGAGAATTAAAATGTACTTCACAAGTAAGTCTAATGTTTGGTTTCTAATTTCTAAGCAAAATATTCCAATTTAAAGTATTGTTTCCACTTTAATTTCTGATTGTGTTTAATGAAGATTATTTATGTGAGGTCTAGATGTTATTTGGTTAGTAATTGAGTTGCTGTGGTGTTAAAGCTTCTATCCCTTAGAAGAGCTTTAGATTAAAAAAATGAAGCCACAAAAAGTTTACATGACATGAAAATATACAAAAAAGAATTGTCATTAATACAGGACTATATATATATATACTGACACTGCAACTAAATTACAACTGAGGAAGACAATTTTGTTAGGTAGAATTGAATGATTTGCTAATCAAAACCAGTGCTTACCACACAAATCTCTTCAAAATATATTTTAATAGTGGACAACTTTAATGATAGATGTAGGCAATGTATATTGACTTTACTAAGTACTAAGGGTTAAAACAAGGCAAATGACATAGTAGAGTACTGCTCAAGAAACACAGATAAAGGGGCACCTGGGTGGTGCAGTCGGTTAAGCATCCGACTTCAGCCAGGTCACGGTCTCGCGGTCTGTGAGTTCGAGCTCCGCGTCAGGCTCTGGGCTGATGGCTCAGAGCCTGGAGCCTGTTTCCGATTCTGTGTCTCCCTCTCTCTCTGCCCCTCCCCAGTTCATGCTCTGTCTCTCTCTGTCCCAAAAAAAATAAATAAACGTTGAAAAAAAATTAAAAAAAAAAAAGAAACACAGATAAAAAGCACATTTTAATTTTTTTGGTAGAGGGACCCGAATTGTTTCTGAAATGATATTTGGTATAGCAAACATATTTGAGAAATCATATTCCTACCTTACAAAAGTCAATTTCTGTTGAATTTCTCAACCTTTGCAGAGAAAATAGTATAATGAATTTATAAGGGCAAAAAAGTATAAAGAACATAACTGATGAGAGTAAGATTGCTTAGAATTAAATTACTTTTTCCTTTTTTTTTTTTTTTTTTTTTTTTTTTCAACGTTTATTTATTTTTGCGACAGAGAGAGACAGAGCATGAACGGGGGAGGGGCAGAGAGAGAGGGACACACAGAATGGGAAACAGGCTCCAGGCTCTGAGCCATCAGCCCAGAGCCTGACGCGGGGCTCGAACTCACAGACCGCGAGATCGTGACCTGGCTGAAGTCGGACGCCTAACCGACTGCGCCACCCAGGCGCCCCTACTTTTTCCTTTTAAAGAGCTATCATAGACAATTCTTGAGTCAGAGTATGATGTGGAAATTTAAAAAAGTCATTCCTAACCATTTTTCTTCATCAGTTTCAGTATGTTCTGGTTATCTTTTCCTTTTTCAGGTAGAGTTAGGGGAGGTGGATCAGGGAAGAAAAGAAAAATTAGAAAATTAAAAATAGTTATTTTTCCGTATTTTGCAGTTATATTTTGATACCACTTTCATCAATTAATATTTTAGTTCTTTTGTCTATGAAATGATAACATAATAGATTAATATGGTGTTTTCTACCTCATACACTTTTATATATATGTGAGTTTGTTAATGTAATAGCATTCATTTTTATAGTTTTCTGTTATTTTGAATTTGTAGGTTATATGCGCAGAACGTTTTGGGAAGCCAATAGAAGATAATAGTGATGAAGTAGAAGAAAGGACTGAGAATTTTCCACGAACTCCTGAAATTCCTTTATTTTTAAGAACTCCTGAAGCTGTGAAAACACCTGAACCTTTGGAGAAATCATTGTTTCCTAAAACCCCCTCTTTTGAAATGTAGGATTTTAATCAATAATTATAATTAAAGAATCTATATACTGGGCCGATATTATGTAAATAATTGATGGGAATAGTAAAATGCCTAGTACCTATAACTTTAAAAAGGTTTTTATATGGAATATTTCAAATACATAAAGGAGAGACTAGCATAACGAACCTCCATGTACCTATTATCCTGTTCAAATAATTATTAGCATTCTGCCATTCTTGTTCCATAGAACCTCTTCCCCATTTTTCCTACAACACTTAGATGGAGATGGCATAGATTCTGAGTACTTACCCAGTGCAATAGTATATAGATTTTAGATTTTTCCAAAGGATAAAAACTGTATGGAAAAATGTTAAATGTCAAGCTAAAAAGCAACTGTCACGTACGGTATAGCTTGTGGACATCACTGAATAATGTTCCAGCTGTAATTTTCCTTTATGTTGTCTAAAGCAAGAATTGCCATCTGTCAAGTAACCTAGGTAGGCAGAAATATCTCTAACATGATTATTTAACTTTGGAAACCACAGATTTGTAGATTGCAGCCAAGAGAATAGTGCTGCATTTAACCTTTTTGTGTAGTTTAATCCCTTTTAAAAATACAAACCTTAAGATTCTTTTTTTTTTACCTTAAGATTTTTTAAAAACATATGTCAAACAAATTTCACTTCAGGAATCTCTCACCCATTTTCTACTTCTGTAGTTTGAATTGTTAATAAACGTTTTATATGTGAAAGTCATGCTGTTGACTCACAGTATGTTCAAACTAGAACTCATCATCAAATCTGAGAACTGTAAAAAGAATGGCAGCCATATACTAAAACCTCTGTTTATGGATGAGAAAACTAATCTGTAAAGTTAAGTGATTCATTGATGGTCATGGAGACAGTTATGGAAGTATCTTCAGATATCTATTATATTTAACAATAGCATTAACTGTGTCTAAACATTTTATAAACTTTATGAGATGTAAATACACTATTATACTTAGAGGAAGAGGAAACAGAATCACAGGTGATACAACTCATTAGTGATAGAGTTGTGATTCAAACCCAGGCATTTCTGCCTCCAGAATTCATGCATTTGACCACTGTGTTGTATACTGTCTTCTCTAATTATTTTTCCCAAATCATTTTCTAGTTTAACTTCCTTATGCAACAGTATGTAATGACTGACTTCTCATTAAGACTAAAATCTTGTAATTGCCTTTCAATGTGTTGGGGACAGTATAGCCTCAAAGTTAAAAGCTTGGACTTTGAATCTGGATTGCTGAATTTAAGTTGGCATTTACATTTCTTGGAGAAAGTCATTTAACCTTTCTATGCTTCAAAATTTTCTTCTGTAAAATGGAGGTGGTAATATCTATTTCATAGAGATACTGTGAGGAATACGTAAGTTAATGCCAATGGAAATACCTAGAATAGACCCTGAACGCAGTTTAGGGTTTATTCTCAGTTGAACTTCATTGTTATCATCATCCCATACTTGATTGTTCTACTTTATTTAACATTTTTCACTTCAAACTATCTTTTTCTCAAGAGGTTTGTCACCTCAATAACTATTCCTTCCCTTTCCCTACTGTGCTAATTCTTACTTCTATGGTATTTCTTACGGTGTTTACCAGTCTGCATACTTAGTAATATATTTTTTAACATTTTTATTATTTCTTATTTCTCTGTAACAGAAATAGAAATATAATGCCTGAAGGTCAAACACAAAAGGAATCCCCTGGATTTTCTTTTCTTATGAATTATACTTCTAGATCTCCTGGATTGAATCTATTTGATTCTACATTTGATTCAGAAATCTCATCAGATCAGGTAATAGGTGGAAGCTAAAGTTTTATTTCTAAAAAATTGCACTGGAGGTGGCTCAGTCGGTTAAGCATCCAACTTTTGCTCAGGTTATGATCTCATGGCTCGTCAGTTTAAGCTCTGCATCAGGCTCTGCTGTCAGCACAGATCCCACTTCGGATCCTCTGTCCCCCTCTCTCTCTGCCCTTCCCTGCTTGCACTCTCTCTCATAAAAATAAGTAAAACATTAAAAGATGAAAATAAGAAAAATAAAAAACTGTACACTATAACCTCAAGTAATTTTAATTATTTACTGTCAAACTGTCTTGGGGCAGAATACGAAGCACAGGCAATTTTTTAGAAGATTCTGAGTATTGATAGAATAGCACAGTTTTCCCGTTATGTTTTTGTTTTCAATTTCAGGTACCTTCAGTTGATATCTATTTATAAAAAAAAGAATCTCAGTATAGGGTTGATTTACATTGCAGTTAAAGGCACTTTAAAATAAATTTGGCTTTATAGTTCATGTGTCTACTAACCAAACTTCACATATTCTCAGTGTGAAAAATTCTCCAGGTTATTAGTTGGTATTTTTATCTACATATGTGTACATAGTAACATCATCAGTTAATTTTTTAGAAGACGTAATTTTCTTCTAATAGTGATAGTGATTCTACTATTCAGTGATAGGATAATAAAGTGCTTATTTCTGTATTTGGCAATTGAAACTGAAAATTAAGATGTACTTTATTTGATCAGTAGAGACAGCACAGTGTAGTGGTTAAGACTACACTCTGATGTGACACTAGTTGACTATTTTCCACTGTGGAAAACTGTATGAAGTTTCCTCAGAAAGTTAAAAGTAGAACTGCCCTGGGGTGCCTGAGTAGTTAAGTCAGTTAAGTGTCTGACTTCGGCTTAGGTCATGATCTCACAGTTCGTGAGTTCGAGCCCCGCATCAGGCTCTCTGCTGTCATCATGGAGCTTGCTTTGGATCCTCTGTCTCCCTCTGTCTTTCCCTCCCCTGCTTGCTCTCTCTTTTTTAAAAAATAGAACTGCCCTACATCCAGGAATATTCCTATTTTATTTTGTCTCATCTTCTACTGTTTTAATGCTCAGAGAATCCTTCCTCTTGTTAAGATCTAATGAATATTTAAAATTCCATGACTTTTAATTCTGATTTGAAGGGATACATGCACCCTGATGTTATAGCAGCATTATCAACAATAGCCAAATTGGGGTGCCTGGGTGCTCAGTTGGTTAAGCATCTGACTCTTGATTTCAGCTTAGGTTGTGATCTATCGGTTTGTGGGACAAAGCCCCACAATGGGCTCTGTGTTGGCAGTGTAGAACCTGCTTGGGATTCTTTCTCCCTCTTTCTGTGCACCTCCCTTGCTTGTGTGTGAGTGTGCCCCCCCCCTTAAAATAAATAAACATTTTTTGAAAACTAAAAAAATAAAACAAAATAGCCAAATTATGGAAGGAACCCCAAATGTCCATCGATTGATGAATGGGTAAAGAGGATGTGGTGTGTGTACACACACACACACACACACACACACACACACACACAAACACACACAGGAGTATTACTCAGTCATCAGAAAGAATAAAATCTTGCCATTTGTAATGACTGAATGGAGCTAGAGCATATCATACTAAGTGAAATAAGTCAGTCAGAGAAACACAAATACCATATGATTTCACTCATATGTGGAATTTAAGAAACAAAACAAATGAACAGAGGAGCCTGGGTGGCTTAGTCTGTTGGGTGTCCAACTTCGGCTCAGGTCATGATCTCGCAGTCTGGTCCATGGGTTCGAGCCCTGCGTCGGGCTCTGTGCTGACAGCTCAGAGCCTGGAGGCTGCTTCGGATTCTGTCTTCCTCTCTCTCTCTGGTCCTCCCATGCTCACGCTCTCTCAAAAACGAATAAATGTTAAAAAAAAAAAAACCACAGATGAACATAGAGGAAAAAAAGAGAGGGAAACCAGAAAATAGACTCTTAATTAGAGATAAATGGGTAATGGAAATATACTTTAAATATAAAGATAAAAACTGGTTGAAAGTAAATGAATGGAAAAAGATATATCATAAAAACTAAGTGAGAGAAGGTCACAATGGCTATACTTACATCATTTTAGATAATCTTCAAGACAGAGAATATTGCTAGAGATCATGAAGGGCATTTCTTAAGGACAAAAGGGCCAATTCTCTAGGAAGATACAACAATGACAAATGTGTATGTGCCTAATGACAACTTCAAAATACAGAAACAAAAGCAGAGCATAAGGAAGTCAATGTTACTGTAATAGCAATGTAATGGGACAGATGATAGCTGTATATGTGATGAACATAGCATAATGTATAAACTTGTCAATTCACTAAGTTGTACACCCAAAACTAATATAACATTGTATATTAACTATAAAAAATATTAAGAAACAAAATTGACTTAATTAAATGGAGAAATAGAAAAAAACACAAACTTAGTTGGAGATTTTTAATAAAAAACCCCCTCTAAGCAATTGATTGAATTAGACAACATAATCAATAAAGATCTATAAAATCTGAACAACACCATCAACCCTCTTGACCTGACATTTATAGAACAACACATCCAGCAACTGCAGCTTATGCAGGCATACCTTGTTTTATTGTACTTTGCAGATACTGCTTTCTTGTAAAGGTTTGTGGTAACCCTGTGTCAGGCAAGTCTGCTAGCATCATTTTTCCAACAGCATTTGCTCACTTTTTTCTCTGTGTCACATTTTGGTAATTCTGACAATATTTCAAACTTTTTCATTACTATTTGTTATGGTGGTCTATGATCAGTAATTACAACTCACTGAAAGCTCAGATGAAGGTTAGCATTTTTTTAGCAATAAAGTATGGTATTTTAAAATTTATGTGCATTTTTTAGACATAATGTTATTGCACACTTACTAGATTACAGTATAGTGTAAACGCAACTTTTATATGCATTGGGAAACCAAAAAATTCTTTCGGCTTGCTTTATTGTGATACATTTTTGTGATGGTCTGGAACTAAACTCATAATATTTCAGAGGTGTGCCTCTATATTCTTTTCAAGTGCTAATGGTACATTCACCAAGACCATGTTCCGAACCATAAAATGAGTCTTAATAATTTAAAAGGATTGAAATCATACAGAGTGCATTGTTTGCTCACAATATAATTAAATTAGAAATCAATAATAAGGTAGAAGGAAAAACCTGAATAATTAGGTCGTAGGCCAAAGAAGAAATCATGAGAGAAATTAGAAAAGATTTTGAAATGATTACGAAAAATTCAGTGTATCAAAATTGTAGGATGTTGCCCAAACCAGAACAAAACCATAGCTTTAAATAATTTAGTTTATATTTAAATAATTCAATTAATGAAAAAGAAGAAAGGTCTAAAATCAGTGATGTAAGTTTTCACCTTGAAAATCTAGAAAAGGAAGAACAAAATAAGCCCAAAGTAAATAGAATGGCAAAATAAGGGGGATAAGAGACATTAATGAAATAGAAAACAAGCAATAGAGAAAATTGACAAAGCCAATTGGTTGGTTCCTTGAAAAAAAATTGAGAGTTTATAAAGTCATCATTAGACTGATAAAAAGATAAGACAATTTATACATTTTATGAATGAAATAGTATTATAGATTTACAGACATTAATAATAAGATAATATTGTGGAAAATAAGACTGGTGAAGGGAAACCTAGAGCAAGCAAAGTGTGGTAATGGTACAAGGATTGATAAATTGATCAGTGGTATGGGCTAAAAGTCTTGGAACTTTAAATATTCATCAGATCTTAAGAAGAGGAAGGATTCTCTGAGCATTAAAACAGTGGAAGATGAGCCAAAAGAAAATAGAAGGGTTTGGTTCCATATAAAATTGTTATATTTTAATTTCTTTTTATTTTTAAGAGAGAGGAAGCATGGGGGAGAGGGACGGAGAGAGAGAGAGAGAGAGAGAGAGAGAGAGAGAGAGAGAGAAGCTTAAGGAGGCTCCACACTCAGTGCTGAGCCCAATGTGGGGCTTGATCCCCCAATCCTGGGATCATGAGCTGAGTTGAAATCAGGAGTCGGACACTCAACCAACTGAGCCACCCATGTGCCCCTGTTAAAAAAATTTTTTTAAGGCAAAATGATAATGTGATATGCAATATTTGCAATAATAGTAGAAGAGATTAATATCTTTAATATATGAAGAGCTTATAGAGATTAATAAGATATATACAAGTTCTTTAGGTGAATAAATCACGGAAAAATAATTCAAGTGACTTATAAAATCTCCAGGAAAAACAGTTTTCCTTATTGTCAAAAAATATAAATCTGTGCATAACAGTATTTATTCAAGTGTAATTTGTATTAGAAAAAAAAAACAGAGGTAACCTAAATGTCTAAATTGAAAGAATGATTGCAAACCAAGAAACAGACGCTTAACTATAGAGAACAAACTGTTAGTTACCACAGGAGAGATGGATGGGGGAATGAGTCAAATAGGTGATGGGGATTATGCAGGGTGATGAGCACCAGGTGTTGTATGTAAGTGTTGAATCACTAAATTGTACACCTGAAATTTATATTATACTGTATGTTAACTAACTAGAATTTAAGTAAAAACTTTAAAAAACTGTATGGTATGTCCATATAGAAGAATATTAAAATGCCATGAAAAGAATCTGGTTTTGGAAGAAGAATGACATGGGAAAATGCTCATAATGCAACATTAAGAGAAAAAAATGGGTCAGAAAACTATGTTGTCATATCTATGTCATGATCCCATTTAAAAAAAAAAAAACTTTTACAGAGAAAACAGACTCTTTTGGCAGCAAAACTTGATATTTCCTATTATCCTCATATTTCCTATTTCCTCATATTTCCCATTACTTTTATAGGCAAGAAAACAATACCAAGAACCTGATTTGTAAAAGGCCTTCAGAGTAAAGCAAAAATTAATTAGAATTTTAGGTTATATAAGGGCGCCTGGGTGGCTCAGTTGGTTAAACATCTGACTTCAGCTGAGGTCATGATCTCACAGTTCGTGGGTTTGACCCCCCACATTGGGCTCTGTGCTGACAGCTCAGAGCCTGGAGCCTGCTTCAGATTCTGTGTTTCCCTCTCTCTGTCTCTCCCCCACTCACACTGTCTCTCTCTCTCAAAAAAAAATAAACATTAAAAAAATTTTAGGTTATATTAATATTCCAAAGTAGGAACTATTTTTAGCACAATATATACACCTTTTAAGATTTTATCCATTGCCAGAATGAAATCAATAAGCCTTCTTTTAGGCTAAATGATAGGTTTTAAAGATAGATTTCTTTTTTAAAGTACAGTAGTATCGGGGCACCTGGGTGGCTCAGTCGGTTAAGCGTCCGACTTCAGCTCAGGTCATGATCTTGTGGTCCGTGGGTTCGAGCCCCGTGTCGGGCTCTGGGCTGATGGCTCAGAGCCTGGAGCCTGCTTCCGATTCTGTGTCTCCCTCTCTATCTGCCCTTCCCCCGTTCATGCTCTGTCTCTGTCTCAAAAATAAATAAACGTTAAAAAAAATTTAAAAAAACCCAAAAAAAATAAAGTACAGTAGTACGCTATATAGAATGTTGCCATTAAAAAAAAAGAATGTTGCCATTTTTGTCTACTCTAATTATGCTTAATAGAAAAATTAGGGTTTTTATTCAAATACAAATGTCATATTTGCTGTTCTACTGACTTCATGAGTAATATTGAATGGAAATTATTTTTCAGTTTAATGAACATTATTCTGCGGGAAATTTAAATCCTCTTTCGTCACAACAAGAAATTGGTAAGTGATTTGAAGTTTGCTACATATAAAAACATGTTACTTTCTCCACTTTGTATTTAGTTTGTCTCTGATTTTTCTCAGCTTATTCTTTTAAAATTCTATTACTTCTGCATCACTCACTAATCATTTTTTGTAGTAATTTAGCTTCTTCTGTCACTACTCTACCAAATTCTCTAATATTACTGGAGAGTTAACAATTATCAAACATTATGGGTATTTTGTATTTATTATCATACTCAGTATCTTTGCAGCATGTGATATAGTTGACTCTTCTCATCCTTCTGAAGTTTTTGGGTTTCATCCTCTCTCTCTGGTGCTTATTTTTTATTGGATCTTCTTTCTTCTTTTATCCTATGATTAATGGATTCATTCAACATATAAATATAAACATATATGTGTATACATATAGTATATTTCATATGCAGTACTGCTTTGGCTCTGATGATAGGATAGTGGACAAGAATGCAAAGTTCTCATAGGGTTTTTGTTCTAGTGGGAGAAACTGAAAGTAGACAAACGATTATGTCAGGTAGTGCACTAAACAACAGTAGATATTGGTAGACTCACACGTTACAACTTTTAATCTTAGATTTACTTAGCTTTATAGAAAGATACAGGATAGGAAATAACAGCATGTACAGTGTCTTTATCTCATTGAGAGGCCCACCAGCTACCCAAATAATAAGGTTTCATTTGCCACATCACTCACACAAGACATGTAAAGCTACTATGGACAAAAGGCATGGTGCATAACAGAAAATCTGCAACCTCAGTTTCCCACCAGTCTTTTAATATCATTCTAATCATAAGGTCCAAGGACTGCGTCCTAACTCACAGCTCACCTAATTCAGGTGCAGTCTTACACTAAACAAGGAAGACACAGCATTTACTTTAATTCCATATTTTTTAAGAAAATAGACCTATGAGAATTCCAACTTCAAGGTCATTCTTCCAGGTGGGCTTGGATCAAGGCAGGCTTGATGTTTGCTTTTTACTTACTGTGGATGATCAGTATTATGAAGAAAAGTAAACGGAATAAGGGAAATAGGGAGTATTTGGATTGGGCGGTTGGTTACTCTGTTACAAGGGAGTCAGGGAAGGCATCACTAAAAGGCAGCCATTGAGCAAAAACCTGAAGGAGGTGCCAGGTACAAGCTATGTGGTTAAGTGTTCTAGGCAGAGGGTGCAAAGGTCTTGAGATTAGAGCATACTCAGCATGTGTGTTGAATAGTGGGTAAATTGGTATGATTGGAATCAAATAAGGCGTGAGAAACTGGTAGGAAATTACATCAGAGAGGTTGGAGGGAGAGCAAACCATATGGGGCCCTAAGACAATTAAGGACTTTGGGTTTTTTTCCTAATGAGATGAGCAGTTTATTGGAAAGTTTTGAGCAAAGGACTGAAATGATTTAATAGGTTTTAAGAGCATTATTTGGCTACTGTATGGAGAATGGACTATATGGAAACAAGGGTGAAACCAGGGAGATTTATTAGGAAGTAATTAAAATACTACAGGTGAAAATTAATGGTGGCAAGGATAGTGGTAGTGGAAGTGGTGAGAAGAGGTTGGATTTGGTCATTAAGCTTTCTGAAGGTAGAGTTGTAAGGATTTGCTAATGGACAGGATGTAAGGATTAAGAGATAGAAATAAGGATGATACAAAGAAGATTTTGATGAATAAGAATGGAACTGCCACTTATTGAAATATGGAAGGCCATATGTTAGAGACCAACAGGAGCTGGGAGTTTAGTTTTGGAAGTGTTATCAACTGAAAAGCCTCTGTTAGATAGCTAAGTAAAAGTAAAGTGAGAAATTGTATATATGAATTTGGAATTCAGCAAGGTGAAGACATAAATTTTGAAATTGTCATAAATGACATTTAATGCTATGAGACCAGAATGAATATACCAATTGTAGACATTCTTTTAATTAAACCTTATTTAATAAAATTAGAATTTTAATATTCTCTCCTTTGACATTCTTATTCATTTGACACTCATTCACTTCAGCACTTTCAAATATTATAATACAGGTGATGACCAAATTCCTATGTTCCCTCCCTGACTTCTCCTAAACTTTAGGACCTTATGTTTTTAGTCTTTTTTTCCCCCAGTTTGTTAATATAATTGACATACATCACTGTACAAATTTAAGATGTACTGCATAATGGTTTGACTTACAGACGTTTTAAAATTATTACTGTAATAAGTTTAGTGAGTATCCAGCATCCCATATAGATATAATAAAAAGAAAAAGCAAAAATTTTTTTTCTTTGTGATGAGAACTCTTAGGATTTACTCTCTTAATATCTTTCCTATATATCATACAGCAGTGTTAACTATAGTCATCATGTTTTAGTTACTTCCATAGTACTTATTTATCTTAGAACTGGAAGTTTGTATCTTTTGACCACCTTCCTCCAAATTCCCCTCCCCCTCCTCCCACCTCTGGTAATCACAAATCTGAATTTTTTTTCTATGGGTTTCCCTTCCCTTTCCTTCAGTTCCACATGTAAGTGAAATCATACATCATTTGTCTTTCTCTGTCTGACTTACTTCAATTAGTATAATGCCCTTAAGGTCCATCAGTGTTGTTTTAAATGGCAAGATGTCCTTGTTTTTTTATGGCTTAATATTCCATTGTGTGTGTGTGTGTGTGTGTGTGTGTGTGTGTGTATCTGTCTATCTATCTATCTATACATAGATAGATATACACCTCACAACTGTTTTATCCATTCATTAGCTGATGGACACTTAAGTTGTTTCTATGTCTTAGCTATTATAAATTATGCTGCTATGAACATGGAGGTACATTAATCTTTTTGAGTCAATGTTTTCATTTCCTTTGGATATATTCCCAGAGTAGAATTGCTGGGTCATATGGTTGTTCTATTTTTAACTTTTTAAGAATCCTCCATACTGTTTTCCGTAGTGGCTGTATCAGTTTACAATCCTACCAATGGTGTACAAGTGTTCCCTTTTCTGTACGTCCTTGCCAGCATTTGTTATCTCTTGTCTTTTTGATGATGAGCATTCTAACAGGTATGAGATGAATTCTCATTGTGGTTTTGATTTGCATTTCACTAATGACTAGTGATGTTGAGCATCCTTTCATATGCCCGTTGGCCACCATAGTACCTGTTGGCCTTTTGGAAAAATGTCTATCCAGGTCATTTGCCTATTTTTAATTGGATTATTTGTTTTTTTCTACTGATTTGTATGGGGTCTTTATGTATTTTGGATATTAATCCCCCTTATCACATACATGATTTGCAAATATTTTTCCTATTCCATAGGTTGTCTTTTAACTTTCACTTTGTTGTTTCTTTTGCTGTGCAGAAGCTTTTTAATTTGATGTAGTTACACTTGTCTGTTTTTTATTTTATTGGTTATGCTGTAGGTATCATACCCAAAAAGTCAAGACAGTGGCAAGGAGCTTTGTTCCTATGTTTTCTTTTAGGACATTCATGGTTTTAGGTCTTACATTTAAGTCTTTAATCCATTTCACATTAATTTTTGTGAGTGGTATAGGGATCTAGTTTCATCCTTTTTACATGTCAGTATCCCAATTTTCTCGGCACTATTTATTGAAGAGACTGTCTTCTCTCTGTCCTTAACTCACTTGTCAAATATTAGTTGACTGTATATGCAAGCTCTGTTCTGTTGATCTGCTTGTTTTTGTGCCAGTGCCATATTGTTTTGATTAATATTAGCTTTGTAGTTTAATTGAAACCAGGAAGTATAATGCCTCCCATTTTGTTCTTCTTTTGCAGGATTGTTTGGCTTTTGGGAGTTTTTTGTGGTTGTGTATAAATTTGGGAGGGTTTTTTCTAATTCTATAAAAAATGCCATTGGAATCTTGGTAGGGATTGCATTGAATCTATAGATGGCTTTCAGTGGTATTGATATTTTAACAATATTAATTCTTCCAATCTATGAACACAGGGTACTTTTCCATATATTTGTATCTTCCATAATTTCTTTCATCAGTGTCTTGTAGTTTTCAGAATAGAGATCTTTCACCATTCTTGGTTAAGTTTATTCCTAAATATTTTATTCTGTACAATATTTGCAATATTACTCTATTGTAAAGAGGATTATTTTTTAAAATTTCTTTTTCAGATTATTGTTAGCGTATAGAAATGTTACTGATTTTTGTGTATTAATTTTGTATCCTGCAACTTGGCTGAATTCATTGATTAGATCTAACAGTTTTTTTGGTAGAGTCTCTAGGATTTTCTACATATAAAATCACATTATTTTCCCTAGTTAATATCTTTAGTGGCTCCCCATGGAGTATCAAATTATGCTCCTGTTTTTCTAACCTTGCTCCAACATACCTTTTAAGCCTTTTGTCTTATAAGAATAATGTATGCTTTTGGCCAAACTAAAGAATTCACTGCATCCCAAATATGCCTGTACTTTCTTACCCATTTTTTTCTTCCTGAAATCCTCAATTTCTAATTCTTTCTAACTATCTGTTAAAAACCAAGTTCCATAAATCCTTTTGTCTTCAGCCTTTCATTCCAAAAAAAATGTCTCCTTCACTTTTCTGAATGTTTCTTTTTTATTTACTTTTTGAATATTCTACTCTCTGTTATTATTTATGAATATATAAAATCTCTCCTAATCACAGGTCTTTGAGGACAGGGGTTCTGTTTTACTCACCTTTGAATTGTCCACAGAACCTTGCACAGCAATCTACTATTTTATTTATAATGAACATGGGAGTTTTATGAAGACTTCATATGAACTTCTTTTCTTCTGAAATTAAATGTAAACATCAAATTCATTTATTCAAAGGCAGATTTAAGCTTTTAGTTCTTTCTGAATCTATAGCTATATTAGAGCTACTTTCCTTTATTTTAGTATTATGGATGTACACTGAAGTCAGTGGAAAAATGGAGAGAGGAAGAACTCAGGTATATGGTAATCAGTCAGTCCATCTGTCTATCTAACCATCCCTCCATCTATCTCTTCTACTTCTGGTTGGTTCACCTTTATTTAGAATGAAATAATTGAGATGTTTAAAGATATATGAAACTTCAAAGTGCCACAAAATAAATTATTTTGCTTAATGTACTAATTGAATTGTTTCTCTATGGAAGAAATACAGGTGCTTTAAAAGACTTGCTTCAAATAAGGTTTTAGATTACTGTGCATTTTATGTTGTTTAGTAATAATTAAGAATTCTAATTAAGATATTTAAAATATTTTTATTTTTATAGTCTTACATAATATAATGAATGAGAAACAATATTTTTCCTTAGGGGCAATTCTTAAAGTCGTTAAAATTATTTATGTAAAGTTTATTTCAAAAATTCCTTTTGAAGTGCTTGCTTCGGCAGCACATATACAAAAATTCCTTTTGAAACTATAGAAGCTTTTTCACTGTTCTGTCCATTTCACTGTTCTGTCCATTTCCTTCGGTACTACAAACAATACATTGTAGTAACTCATCAATAATAGTTGAGTAAATTTGACTTCTGCAGTTATCTCTCAGACCCAGCATTTCTTTCTCCATTCCCTTTGCTATGACTGTAAGACCAAGCTTTCGTCATCCCTTTCCTGTTATTCTGACTTCTAAATGCTCTACTATTTCAACCTTTCTACACATTCTTTCCTTAGTAATCCTTATAAAGCAGTTCAAATCCTGTCATAGCTCCACTTGAAAACTTTTAATGGCTTCCTCTTACATATCAAATAAAGTCCAGATTCTGTAGTTGGACATTCAGTAGTCTTTCCAAGCTCATCTTCATTAATACCCTTTTAATGACTATTATTTCTTAGTTTTCCTGACGAGCTGAATTGATTTCTGTTATCCTTATACTTCTTATGCATGCCTGTTTCTGTGCCTCTGTGGTATTCTCTCCATTTGAGGTGCTTTACCCTTTTTTCTACCATATATACTGGCCCTTTTTATACTTGTGTTCAAATTACTTGAAAACAGGGTTTAAGTTTGAATCTGTTTTTTCATAGTACAAAGGACAATTCTTTGCCCATAGGAGGAATATAGTTAAGTATCTGCTTAATAAGCAATAAGATGTTACCCTACGCATTGTTTGCAGCATACTGTAACTTAGTAGGTTATGCAAATTATGTAGCATGAATAGCATGATATTATAATATTTACCTTCCTCAGGAAACTTATTTGGGAAACCAGAAGGAGAAGATGCCTTTACATTTTCTTTTTCATCAGACTCTTCAACTCATACATTTGGAACTGGAAAAGATGATTTTAGTTTTCCATTTTCATTTGAACAGGATCAAAACTCAGCACCTTCTTCTGTAAAAGGTTTTTCATCTTCCTCACAAAATACAACGCAATTTACCTTTTTTTGAACTAATTACTAATTTCTTGAATTATTTAACTGCTCTGTAACCATCTAGGGCATAAATTTACATTATTACTTTAAAAATGAAGACTACTTTATTTTGTTGGTTAAAGCAATAATAAATAGGTTAGCATAGTTACATTATTTGATTATATATTTAAATATTGATGGAAATTAAGCCTATGTCATCTAATTTTATTTTATTTGCAGCATTTGCTATCATTATTTTGGTTTTGATTTTGCAAGCCATATTTAGGCAGAATTAATAGAATTTGATACTTTTCCATTAATATTTACTATAAATATTAAACCTGCTTCTCCCCAGAACCTGTTTCATTCTTGTAGTAATTTAGGTGCTTTGATAAGAATGAAAACTTCAGGCCATCAGAAGATGGCAGTAACTATGCAGAATTAATCCTGAGGTATACTTTGTACCTTAGCTACTAAAAAATGCTCTTAAAATTACTGTGCTTCACTATAAAGAGTGGTGGTACTTCAAAAAAAAGTGTGGTACATCAGTGATAATCTCACATAATTTATTTTATTGATAGTGAATTAAATCTGTTATTTTTTTGAATACAACAAATAATAAAATTCTAATTTTATCAGTTATTCTAATATCTTTAATGGAAAGAAATTAATGTGAAGGGCTAGAGTAATTTCTGAGAATTAGATTGTTGTATTAATGATGATACTGTTATATTTTTTGCTTAAACTTTTTTGAAAAACATTTAAAATTTTGTTTTCTGTCTCTAACAAAAAAACTCACCTTTATGTTTTATATGCAGTATTTGCTTGTCAATTATATAGGTAAATGAAGATATTTAAAATTTGATGAAATTATATAAGCATAATGTTCAATGTCTTTGTATTTTGTAAATTAGTTATATAGAGTTATTGAGTAATAAAAAGTCTGACTCCATATTTTGGTGTGTGAATGCTCACAAGCTTTAAGCTTCACCGCACTTTCTTCCCCTTCTGCCCCATATCTGATCAATCTGGTAAGAAAGCCCAGGTTCCCACCTTTGGCACTAGTGGGAAGTTCAAACCATGTATAGGAACTCTTGTTTTGGCCCCATCCCACACCATCTTAAAAACCCACAGTCAGTGTCTGATCTCTCTGATGTCTCTGATCTCTCAAGCCATTTTCAGAGAACTAGATAGGCCTGGCCTGCTTTCTCCAGAAAACATCATTATGTGAGTAATAAACCTTTTCATACCCTACTGGGGTGTGTGTGATGTCATCAGTCTCAATATACAAAGCATATTTGGAGTGAGACTCTTTCTTGTTTCTTCAGGGTGTCCACAACACATGACAATTGTATGAAATTAAGCTTTCCCAAAGACTTTTAGAAGTCAGAGAAATGATTTAGCTAATGACAGAAAGAATTTAAGAAAACTTTGGACTGTGTGTTTTTAAAATTTATTTATTTATTTATTTATTTATTTATTTATTTATTTATTTATTTAAAGTATGATAATAGGTCAGTGGTACATTTATTTTTTTAAAGGTTTTGATATTTATTTATATTTTTTCTTTTTTTTTCAATATATGAAATTTATTGTCAAATTGGTTTCCATACAACACCCAGTGCTCATCCCAAAAGGTGCCCTCCTCAATACCCATCACCCACCCTTCCCTCCCTCCCACCCCTATCAACCCTCAGTTTGTTCTCAGTTTTTAAGAGTCTCTTATGCTTTGGCTCTCTCCCACTCTAACCTCTTTTTTTTTTTCCTTCCCCTCCCCCATGGGTTTCTGTTAAGTTTCTCAGGATCCACATAAGAGTGAAACCATATGGTATCTGTCTTTCTCTGTATGGCTTATTTCACTTAGCATCACACTCTCCAGTTCCATCCACGTTGCTACAAAAGGCCATATTTCATTCTTTCTCATTGCCACATAGTATTCCATTGTGTATATAAACCACAATTTCTTTATCCATTCATCAGTTGATGGACATTTAGGCTCTTTCCATAATTTGGCTATTGTTGAAAGTGCTGTATGGAATACTATGTGGCAATGAGAAAGAATGAAATATGTCCACTTGTAGCAACGTGGATGAAACTGGAGAGTGTTATGCTAAGTGAAATAAGTCATACAGAGAAAGACAGATACCATATGGTTTCACTCTTATGTGGATCCTGAGAAACTTAACAGAAACCCATGGGGGAGGGGAAGGAAAAAAAAAGTTAGAGAGGGAGGGAGCCCAATCATAAGAGACTCTTAAAAACTGAGAATAAACAGGGTTGACGGGGGGTGGGAGGGAGGGGAAAGTGATGGGCATTGAGGAGGGCACAAGCTTTAAGTGATGGGCATTGAGGAGGGCACCTGTTGGGATGAGCATTGGGTGTTGTATGGAAACCAATTTGACAATAAATTTAATAATTAAAAAAAAAGAGTGCGAGCGGGTGCACACACATGAGGGGCAGAGAGAGAGGGAGACTGAAGATCTGAAGTGGGCTCTGCGCTGACAGTAGAGAGCCCAATGCAGGGCTGGAACTCATGAACCAAGAGATCATGACCTGAGCTGAAGTCATAGGTTGAACCAACTGAGACACCCAGGTGTCCCCAAAATTACAATTTTTTAAATAAAGTTTTTCTGATCTTTTGAAGGAATGAATGAACAAGCAATGTATAAACCTGGCTGGCATGTTGATGCTTTCCCTTTGAATTTCAGTTGCTCCATATAACTTGCCTTAGAGGCTGAATGGCTCATTTAGAAACATTCCCATTGCTTGCTTTTATAGTTTGCTCTTGATTTCTCCAAAGCTGACACAAGTCACATACAATCAAATCTACATCCCTGGTGGACAGGCCTGTCCTAATATTCTCTGACTCACACCCAGGTTGTTTGCAGCTCAGCAGTTCTGCTTCTAAATACATCACTTTGTATTCTAATACTAACATCTTGCTGAGAATTTGTCTCTTAAAACGTCATTTATTTAATAGTATACCTTTTTTGATTTGAGGTTAATATGATATTCTTTTTAGAACTTTAAACTACCCTACTTTTTAGAAAGTAATTTTTCCAAAGTATCAGCTCACCTTATAATTTTTTTTTTGGTGTGTTTTAGGACGTATTGTTTTTCATGAGTATTTGTAGCTCCAGATTGATGAATCACAAGAGAGTGTAACAGCAGAAGGATGATGGATAGAGTATTGAATAGTAAAGAGTGTGGGCCCTGGTGTTACTGTCTGGGTTTAAACATTGAAATATTGATGCTGAAGTTTGACTCTTCCAGTTATTTATCCTCTTTGCTTCAGTTTCCTCATTTTAAAATTGGGGTTGATCACCCTACCTATTAAAGAGGATCTTTGGGAGTATTAAAGTGTTTGACCTGGCACTTAGCTCATGGTGAGTGCTTGATGAATGGTGGTCTTACTTGTTTTAGAGACAGATGATAGAGATTTTCATGCAAAGCATAAGGTAATTTAATGTTCAGATTTTTAAAAATTTATTAAGATATGCTACATATATCAAATGAAGGGACAGAAGTTTTTTTAATCTTTATTTATTTTTGAGAGAGAGCATGAGCGGGAGAGGGGCAGAGAGAGAGACACACGCACACAATCTGAAGCAGGCTCCAGGCTCCGAGCTGCCAGTACAGAGTCCAATGCCGGGCTTGTACTCACAAACTGCGAGATCATGACCTGAACCAAAGTCAGATGCTCAACCAACTGAGCCACCCATGTGCCCTGAGACAAAAGATATTTTAAAGTAACTTTTAAAGTCTTTTCAATGGTAAAGCAAGTATTCAGTAGGAAGGCATTTTATATTAATTCAGTTATACCATGGTTCAAATTGGTCTGAAAAATAACTACTTGCAAAAGTTATGCCTGTTTTTTCTAGCCAAGGAAGAAATAATTTTGTCTTCCAATGCATCTTGAAGGGGAAACATTAAAATATGTTAAAATATTACTCATTAGTCTCATTTTTATTCTTTTGCCCAACTTTATGATTAATTGATGCCTTCTGATCATATAAAAATATTTGAATTATACATTGAGGTTTTTTTGTAACTAGTAATATTCCACATCTGTTGAATTAGTCTTTCACTTTCTTACCTTCTGTACTTAATGGGTATAAAAATAAAAAGATCTCAAAAGTAAAGATGTGCCTAACCTAATAATAATTAAGAAATACTTGTTAAGGCCTACCAGGTGAGAATGATAGGCAGTATACAAAACTTGCATAAATATTTAAAATGTTCTCAGGGCACCTGGGTGGCTCTGTCAGCTAAGCCTCTGACTGTTGATTTCGGCTCAGGTCATGATCTCATGGTTTGTGGGATTGAGCCCTCTGTCATGACCCGATCATGACCTGAGCCCAAGTTGGACACTTAATGGACTGAGCCACCCAGGCGTCCCTATTACTTTTTCTTTAGAGAATGGACATGAAAAAATTATCTCAGAAAAATGATTTGCAATCTGAAATTCAAATGGCAACCCAAAATCTAATAATTGTCTTTTCTTTAAAATACCTTGAACAAAAGTTGTTTTACATCTTATTTGACATTAAATGGCATATTAGACCCCTCAGATGTAAGCAACAGATACCCAACTCATACAGCTTAAACACAAAAGAAACCACAGATTTGGCTTCAGATCTGATTAGAACCATAGGCTTTGTTACACCAGTATACTCACTGATTCATGTCACTTTCTCAAACAAGCCTTCCCTTCCTCCCATAGACTGTGAGGATACCTCTCATAACATTCTGCCTACTTCCTTCATATAACATTACAACTTCAATTATAGAAGTGATTATGTATATACTTTAATGTTGTATCTGCCACTAGATTTTAGGTTCCAGAAGGTAAGAGATCAAGTCTCTGATGTTCACTACTGTCTCCAAAACACCTAGTACAGGATTTTTCACATTATAAAACTATATAAATTTTTGTTGAATAAATATGTAAAATTCTTTTTGAAAAATACTGGAATTTATAGTCAGTAAAACCTAAGGAAATAGGCCTCAGAAATTGTCATTAAATTAAAAAAAATTTTTTTAATGTTTACTTATTTGAGAGAGAGACAGACAGAGTGTGAGGAGGGGAGGAGCAGAGAGGGAGGGAGACACAGAATCTGAAGCAGGTTCCAGGCTCTGAGGTGTCAGCACAGAGCCTGATGTGGGGCTTGAACTCACAAACTGCAAGATCATGACCTTAGTGAAAGTTGGACGCTTAACCAACTGAGCCACCCAGGCACCCCTAAATTTTTTATTGAATACTGAAGCAGCCTCTTCTACCTCATATAAAAAGAAAAACTGTATGCAGTGAGTCTTTTACTATACGAGGAGAAAAGTTACTCCTTTCTGGAAAGTACAGGTGGCCTAAAACAGAACAAGAATTATATAAAATACACTGATGGGCTAGCTCTCTTGATGTATATACCACTTGCCATTTTACTTATAAGATTTTTCACCTATCCATATACACAGCTGCATATGGATATCTGGTTTAGATAACAAGGAAGAATACAAAAAATGCTGTATAAAAGGAATAATTCTTTTATTTACACAGTTTAACATGCCTCATGATCTGTTTCTTCCTGATTGTAAAACCAAGACCAATCTAGAATAACTATTTGAATTTCGTGGGACCTTATATGTATTTTACATTAGTTCTTAAAGGAAATGGCATTTCAGAATTAAGATCATCAGAGACTAAGCATGGTGGCTAGATCAATGGTAAGTACTGACATAGTGTAAAATTATTTGTATTCCTGGTTTTTGTCATTTATTGCTCCTTGTTAGTTATGATGATTACTTTGACAAGGGAATGCTGAAGGCTTAGCAATTTTTTCCAGGACTTCAAATATAGTTACCTTTAATTTGCACTATCAGTATATGAGAGATGACATTTGATGGTCAATGCTTACCACATCTTTATAATCTAAGAAATTAAATTGAATGCAAATGTATGTATTTTTATTATAATGTTAATAAGCATGGATTTATAAACCACTAATAAGAATCCTATCAAATTATAGTATCTCCAAGTTCTACATTGTAAACACATAAGAAAAATAATACAAAATGTGTCCAGATTTACTTTTATAAGTAAGTGGTTCAAATGTGTCATTATTTTTATTTTTTCTATTATAAGTCAACTATGAGGACTGCTATAGGGCAGGTTATTTTAGAAGACGGTGGGTCAGAAATTACCAAGGAATTGGAAGTAAAATTTTTATGTGTATATTCAGATTAACATAGTATCTATTGAAGAAAGTGATATTAAATTTAGTAAATGTTAATCTGGTAGCTTGAGAAATGCCTAATCATTGTTTTCTTTTTTTTTTTTTTAATTTTTTTTTTTCAACGTTTATTTATTTTTGGGACAGAGAGAGACAGAGCATGAACGGGGGAGGGGAAGAGAGAGAGGGAGACACAGAATCGGAAACAGGCTCCAGGCTCTGAGCCATCAGCCCAGAGCCTGACGCGGGGCTCGAACTCATGGACCACGCGATCGTGACCTGGCTGAAGTCGGACGCTTAACCGACTGCGCCACCTAGGCGCCCTCTAATCATTGTTTTCTAAAATGAACTATCAACTCTTGAGGCACCTGGGTGGCTGAGCGTCCTACTCTTGATTTTGGCCGAGGTCATGATCTCATGGTGGTGAGATCAAGCCCCATGTCACTGTCCATGCTGGGTGTGGAGCCTGCTTGGGATTCTCTCTCTCCCTCTCTGCCCCTCTCCTCTGCTTGTGTGCTCTCTGTCAAAACAACAAACAAACAAATTAATTATTTAATTAAAATGAACTATCAACTCTAATTTTTGCATGAAAAAATAGTATTGTATCCTTTGCTATATCTCATCTGTTTTATATATATATTTAATGTTTGTTTATTTTTGAGAGAGAGAGAGGGGGAGAGAGAGAGAGAGAGAGACAGCGCGCGCATGAGTGGGGGAGGGGTAGAGAGAGGGAGACACAGAATCCAAAGCAGGTTCCAGGCTCTGAGCTGTCAGCACAGAGCCTGACACAGGGCTCGAACCCATGAACCATGAGATCATGACCTGAGCCAAAGTTGGATGCTTAAATGACTGAGCCACCCATGTGCCCCTCATCTCACGGTTTTATATTAAGATATATGGGGCGCCTGGGTGGCGCAGTTGGTTAAGCGTCCGACTTCAGCGAGGTCACGATCTCGCGGTCTGTGAGTTCGAGCCCCGGGTCGGGCTCTGGGCTGATGGCTCGGAGCCTGGAGCCTGTTTCTGATTCTGTGTCTCCCTCTCTCTCTGCCCCTCCCCCGTTCATGCTCTGTCTCTCTCTGTCCCAAAAATAAATAAACGTTGAAAAAAAAATTTTTAAGATATATATACTTGTTAAATTTAATATATATATTATAATCATATATATTATATAAATATATAATTACACTGACATGTGTATATAATATAAATGTATTAAGGGTCGGGCTCTGGGCTGATGGCTCGGAGCCTGGAGCCTGTTTCTGATTCTGTGTCTCCCTCTCTCTCTGCCCCTCCCCCGTTCATGCTCTGTCTCTCTCTGTCCCAAAAATAAATAAACGTTGAAAAAAAATTTTTTAAGATATATATACTTGTTAAATTTAATATATATATTATAATCATATATATATTATATAAATATATAATTACACTGACATGTGTATATAATATAAATGTATTAATATCTATGATACAATAATATACTTGAAATATGGATATTAAATTAGTTGTAGTATTATGTAGGACATGCGATTAGCTTACCTACGGAAAAAGGGAGAGCTTAAATTTTATGTACTACACTTTCCTCTTTAATTTCCTCTCGTTTTGAGAAGAATATCTAGAAATAGTCTTCCTACTTCCCCTTTATGTATCTATCTTAATTTTTTTTTTTTTTTTTTTTTTTTAGAGAGAGAGAGTGCAAATGGAGGAGGGGGCAAAGAGGGAAAAAGAATCTTAAGCAGGCTCCACACCTACCACGGAGCCCAGTGCAGGGTTTGATTTATTTTAAATTTTTTTGTTTGTAAGCAATAGAAACTGACTCTTACTAAGTTAAGCCAAAACAAAAGGTGCGGTGGGGAATGAGGATTTATTGGAAGGATGGGAAGAGCCTATGAAATAGAAGAAAAGCTGAACAATTGAGCCTTAGGAAGGCTAGGAACTGGAGAAATTCTGGGGATATAGGTCTCTTCAAGCTTCTGCCAATGGAGTGAATGAGCTCTAGTCATGTCTCCATCTTATATCACTCTGCTCAAGATTAAAATTTCCAGGAAAGCCTAATTGGCGTAATCTAGGTTATGTGATCACTTCCTGGTATCTTGATGGATGGTTCCACCAAGACTGTATGGAGTCAGGGGAAGTAGTTTCTAAAAGGAAAATTAGATTCCTATTCTGAAAGGAGGGAAGATAGATGATAGATAAACAAAAACATCACATGTCCATGACAATGCAGTACACATACATTCTTGCTAGTAGAAACTTTTCTCAAACGGACAGCAAGCATTTTGTCCTTGTCAGAATTCACTCATTTATTTAATAAGTATTCAACATGTACTGTATGCTAGGTCATACAACATGTAGGGAATCCCAGAATAAGCAGTTAAAAATTGGTTTCTATATGATATAAGAAGTACAAAAAAAAAAAATTCCTCTGGAAAACTAAGGAAAGAAGAGGTGTAATGAACAGTCCTTCCTCTACATTCTGTCATCTTTCCTTCAGCCCTATATTAACTTGAGTTCCCGGACAGCTGTTGCTGATAAAACATAAGACATAAGCTTCAGTTATGCCTAGCTTGTCCAGAAGTAGCAAACTGCAGGTCTAAGGTCTTGTTAATCTTGCACAATGTTATAAATAATGGCTGACATTAAAAACTAGGACACAGGAGTTATGACTAAATGCAACATGGGATCTGGATTGGGTCCTGTTTCAGAAAAAAAATATTAGGGGGACAATTGGTGAAATTTGAAGAAGGTATGCACATGAGTTAATAATATATCAATGCTAATATTCTGGTTTTAATAATTGTGCTGTGGCTATATAAGATACTAGCATGGATGTAAGTCTAAAATTATTTTTAATAAAAGGGGTAAATGAAACTTAATTTCTAGCTTCTTTTAAAAACTGGGAAGATCTGTCAAGTTTTTTATTTTATTTTATTTTATTCTTTTAATTTACATCCAAGTTAGTTAGCATATAGTGCAACAATGATTTCAGTGGTAGATTCCTTTTTTTTCTCAATATATGAAATTTATTGTCAAATTGGTTTTCATACAACACCCAGTGCTCATCCCAAAAGGTGCCCTCCTCAATACCCATCACCCCCCCCCCTCCCACCCCCCATCAACCCTCAGTTTGTTCTCAGTTTTTAAGAGTCTCTTATGTTTTGGCTCTCTCCCACTCTAACCTCTTTTTTTTTTTTCCTTCCCCTCCCCCATGGGTTTCTGTTAAGTTTCTCAGGATCCACATAAGAGTGAAAACATATGGTATCTGTCTTTCTCTGTATGGCTTATTTCACTTAGCATAACACTCTCCAGTTCCATCCACATTGCTACAAAGGGCCATATTTCATTCTTTCTCATTGCCACATAGTACTCCATTGTGTATGTAAACCTCAGTGGTAGATTTCTTAATTCCCCTTACCCATTTAGCCCATCCCCCCTCCCACAATCCCTCCAGTAACCCTCTGTTTGTTCTCCATGTTTAAGAGTCTCTTATGTTTGTCCCCCTCCCTGTTTTTATATTATTTTTGCTTCCCTTCCCTTATGTTAATCTGTTCTGTGTCTTAAAGGCCTCATATGAGTGAAGTCATATGATATTTGTCTTTCTCTGACTAATTTCGCTTAGCATAATACCTTCTAGTTCCATCCATGTAGTTGCAAATGGCAAGATTTTTTCATTCTTTCTGATTGCCAAGTAACACTCCATTGTATGTATATGTATATATATATATATATATATATATATATGCCACATCTTCTTTATCCATTCATCCATCAATGGACATTTGGGCTCTTTCTATACCTTGGCTATTGTTGATAGTGCTGCTATAAACATTGGGGTACATGTGTTCCTTTGAAACAGCATACCTGTATCCCTTGGATAAATACCTAGTAGTGCAATTGCTGGGTCATAGGATAGTTCTATTTTTAATTTTTTGAGGAACCTCCATACTGTTTTCCAGAGTGGCTGCACCAGTTTGCATTCCTACCAGCAGTGCAAAAGAGATCCTCTTTCTCCGCATTCTCACCAACATCTGTTGTTGCCAGAGTTGTTAATGTTAGCCATTTTGACAGGTGTGAGGTGGTATCTCATTGTGGTTTTGATTTGTATTTCCCTGATGATGAGTGATGTTGAGCATTTTTTTAATGTGTCGGTTGGTCATCTGGATGTCTTCTTTGGAGAAGTGTCTATTAATGTCTTTTGCCCATTTCTTCACTGGATTATTTGTTTTTTGGGTGTTGAGTTTGATAAGTTCTTTATGGATTTTGGATACTAACCCTTTGTCTGATATGCCCTTTGCAAATATCTTCTCCCATTCTGTTGGTTGCCTTTTAGTCTTGCTGATTGTTTATTTTGATGAGGTCCCAATAGTTCATTTTTGCTTTTGTTTCCCTTGCCTCTGGAGATGTGTTGAGTAAGAAGTTGCTGCAGCCAAGATCAAAGAGGTTTTTGCCTGCTTTCTCTTTGAGGATTCTGGTGGCTTCCTGTCTTACATTTAGGTCTTTCATCATTTTGAGTTTATTTTTGTGTATGGTGTAAGATAATGGTCCAGGTTCATTTTTCTGCATGTCGCTGTCCAGTTTTCCCAGCACCACTTGCTGAAGAGATTGTCTTTATTCCATTGGATAGTCTTTCCTGCTTTGTCAAAGATTAGTTGGCCATACGTTTGTGGATCCATTTCTGGGTTCTCTATTCTGTTCCATTGATCTGAGTGTCTTGTTTTTGTGCCACTGTAAAGATTATTTTGATGGAATGAATGATTTTCTAAAAGAAAAATAATTAAAACTGACTCAAGAAGGAAAAACAATCATGTAACAAGTTGAAAAGTTTATTAAAATTAGCCTCTATAAAAAAATGTACCAGCCCTTAAAGGTTTTAATGGTTGTTACTATCAAACTATCAAAAACAGATAACTCATATGCTTTTAAAAATATTTCTGAGCACAGAAAAAATATGGAACATCTCAGTTCATTTTAATAACTGATGTCAAAATCTGGCAATAATTACACACAAAAGAAAATTATACATGATTTATGAACTAATTTGGAATAACTTCTGAATAAAATACTAACAAATTAAGTCCAGAAATATATTAAACAGTCCCCACAAAAGTTTATTTTGTGAAATGCAATGATGGTTTAATATTAAACCTATTCAGATGATTTATTATATTAATAAGTAAAAGGAATAAGAAATGTATATTGATAGATGTTGAAAAGACACACTTAAAGTTCAGCATTGTTTCCTGATAAGATGCACACATACACCATCTCCAAAAAACCCCAAAAAACGATCTCAAACTTGTAATGAACATTGTGCTTAATGTAAACCCTAGAGGTATTAGGCAAAATAAGGATGAGTGAGAAAACTGGTATTCTTTAATATTATTTTGGAAGCTAAAGTTTCAAACTAATCAAAGAAGAAAAAATAAAAGAAATAAACATATGAACTAAATGGTAGAATCCAAAATTTTATTTTCAACTTATATGATTGTTTACCCAAGAAAATCAATAGAAAACCTATTAGAATTAATAAGGAATTTTAGCATGGGAGCCATATATAAATAAAAATATAAAAATCTATATCTTTTATATGCCATCAGTAATATGTTAGAAAACATAATGAGAAAAAGTACCACCAGTCAGACATACCATTTTACATAAATGTGTAATTTTTATTACATACTTTTTAATGTAGTCTTTTTTTCTTTTTCCTTTTTTCTTTGCTCTTTTTTTTTCCCCCATTCTACCATACTGATGTTCCCAAAACCTTTTTCTCCCCAGGTAACCCACATCAACAACCTGAGATGTATCTTTCTGTCTTTTTTCTATGCTCATGTTATCATAAAAAAAGTATATAAGCTCACGTGCATACATACATATATTCACAAACACATAGGATTTTTTGTCATTATTTATTAAAAGGTGATTATATTACACATATTTTTCTTCATTTTGTTTTCTAACTCAACTTTGTTAAAATTCAAATCCACTGGTGTAGCACTAATTCATTTTTTAATAGATGTGTAATATTATATGTCATTATTCCACCACTACCAAATTCATGGGTAGTCCCTTGTTTCTGGGTTTTGCCACTAAGAACAAATTCAATAAGTGGTTATATGTTTTTTATGCCCTGATGGATTTATTTCTATGGGAAAAATTCTCAGGCATGAAATTCATGGGACTATTAATCCCATTATGAGAGATATTGGTCTGTAGTTTTTTGTTTCTTTTTTTGTGCTTGGTCTGACTTTGGTTATCAGTGTAATAGCAGCCTTATAAAATGAATTGGTAGGTGTTTCCTCCTCTTCTATTTTCTGGAACATATTGTGTACAATGAGTGTTAACTCTTTAAAAGTTTTATAGAATTTTCCAGTGTGTCTTTCTGGGCCTAATGATTTCTTTGGGGGAAGCTTTTTAATTACAAACTAAATTTCCTTAATCATCCTAGGACTTATTGAGGTTTTCTACTTCATCTTCTTTGAATTCTGGTAGTTTGTGATTTTTGAGGAATTGGTTTTTGAACTTATGAGCATAAAATTGTTCATAGTTGTGATGGTTAATTTTATGTGTCAACTTGGCTGGGCCTCAGTGCCTAGATATTTGGCCAAACATTATTCTGGATGTTTCTGTGAGGGTGTTTTTCGATGAGATTAACATTTAAATTGATGGACTTCTAGTAAAGCAGATTGCCCTCCATAATGTGAGTGTGCTTCATCCAATCAGTTAAAGGCCTGAATAGTACAGAGACTGACCTCCTCTGACCAAGCTACATACTGCACCAGATGGCTTCTGGACTTGGACTACATTGACTATTCCTGGGCCCCTAATCTGACTGCCTTCACACTTGAACTGCAATATTGGCTCTTTTCTGGGTTTCCAACTTGATAGCTTTAGAATTGAGCTGCAGCACTGAGCTTTTCTCTGGGTTGCCATAATCTCATGAGCCAATTCCTTAAAATAAGTCTCTTTCTATACATACACATATTACCAGTTCTGTTTCTCTGGAGAACCTGACTAGTATTTCCTCTTAATGGCAGCAGAATCTGTGGTAATGGTCTCTGTTTAATTGCTAGTATTGGTGATTTGGGTCTTCTCTTTATCTTTGTTGGTATTGTTGGAGATTTATCAATTTACTAATTTTTTTAAAAAACAGGTTTTTATTGATTTTTCTCTATTTCAATTACATTAATTTCTCCTCTTCATCATTTTATTCCTTCATCTTGCTTTAGGTTTATTTTGTCTTTTTTTTTTTTATAGTTTCTTGAGGTAGGAACTTAGATTATTGATTTAAGATCTTTTTTCCCCTAATATTAGCATTTAATACTCAGCACTGCTCTAGCTGCATTCCACATATTTTCATATGTTTTATTTTCACTTTCATACAGTTCTGTGTATTTTTAAATTTTTCTTTGAGACTCCCTCTTTGATCTATTTGTTATTTAGAAGTGCGTTATTTTTATTTCCAAGTGTTTGAAGACTTTCCTAATTGTTTTTCTATTACTGATTTGTATTTTGGCTCCATTATGGTTACAGAATATACTTTCTAAGATTTCAGTTCTTTTGAGTGTGTTGATATTTTTTCTGTGGCCCAGAATATGGTCTCTCTTCGTGAATGTTTCATGGACACTAGAAAAAAATGTGTATTTTGCTGTTTCTAGGTATATATAGGTTCTGTATATTTCAGATCTTGTTGGTTGATTGTGTTGTTCAGATCTTCTATATCCTTGCTGATTTGCCACCTAGTAGTTGTTTAGTAGTAATGGCTTTGAGTCAGTTATTTAAGTCCCTAGTGTATAGTTGTAAATTTGTCTATTTCTTCTTTTACCCTATCAGTTTTTGTTTCATGGCTTTGAGATTCTGTCATCTGGTGTAACACACATTTAAGAGTAAGTCTTCCTAATGGGCTGATCCTCTCATCATATGTAACGTGCCTCTTTGTCTCTTGTAATTTTTATTGTTTTGAAGTCTATCTATCTGATGTTAATATAGCCACTCCTACTATATTATTATATGCTATTATTAAAAAATAATGTTTTTATGTACATCTCTTTCTATTCTTTTACTTTATTATTATTATTTTTTTACAAATTAGGGTTTTTTAATTAAAAACGCTTAAATCATTTATTTTCTTTTTTTTAAAGAATTTACTTTTTTTTTTTTTACTTTTTTTTTTTTTAATCTTTATTATTTGAGAGAGAAAGAGACAGAGAACAAGCAGGGGAGGGGCAGAGAGAGAGGGAGACACAGAATCAGAAGCAGGCTCCAGGCTGTGAGCTGCCAGCACAGAGCCTGACACGGGGCTTGAACCCACAGACCGTGAGATCATGACCTGAGCTGAAGTCAGCTACTTAAATGACTGAGCCACCCAGGTGCCCCCCATTTATTTTCTTAGTAAAGAATTTTGTGCATGTTCAATTTACTTGACTTGTATATTCAAATATAAATATATTAAGTTCAGAATTTAAAAAAAGAACATAAAATGATAGGTGCTTTGCAGAACACATAATTAGATAGCATTCCTGAAAAAGTTATTTTAATCCAAAATACTAATCACAAGTAAGGACTATTAATACTTTTCTATATTTTTCAGGCTTACATAGAGTTTTTTGTTGTAAAATTTCAACAAATGGAACCTTAAAGGTATTATAGTATTTCAATGCTAAATAAAAAGAAAATTCTTTAAAAAAAACCTGAAAAAATCGAGATAAAATGTTCAAAACTGCTATGAGCTTGTCATATATAGACTTTGTTGTGTTGAGATAAATTCCTTCTATACCTAGTATGTTGAGAGTTTTTATCATGAAATGGTGTTGAATTTTGTGAAATTTTTTTTTAATATGAAATTTATTGACAAATTGGTTTCCATACAACACCCAGTGCTCATCCCAAAAGGTGCCCTCCTCAATACCCATCACCCACCCTCTCCTCCCTCCCACCCCCCATCAACCCTCAGTTTGTTCTCAGTTTTTAACAGTCTCTTATGCTTTGGCTCTCTCCCATTCTAACCTCTCTTTTTTTTTTTTTCCTTCCCCTCCCCCATGGGTTCCTGTTAAGTTTCTCAGGATCCACATAAGAGTGAAACCATATGGTATCTGTCTTTCTCTGTATGGCTTATTTCACTTAGCATCACACTCTCCAGTTCCATCCACGTTGCTACAAAAGGCCATATTTCATTTTTTCTCATTGCCACGTAGTACTCCATTGTGTATATAAACCACAATTTCTTTATCCATTCATCAGTTGATGGACATTTAGGCTCTTTCCATAATTTGGCTATTGTTGAGAGTGCTGCTATGAACATTGGGGTACAAGTGGCCCTATGCATCAGTACTCCTGTATCCCTTGGATAAATTCCTAGCAGTGCTATTGCTGGGTCATAGGGTAGGTCTATTTTTAATTTTCTGAGGAACCTCCACACTGCTTTCCAGAGCGGCTGCACCAATTTGCATTCCCACCAACAGTGCAAGAGGGTTCCCGTTTCTCCACATCCTCTCCAGCATCTATAGTCTCCTGATTTGTTCATTTTGGCCACTCTGACTGGCGTGAGGTGATACCTGAGTGTGGTTTTGATTTGTATTTCCCTGATAAGGAGCGACGCTGAACATCTTTTCATGTGCCTGTTGGCCATCCGGATGTCTTCTTTAGAGAAGTGTCTATTCATGTTTTCTGCCCATTTCTTCACTGGGTTATTTGTTTTTTGGGTGTGGAGTTTGGTGAGCTCTTTATAGATTTTGGATACTAGCCCTTTGTCCGATATGTCATTTGCGAATATCTTTTCCCATTCCGTTGGTTGCCTTTTAGTTTTGTTGGTTGTTTCCTTTGCTGTGCAGAAGCTTTTTATCTTCATAAGGTCCCAGTAATTCACTTTTGCTTTTAATTCCCTTGCCTTTGGGGATGTGTCGAGTAAGAGATTGCTACGGCTGAGGTCAGAGAGGTCTTTTCCTGCTTTCTCCTCTAAGGTTTTGATGGTTTCCTGTCTCACATTTAGGTCCTTTATCCATTTTGAGTTTATTTTTGTGAATGGTGTGAGAAAGTGGTCTAGTTTCAACCTTCTGCATGTTGCTGTCCAGTTCTCCCAGCACCATTTGTTAAAGAGGCTGTCTTTTTTCCATTGGATGTTCTTTCCTGCTTTGTCAAAGATGAGTTGGCCATACGTTTGTGGGTCTAGTTCTGGGGTTTCTATTCTATTCCATTGGTCTATGTGTCTGTTTTGGTGCCAATACCATGCTGTCTTGATGATGACAGCTTTGTAGTAGAGGCTAAAGTCTGGGATTGTGATGCCTCCTGCTTTGGTCTTCTTCTTCAAAATTCCTTTGGCTATTCGGGGCCTTTTGTGGTTCCATATGAATTTTAGGATTGCTTGTTCTAGTTTCGAGAAGAATGCTGGTGCAATTTTGATTGGGATTGCATTGAATGTGTAGATAGCTTTGGGTAGTATTGACATTTTGACAATATTTACTCTTCCAATCCATGAGCAGGGAATGTCTTTCCATTTCTTTAAATCTTCTTCAATTACCTTCATAAGCTTTCTATAGTTTTCAGCATACAGATCCTTTACATCTTTGGTTAGATTTATTCCTAGGTATTTTATGCTTCTTGGTGCAATTGTGAATGGGATCAGTTTCTTTATTTGTCTTTCTGTTGCTTCATTGTTAGTGTATAAGAATGCAACTGATTTCTGTACATTGATTTTGTATCCTGCAACTTTGCTGAATTCCTGTATCAGTTCTAGCAGACTTTTGGTGGAGTCTATCGGATTTTCCATGTATAATATCATGTCATCTGCAAAAAGCGAAAGCTTGACTTCATCTTTGCCAATTTTGATGCCTTTGATTTCCTTTTGTTGTCTGATTGCTGATGCTAGAACTTCCAGCACTATGTTAAACAGCAGCGGTGAGAGTGGGCATCCCTGTCGTGTTCCTGATCTCAGGGAAAAAGCTCTCAGTTTTTCCCCGTTGAGGATGATGTTAGCTGTGGGCTTTTCATAAATGGCTTTTATGATCTTTAAGTATGTTCCTTCTATCCCGACTTTCTCAAGGGTTTTTATTAAGAAAGGGTGCTGGATTTTGTCGAAGGCCTTTTCTGCATCGATTGACAGGATCATATGGTTCTTCTCTTTTTTTGTTGTTAATGTGATGTATCACGTTGATTGATTTGCGAATGTTGAACCAGCCCTGCATCCCAGGAATGAATCCCACTTGATCATGGTGAATAATTCTTTTTATATGCCGTTGAATTCGATTTGCTAGTATCTTATTGAGAATTTTTGCATCCATATTCATCAGGGATATTGGCCTGTAGTTCTCTTTTTTTACTGGGTCTCTGTCTGGTTTAGGAATCAAAGTAATACTGGCTTCATAGAATGAGTCTGGAAGTTTTCCTTCCCTTTCTATTTCTTGGAATAGCTTGAGAAGGATAGGTATTATCTCTGCTTTAAACGTCTGGTAGAACTCCCCTGGGAAGCCATCTGGTCCTGGACTCTTATTTGTTGGGAGATTTTTGATAACCGATTCAATTTCTTCGCTGGTTATGGGTCTGTTCAAGCTTTCTATTTCCTCCTGATTGAGTTTTGGAAGTGTGTGGGTGTTCAGGAATTTGTCCATTTCTTCCAGGTTGTCCAATTTGTTGGCATATAATTTTTCATAGTATTCCCTGATAATTGTTTGTATCTCTGAGGGATTGGTTGTAATAATTCCATTTTCATTCATGATTTTATCTATTTGGGTCATCTCCCTTTTCTTTTTGAGAAGCCTGGCTAGAGGTTTGTCAATTTTGTTTATTTTTTCAAAAAACCAACTCTTGGTTTCGTTGATCTGCTCTACAGTTTTTTTAGATTCTATATTGTTTATTTCTGCTCTGATCTTTATTATTTCTCTTCTTCTGCTGGGTTTAGGCTGCCTTTGCTGTTCTGCTTCTAGTTCCTTTAGGTGTGCTGTTAGATTTTGTATTTGGGATTTTTCTTGTTTCTTGAGATAGGCCTGGATTGCAATGTATTTTCCTCTCAGGACTGCCTTCACTGCGTCCCAAAGCATTTGGATTGTTGTATTTTCATTTTCGTTTGTTTCCATATATTTTTTAATTTCTTCTCTAATTGCCTGGTTGACCCACTCATTCGTTAGTAGGGTGTTCTTTAACCTCCATGCTTTTGGAGGTTTTCCAGACTTTTTTCTGTGGTTGATTTCAAGCTTCATAGCATTGTGGTCTGAAAGTATGCATGGTATAATTTCAATTCTTGTAAACTTACGAAGGGCTGTTTTGTGACCCAGTATATGATCTATCTTGGAGAATGTTCCATGTGCACTCGAGAAGAAAGTATATTCTGTTGCTTTGGGATGCAGAGTTCTAAATATATTTGTCAAGTCCATCTGTTCCAATGTCTCATTCAGGGCCCTTGTTTCTTTATTGACCGTGTGTCTAGATGATCTATCCATTTCTGTAAGTGGGGTGTTAAAGTCCCCTGCAATTACCACATTCTTATCAATAAGGTTGCTTATGTTTATGAGTAATTGTTTTATATATTTGGGGGCTCCGGTATTCGGCGCATAGACATTTTTTTTTTAATTTTTTTTTCAATGTTTATTTATTTTTGGGACAGAGAGAGACAGAGCATGAACGGGGGAGGGTCAGAGAGAGAGGGAGACACAGAATCGGAAACAGGCTCCAGGCTCCGAGCCATCAGCCCAGAGCCTGACGCGGGGCTCGAACTCCCGGACCGCGAGATCGTGACCTGGCTGAAGTCGGACGCTTAACCGACTGCGCCACCCAGGCGCCCCTCGGCGCATAGACATTTATAATTGTTACCTCTTCCTGATGGATAGACCCTGTAACTATTATATAATGTCCTTCTTCATCTCTTGTTACAGCCTTTAATTTAAAGTCTAGTTTGTCTGATATAAGTATGGCTACTCCAGCTTTCTTTTGGCTTCCAGTCACATGATAAATAGTTCTCCATCCCCTCACTCTCAATCTAAAGGTGTCCTCAGGTCTAAAATGAGTCTCTTGTAGACAGCAAATAGATGGGTCTTGTTTTTTTATCCATTCTGATACCCTATGTCTTTTGGTTGGCGCATTTAATCCATTTACATTCAGTGTTATTATAGAAAGATACGGGTTTAGAGTCATTGTGATGTCTGTATGTTTTATGCTTGTAGTGATGCCTCTGGTACTTTGTCTCACAGGGTCCCCCTTAGGATCTCTTGTAGGGCTGGTTTAGTGGTGACAAATTCCTTCAGTTTTTGTTTGTTTGGGAAGACCTTTATCTCTCCTTCTATTCTAAATGACAGACTTGCTGGATAAAGGATTCTTGGCTGCATATTTTTTCTGTCTAGCACCCTGAAAATCTCGTGCCAATTCTTTCTGGCCTGCCAAGTTTCAAAAGAGAGATCAGTCACGAGTCTTATAGGTCTCCCTTTATATGTGAGGGCACGTTTACCCCTTGCTGCTTTCAGAATTTTCTCTTTATCCTTGTATTTTGCCAGTTTCACTATGATATGTCGTGCAGAAGATCGATTCAAGTTACGTCTGAAGGGAGTTCTCTGTGCCTCTTGGATTTCAATGCCTTTTTCCTTCCCCAGTTCAGGGAAGTTCTCAGCTATTATTTCTTCAAGTACCCCTTCAGCACCTTTCCCTCTCTCTTCCTCCTCTGGGATACCAATTATGCGTATATTATTTCTTTTTAGTGCATCACTTAGTTCTCTAATTTTCCCCTCATACTCCTGGATTTTTTTATCTCTCTTTTTCTCAGCTTCCTCTTTTTCCATAACTTTATCTTCTAGTTCACCTATTCTCTCCTCTGCCTCTTCAATCCGAGCCGTGGTGGTTTCCATTTTGTTTTGCATTTCATTTAAAGCGTTTTTCAGCTCCTCGTGACTGTTCCTTAGTCCCTTGATCTCTGTAGCAAGAGATTCTCTGCTGTCCTCTATACTGTTTTCAAGCCCAGCGATTAATTTTATGACTATTATTCTAAATTCACTTTCCGTTATATTATTTAAATCCTTTTTGATCAGCTCATTAGCTGTTGTTATTTCCTGGAGATTCTTCTGAGGGGAATTCTTCCGCTTGGTCATTTTGGATAGTCCCTGGCGTGGTGAGGACCTGCAGGGCACTTCCCCTGTGCTGTGGTGTATAACTGGAGTTGGTGGGCAGGGCCGCAGTCAGACCTGATGTCTGCCCCCAGCCCACCGCTGGGGCCACAGTCAGACTGGTGTGTGCCTTCTCTTCCCCTCTCCTAGGGGCGGGATTCACTGTGGGGTGGCGTGGCCCATCTGGGCTACTTGCACACTGCCAGGCTTGTGATGCTGGGGATCTGGCGTATTAGCTGGGGTGGTAGGCAAGGTGCACGGGGGCAGGAGGGGCAGGCTTAGCTCGCTTCTCCTTAGGTGATCCACTTCAGGAGGGGCCCTGTGGCAGCGGGAGGGAGTCAGATCCGCTGCCGGAGGTTTGGCTCTGCAGAAGCGCAGAGTTGGGTGTTTGCGCGGAGCGAGCGAGTTCCCTGGCAGGAACTGGTTCCCTTTGGGATTTTGGCTGGGGGATGGGCGGGGGAGATGGAGCTGGCGAGCGCCTTTGTTCCCCGCCAAACTGAGCTCTGTCGTCCAGGGGCTCAGCAGCTCTCCCTCCCTTTGTCCTCCAGCCTTCCCGCTTTCCGAGCAGAGCTGCTAGCTTATGTCCTCCCAGACGCTAAGTCGGCTTGCTGTCGGAACACAGTCCGCCCAGCCCCTCCACTTTTGCAAGCCAGACTTGGGGGCTCTGCTTGGCCGGCGAGCCGCCCCTCCGCCCCGGCTCCCTCCCGCCAGTCCATGGAGCGCGCACGGCCTCGCCGCCCTTCCTACCCTCTTCCGTGGGCCTCTCGTCTGCGCTTGGCTCCGGCCACTCCGTTCTGCTAATCCTCTGGCGTTTTTCTGGGTTATTTAGGCAGGTGTAGGTGGAATCTAAGTGATCAGCAGGATGCGCGGTGAGCCCAGCGTCCTCCTATGCCGCCATCTTGATTCGTGAAATGTTTTTTCTGCATCTGTTGAGATGATCATGTGATTTTTATTCTTCATTCTATTAATGTTGTATATCATATTAATTCATTTGCAGCACTGAAAGGCTTGGGATGTTGGATGTTTACCTCACCCTCTCTTCTTCCCCTAACCCAGGGAGGAGTCACAATCTTTCTTAGTGATGAGCTGTGTCAGGTTCAGGGGACTAATGCAGACTAAGTGAAATTGCTCTTCTTAACTGTTTTAGTGCAGCTGATCTTGGATTTTTTACCTACTTTTACCTACGTGGGATATTGCAACTTCTTAACTGAATTCTGGACTTCTCATAAAGGTATTTTGTAATTTATGTTGTTAAATCTATGTTGTTGGGGAGATGGGAATGAGGGCTGGGACTTCCTGTTCTGTCATTTTGATGTCACTTGATCTCTTGCTTTTAACTTACCTGTGTAATTGTACTTGAAGTGAATTTATTATATACAGCATACTTTTGGATGATGTTTTCTCAGCCACTCTGCCAATGTCTGTCTTTAATTGGTATATTTAAACTATTTACATTTAAGGTAATAACTGATACATTAAGCGTTAAGTCAGTTACTTTATTGTTTTCTGTTTGTTTTTTTTGTTTGCCTTTTCTTACCTTCCTGTGGGCTATTTGTACATTTTTAGGAGGAGTGGGATTTTCCATTGGTGTTTGGCTGGAGTAGGTTAAGTATTGCTGAGAGCTTTTCTGTTGTTAGGCCATTCAGTCCTTTGGCTAAGCAAAACAGATTTTTCTTGGTAGTTTTTTGTTTTTGTGTTTTGCTTTTTCCTGTTAGTGGTTTCAGTTTGGAGATTTCTGTAGTGCCTTGTCCAGAATATATGGGAGGTAACAAGGAAACTCAGGAAATAAACACTATGTTGATCCTTAAGCCCTTTGGTCTGTAGGCAGTCTGAGGTCTTTCAGAGTCTTCCTATCTTTCTTTGTTGTGTATCCCCAGGATTTTTTTATTTGCAGGGAGGAGGTCCTGGGAGGAATAAAAGTACTCCATCTTGGCAGAACTGGGGTATATGTATTTTAATAGCTGTTTCTAGACTGCTTTAATGTGCACTCAGTAGGATACAATTGCCTCTGGCTTTGATGGCAAATTCCAGTGTTAGAGAAACTTAAGGGGATTTACATATCTTTCCTTAGTACTGACAAATGAGATAATTAGGGTAAATAATATGTTAGGATTCCTAATATGTTTAAACATTCCTTTTTTTTAAGTACTGTTTTATTAATCTTCACTTTGGAGCACTTTTTTTTTTTTTTTTTGAGAGAGAGAGTTTGAGCAGGAGAGAGGGTCAGAGGGAGAGAGAGAGAGAATCTTAAGCAGGTTCTATGCTTTGCATGGAGCCTGACAAGGGGCTTGATCCCATAACCCTGGGATCATGACCTGAGCTGAAATCAAGAGTCATATGCTCAACTGACTGAGCCACCCAGGCACTCCTGGAGCACATGTAAATAACATACACTAAATCTTTTCTCAGTACTGTCTTTCTTGGTTTACTGTGTGTGTACAACATTCAAGAAAATAAATACCCTTCTCTTTGTAATTCCTCAGAATGGAATTTTCCATAAGATAAGAAGAAAATACAAGTAACAAGAAACAATGAAATTAATATAGTTGGGCTTTTTTTTAACTTTTTAAAAAAATTCTTGAGAGAGAGCAAGCGCAAGTGGGGAAGGGGTAGAGAGAGCAGGGGACAGAGCAGGGGACAAAGTAGGCTGTGCACTGAGAGCAGAGAGCCCAACACGGAGCTTGAACTCACAAACCGTGAGATCATGACCTAAGCCGAAGTTGGACTCTCAACTGACTGAGCCACCCAGGTGCCCCAAAATAAATATAGCTGTTTCACTGGATATTTGTACATATTCTCAATATTAACTGTCCTTTAGGTTATGCAGTCCAAGTACTCAATCAGAAGTATGGTCCCTTTGTCCATTTTTAAGTTGGGTTATTTGATTTTTGTTGTTGGTGAGTTGTAGAAGTGCTTTATATATTTCAGATATTAACCCCTTATCAGATATGTGATTTGAAAATATTTTCTACCATTCCGTTGGTTGCCATTTTACTTTGTTGATTATGTCCTTTGATACAAAATGTATTAAGCTCGATGTAATCCCACTTGTCCAATTTTCCTTTTGTTGTCTGTGCTTTGGGTGTAATATCCAAGAAATACATTGTCATGAAGCTTTTCCTCAAGGTTTTCTTCTAGGAGTTTTATTGTTTTGAGTCTTACATTTAGGTCTTTAATTCTTCTTGAGTTAATTTTTATGTATGGTATAACAGTCCAGCTTCATTATTTTTCAGGAGATATCCAGTTTTCCCAGCACCATTTTTTGAAGAGACTATTCTTTCTTCATTGAGTAGTCTAGACACTTTGTAAAAGATCATTTAACCATATACATGAGTTCATTTCTGGATTCTCTATTCTATTCCACTGGTGTATTTATATATCTTGATGTCAGTACCACATTCTTTTGAATATGGTAGCTTTGTAATATGTTTTAAAATCAGAAAGTGTGAGTCCTCTAATATTATTTTTCAAAATTGCTTTGGCTATAGGGTACCTTGAGATTCCATATGAATTTTAGGATGAATTTGTCTATTTCTACAAGAAATGCCATTGGGATTTTGTTGGGGATTGAGTTGAATCTGTAGATTGCTTTGGGTAGTATGGGTATTTTAACAATATTGTTTTCTAATCTATGAACACAAGGTATTTTTTCACTTATTTGTGTTTTTTTATTTTTTTCATTAATAACTTGTAATTTTCAGTATACAAGTCTTTCACCTTCTTAGGTATATTTCTAAATATTTTATTCTTTTTGATGCTGTTGTAAATGGAATTCTTTTTCAAATATTCTTTTTGGATTACCCATTCTCAGTGTAGAAAACAACTGATTTTTGCGTATTGATTTTGTATCCTGCCATTTTGCTGAATTCTTTTATTCTGAAACATTTTTTTGTGTGTGAAATCTATAAAGTTTTCTGCAAATAAATTCATGTCATCTACAAACAGAGATCATTCTGCTTCTTCCTTTCCAATTTTGATGCTTTTTATTTCTTTTTTCTTGGCTAATTTCTCTGGCTAGGAATTCCAGTGCTATGTTGAATAGAAATGGCAAGAGCAGGCATCCTTACCTTATTGCTGATTTTAGAAGAAAAGCTTTGAGTTTTTCACCATTCAGTTTGATGCTAATTGTAGGGTTTTCACATATAAATTTTATTATGTTGAAGTAATTTCTTTCTACATATAGTTTGGTGAGTGTTTTATCATGAAAGGGACTGAATTTTATCAAATGCTTTTTCTGGATCAGTTGTAATAATCATGTGGTTTTTGTCCTTCATTCTATTAGTTTGGTGTATCACTTTTATTGATTTGCATATATTGTAGCATCCTTGCATTCCACAAATAAATCCCATTTGGTCATGGTAATATAATCCTTTTAATGGGCTACTGAATTCAAATTGCTAGTTGAAGATTTTTGCACCAATATTTGTCAGGGGTATTGGCGTTTTTGTCAGGGGTATTGTCAGGTTTTCTTTTCTTGTAATGGAAAGGTATCAGGGTAATGCTGGCCTTATAAAATGAGCTTGAAAGTGTTCCCTCTTCTTCAGTATTTTGGAAGAGTTTTAGAAGTATAGGTATTAATTCCTTTTTAAATGTTTGGTAGAAATTCTCCAGTGAAACCATCTGGTCCTGGACTTTGTTGAGAGGTTTTTGATTATGGATACAATCTCCTTGCCAGTTATTGGTCTATTTTGATTTTCTATTTCTTCATGATTCAGTCTTGGTAGATTGTGAGTTTGTAGGAATTTATCCATTTCTTCTGGGTTATCCAATTTGTTGGCATACAGTTATTCATAGTATTCTCTTATGATCTTTTTTTTATTCTGTGGCGTTGGTAATGTCGCCTCTTTTGTTTTTAGTTTTAGTCATTTGAATCTTCTCTCTTTTTTTCTTAGTTACTCTAAGGGCTGGTCAGTTTTGTTTATCTTTTCAAACAATTAATTCTTAGTTTCATTTTTTTCTGTTTTTGTATTCTGTTTCATTGGGTTCTGCTCTAATCTTTACTATTTCCTTCCTTCTGCTAGCTTTGGGTTTAGTTTGTTCTTATTTTCCTAGTTTCTTGAGTTGTAAAGTTAGGTTGTTGATTTGAAATCTTTCTCCTTTTTTAAAGTAGACATTTTCAGCTAATTTCTCTCTTAGCCCAGCTATTGCTGAATCCCCTAAGTTTTGTGTTGTTTTTTTGTTTACATTTGTGTCAAGGTATTTTCTAGTTTCCCTGTGACTTCTTCTTTGAACCACTGGTTGTTTAAGAGTTTGTTGTTTAATTTCTATATATTTGTGAATTTCTCAGTTTTCCTTCTGTTATCTATTTGTAATTTTATTCCATTGGGATTGAAAAAGATGTGATTTCAGTCTTCTTGAGTTGTTAAAAGCAATTTTTGGCTTAAAATGTGGTCTGTCCTGGAGAATGTCCCATGTGCACTTGAGAAAACTATATATCCTGCTGTTGTTGGGTGGAGTGTTCTTTATATGTCTGTTAGGTTCAGTGGTCTCTATTTCTCTATTTCTCTATGGTCTTTGTTTCTCTGTCTGGTTGTTTTATTTTTTATTGAAAGTAGTGTATTGAAGTATCCTATCATTATCATGTTGCTGTTGTATCAAAATTTAGTGGTTAAACTGGTCAGTTGAGAATCATATTAACATAACACAAAACCATATATACTATATTGAAGTATTAAAATAGAAGAAGCATCTTAGAAACATTTCTCCAAACTCTTCTTTAGTTTTTTGAAAGAGATTGGCTTGCTTAAGTTAAAAGTCACAGTGATTTGGAAGATGGTGGCAGAGTAGGACCCTAGGCTTGCCTCCTCCCATGAATACAATTAGATAACCATCAAATCATCCTAAATACCCTAGAAATTGACCTGAAGACTAGCAGACAAACCCCACAACTAAAGGTAGATAAGAATCCACATCAGAGAAGGTAGGAAGTGCAGAGATGTGGTTTGGGAGAGAAACAGATCATAGCCACTAAGGTGGGGAGGGAGGTGCAATCATGGAGAAGGGCAAGAGACAGACCACCACACATGGGAACACACAGGGAAAATGAATCCCCATATCAATTGGCTTCAGAAGCAAGAGGAGCTGAATTTTGTGAGTTCTTGGAACCAGAAGGGATTAAAGCCTGGGATTTTAAAAGTCAGCGGGCTAGGATGAGATAGAGCCCAGAGGGCACTGGCGATGATCTTGGAGAGAAGTCAGGCAAACAACCCATAGACTTACAGAATGGAAACAGCAATCTGAAGAGTACCTGGGGACTCTTCACACAATGGGGAAATTATTCACTTATCTCAGAGTATGGCACCCCAGAGAGACAGTATTCATGAAAAGACCCCTCTGGGAACAAAGGAACTGGCAGGTTCCATTTCCCTCCCCAGCCTCTCAGCATAAGCACAGGGCTACCTGCAGGAACCAGCATAGTGTGGATACTCCCTGCTTACCTGCTTACACCAAGCCATGCCCCCGCGCTCCAGAAGAACCACTTCTCCCAGTCACATTTGCCCCAGTTCCAGCGCAGTGCCCGCTTCCCCAGAAGACTGGCCCAAACCGCTGCTCACACTGCATCTCCTGATGCAGGAGTTTCACAGAGCCTTGGTTCCAGCAGTGGTGGTGAAACCCTCATTTCACAAACAGATCAGAGCACATCTAGTTAAAATGCAACACATTCAGGTCAGGGACCAAACACTGCCCACAATAGGCAGAGAGCCTCTGAAGGATAAAGTGGCCAAGACAAAACAGCAGAGCACACACAGCACACACTCTCAGACACTCCCAGAAGTGCCAGGCCCTGGAGAACAGGGAGCACAACATGGCAGACTCTACAGGACCTCTTCTTCATAAGGCCATTTCCCTCAAGAACAGGAGACTTAACTTTCTTAACACAGAGAAACAGGCACAGAGACAAAATGAGAAGACAGAGAAATTGATCCCAAATGAAAGAACAGGGCAAGGCCATGACCAGAGATCTAAGTGAAACAGATATAAGTAAAATGCCTTATAGAGAATTTAAAGTAATGATCATAAGTATAATCACCAGACTTGAGAAAAGAGTGGAAGACATGAGTGAGACCCTTAACACAGAGATAAGGAATTAACATAGCAGAGATAAAGGGCTCATTAAATGAAATGAGAAACATGCTTGTTGGAATGAACAGCAGGATGGAAGAAGCAGAGGAACAAATTAGTGACCTAGAAGACAGAGTAATGGAAAGTAATCAAGCTGAATAAAAGAGAGAAAAAAGAATTATGCAAAATAGTAATAGACTTAGGGAACTCAGTGGCTCCATGAAATGTAATAACATTCATATTATAGGAGTCCCAGAAGGAGAAGGAGGTAGGAAGGGAGAAGGAGGAAGGAGAGGCAGAAAATTTATTTGAAGGAATAATAGCTGAAAACTTCCCTAATTGGGGGAAGGAAACAGATATTCAGGTCCAAGAGGCACAGAGAACTCCCATAAAAACAAAAGCATATCCACTTCAAGACATATTGTAATTAAATTGGCAAAGTATAGTGCTAAAGGAAAATATTTTAAAGCCACAAGACAAAAAAAGACAGTAACTTAAAAAGGAAAACCTGTAAGGAGGTTTTTCTTTTCTTTTTTTTTTAAACATATTTTTTTAACGTTTATTTATTTTTGAGACAGAGAGAGACAGAGCATGAACGGGGGAGGGTCAGAGAGAGGGAGACACAGAATCTGAAACAGGCTCCAGGCTCTGAGCTGTCAGCACAGAGCCCAACGCGGGGCTCGAACTCACGGACTGCGAGATCATGACCTGAGCCGAAGTTGGCCACTTAACCGACTGAGCCACCCAGGCGCCCCGTGTAAGGAGGTTTTTCAACAGAAATTTTGGAAGTCGGAAGGGGGTGGCATGATCCATACAAAGTTCTGAATGGCAAAAATTTGCAGCCAAGAATACTCTATCCAGAAAGGCTATCATTCAGAATAGGAGAGATAAAAAATTTCCCAAACATCAGCTAAAGGAGCTGATGACCACTAAATCAGCCCTGCAAGAAATATTAAAGAGGACTCTTTGAGTGGAAAGGGGAGACCAAAAGTGACAGCAAAAAAAGGTAGGAAACACAAAAGCAGTAAAAATGAATATTTCTCTAAAAAATCAGTCAAGGAACTCACAAAATAAAAGGATGTAAAGTATGATAACACAAACCAAAAATGTGGGGAGGAGAGGAGTAAAGAATGGGTTCAAACTTAAACAACCATCAACTTAATATAAACTGCTGTATGCAAAAGAGGTTATAAATAAGAATGAAATCTTGCCACTTGCAACAACATGGATGGAGCCAGAGAGTATAATGTAAAGCGAAAGAAGTCAGAGAAAACAAATACCATATGATTTCATTCATATGTGGAATTTAAGAAACAAAACAAATGAGCAAAGGGGGAAAATGAGAGAGACAAATTAAGAAACAGACTGTTAATTATAGAGAACAAACTGATGGTTACCAGAGGGGAGGTCAATGGGGGGAGGGGGTTAAATAGGTGATGGAGATTAAGGAGTGCACTTGTGATGAGCACCAGGTGGTGTATGGAATTGTTGAATTGCTATATTGTACACCTGAAACTAATATAATTAACTGGAATTAAAAAGTTTAAAGAAGTCACTATGATTTTTCAGGGGCTTAAAACAAGCAATGGAAACTAGTCTTCGAGGTAATTTCTAAATTATCTCCTTTATGTCATTTTTCTGTACCGACCTAGTCAATAATGATGGCTTCCATTCAGAGGCAGATTTTTGGAAAACCTACCAAAACTTAAGCAATTCTTTGACCCCTTCTGATGTTATGCTTTTGTAAAATTTGTAAGACTAAGGTATTTAACTGTAATCAGTTAAGGCCACCTGTGTGAAGTGGTGATGGAGTAGCCAGTGGCATGTTGGGGATTCAGATGAAGGACAAATGAAAGGAGGTACATCTTTTTTGAGTTTAATGGGGTCTATATAGGTAGCTTGAAGTTACTTGCATGTCTATTTAAGGCATTGTTAGATGTCAGAATAGTGTTGGAATGGCTTTCAATATGCTCTCATGGCCCACTGAGCCTGCTTAGCCAGCAGCGTGACAGGAAGGTATAAGGCCAGAGTCCACAGTACCATATGAAGTTGTCCTATGGTGCTGTGACAGGCAGCTTATAGAATGATGCAACCTGGTATTCACACCCTGTGTAATTACTTTCTCTCGAGTGTGGGTGGGTCCTAGGGATTCCTTCCAACTGAATGGTGAAGGGATGACATTTCTGTGATTAGGTTACAAGAGACTGGCTTCTTGCTAGCTTGTTCTCTCTTGCTGCTGTGCTCTCTCTTGCCCTCTTGCCTGCATGCACTTCCTCTTGCATTGCTAATTGCCATGTTGTGAGATACTCAATGTAGACACATGCATGGAAAGGAACATTTTTTTTATAGTAACCACGTGAAATAGAATTTGTCAGACTCCTGTGTTTGTTACAAGCTTATAAGAAATGTACAAGCAACAAATACATTAAAAAAAATTTTTTAACGCTTATTTGTGAGAGAGAGTGAGAGAGACAGAGCATGAGCAGGGGAGGGGTGGAAAGAGAAAGAGACACAGAATTCAAAGCAGGCTCCAGTCTCTAAGGTGTCATCACAGAGCCTGAACAAATACATCTTTTATAGCTGGTATTGGAAAGAAATTTGAAAGGAATTTTCAAAAATTTTCCTATAAAAATACTGGGTAAAATGTATTATGCAGGCTTCTTAGGCAATTAATTAAAAAAATTAACTTTTCTAGATTTTGTGATATTTGCAGTAGATATCTGTACTTTATTGTTAATTCCTCATTCTAAACATTCATTTTCTCACTTAAAAAAAAGTTTAAAAACTTGATACTCTGCCAAGGAATTTCGTTATTACATGTATTGTATCCAAAAATGGAATTACCACTTTTTTGAATGTTTTGGAAGAAGAGACATGAAAACATTAAGTTTATTTCTTAAAGATCCTCAGGAAAAAATATGAAGAGGCTCATTTCTATTTAGAGAGAAACCTCAGAATTCAACACACCTGGCACAAATATTTGTGAGGGAGGAAGGTAAAAAATGAATGAATTATACTCTCTGCACAGGACCACAATCTGTTTTATATCACACTAGATGCTTCATGATCACTACACTTTGTCTAACACAGTTAACACAGCACTTTGAGGAGTAAACCAAAAAGAAAATTTTAAAAGTTACTTTATTTGAATCTATTGATCAACATGCAAGGTTTTCTAAGAATTTTTGAGAAATTAGTAAAGTCTTTTAGGTATGAAATACCATCACACAAACAGAAAGAAAACAGAATTATACCTTTTAAAAATAACTTTCCAAAAGAAGCATTTTTACCAAGAGCAATTGAACTTTTGATTTGATTAGATGCTAGCATTTATGTACTGAAGGCTATAGAACAAGTTGGCATATCATTCTATTTGTAAAAAAGCTACATGAAGTACCTTAATGCTGCACATATTCTTTTGAGTTGATATACCATTTGGTGAATCTAATTTGTTCAGTGATTTTCAAGTACTTTTAAAATTACATTGATTTACACCAAATCCTAGTGACTAGTGTTCATACTATAAGATGACATTAATCTAATTATAAGATATATTCCTTTTTAAAATGAAGACCATTATAAAACATCTTTCCTATTGATTGAAGTTTTTGTATTTAAACAATCTTTACCTATTAGGCATGGAATCACATTAATATTATAAGGTTAATACAAAACAGACACATAATGTGGGGAAAATAGCAAAATAGAAAGCTTATTCCACAAAAATATTCATAAATTTCTGAAAAAAACTGCAAAGAATTATTGCAGAAAAATAATAGTGTTAGGTTTTTAACAGATGCAAAAGGAACATTAATATAAACATATTAGTGCATAGCTTTCATTATGCATACTTATGTCATTTAGCAGAACTTATTAACTAAGTTGAGTTTTTAGCACTCTGTGAAAAACAGACTCACTACTGCAAAATCAGAGATAATCACCAAATGTCAGAGTTTATTAATGAACTTTATTTGATGATAATTTTCTTTAACTATATTAGAATGACAAGCTAATTTAATAATGGCTCCTGATACATAAATATAGCTATTTATTACATTTCTTAAAAAAATTCATTAGATGGGGGGCCCCTGGATAGCTTAGTCAGTGTCTGGCTCTTGGTTTCTGCTCAGGTCATGATCTCGCGGCTTTGTGGCTTCAAGTCCTGCATTGGTCTCTGTGTTGGCAGCGTGGGGCCTGCTTGGGATTCTCACTCTCTCCTCTCTCTCTGCCCCTCCCCCATGCACACTATCTTTCTCTCAAAATGGATAAATAAACTTTAAAAAAATTCACTGGATGGAAAAGGAAAAGATATATAATTCCCATACTTTCAAATTTAAAATTTGAGCTTTTTATCCATTTTAAATTGTCACAACTCCCTAAATATTAGAGAGTAAGACTAAAATTATTTTATTATTTTTTACAATGTTTATTTATTTATTTTGAAAGAGAGAGCACAAGTGGGGTGGGGAGGGGCAGAGAGGACGGAGAGAGAGAGAGAGAGGGAGACAGAGAGTCCCAAGCAGGCTCCATGCTGCCCAGCACAGAGCTGGACATAGGGCCTGATCCCATGAACCATGAGATATGACCTGAGCTGAAGACAAGAATTGGACACTTAATCAACTGAGCCACCCAGGCGCCCCTAAAATTTTTTATTTTAAACATTTCAAAATTATAGTCACTTCTCAGGAAAAGGCAAAAGACAAAAAGGCTCTAAAATTACCTTTTTAATTTTTTCCATTTTTTTGGGGATATAGAAAAATTAAAATGATACACCATTGCTGAACTCATTTTACTCCATAGTTTTAAACCAGTGACTAAGTCTACACACTCCACTGAAAAGCCAAGAATTTATTAAAAGGAGCAGAACAGGAATCAAAATGAGAACATTAAGTCAAGTTTAAAGTTCAAATTCATTTTAAAGGTTAGATTTTAATCATTTAAAAAAACTGGGGAAAAAATGAATTCCAGGCACTGAATGGTGGACACTAGCTTCTCCTTTTAAGTATATTTAAGTAATTCATTTGTTCACCAACTTATTGTTCAACAGATATGATACAAATATCTGCTATGTACTGAGCACTGTGTTAAATGCTGGGGATATAGTGGTGAATCCAGACGACATGATCCCTGCCCTCACGGAGCTTCAGTTTCCAGGGATGCTTTATCTAGCAAACTAAGAAACTTGCTATGGAGCCTCAAATTGATTGCTGTTTTAAAGATAATTTTGTTGTTTTGGAGGGAAAATCTTATAAAAGTGTCAAAACTTGAAACAATTCTATACGTTCAATTATGATCATCATTTAGCCTTTTTGTAAAACAAGAAGAGGAACAATTTATTATTCTACCTACACCATATTTGAATCAGCAAAGACTAGCAGAGAAGCCACATGGAGCATAGCCTAAAGGAAAATGTATCTATGCTTCATTGCATTCCTGCTATAGACTCACTGAATGATCTTGGGCAGCTAAGTCTACACCTGGGCTTATGTTTTCTCACGTATAAAATGGGATCATCTAGGGGGCATCTGGGTGGCTAGTCGATTGAGTGTCCAACTTCGGCTCAGGTCAGTCAGTGGGTTCAAGTCCTGCATCAGGCTTTGTGCTGACAGTGCAGAGCCTGCTTTGGATTCTCTGTCTCCCTTTCTCTCTGCCCCCACCCATTCTCTCTGTCTCAAACATAAATAAACATTTTTAAAAAATGTTTTAAAAATGGGTTTATCTGTGAATATTTTTAAGATAAGTGAGATCATATATGAGTGCTCAGATGAGCCACTACTTGAAACTGTTATTGTACATTACAATACATTATCATTGATGGTCAAAAGGAAAGATGAGGAAGCAATATCCTGAAATAAAGTCAAATTCATTGTGTTGTGTAGGTTCAGGAACCCTTCATAAAAGACTGAAGGTTTTAGCTCACTCTCAAATACCAGAAATAAAAGTTTTCTAGCTGCCCCATTGTGTTTGGTGATGATCGAGAGTGCTGGTCTGGGCTTACTTTCCCCAACAATCTGATCTCATCTCCATCATCACACATGCAGGCAGCCACATTTCATAGACATGTATTAAAGAGAGTCAAAGGCAGAGAATTAACACCTGCATAAAGGATGCAAACTAGGCCATCACATTAAAGAGCATAAATTGATTAAATGAAAATGTAGTAAATGACATCCTAATGGTCCTTATTCTGGCTTCCTAATTCTCTGTGCACAAGATGCTTTTATGCACCACTGAAGTAGAGCCATCACAACTTCCAACTAGCCCCAGTTAGTCTAATTACAGCCTAATGCTCTCCAAATATGTCTGGCATAAAAGCCTCATAACCTGCCTTTTCTTAATTTAGAAGGGTCAGATTGAGCACTTTTTAAATCTGAACTATAGTATAACCCGATAGTACACACGAAATATGCATTGTCTTTTTTTTCCAAAATATACATCCTTAAGGAAAATGTGCATTTAAACTATCTTTGGTAACCTGTCTCTGTACACAGATTGAGAATTTGTGAAACTGGAGGAGTTTGGGAGATCATGTGATTAAATTGCTATGAAAACCCTAGAAGGCACCATGTCTTAATATTTTTATTCACTGTGGACATGCAGTTTTGTCTTAATTAGACATGTAAAATTAAATCATTGTTTTATCATATAGTCAATATAATAATAATAGCTAATAAGTACTAATTGCTTTACAAGGGTTAATTCATTTAATCCTATAATAACCCTAATCAAAAGGTACTGTTATTATCACTATTTTAAAGATGAGAAAACCAAAGCATAGAGAGGTTAAGTTATCTCAGGCCACATGATCTGTACATAGTGGACCTGGGATTTGAACCCAGGCAGTCAGTCTGTCTTTAGGTCAGCTCTTTTAACTATTATAACAGAATGCCTATATGGGTGTAGAAATACAAGTCAAAGTCTATTGTATCAGGCAGGGTATCTTAGCTCACAGAATGTCCAGGAGGGTCATAGAGCCAGGTGTGGGGCCATCTGGTTTGGAACAGTACTGAAAATCATGCCATTGACTTGGTTTCTTAAAACCACCTTAGTTCTCCTTCGGCACACAACATCACACTTGAACCATGAACATCAGTCAAGCTGAATTCTGGGTGCTGCTGCCAGAATCTACTATAGCATCCATCAGACAGTGGACATAGCCACCACTTCACCAGAATGAGTTCTGCCAAGTCCCACTTCTTTGCATTCCTAGGTCCTGCTTCCAAGTCCAGGCTCTATGGCCGATGATAACCACAGAGAATACATTCTGCAAAGACATTGGAGACAACACACTGTTTCAGTTGAAACAGTTATGTAAACCTTTGAGAAAGAAAGCAATTTTTAATTGTTGATACGTGTCACCATTGAGAGGAATTTAAAGTCACCAAGAACATTTCCATTAATTAGGCACAGTCATCAGTAGAGATAATGGAAAACAGGAGTGTTTCCTCAAGAATGTATTTTCCATTTAGATTAGTAAAAAGTATCTGTGAAAATCCTTAGAGGAAGTGAGTAATCACACACAGTATCTACTGAGTCTACATCTTTTTTGCCTGTAGAATATTTCACCTCATATGACGCTAATGGAGAAAAAATAGTTTGTTGTTCGAGTGTAAAGACTAAATAATGATAAATTAGTTGCCTGAAGTGCAGTAAAAAAGAAACAAATGGATGTGTGGCATTAACAGAGTTAATTATAGATGCAGATTAAAAGGTAAGATTAAGTAGTGGAAGAAAAGCAGAGAGTCACCTTCGGCCCAGACCCGCCAAGCAGTAGCGGTCAGTCACCTAGCAACAAGTTTCCTATCCCTGCTGTGCTCTTTAATTCAGCAAATCTGCTCAGGATGGCAGGCTGTTCTCCTGACAAAACGCATTATGTAGGAGACGGAGGGATACAAAAATCCACTGTACACAGCACTCTGCTCCCTATTGACCACTGATCCTTTCTCTCAATCCACAAAAGAGGTTCACATAATGCCCTGAAAGGAGAAGAGTCTCCACAGAGAAAACATTTGCTTGTAATTGAGATTGACTACATAATGAAAATGATGTTCTTTTTAAAATTCTGCTTGTTGAGGCCACACTTTTGTCTCCTGGCACTCAAAACACATCCCTGCTGGGAAAAGGGGCAAACATTGTAAAAACTCAAAACTGTGATTTTTTTTTCTTTTCTTTGCATTGAAAATACCCATTCTATAACAAAATGGCCAGGTCTCTCTCTTAGAACTTAAACAAGTGATAAGAAGGTAAACAGGAAAACTTCTATTCAGAGTTGCTGTCATAAATGCTTGCTTTGCTGAAGGCACACAGGCAATGCATGCTCATTCATTTGCAAAACAACTGGACAAAAATAGAATTTTGATTTCTTGATCGTGCCCTCTGTGCAGACCCATTAAAATTTTAACCTGGCCCAGAGATAGGAGCAGAGACAAGCAGAGAGCAGAATAGCTCATCTTCTTAATCTAGAGGACATCATTAAAGTGACCTGTGTAGGGCTTAGGTTGATTTCCTATTAAAAGATTACATTGGGATCTTTAAGAGGACTGATCCAGCATAGTCACAGTTGTTTTAAAACCAGATCATTAAATTAATTAATTTTGAAATAATACTGAAATTATTTTAAAATAGATTAGTAAACATTAATATATCTGGGTTCCTATACTTCAAAGATTTTATCATGCAAAATATATAACTTTTACAAAACATAAATGATTTCCCACACATTAAAATGCTTTCACCAAAACATGCATTCAACAGACTTTTATAAAACACCTACCTAATGCCAGGCACTGTTCTAGATGCTGGGGTTTTAGACATGAAAAATACAGAGTACTAGCCTTCAAGAGAAACTGAGGAGTATTGTACAATTACAGCATGGTGTGAAGGATGTTGGGGTAGAGTTTGGCATGTAAGAGAATACCTTGAGTGATATATGGCCCAGAATGTAGGGTAATGTTGTCCATACTGGTTAGATATTCTGGAAGAATGATACCTATCCTAGATATTTATATAAGTGAAATCATACACTATTTGCGCATTTGTATGTGGCTTATTTCACTTAGCATAATGCTTCCAAGTTCCATCCATGTTCTAAGATGTATCAGAATTTCATTCCTTTTTACAGCTATTATCCCAACAATGCACATGCCACAGTTTGTTTACCCATTTGCCCATTGATGCACAGGGGTTTTCCACCTTTTGGCTACTGTGCATAATGCTGCTATGAACATAGGTATATACAAATTTGAGTCCTGTTTTCAATTCTTTTTTTTTAATTTTTATTTATTTTTTTAATTTACATTTAAGTTAGCATATAGTGCAACAATGATTTCAGTGGTAGATTCCTTAATTCCCCTTACCCATTTAGCCCATTCCCCCTCCCACAATCCCTCCAGCAACTCTCTGTTCTCTGTATTTAAAAGTCTCTTATGTTTTGTCCCCTCCCTGTTTTTATATTGTTTTTGCTTCCCTTCCCTTATATTTATCTGTTTAGTATCTTAAATTCCTCATATAAGTGAAGTCATATGATATTTGTCTTTCTCTGATTGTCTAATTTCACTTAGCATAATACCCTCAGTTCCATCCACGTAGTTGCAAATGGCAAGATTTCATTCTTTTTGATTGCCAAGTAATACTTCATTATATATGTATATACCCCATCTTCTTTATATATTCATCCATCAGTGGGCATTGGGGCTCTTTCCATACTTTGGCTATTGTTGATAGTGCTGCTAGAAACATCGGGGTGCATGTGCCCCTTTGAAACAGCATACCTGTATCCCTTGGGTAAATACCTAGTAGTGCAATTGGTGGGTCGAGGGTAGTTCTATTTTTAATTTTTTGAGGAACCTCCATACTGTTTTCCAGAGTGGCTGCACCAGTTTGCATTCCCAGGTGTTAATTTTTCTTTAAATGTTTGCCAAAATTCACCAGTGAAGCCATCTGGTCCTGGGCTTTTCTTTTTGGGGAAACTTTTGATTACTAATTCAATTTCCTTACTAGTAATTGCTCTATTCAGATTTTCTGTATCTTCCTGTTCAGTCTTTGTAAGTTGTAGAATTTTGTCATTTCTTCTAGATTGTCCAGAAGTTGGTTGTTGGCGAATAGGTTGTTCATTATAACCTCTATGATACTTTGAATTTCTGTGGTATGGATGTAATGTCTCCTTTTTCATTTATAATTTTGTTGATTTGGGTCCTTTCTCTTTTTTTCCTTGGTTAGTCTAGTTAAGAGTTTGTCAACTTTTATCTTTTAAAAGAACCAACTCTGAGTTTGATTAATCTTTTGTTTTTCTGTTCTCTATTTCATTTATTTCTGCTCTAATCTTTACTATTTCTTTTCTTCTGCAAACTTTGGGCTCAGTTTGTTCTTCTTTTTTCTACTTCCTTAACACATAGAGTTAGGTCATTTATTTGAGTTCTTTCTTGCTTCTGAATGTAGGCATTTATTGCTATGAACTTCCCTCTTGGAATTGCTTTTGCTATATCCCATAAGTTCTGGTACATTACATTTCAGTTTTAATTTGTTTCAAGAAACTTCATTTCCCCTTTAATTTCTTTTTGATCCATTGGTTGTACAGGAGAATATTGTTTAATTTCCATGTGTTCATGAATTTTCCAGTTTTCCTTTTGCTGTTGGTTTCTAGTCGTATGCCATTGTGGTCAGAGAAGATATTTGGTATGATTTCAATCATCTTGAATTTTCTAAGGCTCATTTTGTGGACTAACATATGGTCTATCCCAGAAAATGTTTTGTGTGCACTTGAGAAGAATGTATATTCTCCTGTTCTGTATATGTCTGTTAGATCCATTTAATCTATAACGTTATTCAAATCCACTGTTTCCTTATTGATTCTCTGTCTGGGTAACCTGTCCATTGCTGAGAGTAAGGTTATTAAAGTTTCCAATTATTATTGTATTACTGTTTATTTCTTTCTCCTTTTGGTGCTGTTAGTTTTAAATTTATATATTTTAGATGGTCCAATATTAAGCACATAAATATTTACAATTATATCTTAATTATTGACCCTTTTGTTATTATATAATGACCTTTGTCTTTTTATCACTTTTAGTTTAAAGTCTATTTTGTCTTAAGTATAGCTACTCTGGTTTTTTGTTTGTTTGTTTTGGTTAACATTTACTTGAAATCTGTTTTTCCCCCTTTACTCTCAGTGTATGTGTGTTTTCAAGGCTACCATGGGTCTCTTGTAGGCAGTGTATTGTTGGATCTTGGTTTTTTATCTATTCAACCATTCTGTGTCTTTTGATTGGAGAATTTAATCCATTTATGTTTAAAGTAATTATTAATAGGTAAGGACTTACTATTACCATTTTGTTAATTATTTTCTTATTTTGTAGGTGTTTTGTTCCTTGTTTCTCATCCAGCTGTCTTTTCCTGTGCTTTGATGCGTTTTGGTATCAGTATGCTTTGACTTCTTTATCTTGTTCTTTTGTGTGTAATTACTATAAGATTTTCCCTTGTGGTTACCATGAGATTTACATAAAATATTTTAAATTTATAACACCCTGTTTTAAACTGATAACAACTTAACTTCAATAGAATTTGTATATTTAGTACTTTTACTTCTCACATTTTAGGTCACAGCTGTTACAATTTACATGATTTTAATTGTGCAATAACCTAATAACAGGTTACCTCATTTATACTTATTTTTGATATATCCTTTTCTTTTAACTTTTAAACTACAATTGTGAATTCAACACCACTATTACCATATTGCAGAATCTAACTATGAGTATGTATTTACCATTACCAGTGAGATTTACTCCACCTGTTTGTGTTTTTATGATGTTAATTAACATTCTTTTACTTCCACTTAGAGAACTCTCTTTAGCATTTATTGTAAGGCAGGTTTGATGGTAATGAACTGCCTCAGCTTTTGTTTTTTCAGGAAAGTATTTATTCCTCCTTTGTTTCTGAATGACAGCTTTGTCAGGTATAGAATTCTTGGTTGACAGTTATATTCTTTCAATATTCTGAATATGTCATCCCATTCTCTACTGGCATGAAAAGTGTTGAGAAACCTATTGATAGTATCATGGGGTTTCCCTTAAATGTAACTTCTTTTTTCTCTGGCTGCTCTTAAAATTCTTTCTTTGTCTTTGACTTTTGACAGATTTATTTAAAGTGCCTTGGTATGGCTTTGTTCAGGTTCAGCCCATTTTGAATACTTTGGGCCTCATGGATCTGGATATTCATTTCTTTTCCCAGGTTTCAGAAGTTTTCAACCTTTATTGCTTTAAATATACTCTCTGTCTCGTTCTCTTTCTTTCCCCCTTCTGGAATTCCTATTGGTTCCTCTCATTGTGTCCTGTAATTCCTGTTGATTTTCTTCACTCTTTCTTATTTTGTCTTTTTGGTTCTCTAACTGGATAATTTCAATGTCCTATCCTCCAGATTACTGATTCTTTCTTCTTCATGGTCAAGTCTACTTTTCAAAATCTCTATTGAATTCTTCAGTTTAGTTATCACATTCTTCAACTCTAGGATTTCTTGGGTTTTTGTTTTTGATGATTGCTATTTCCTTGTCAAACTTCTTGTTTTTTTATTAAATTTTTTTTTCAACGTTTATTTATTTTTGGGACAGAGAGAGACAGAGCATGAACGGGGGAGGGGCAGAGAGAGAGGGAGACACAGAATCGGAAACAGGCTCCAGGCTCTGAGCCATCAGCCCAGGGCCTGACGCGGGGCTCGAACTCACGGACTGCGAGATCGTGACCTGGCTGAAGTCGGACGCTTAACCGACTGCGCCACCCAGGCGCCCCTCAAACTTCTTGTTTTATTTGTCTGTTTTTTTCTTAATTTCATTTAATTGTCTGTGTTTTCTTGTAGTACACTAAACTTTCTTAAGAGGATTATTCTGAATTCTTTGCCTGACAGTTCACAGATCTCCATTTCTTTAGGGCCAGTTATGATTAGCTTTATTAGTTTCCTTTGATGGTGTCATATTTTACCTGATTCTTTGTGATCTTTGATTCTTTACACTGTTATCTGTACGTTTGGATAATGGGGCTCTTAAAGGTTTGCTTTAGCAGAGATAGTTCTTCACTGGCCAGCTCAGTTTGGGTTTCTTGTTATGTCTGCTGATAATCTTTGGGCAGTTAAGACCCAGTATTATAGTCTACTTTTAGGTATGGCAATTGTTTGAACTTTGAGGACAGGGAACAGGGGTGTGCCACTGGCACAGAACAGTAGGAATGAACTGCAAGCTTGTTCCCTACTAAAATGAAGCTGTAGGATGGGCTCCACAGTTATCTGAATTCTCTGGTCAGGCTTACTAGATGATCAGGACTGGCTACTATATTCAATAGTATGTAGGGCTATAAATTAGTTTCCCTGCCTGGCAGGGCAGCAGATGAGAGCCCAGGGCCTATAGAACTCATTGTTTAGGGGCCTGAAGCAGGCCTGAGTATGCCCTGAATTCCCTGGTCTGGTGAAGTTTTGCTCTGCAGACAGGGGAATCCACAGACTGTGCTAGCTGTTCAAGTGCTATTATGTGGAGAGCTGTTGAATGAGCTACACAGCTTCCTATGTGCTCTGGCTAGGTTTCGTGGTCAGACAGGCTCCAGCTATATTCAGCAATGAGCAGGGCTACAAATTAGACTCCCTGCTCAGATGCAGCAGCAGAAGCAGCTCTAAAGCTTTTTGTTACTTTAACTCAAGCTGACCCACATCCCAAATTTTCTGGCCATACAGGACCATTGGCTCTGCCCTGCAAACTATCACTTCTGTCTGTACTTTTCTTAGCTGGAACACCACGAGGCCACATAGGTCCCAAGAGTTGTCACCAACTCTTCTAGTCAGATAAGACTAGAATACACTCCACAGAGAGTGGGGCTGTGTTTCAGCCCCCTTTCCTGGGCAGAATGGATGGGGAATGTTGTAGGCCACTCTCGATTTCCCAAATAGGCTCTCCAGTTGGAAGGGACTAGGAGCTATCTTTAGCTTTGGCTAAGAATTGATCCCTCTGCCTGTTTTATAGCATTGGAAGCCTGCATTTTCAATATTGGCTTGGCTCTGGGGGTGATTAGCTATGCCCATCCACCTCTCAGCTCAAGCACCACTGGGCCACACAGCCTCCAGGAGTTGTTACCAACTTTCTGGTTAGATGGGGCTAGAAGAGACTCTTAACAGTAGATGGATCTGTGACTCAACACCTTGCTTGGGTGTGGACAAACTCTAGGGCCAGCAAAACTTCACATCTGAGGATCTCAAGCAGGCATATCTGTATCCCACCGAGTTCCTTGGTCAGAGTGTGCTCATTCCTGACTTGGTTCTGCAGATGAGCAAAGCTTCTGGTTGGGATTAATTCTTGGGCACTGCAGGTATGAACGCAGTCAGCCAAGATCCATGCTACTTATTGCAAGCCCCTTCTTGTCTCTGTCTCACAGTCAGATGCCCAGTAGCTTGGCCCCACAGATTTTCCTGCCATCCCCATATGTGAGATCAGAGTAGGGGCTCCCACAAAGTGACCCACAAGGCTGGGAAAGGTTAGCTGTACCCCTGATTCTCTTTTCCCCCTGGAGGAACTAGTGCCTCAGGGGAGGCCTCTCCATGTGGTGCTGTGCTATTCTGAGGTAGAGGCAATGTGGTGTACATGTAGTCATTTATCTTACCCTTTTAATGCAGTCTCTTGGTCTCTAAGGTGTAGGGGATTCCTTAGCCTCACCTTCATGTTCTAGAATTACGTCAGCAGTGTCTTGTTCCTGAATAGGTGTTAGTTCTTGTGAGGGGGAGTGAGGTCAGGAATGACCTATGTTGCTATCTTGGAGATGTCACTCTCAGGACTTTTCTTGAAGGGAGTGAGGAAATACTGATAGACCTTAGTATGACTAGATTTGCAGTGACATAACCGGTGATTTTTATTTCCTCTTCCTGAGGAAAGCTCCCAGGTAATAAAAGAATGTATATCCCTCATTATAAGTTACCATTTAACTTAGATGGTAGAGTTCAGATTTTGCTGAAAATGCTAATGGAAAAAGAGGATTGTTGGTTTTATTGAGTGGTGAAAAATAATATTTCAATTTTCGGGGCATAATGAAGTTGTGAGTTCTTGATATTACTGAGGCTGCACCAAATTGGCACAGAGTGAAACAAAGCAAATTATGGTTGAGGCATTTGTGCATCGTTATTTTGCTGATTAATAAAATTGTGGTAGTGCCTAAATTTGAATAATGCAACAAATAGGCTATTTTCTGACTTTCTAGCCTTAAGTGTATATACTATGCATCCGGGCAGGAAAATGGAAGATTATATGAAACACAAAACAGATCCCATTAGACCAGTTTATTATCTATACAGAGACATGATTAAAAACATGTCAATACAAAGTATAGCAATTGTCTAGTAGTTGTCATACGAAGGTAGTACTATACTGTCTATAATCGTGAACACCTGCCTGCCCTTTCTACCACATTTTCTCTTTCCACACCCTCAGGGTACAGATTTTTCTAGACAGGGCACAAGAGGGAGGGTCCAGTATTTATATCATAACCAAATATGAACCAGTTCCAAATGATGACTTCATGTCTCTGCTAGATGGCACATTCCCATATTTTCCAGATTGCTGATGGCACCCAGTTTGAGGCCTTAGCACAAAGCAGTCCAAGCATAGCACTTCTTGGTTGGATGATTACCTAATTTTAAAAAGTCATCTCGGAACTCAAGAGGTAAAGAGATTATGAAAGGTGACAAAACTGAAATAGTGCTATAAGGACAGGAACTACATTAACAATAGACCCGGGGCCCTTCTATTTTGCAGCACTTGTTAAACTGATGGCTGATAGGCTTAGCACACTTTAGTATTCCCTTCGTCCTTCTCCCAAAGCATATCTTTGCCAAAGTTTCATAGTGGGTATTTCAAGGGTTACTTCACAGTAGCTTTCTTCTTTACTAAGCGGAATCTGTTGGGAAAATAGTATCACAACAATGCTGATCAGTTCCCTATAAAAGGTGACTTTAAACTCTCAAGTGAAAATGGGCCATATCAAGTCTGCATGATGAGCCACAGAGGATTTATGAGAATGTTGTCAAAGGTTGTGGAAATATAAGAGTTAGGGAGTCTCACTCCAATAGTTCTCTTTCAGAGAACATGCTTAATAACTTTGCAAATATTACCTTCTCACATTTATGTCTAATCAGTTAAACCACATTATCTACCTTCTTAGCTTTCTCATAGAAGATTATCTGACATTTAGCATTCACCAGTTTTTCTGAAAAGGTTAATAGTTCACCAGCCAAAGTTAGAACTAAACAGAATTGATCATTCCTAAAACTCTTGGTTGAAATGTGAGGGCTTTGTGTTGACAGCCAAGGGATTGTAATGAGTCTTTCGTACATTCTTAGAGCTTGTTTCATTTGCCTTGTGAATGGAGAGAGTAAAATTATAGTCTCTAGGTGTTTTCCATGGTTCTTTCACATGCAGGCTTCCCGACACCAATTAAAGAGATTATGTCATCAAGTGAAAGGAAAGCTATAACTTGTATGTTAATGCTGTGATTACTTGAGACAGGGTCACAGGACCCAACAGCATAGCAGCTGACCTTCAAAAAATTAACTTTGAGCTCAATTCCTAATTAACCTTTTTCAATGTAAGAAAGTATAATTTCAGGCCATTGGCCCTCTAAAATACTCTTATACATGAATGTGTTACGAAATCAGTTAGTAATTATCAAGATATTTTTTTTCCTTAATGATGTTATCTTTGAGGATGAATTTTTATTTCCACTCAAAGTATTCTATTTTCTCCATTAATAAAACTGCAGGAAACACACTTAAACCTACAAAAAATTTAGTGTTAAAATAAGTTCATGCTGATGCACAAAATGTCAAATAAGTATTGTACTCTGCCACTGCAGCAACAATGTGAGATTATCATCATTTGGACATATGGAAAGATAGATAAATTTAAAAAGTTATGTTGGATTCCAAAAATTTCCTCATTTTGAATTAATGTTCCCTGTAATTCTTAAAACCTTGCTCTACTGTATAGTGTGTATTTTATTCCAGAAATTGCTCTCTGATAAAGTACTCCAATTATATTAACTCTTATTTAGTCAGACTGAAGTTAATAGCTGGTGGACTTCACATTTCTTATAATCTCTGGTATCCTCTGGCTGAACAAAAGAGAAAGTTACTTTTAAAGTAGTGCTACATAATGGTTGAAAGGTTTGGTTCTGATATTCATGATTTGCCTCTGGAGATTATAAGGGTTCTCTGAATAAATAATTTTTACATCATTTGGTAATTATTCTCTTGTGATCTCCATATTAAAGTAGGATTTATCAAATTTAAGATCAAAATTAGCATTTTGTGTTATAGATTTAGAAAATGCTTTAAATGTAACTTGAAATGTGGGTTCTACTAGCTCACTCCTTTGACTGCTTTGAATCCAGATTGTATATAATGCAGGCCAAAATATTGTTTTAGTAATAAATTATCAGAAACTATCCTAACAACATCTGTATTTTTCTATTTTGCGTTTCCCTTAGTTTTGCCATAGCAGCATATTTTACTTGTAGAGTAGTGGACAATGCTCTACAAATTTCTGCAATATTATAATCAAAACAATTAATAATTATTACCTTTCTGGTCAAAAGACCCCAGAATTTAGATCTGAAGTGGCATTGTGGTAGAAATAGAGCAATAGACTTTTTAAAGGGCCCCACAAAATGCCCTGAAATACACTGGCAAATATGAATTTCCCACTTACTCTTTGCCTCATGAACAATGTACAGAAGAATATACTGCTGTTTTGTTTATCAGTTGTATTTCTCTTGGAGCATTTATATATACCAGAATTGAAAAGAAGAGCTAGGACCAGTAATGAGATGCAATTAATGTCTTGCATAGGTTTCACTCAAATCAGAAAAATGACACCAAGAACACAGTAGTGAGAGCAATAGAAAACAGTTGGAGCACAGCTGGAGAAGTTGCCTTGATATCTAAGCATGCAATTGGCATTGATCCTTAGGCTTTTAAGATGAAACAGGAAAAAAAAATCTTCTAGCTCGCAACCCAATCTGCAAAATAAAGAAACACATAATGTTGGAAACGCAAACAAAACATGTACATTCTGAAAGCAGATTTTATGTAGGGTTAGCATTGTTCCAAAATTAAAAAATAACCCTGGAGAGGAGAGTTCAGAGTTCTTGTAAAATGTGTGTGTGTGTGTGTGTGTGTGTGTGTGTTTATCTATGTGCTTGGCATAGAAGGAGTTTAACATGGTTATGAAATAGAATTTTCCATTTCAGGGAAAGGCAAAGTGACTTATGAAGTCACCATCAACACATTTGTTCTACTCCTAATGGATTCTTTTGTTCTGTTTGATTCTCTTGAATTAATTTTAAAATGACAGGATTTTGGGTGTCTTGGTGGCTCACTCGGTTAAGCGTCCCACTTTGGCTGAGGTCATGATCCAGCAGCTTGTGAGTTCAAGCCCTGTCGGGCTCTGTGCTGACAGCTCGGAGCCTGGAGCCTGCTTTGGATTCTGTGTCTCCCTCTGTCTCTGCCCCTCTCCCACTTGTGTTCTGTCTCTTTCTCTCTCTCAAAAGTAAATAAACATTAAAATAATTTTTTTAATGATAGGATATGAGGTATACTAAATAAGCCCCATTCTTCAATTGGTGACTAGAGTGACTTAGAGCACAACGAGTACATGGCTAATGCTGACTATTAATATTTACCTTTATTTGGTCAGCTTAAATACATATTAACTCACAGAAGGTATTGCATAATTATAGAAAGGTCAGTTATTAATAAATTTTAATAGATCTTGGCAGATAAATATATTAAAATATTTGTAACACAAATGAAATAGTTACTGAATTTTTTTCCTCAGCTAGAATTATCTCCTTGATACATAAAGATAAAATGCAAGGATTCCTGTATTCTTTTTCCAGCTCTCATGGAACTCTATTTCATTCTCCAAAATGCTCTGGAATTGGGAGGAAGACCATTGCTCTCAAGTTTCCAAAGAGACTGCTTTCTTTTAAATATCCAGTAACAAGTATCACCATCAACAACTGTGCCTGCCCTCCCCCAGCTATAGAGTGCCACAAACATATACATTTCTACCTCTTCTCAAAAGTCTTTCTATTTTCTTGATTCCTGTAACAGCTGCTCACCTATTCACCAACACATCTTTTAAAGTCTCACTGAATTATTCTGCATCTTATTTAATTCACAAATGTTTAATGAACACCTCCTATCCTAGTCCCTTTTCAATCTCTGGTTAGCTCTATGCCTTTGAGCAAAGCCCTTAACCATCCTTGGCTTTTCATCCTTAAGACAAAATCTCTAGTCCCTAGTGATTCTCTATGAACTCTCATATAACTCTGTAAGTCCTTTTGAAATCTTTTTTTCTGAAAAAAAAAAAAAAAAGACAAAGCATATATAAATAGGTATTAACATGTGTATTTTCAATCTGCACTTGCTTGAATCAATTTGTACATATGGCAAATCTCATGTAAAAAAATTAACTGCAGACAAAATATCTTCAAGTTCCCAAGTTATACATGATAGGAAGTAGGTGGTATCAGTCCCTATCACTTATAACCTAGTTCCTTTCATTTAGTTAAAACATAGTTGAGGCATCAAAATTCCAATATGGGGAGTTGGGTAATCCAATGAAATTCACTGTGATGAGATCTGATATTTATACAAATATAAGCATATGTCTACATATGTGTGCAATGGTAAATGCATGTATGTGTGGAAATGAGAATGTGTATGGGTACAGTATTTACATATGATTGTGTTTTATTGCTGAAAATGTTTGGATGTAAACCCCTTTTAATCATTATTGGTGCTTGCCAATAGTGTATGAAAGCAGCTGAGGAAACTTCTTGACAAAAGAGTTTGGGGACTATGTGTGTTTTCAGCGTTTACAAGCCTTAGAATCATAGTACTATGGGGAAGACATTATGAAGGAGAGGAAGGCTCTGGTGGGGAGAGAGGCTTCTTCAATTCACCTGCCTGTGAGCAGCTCAGGATGCAGACAGGAGTGTAATGTAATTCTAGAAGTTTGTGTAGGCTGGCCTCCCATAGTGCCAGGGTAGGGGGAGCTGGGAAATGAGTGGTTAACAGTGAACACTTAATAAAGACATTCTTAAACCTAGACAGAGCTGTACTGTTTGGGAGAGTCATGTCACACTTAGATAACCATATATAGATCTCTTAACACAGAAAATAAACTCATATGAGTAATAAGCCATCATTTCTCTCCAACTCAGTAAGTAGTACAGTGAGAGGGAAGGAAAGAATTGTAATTTTTAAAAATGACTTTGCAATATGTTACAATGCTAAGGGAAAAAAATACCAGTGTCAGCATTTAGCTTGACAGTGGACTTAAGTATTTAGATTAAGTATTTTTATTGCTGTAATTTTAATGGAACCTTGAATGCTACATTTATTTGAGCTGGTATTGAATTTTTAATCCGTTAATTTTCAAAGAACTTAAACATTGCTGGAATAGATTTGGGAACAGGGTTTACTCCGCCACCTGCTGGCCATTTAAAAATACTGCAGCTCTCAGGAGTTTGCCACATGAACAAGGAGACTAAACCCTAGTTTGTGAAAATGCTGTGCTATAGGGGAGAAGACTTCCTCTAGCCTGGGTGGTGATAGAAATAGCACTGGGGGGCAGGGGGGCACTGAGGTAGCGGGGGTGGTGCGTCTCATTTTTATCACTTATTCTATGGCCAGCTGCCTAAGACTCCCTGAATAATAAGAGCCACTCTCTTTCCCTCTCCATGGAAGGCCCTACCCAGCCCTTTAATTTCCTCCTGCCTGGGATAGGTGTCATGAGACCCACCTTACATACCTCAAGTGGAAAAATGCTTTTAAAACTTTAAGGCATTATATAAATAAATGTATTGGTCAGAAGTAGGGGTTGAATTAACAGTATGCAGTAGTCCCTTGGCTTCCTATAATCTGTATTTCATGTGGACATTGTCAGAAAACTTTTAATATCCAACATCTAACTGAAGTCACCTTAAATCATACTTAGAAAAATGGAAAGTATAAATGTGTATGCATATTTCTATGTATACCAAACCAGTTTCCAACTTCAACGGATCCCTTACCTGTATCATCCCTCCATCTTCCAAAAATATCTATTCCAATTAAAATGCTAAAAGTTTCCAAAATTTGTGCTTCAAACAGAGATAGTACAATAATCATAAAAACAAAATTGCCTTCACGATCTTTTCTAGTTATGCCAAATAGTATTCAAGGATAGCCTTAATGGAACTCAGGGAAACAAAACCAAGATACACAAAGCATAAAGGCCAAAATTGAATTGATTCAAATTGCCAAAATGAATTTTCTTTTTCTCCCCTAACAATCTCTTGATTTCCTAGCTATGGACGATTCCATTTTTTAAAGCCCCAATAAAATTCCCACAATTTATCTTTGTGAGGAACTCTGTAGTTGAGATTTAATATAAATTTGCAGGTATTCACAAAAGGCAGGTCAGGCAACATCACATCCTCCCCAATTGCTTTATTTCTTCACATAAATATCCCTTAAAATAGGCTTTTTCATGCTCCTGAACAACATTGCAATCACCCTCACAAAACAAACGTAGAATTCTGAACCTAAGCAAGCCACTTAGTCTGCTTGAGGGAGACAATGTCTTTCTTGTCACTTGATTTTGTCCGTTTTTTTTTTTTTTAAGAAGAGGAAAGTTTTTTCCCCTCCTGTTTTCAGACCACCCATGAATCTTTTTATTTTTCTCTTTTAATCTGAGAAAGGGGAGAAAAGGAGACTTGTTGCCCTTAGCAGTTCTTGGGCTTTTCTGCCAGTGGGGTAAGTTAATTATTTTAACCTACTGATGAGGGGTGGCCAGGGCAGTCAGCATGGGAGGGAGGGGGAAACAGGTGTTTCAAACACCTGCATTTCTAGGCTTAATTGCTCTGAAATCTTGTAGGCTCTCAACTGCATTCTCCTTTCTTTACAGAGGCTCAGGGGGAAGGGTTCGTTTGTGGAGTTCTTAACTAATTGTAGCATAAATATGCAACCACTTTTGGCTGAACAAATTATTTTCTTTAAAATGAACTCCAGGTAAATTTAATTAGGAAAAAGGTGATTGACAGGTATTACTCTGAATGCAAGGATTAAAAGTCCTGTTGTTAAAAGCAAAAGTCAGAGTCAATTGCCAGACATATTCTAGTTGTTTTCTTCTCACCGCACTAAGTTCAGGTAAAGAAAATGCAAATCAATGATTCTGGAAATCTCCATGTCGTGTGGCATAACCACCACAATTAAGTACCAAGAAGTATTTTTTTTCACTGGGTGCATGGAAAAATCAGCTTTTAAAATATGTTGGGATAACCTATGCACCCAAATGAGTGTTTAATGTGGTATTTTACATTCAGCTTGAATGTTTTCATAAACACAGCTTATCATAATTGAGTGCTTACCACATGGCAAACATTCTTTTTTCTATGTGTTGTCTTATTTAACCCACACACCAACCCTGGGAGAGATTACCTATTATTTGCCTCATTTTACAGGTGCAGAAGCTGAGACATTAGGAAATTAATTAACTTATCCAAAACCAGGTATTAAGTGGTTGAGTAGGGATTCCAACTCAAGCAGCAAGGTCCAGAGTCTGCAGCTCCCACGCATTCATTAATTCACAAGAAGTCAATAGTAAGTCTCCCTACACTGAACTGTTCTCTAGGAAATTTTCTTCGTGATTCCTGAGGGTGGTAGAGGTAATATAGGGATTGGAACTTTCAGTGCTGAGCAAAAAATTCAAGGAGTTCTGTTGCTGAGCCCTAAGTCATCAGAAGAGTCCTGGTCACACATAGTATTATTTAATAAATGGTATGGGAAGATTCTATAAAAATACAGGAGTCCAGGATAGCCTGGGTAGTCTGAAAGCAGGAAGTTTTGGAAAACCAATTATTTTGGAACTAATCCCCCTGCTCAATAAGTAATCTGTGGTCCAGAGAAATTAAGGGAGATTTCGTCAAGCTTTCACAGCAGGGCCAGAGTCTGGTGCAAGATTATAATCCAGAAATACTGCCTTACAGCCAGTACCCTTTTATTCCCAGTTATGGATTTTTCTTCCTTAGGTGAGGATAATTAGACCAATCAATTAGACCAACAATTTAATGACCTAACCATGTGACTTCTTGTGTATTGGTGTAAAGGCCACTGAAATGGAAATACAGTCTGTTACTGACTTAATGGTTCTCATCAGGCAGCAGCTAACACAGGCTCACTTGGCACAGGAAATCAGGTGTCAACACTGGCTGATTCTGGCCAGTAAATATGCTAGCCCCAGACAAGGGAGCCTTAGTTCTTTCTTCCACCTTCCCTTCTGCCTGCCCATTTTCACCTATGGGTATTCAGGATGTGGAGGTGTGGAAATAGGAAAGCAAGAGTTTCCCCATTGGGAACTGCCTAAAACTTCTCTCTGCTTCCTGATAAATCCCAGACACAGCCTTCCATTAGCCCTGGGTCTGCCTCTCCTTTCCCAGCCTCGTTTAAGTCACCTTTAAATGGAGGTCAGTGAGATATATTAGCAGGAGACCTTGTTAAAGGTTCTGACGTAGGAGGGTTCAGGTGGGGCTGAGAGTTGGCATTTCTGGCCAATTCTTAGGGAACGTTGATGCTGCTGGTCTGTTGATCCTACTTTTGAGTAGCAAGGTGATAGAGTAAATTCAGCTTATTTATTCTATTCCATTTTTTATGAATAAATTTACACTTTTAGGGAAGGTAGTTTAAAAAATAATTACACTTTTGTGGATCAATGAGTTTTGCTATCATAGTGTGGTCTGACCTGTGTTTTTCAGATATGTGAACAAGTTAAGAGAATTTCAAGTACACAATTGATAAGGGTAACTTACATGCTTAGGAATTTCTTGTTGATTTTGATGCTTAATTTTACATTTTAGATGTTTGAAGTGTTTGAGAGAATCAGATATGCTGAATTTATAATCGTACTTTGAAATAGCTAAGGGAATTAGAATAACTATGTAAATGTTATTACAACTATATAAAAGTTAAGGGAAATTTGATCTTTTAAATTGAAATTAATTGGCTGTTCATCAAAGAATAAGACAAAGGAAGAAACATACCTAATTCGTGGATCAATAAAGAAATTATAATGAAAATGAGAAAATATTGAGGATGGAATAATAACAAAATACTAACAAAACTTTGGGGAAAAAACTAAATTGATAGTTAAAGAAAAAATCGGGTTTTTTAAAATTTACTTTGAGAGAGAGAGAGAGAGCACAAGTGGAGGAGGAAAGAGAGACGGAGAGAGGGAGAATCCCAAGCAGGCTTTGCACTGCCAGCACAGAGCCCCATGCGGGGCTTGAACTCATGAACCATGAGATCATGTCCTAAGCCAAAATCCAAAGTTGGATACTTAACCAACTAAGCCACCCAGGCTCCCCCTGCAAAAATTCAGTTTTTAATACTTACATTAGAAAAGAAGAAAGGCTAAACATTAGAAGTTACAAAAAAAAATTGTAGAAAAGATAAATTGAGAAAGAAGAGGAATAAAATGATTAAGAGCATAAATTCGTGAAGTAGAAAATAGAGAATCAACAAACTCCTAAATTAGCTATTTGAAAAGACATAACTTACAAATTTACATAAAGATTGATCAAGTAAAAAGTAGAGGACATATATAAACCAAATCAGGAATGAAAAGGAAGCACAACTATAGATGCAGCAGAGATTTTTTTAAATTATAAGAATATTATGAACAACAGGTTGCAAATACATTTGAAAATTTAGAAGACATGGACAGATTCTCTTTTTTTTTTAATGTTTATTTATTTTTGAGAGGGAGACAGACAGAGCATGAGCAGGGGAGGGGCAGAGAGAGAAGGAGACAGGATCTGGATCCCAAGCAGGATCCAGGCTCTGAGCTGTCAGCACAGAGCCTGAAGTGGAGCTTGAACCTACGAACTGTGAGATCATGACCTGAGCTGAAGTTGGACGTTTAACAACTGAGCCACCAAGGCACCCCTGGGCAAATTCTAAAAATATATCTATAAATCTTAAAACTGACTCAAGAAATAATAGGAAACCTGCATGGTTTTATAACCATTAAAGGAATTGAATTTAGTAGTTAAAAAATGTCACAGAGATTAAACACCAAACTCTTTCACTTTTAACAGTTTAACAAACATGGAAAGGAGCATAGGGAGAAAAAAAAGAACACTCCCAAACACAGATCTAAATGGAAATTCCAGGTGGATTACAGACTTGAATGTGAAAGACAAAACTATCACGCTTTAAGAAGATGAATATATTTGTGGCCTGATAATGGAGAGCTAGTTCTTAAGCCACTAAAAGCACAAACTGTGGAGGAAAAGACGAACAATAAAAAAATGTCAGAATAACAGAACATGTGAGATAACATTTCATACTCCTCAAATCAGCAAAAATTTTAAAGTATGACCAAATCAAGTATTGGAAAAAATGTGGAGGAAGAGAAACTCTTCACTGCTGGTGGGAGTGTAAATTATTACAATCACTTGGGAAAACAATTTGGCCTTATCTAAAAAACTTGAAGACATCCCTGCCATATGATGCAACCATTAACTATACGTACCAGGAAACATGTACAAGAATATTCATAGCTGCAAAATTCATAATAGTCAAAAACCTGGAAATAACCCAAATATTATCCATGTGAGAATAGATAAATAAATTGTGATACTAGTCATACAATAGAATATTATATAATATTGAAAATGAATGAACTAAAATGGCACACAACAACATAGATGAATGTCAGGAACACAGTGTCACAGAAGAATATAAAAGCAGCAAGAAGCTTTATATGCATTCCTCTGCCTGGCACTCATAGCATTCTATAATCCATAAAGCCCATTTAATCTATCCAATCTCATAACCTTTCCCAAAGCACATTAAGTCATTGAATCCACTAGGCACTACTTCTTTCATAGTGCCTCATGTAGACCATGATCCTTCCTCCTCCCTTGGTTTCACTTACATTATCACCACTTCTAGCTCCACCCCTACAGGAAGCCATTTGAGACGGTTCAACCTCTCTCTTCCGAACTTCCACTGAATTTACTATCAGCACTGTGACATTTCGTGATAAGTTGTTCTCCAGGTAAAGTTGATTTAACAGGTGCATAGTGAGCCCCCATTATGTGATTCAGCCTGTGGGATGTGCTGGAAGAGGCACAGAGATGAACAGAAAATAGTCCCCAGTCCCCAGTTCTAAGGAGTGATCTATCAAAACTGGATGGGAAGTTAGGCAAAACTTTACAGCCTCTCAAGAGGCTGCTCTTGAGAAAGTTGTGAAGCAGCAGGTGGTGAAGTGGCTTGAGCATGGAATTCACAGACCTGCCTTTGACTCCTGGCTCCATCCCATGCACTAGTAGTATGACTTGAAGCAAGTCATTTTACTTTTCATGTTTTAGATTCAGGTATTGTGTTATTACTCACTTCCTGGGTTGTGTTGGGGATTACCCCAGATGATGCACTATGGTGTGCTGAGGGCATTATCTGGAACATCATAAGCACAGGGAAAACAGTGCCTAGTAGCAATGAAGATGGCTAAGATTTCAACAGGTAGAGATGATGTAGACAGGAAAAGTTGCTTCTTGTGAGTAGTCCAGTTTGCTGGAGTACAAAGTTCAGGCAAGAGGAGTCCAGGTAAAGGGAATGGTTCGGATATGTTGTACAGAAAGTAGCTTCAGTTGAGAGTTGTGTGCTTAATCCTGTGGGAAAAGGTATTGGGGAAGTTGACCAAGAAGGCCATGCTTGTTTCTAAGAAGGCCCTGTGGAGAGGGTAGAAGCAGGGAAACTGATCAAAACCTTGCAAACTTTTACTGTTTGGGCTGTAGTACAAAAATAATAATGTCATTAATAGTTGAAAATTGTAATAATATTGAGTTTATATTTTGCTTCTGTGGAAACAGAAGAGAGTAAATAAAAAATGATATAGACTTTTACTCTATAGGTTAAATTTAATTCCATTACAACTTTCAAATGTTCCAATAAGGTTGATAATGATTTTTGTTGCTACAACTCTACTATACAAACATACGAAAGATTTTTATCACCAAGGACACCATGAGAGTGACTCAGTGCTATCACTGGCAAATCTGGTTAGCGTTTCACGAACTCTCATCTATTCTGGGAGGTAGGCAGGGGGTTGGAAGCGGTTTTAAACAAGGGCTTGAGATGCTGCCTTGAATTGATAATTAGTTTTATTTTTAAATTATCATGGCAAATAGTTATCATGTAACAAATTATGGTTGTCGTCTAACAAAAACATAGGAAATTGACTTAAAAAGTGAGCTAAATCTTTCATAGTCTTTGCAACATCTTTGAAATCTCTGCAACTCACCCAATCCACTTTTGTGCCCACACTAAACTAGACAACTCCTAAAAGATCCTCTTAGCCTTATCAGTCAGAAAAGTAGAAGGATCTTTTTTCCATCCGATGTACTTTACTCTGGGCCTTTGAGTCGTTTTGTGACCCTGCCAAAAATAAAAATAATTAGAAATAAATATCATGAAATTTGTTTCCTTTGTGATTTTCTAGCAAGTGACATGGAGACCCCAAAGTTTCAATTCAATGGGTGGCAGATTCTTCACGCTGCGAATATAGGCAGTGGAGATGGAGGATTGTCTTTTTCATAACTAAGAAGTAAAAAGTCTTTTCTCCCTTTCTCTGAATACCTGACTTTCCCTGCCAGCAATTCTCAAAATTATGGCTAAGTCTCCCTCACTGAATTTACCAGTCAAAAAATTTAGAAAGTGGATTGAATTATTCATTATGACATAACCCACTTACAAATTAATTATAAAAGAGTAAATCTCTGTATAAGAAAGCCAACATTTTTCTTGCATTCTATTTCTGTGGACTACTTTTTAAAAAATATGTTTATTTTACTCCACTATAAGTTTGTTTTGAAAATCTGAAAGACTGAATTTTGGTAAATACGGATCTTGCTTATTTCCATTTCCTAGCTATTACCCAGAGAATGTACAAAGGAATATTTGTAGTTCATCAGTAAATGCTAGAAAACATGCCATGCCAGGAAGTCTGCAATAACATAAGGTATATAGCTTCACTGACAAAGAAAAAATATCCCTTCTTAAAAATGAGTTTCAAAAAAGAGTTCTTACTTTTACAATGCACCATAATGCTATAAAAAATAATCACCATGGTTTCTTTTCTTTAAAAGAAATAATTTATAGGCATTTCAATTTTCACCATCAACTGCCACAGCTTATGAGGTAGATCAAAATGCTATATGCAATTACCTGACTTCCACAAATGCTCCCTTGAAGTGGAAATAATGGGAGTTGATCATATTTCCTACTGAGGCAGGACTCCCAATGCCATAGATAGCAGCTGTCATGTGTATCTGAGAAGTGGGAGCCTAACAGGACAGTAGACAATGTGGAGACAGAACCATGTGAGAAAGGCTCTATTACTAATGGCAGATACACTATTTGTTGCTTTAGCTTTAAAAAGCAGACACATATTACGAGCATATAAATGTATTATGAACCATGTAGTCAGTTAACAAGAATAGCGAGCATTTATTGGGAGTGTGCCTGGCACTGTTCTGAGTACTTTATGTGTTACAACTTTTCTCACTTCATCACAACAACCTGATAAAGGTGGTACTATCATCTCCACTTTACAGATGAAGAAACGGAGTCCTATGCAAGAGCATTGTCCAAGGTCACACAGTGCATAAGAGGCTCACTCAGGGGGGATTGAACCCAGGTTTGCTTCTCTGAGACCCGGACTCCTAACTACTGTGCAGCCCCACATCCTTGAAAGTTCAGGTGCAGTGACCTCTGCTATTGCCTACCATGGGCCTGAGGTGGGCCTTTGCCTACAGTGATGACCCAATGTCCGTGCGGGAGAACAAGACAAGCTCATTCCAGCCTGCTCCTCATTCTAGAGACTCGAGGCACAAAACCGTGAAGTGGTGGAGGTAGGGCTCCATCTCCTGCTTTCCTCTCTGCCACACTCTGCTGTGTACCACACTCTTCTCACTTTTCACAAACTTGCTGGTTTTATGTGCAGCTATTCTAGCAGTTTTCCTATTGGCAAAGCTATTGTAAGGGGAGCTTTACTATTTAGTTGCAATAATAGGGCTTCCTAAATCCAAGTCCCTCTATGTCAAGTATTATGTCTGTTTTCACAGTCAGGATTATCACACCATGATTAAGTAGCTGACAGACCTCCTGTTTTGTAGAACAAGATTGCATCACCAACCAGTTTCTCTGTCACTGATATTACTGTTGGGGACAAAGTGAATTGAATCATTTGGTAAAATGGTTCAGATTGGCCATATCACAGTTTGGTCATATTTGTCATTTGAATATGACTTAGCCCAAAAGAAAATATCCTGCCCGCATAGCTATTTCTCTCCTGTTTACCTTAGACACAGAAGGCTTCTGGAGAGTGGAGCTAAGCCATACTCAACAAATGCCAGTGGCGTCTCTGTTGAAGTTGCTGGCCTCTTCATAGTTATAATCCCCTCCCTCACAGGATTAAGTCTTCCAGGGGAGAGACAATCAAACATGCAACTACAGTAAAGTGTAATAAGGGAAAGTTGGGAGGTTTCTGTGATAACAGTGGAAGGGCACCCAGTTCAGAATTTGGGGGCCTGGGGTCAATGAAGCTTTCATAGAGGAAAGATGTCAGACCCGAAGGGAGACTAGGAATTACTCAGAATGAGTGGCCTGAGAAAGGAGAGAGGAATAGGGAAAAGAGATAAAGGGAATAGCAAAGGCTGGGAATTTGGAGGGAATATGGCACATCCCTGGAACTGGCAGGGGTTCCCAGCACTATTTTTTATTTACTGATTTACATAAGGGCCAAGGAACCCCCGATAAAAAGATTTTATCCTTGTTTGCCTGGGGTTTGGAAATATGCAGCCATAATCAAAACCAAATAGTGGGAAATGCTTGCAGAAAATGAGGTGAGAGTCAGCTCTATTTACATCCCATGTCATAAGATGTGGGGTTCTGTGTGTGCACAGGAGGGGCTGTGACACTGTAGGGCTCAAGTTGACTTGCGGTGGAACATATTCCCCTCTACCCACAAACTGACTACAATCCAGAAGGTGCATTCTTCTTACTGTTCCTGAGTGATAGTGTGGATCTGTGGCCTTATGGTATAACCCCACCTTGAAGGTCTATCAGTCTCAAGGAGACCACAGTCCTGTTCTGCTTGCATTGAGCCAATGAGGGTTTTCTGCTCTGTCCACATCCAGGCAGTGGTGACAGCAAAGAATGAGAATAAGTAACACTCGGGCAGCACCTCTGTGGAACCCTAGAGGCTGGAGGCAGCCGAGTCCTGAAACAGGCAGCAAAAGAAAGAAGGTAACACTCTGTACCTAATACTTGGGGGCTCAAGCAATCTTGCTTTGGGACTCCAAGTGGGCAAAAGTCAAAACAGATTCTTCTGGCTTCATGAGAACAGTGATGCCCCCTGGTATTGGGGCATACCACATTTTCAGCCCTACTGTCACCTGGTGGAGGCAATGGCAACAAGTGCAGGTACCAGCCTATAGATTTGTTGATCCTGAGACTCAGTTGTGATTTGGCCTCCACCAGCAACAAGTGATGACTGGGACTATTTATGGATTCCTGTAAGGACCTTGGGAGTTTCTAGAAATACTTTAGTAAGAGGGGACTACATAAAAGGTGAGAGCGCCTGGCTGGCTCAGTCAGTAGAGGATGTGACTCTTGATCTCGGGGTTGAGCCTCATGTTGGGTGTAGAGATTAATTTACAAAAAAGCAAAGAAAAAATTAAAAACAAAAAGAAGGTGTTTTCTGTGGCCAAGTAGGGAGCATGGGATTTAAGGCCCCTAAAATTTGGGCATGAATGGGTTTACATCCCTCCTCACCAACTGGGGAGGTTGAGAGATGTGGGTCACATCCAGAAGACATCACTAGCATAGCTAAACGTGAAGTTTCATAGAAGTAACATGTGGTTGAATCCCCTGTAGCACTTACTACATATCTTGCACATAATAAAATTTCATAAATACTTGACAATCTAATGACTGACTGCATGTTTCTCTACTGGATCTTTCTGGAAGGAAAACCTGTAACCATGAAGGCATAAGGATTATGGTGACACAGAATGAGGTATGTGTGCCCCTAGGCATGTGCTTGGAGAGAAACGTGGTGAATACTCACTGGCACACTGATTTTTCTAAAGAGTTTTTGGACAAACACTAAATGTTTGAACTGGTAAGTAATTTAAAACATTTTGTATTAAAACAGGCATGGCCATATTCAGGAATAGCATATTAAAAAGCACATTGAATCTATTCTTGCTGTATAAGTGATGTTTGAAATAGAATATCAAACAAAGATAAAATAAATGATTTCAAACAAACACCAGCCTTGCCTTAGACACTTAGAACCTCCTCCCTCCACCTTCCTCCCTGGAGTCTTCTGCATCTTCACTGCCTTTGGCCAATAGAGATACTTGAATAGAAAAGTCTGCAAATCACTGCCGGGTGGAAGTGTGGGATGGTGGTCAGGAGATACAAGTTTTAACTTTCTGCTTAATAAAAATAATAATCCATTTTTTACTTATTAATAGTAATAACAATAGTAGCAACAGGCTAGTGTTCGGCAAATGCTTACTAAGTGCCAAGTACTTTTAATGCCTTATTTCATTTAAAACACACACACACACACACACACACACACACACACATATTTTGAGGTCTGTACTATTAATGTGTCAATTTATGAGGCACAGACAGCTGAAGTGACACAGGCTATGGGATGGAGCTGGCTTTCAAACCCAGGAGTGGGTCTTCCAAATCTAATTAAGCAATGGAACCTCAAGATGCCCACTAGCTGTGCTGCCCCCAGCTGGGGACACAGGCTGCTGGTCCTAAGCCAAAGCAGTCAGCTTTGCGTTTCACCCGTGGCCTGTGGGGTAGCCGGACAAGAAAATTCGGCCCCAAAGGCATGCCTGAGATTGTGATGTCCAATGACCCCATTTGTATTTTCTTGAGAAAAGTGTGAAGGTAAGACATTCAGAAAGAGCGCACCAGGGCCAGAAGCATTTATTGCTTCTGGGGAAGCAAAGCAGGAAGAGAGGCAGAGGGTGGTGCAGTTAGAAGGAGGCTATGTCCCAGTGGCCTGAGTCCCTGGGAGAGATGACATGGTGGCCGAATCCCTCGAGCTTCCCTTAAAAAGCTACGTCTGCTCAATCTGTAACAGTGAGAAATCTTTGCTCTGCCTTTCTGTGGGGCCTAGTGAGCAACTTCCTGACATGTTTCCTAGGTTTCCTCACCTCCTGTGTAAACTTTCAGTCATCCTTCAGCATCCGAGGCCGTGTTTCTTCTTTTCAGTCTGGCAGCCCAACACAGTACCAATTCAGTGTGGGTTCCAGGCAGGTCCCTTCTTCCTCCTGGGTCTCTGGTTTCACTTCAGTCAGTTAGGCAGTTGTGTGCTCAAGTGAGGACGGTACTGCCCTCACTGAGGACACTTGGGATGTGTGTATGTAGAGGGGGCAGTTTTGAAGGTCAAAAAAAGATGGAGGGGCATTTAGCACCCAGGAACCATCAATGCTAAACACTCTGCCAGGCCATTAGTACCCACGCTGAGAAACACTGGGTGATCTGGAATCTTTACAGTGGCTTCTTCCTATAGAAATATAAGTAAAGCCATTTTAAGTTTTGAAGTTCTGTTAAATGGGCCTCTTAGAGTTGAAAGTTAAAATGTTAAAGGGAAGTGAAAAATAGCTCATTATTTATATGGAGATTTCCAAACAGACTTTTAAATACTGGGTGATTTTCTAAAGGAAACAGCTTTGCTGTGACTGGAGGATTTCTGGCATGTTTCTAATGCCCTTGAGCTCTAAAGATCTAAAGCCATGATCACATGAAACACAGATGTCCTATGAGCCAGAAGGTGTTCTATTGATAAACTTTCATAGCAGAATTTCCTTAAATTGCAGGAAAAAAAAAAAACCCCACCATTTTTTTTTAAAGCCATTTGTACCTGATTTTATTTGTCTGCTAGTGAGGAATAATGGAATGTTTGGCAAAGTCAAACTGGAGCATACTTTGTTAAGGGCCCTTTCTTTCTTTCTTTTTTTTAATGTTTATTTATTTTGAGAGAGAGAGAGAGAGCCAGGGAGGGGCAGAGAGAGAGGGAGACAGAGAATCCCAAGCAGACTCCCTGCTGTCAGCGCAGAGCCTGATGTAGAGCTCGAACTCATGAACTGTGAGATCATGACGTGAGATGAAATTAAGAGTTGGATGCTTAACCGACTGAGCCACCCAGGTGCCCCAAGGGCCCTTTCTTTAGGGCCATGTGCAGTTGCCTTTTTTGGTCCTCCTGGATCATATATAAACCTATGACTTAAATATTTTAGGTGTTTCTTACTGCTTATGTTATTTTTGTTGTATCTGATTACCGTGTGTTATAATTAACTGAATATTTTTTATCAGCTCACTTTTTAAAAACTTGTATTCATCCTAAATAATATCTGTGAGACAATGCTTTGATAAGCCATTTATATTTTTTTAATATACCCTAAAATGTACACATAACTTAAAAATTGTTTAAGTTCACGGGCACCTTGGTGGCTCAGTCGGCTAAGCGTCTGACTTGGGCTCAGGTCATGATCTCGCAGTCTATGAGTTTGAGCCCTGCCTTGGGCTCTGTGCTGACAGCTCAGAGCTTGGAGCCTGCTTCAGATTCTGTGTTTCCCTCTCTCTCTCTGCCCCTCCCCCACTCATGCTCTGTCTCTCTGTCTCTCTCTCTCAAAAATAAATAAACATTAAAAATTTTTTTAAATAAAAAAATTGTTTAAGTTCATTCCATATATTACCTTAAATCACCTCCAGTAAATATAACTATAGCCATAGCCATAACCTATACAATAGTACAGAGGAGCTTTAAAAATCCAGATCCTATATAGAAAACACAGGGATTAACAGAGAATAAATAAACCCGTTTGTAACGTGAGTACATATAAGTTTATGATAGAGCTGACTTAAGCATGAGTTGGAATGTGTGAGTGTGTGTGTGAGTGCAATCAGTTATATCTAATATTTTTTGTGGCCTTAAGTTGCACCCTGGTATTACCTTCCAAATACTCCTTAATAGGTAACTGGTAAAATAGTCAGTGTTACCACAATGAATTAAAAATGCTGTAGCCAAAAGCAAAGAAATTTGACATGTATGTTAGTCTGTCCTGGCTTTATGTAGGATGGACATACAATATCTTTTGGGCTTTGGAAACCATTGAAACAGAACCTATGGCAGACACAAGGGAAAAGATATAATGCGTGGTCATGGAATTGAAGGTGGGGTAGGAGGGAAATGAAGACAGGAAGAAGGGAGGGAGAGAAAGTTAAAACAGATGAATAGATCATGTGCCCTGAAGTTAGGTATCAACTTCACCAAATTCATAAGAAGGAATTAGACCTCTTTTCTATTCTTTCAAACATATGGATTCCTCCATCAGCGATGCCTTTTTCTTTGAAATCATTCAATAATCACAGTGATAGCTTCACTGAATGGAGGATGTTCAGTGTGTCAAAATCCTCACTAAGTCAAAAGGAAGGATTCTATTTAAGGGAAACTAGTGCCACACCATTGTCAGTTTGATACTGTCCATAGATTTTATCAATTTCTCTAGCGTCTTGCCAGCTCCACGCTGACCGAGTTTCTTACCTGTTTTGTTCAGAGTCTGAGCATCTGGGCTCAACACATAGAAGGCACTTGACAAACATTTGTTGAATGAATGAATGAAACTTGGTCTTTCCCAGCTTCCGTGAAAAGCACTGTGGGCGACTGAGAAGAAAATAAGAAAGCCTCGTCCCTGACATTTGTTGATGGAGGAGACAAAAAGTCCATGAGGATTGAGGTGAGGAGGCTTTTCCATGCCACATGGGCCTGAGTGAAAGTCAGGAAATGCACCATGACCTTATTGGCCCTTCCTGAAGCCCATTTCAGACACTTAGAACCTTAGCTAGAAAGCTCAGTAGTTCCTCTGCTCCCTCACTGGGGACAGTTCCCACTTATTTAGAGATAAACTGTCTGATGGATACAATTCTTCTGACTTCAATTTTCAATGGTCTTTGCGGCTTGAAAATTATAGTGGTGCATGGCTATTCAGCCCTCAGAACTCTTAAATCCCTTTCCTTTTGCTCAGCACTCCCCCACCCCAGCGGTAACTCAGAAGCCTAACTCTGCTTCCCTGTGTTTCAGAAATCATCCCCAACTGTTAGTGCTGTCCAATTTTATCGTTTTCAATTAAAATATTTTTAATGTATCTCTAAAAGCAATTTAACTTGCCTAGCTTTGTAAGATTTTCCCCATCTGAATATCCAAGTCATAGAAAAAAGTCATTTGGGGCATCTGGGTGGCTCAGTCTGTTAAGGATTGGACTTTGGCTCCGGTAATGATCTCACGATTCCTGGGTTGGAGCCCCAGGTCAGGCTCTGTGCTGACAGCTCAGAGCCTGGAGCCTGCTTCGGATTCTGTGTCTCCCTCTCTCTCTGCCCCTCGCTTTCTCTCTCAAAAATAAATAAACATTAAAAAAAATTTTTAAGTCATTGACAGATATAAAGGGTAGCATATGGATGATTTGGGGTTTATGGATGATCGACTTGGGGTTTGGAAAATAGGCTTACCACCTGGAAACCATGGCTATGACACTTTCACACAAAACTAACTCTCAGGCGTGGTTCAGTATCATCTGTAGTGTGTGCGTGCCAGCTACTTTACCAGCCACAGCCTGGCTTTTAAGCTTACACGAGGGCGACCATGTCTTTGCTCATCTGCACACACCTCCCAGGCGAGGAGCACCCGCAGGCCTGGATAAATGCTTGTACGCTTCATTAACATCCCCCTGAGAGCTGGAGCTGGGGGTATCCGTATCGGGGCGGGCGAGCCACCTGAGCGCCGCCTGAGGCCGGGCGCCCGCAGGTGCAGAGGGCAGATGAAGCCACGGAGAGGCCTCGCCTGCCCGGCGCAGCCCCCAGCCCAGGAGTTAGACCAAACTTGTAGTGTCTCGGAGTCGGGAGCCACGCTCAGCCCACTCCTGGGGCCTGGCGGACGTCGACCTCCTCCCGGGTGCTCCGCGGGCAGCGCCCTCTGAGCCTGGCGGCAGCTGCACCACGCCCGCCGCCCCCCTCGCGCAGCCGTGAGCGCAGTGGGGCCGTCCCGGGGATTTGTCAGTGCGCCCTAGATAGCCGCAGACAGCTGCCATCTGTTATGTTTAGTAACAACCCCACGCCGCTCCCCCTTCCCGCTGAATAAGCCTGCCTCGGTCATTAAGCCGGGAAGTTATTTTTTAACGGCTCCCACTCCCTCTCGCAAGCAGGTTTTGCCCATTAGGCAGCGGCTGCGGCTGTCTTAGCACCGCCGAATCCTTTCTCCCCGCCTCCCGGCTTGGGCTGGAGGCCGTTTTCACTGTCAGCCTAGGCCTAGGGGCAGGTGCTTCACTGCAAAGGCGGAGAGAGCACCTCCCTCCAGGAGTTCACTGAAGAGAAAAATCTGTGATGTGTGCACCATTTTAATGCATCGCATTTCAGGTCTGCAAATGCGAAGTGTAAATTGGACTAGAGTATGATTGTGAATCAGACCAGACGTCATGATTAATTTATCACCGTGCTCCAGATACATCAGCTAAAATAATATGAATTTCAAGTAACGGTTCCTCTTGCCTTTGTGTTGGCTGGTGAACTCTAAAGAATAGATCACTAAAGCAAGAAAGGAATTCACTTTCTTCTGGTATTGGCAAGGCATGGATGTAATTAAACATTCCCAACCAGGTTCCTAACACCACTTGAAACTGAATTTGCCCGTTGACATTTTATATCAGCCTATATCCAACTCTCAGTGATACACCCTAAGCGGCTGGAAAACACTGAAGTGGAGATGAGCTCTTTCATATTTCAGGCAATGTTTGAAATGCCTAAGGTTCTGGTTCTCCAACTGGCTGATTATTAGAATGTTTTAGGGCATTGCCACTCAGAGTGTGGTCCATGAAGCAGCAGCACCCCATCCCTTTCAAGATGATTAGAATGCAAAATCTCAGGCCCTACCTCAGACGTGTGGAGGCAGGTCCTGAGAATCTAACTTTTTAACAAGACCTCATATTAAAGTTTGAGAAGAAATGATTTAGTTTTTTTTAAAACCACAAATATTTGCCCAAACGTCTAGATGCATTTAGTAAGCAGCCCAGATGATTCTTATAGAGTGGTTAGGTTTGGAGGTCACTGTCACAAAAGTCTAAGGTTCAGGTGACTTTTATGCTCATGACATCAGCCGAATATTTGAATCAGTAGAACTGTCTTAAAATTTGGCACAAGTGGGTTTATCTCTTTGGGCATCCATGAATTACAAATGCAGTAAAGCTTATGAATTTTTTTTGGTTAAATCACAACACATTTATTGCTCCATTAGGAAAGCTCAAAACTGAGAAGGTGGGTTTTCTCCTTGCATAACTGGCTTATTCACTTCCAGACTGAATGTAGGCATCAGAAAATCTTTTGCTTGGCCATTAAAACTGCCCCCTCCCCATCCAAATGGTCTGACTTTAGTTATAACGGTACCTTTCATTCAGAGGGACACAAAAAGTCCTTTATGCTGATGCTCAGTGCTGTTTAGGGTTATACTGGAAGACTGTATAAAGTCTCATTCTGGACTTTACAATAAAAGAAGGACGTGGAGACCTTGGCAAAGGGTTCAGAAGAAATTCCTAAAGATTATTTTTAAAATTCAAAGTGAATCTTCAAGTTGCACAGCATTTCTAGAAAGTAGACATCCATCCAGTCATTGATGTAAACAACATGAAATGAACTGTCACTGCAGCTTGAAAGCTTTTCACTTTTAGAGAAATTAATATTGTAGGAATAAGTAGAGGAAGAGGTAGGAATGTCTCTGGCACACCAGTTCTCCCCCTTGGTCGCACATCGCAATCACCTGGGGAGGTTTGAAAACTCCCAGTGCCAATTAAGTGGGTGGTAAGGAGGCTTCAGTAGTTTCTAAAGTTCTCTAGGTGTTTCTGATTTGCAGCTAAAAACGAGAAGAGAGCAGTGCTTCCCCAACAGTAGCACACATCAGCACCACCTGGGGATTTTGTTAAAATGCAGATTCTGATGGAGCAGGTCTGGGGTGGGACTTCTGCGGCTCTAACAAGTGCTCAGGTGATGTCAAAGCTCCGGTCTGTACCCCAGGCTTGAGTGGCAAGGGGCTAGAGGCCTTTGATAGTAGACAAATCTCTCTCCCAGAAAGAGTTCAGGATCTTATTTTAGGACTATACCAAACTCCCTGTGGCTTTATCACATTTGTCAACAAGAAAAAGACATCCCTTCAGGCATCACCTAAACCAATGGAAAGAAAAAAGCAACATCAGGAACACTGCTTTGGATGAAAATATTTAACAATGATCAGTATCTCCTTGAATGGAGAAGTATTTACAGAATTTAAAGGACAGAGATATTCCTGGATTTTGGGGACAATATTGCCATCCCTAATCTCATGCTACTCTTTCCTCAGAATGGTTTTATTTAGTAGCAGAGTCATCACAATGGTATCTGGTCAAGTTTAGGGGCAGCTGGGGGCGGGTGCTGCCACATCTATGTTGGGAACATCTGGTCCGTCTCAGAACCGAGAGGATCCTCTGCGTTCTTGGCATAGGAGAGCCGGCCACTTTGTCATGAGACTCCATTCAGCTGTCAACATGATGGGGCAATTAACTAAACACAGTTTTAAAAACTTCAAATTTAAACGTGTCCACAGTGAAAGGAATGGCTAGCCTAGATGACAGGGCTTTAAGTGTGCTATCTCATTTAGATTCTCAACAACCTTATGGGGTGATTACTATTATTATCCATATTTTACAAATAACAGAGCTTAGAAATGATGAGAGACTTGTCCAAGACCACACAACTAGAAAGTAGCAGAACCAAGGTTGGGCCCCACTTCCATTTGACTCCAAAATTGCCACACTAAGTTCATCCGTGTGACGATAAATCTAGCTTGCTGTTTAGAGTTTTCTATGGGTATTTCTGCTGCTATAAGCAGTGTGTTCATGTTTTCCCTAGGCTGTGGTCTAAATATTTTTTAAAAAGCAGCCTTTTAATTTTTTAATTAGCCGGGTTCCCCAAAGATAAGGCTCTTTAAAGGTCAGATGTTAGCTTAATCCTCTTTGGGTTATCATTGAAAAAGATCAGCTGTATTGACCTTGACAAAACTGCCTCAGAGGCTTGGGGACAGACAGGCCCTTCAGTATCAGTGAACACAGGCAACTGCTGTTATGGGAAGGGGCATCTTCTGTGCTTTTGATAGCAGGCAGATTTGTTTTTCTTGACAAGACCCTGAGTAAAAAGACTTAATGTCCATCTTCAGTGTGAATTGAATCGTGTCCTGCTGACATTAGATCCTCAGCCCCAAGGAACACCAGGCTGGCCACTGAGGGGCTGTGCTAGGCAGACTCAATGACCGCGAGAAGAAACAGAGCGTGACAGGGGCTGAATTGCATTGCCAAAAAGGGCAGGCTCGTCACACGCTTATCAGGCTGCCTCCACCGCAAAGCCTGACCAATGACACAAGACAACAGTGGCCCACAGCTTGTGGAACACTTTCCTAAGGAGAGTCAGGACTTCTAAGATATCAGCCTAAAATGCAGAGTTTGCCTGAAAAGAGAAAAACTCTATCAGCTTTGAGTCAACATGGTAACAGCTCTTCTACGTGACAGCCGTAACAAAGCATTGCAATCCTGGGTGTGTGCTGGGATAAAGATGGGGGCACGCTGACCCACCCCAAGCCTGCACAAGGCTAGAGGGGGAACCACTAGGACCAGCATTGGCAGTTGAGACAATTGGAGTCCTTCCCTGGGATTGTTTAAACTGTAAGTAAAAGAAGGAATCTTCACCCTTCCAGGGGCAGCGGTGGAGGGATCAAAGTTTAGGAGTTGTCAGCAGCCTTTCTGGAGGCGCTGGTCTAACCTAGAGGAGGCGCTGGTGTAACCCAGAGGAGGCAACTGGTCTAATAGAAGGTAAGAAAGGCTACGGAGAAAGCAGGGAGGGCCCTCAGGCTCCTGGGCCCAGTTGTTCCTGAGGCTCAGCTCCTCCTGACCAGCCACAATGTAGTTGTTCAACAGTAGATACTACGAAGTAATAAATTCCCTTTTTGCCTAACCTAGTTAAATTTCTATCAGTTGTCGGCAAGAAAGCCCTGACTCCTACAGAGGAAGTATGAAATGTGATCTTAGAAAATCTGCACTTCATTTTCAGTGTCCTCTCCTCTGAAGTGGACAAGCAGTGCATTCCTGCAGGGGACACTGTTTTCTCCCATTTCATAACCAGCAGGCTGATGGCTCCTTCCCAGAGGATCTGGCCATCGGCTTTCTGCCATGTGGTTTTAAGAAAAAGCTGAGAATTTCAAAATGTCTCCTCTGGGGAAAATCTGCAGTTTCTCTAAGAATGGAAGAAGGAATGCACTTCAGTCAGCTGAGGAGTGCAGGTACTTTAGGAGAGCAGGTCTCCCAGCTGGTGTTCATATGACATCATAATGTCAGAAATGGAAAGGGATGTGCATTTATGGAACGTGCCTCGCAACGTGTAAGGCACATTTTATAAAATAATCATTACATCACAGATAAGAACTGCTAGTCCATTTTGTAATGCAGTCGAGAAATATTATGATTTTAACTACTTTCTAACCCCTTACCCATATCCTCTCTCTTATCATTCAAACATCCTTGGGGACTTTCTATGTGGATAGGACTAAAATCCTAGCAGAAGAAAATTCTTGCTGTTTTAGTTCAAAGGTAGATTTTTAAAAAAAAATTTATAGCAGATACCAGATTTTCAAATGTAAGAGCCAAGCTCTTGAATAATTTTTGTCTTTTTAATTCTAAAATCTTGTTTCCAAATACTAAGGGCCAAAGACAAAAGGACCTAGAGTCCGGACTTTATTCTATAAACCAGGGGTCAGCAAGCTATGGCCTTCAGGGGTAAAGCTTTTGTAAATAAAGTTTTATGGAAATAGTCACACCCATTTCTTTATGAATTGTCTATAGCTACTTTTGCCCTAGAACAGCAGAGCTGGGTGGTTGCAACAGAGACTGTATGGAATGTAAAGCCTAAAATAGTTACTTACTCTCTGGCCCTTTTCAGAAAGCTTGCTGACCTCTGCATAAATCATAGGAAGGAGGAAGTATATAATAAGAGGTGGCGTTTTCTTCCCCCAAAAGGGATAAGGGTTTCACCTGCAAGAGAGAGAAATTTAATGATGGGTGACTAAAGCTTAGAGATTTCTTAGCTCTGAAGAATAGGTACAGAACTAAGTCTAAAAGAGAGAGTGGGAAATAAAAACCACAGATTGACTTGGAAGTAGAGAGTAGAGAAACTTTTGCCTATAGGTGACCCCGTGAAGGGTCTAGGGGCAGCCTCAATACAGAGTGTTCTGTAGGAGTTTCCAGAAGATTCCTATGTCCCCTAAAAAGGACTGGAGGTGACTCAAAGGGCTGAAAGCCTGGATGAAGTCTCTCAGTTATGACATGGGACTGCCACCAACAAATGAGCTGGACCATACATGTTGGAGACCCCAGCAAGACAAAAGCAGCATTAGAGACTGAGCCAGTATCCAAAATGCTATCAAGGGCAGGGGATGTTACATGTCCTGGATGCCTCATTCCTAATGCCAGGATAAACTCTTGGAGCCCCTGATTCACCCTCAGAACTCCAATTACTCCTTGGACAGAAAGAGATAAAATATGGGATCCTTGTCTAAGTGGTTCCCAAAAAGTGCTGAGGAGGCTTCCTGGAAGATAGCGTGGTCTAACTGTTAGCAGTATCTTTTAGCTTATCCTTCAGAAGTTCTGCCCCAATGAAGTGTCATCAGCATTAGGACAATAATATTGGTGTCTGAAACAGCACTGTCCACAGAACTTCCTGCTGGGGTGGAAATGTTCTATATCTTCACTGTTCAATATGGCATCCACTAACTGCATGTGGCTATTGTGCTTGAAGTATGGCTGTGCCACTGAAGGACTGATTTTTTCACTTGCATTTAATCTTTATTAACTTATGTTATAATTTAAATAGCTACAGTACAGGTCTAAGAGATTAGATTATTTTCCAGGTAAAAATGAAAAGAAGTAACTGAAGAAATCCAGGTTGAGAGCTAGTGGACCTTGTGACATCTGTTTTCTAGTCTCTTCAGTTTTGTCTCTGGATTAAATTCCTAGTGTTCCTGGAATGTTCTCACACATATTACAGATTAGAGAACCCAAATGAAGAAGCAGAACACAGATCGTTTGACATGAGGATGCCTCGAGAACTTTTCTTTTGATCCCCGCAGGCCATCTGGAGCTGATGGACAAAGAGGTCTGAGATGAGGGAAAAACACAGATCGCAAAAGAAACCTAAGGTGAGGGGGCATCTGGGTGGCTCAGTCAGTTAAGCATCCAACTTCAGCTTAGGTCATGATCTCACGGTTGGTGGGTTCCAGCCCTGCGGCAGGCTCTGTGCTGATAGCTCAGAGCCTGGAGCCTGCTTTGGATTCTGTGTCTCCCAATCTCTCTGCCCCTCCCCAACTTGTGTTCTATCTCTGTTTCTCAAAAATAAATAAACGTTAAGGTTTTATTTATTTATTTATTTATTTAATTTATTTTTTTTATGAGAGAGAGAGAGAGAGAAAGAGAGAGAGAGAGAGAGAGAGCGCCAGCATGAGCAGGGGAGGGGCAGAGAGAGAGGGGGACGGAGGATCCGAAGCAGGCTCCGTGCTGATAGGCTGACAGCAACTGCAAGCCGGATGTGGGGCTTGAACTCACAAACCGCGAGATCAGGACCTGAGCCCAAGTCGGACGCTCAACCGACTGAGCCACCCAGGCGCCCCGGCGTTAAAAAATGTTGAAAGAAAGAAAGAAAGAAACCCAAGGTAAGAAAAGAAGGTGGTGGGGCACGGTTGGGGTGGGAGATGATGTAACTTCCTCAGCTGCCTGGTTTCTCATCCCCCAGTACTGTCAAAACCCCTCCTGAACCAGTCTCCACACCCAGCTGTATTTGGTCTGCTCTTATCCCTTCTGTCCTCCGTGTCCAAGCCTGTAATTATTGACACCAGGTGCACTGCTAACACTCATCTCCTGTGACTTTATCATTCACAGAACTGTGAGTGGTAATTTGCCAACTTCCATGGAAGTTTCTTTTTAAAGGCAGAAAACGCTGGGTATAATGTTACATCACTAAAGAACCCTTAGACAATAGAAAAGGAAATGGAATTTATCCAGGGAACAAAGGAGTCTGCAGCTCACTTCTCTTCAGCTCTAGACAACACTGTGGAATTGACTGCAGGGCTCTGGGAGAACAGAGACGGTGCTCAGGACAGGAAGCGGCTTGTGGCAGGACAAGCTCCTGGGGTTGGTGCTTAGTAACTCCAAGTGGGGCATTTGCCCTAATGCCAAGTTGAGATTGAAGCGAGGAAGCAAAAGACTGGTTTATCCACTCAATAGGTTGCCAGGGAAGACCACAAAGTAGTTAGGAGGATTTGAAGGCAGGCTCCTGGTTTCAGACCCGGGCTTAACCAGTTAGTAGTGGTGCATCCCTGTACAAGTCAGGCACCCTTTCTAAGCCTCAGTAGTTCATCTGAGTAATAGGACAATTATCATGCCTATGTCAAGGTGGTGTTTGAAGGATTTAAAGAAGATGCTGTGTGGAAAGCACTCAACCAACTACCTGACACAGAATACACACAGTGTCAACTGTGTGGCAGTGCTGGTTTGCTTTGCTTTGCTTTGCCCAGCCGTGTGCAAAGTGGTCATAAGACAGAGTAACCGTGTACTTTGGGGCATACACCTGCAAATCTGTCATGTTCGGTATCTTTGGAAGAAGAATGTTCCATCTGCAGCTGGTTTTGTGTATCTCTTGCTTCTGTTGGCCTCTGTGCAAGTCTCTTTCCTTAGAAAGGCAGACTGACAAAGACTCCTTCCTCCCTTCAGGCCTTTACTTGGCTCAGGAGACCTATGGCTCCAGACTGAGAGGTTCGGAAGTCCCCTCCAGTGAGCTAAGAGATAAGAAGAGAGTAATTAGTAAATAACTTTCACCTTGGATGACAGACGGATGAACAAATTACACATTGTGACTCAAATACAGGGGACTCTAAACTGTGTGTTCAGCGTGTCTCCCAGCTTTGGGGTTTCTCAGGGGTGGGAAAATGAGATCCAAATCCCAAGGGTCCCTGGTGGGTTCTTCAGTCTCTTCAAGACCAGTGCAGTTTCTAAGGAGCCAGTTCTGGAGGATTTAAAATCTTATCTTAGTAACCAGATTTCCTTGCCACTCCTCCCCATCAGCTCTTCTGTGGACTACATTGCTGCTGAGGAATTTGTGTGAACGACAGTTCCCCAGTCATGCTCCTTTCTCCGAGAGAGACTGAGGAAGAATTTAGCAAAGCAAGGAGTTAGGAATAAGGTGGAGTGATGATATGGGACACCTGGGAAGGAGAGGCCATGAGGAAGGATCAGACACCTGCCCACAGATGAGAAGCATGATGATAATTCCCCACAACCCCCTTCCTGAACTTGTCTGTGAGACTTCATCTTAACCCCTGGCAACAGGTGAAAACACTGCCTACCCTCCATTTAGACAACAAATAATCGTGGTTCACAAGTTAGAAATTAGGCCAAATTTAGTCATAGGGATACAACCAATATTCACAGTGCTTGAAAAACTGCCCTGGCCATGGGGGCAGGCACTTTGGATGGCCGCCAGCCCCCCTCCCCTTGCCTGTCAGGGCAGGAGACCACAGTGCTTGCTTCTGTGCTTCCCAAAGGCTGAGAGCCTGCCTGAAGATATCTCAAAGGTGAGTTTTTGAAAGTCATACTCATGGTGATCTTGACTTTTTGTGGTGAAAAGATTAATTGGCCAATTTGAATTTAAGACCCAAATGGACTTGACAGGCAGTGTCTGCAGTGCTGCATAAAATATTTCTTGTTATTCATTCAGCTCAACTCACCCTGACCTTGAATATGGGGGAAGCATACATCTGAAACCAAGAGTTCACCCTGCTTGCAGAGTGGTGTGTGGGAGCTCCCATGGGAGCCTTCTTCCTGCCAATGGGGAACCACAAGCCTGACTCTGTAGGGGCAGTGGACACCCAGGGAAACAATCACTTCCTGTTCAGGAGGAACCTCCAGTCGACTACTGTAGCTCATGGCCTTGAGGAAGTTGAAGGGGCCCCCAAAAACCTAGCAAAAATCTATCTGAATACACAAACTCCAAGACAGACTTCAGAGCTGTGCCCACAAAAGATGGTGCCAGCTCACCTGCTCACAAGCCAGGGGTAGGGTGTGGGGACTCAGGAACAGGGTGCACTCAAAATGACATATCAGAGAAAGGGTTAGTATCCAAAATCTATAAAGAGCTTATCAAAATCAACACCCAAAAAACAACCCAGTGAAGAAATGGGCAGAAGACAAGAACAGACATCCAGATGGCTAACAGACAGATGAAAAAAATGTTCAACATCACTCATCATCAGGGAAATACAAATCAAACCACAATGAGATACCACCTCATACCTGTCAGAATGGCTAAAATGAACAACTCAGGCAACAACGGATGTTGGCGAGGATGTGGAGGAGAAACACTTTTGCACTGTTGGGAATGCAAACTGGTTCAGTTGCTCTGGAAAAAGGTATGGAGCTATCCTATGACCCAGTGATTGCACTACTAGGTATTTATCCAAAGGATACAGAAGTGCAGTTTCGAAGGGGCACATTTCACCCCAATGTTTTTGGTAGCACTATCAACAATAGCCAAAGTATGGAAAGAGCCCAAATGTCCATTGACTCACGAATGGATAAAGAAGATGTGGCATATACATACACAATGGAATATTATTTGGCAATCAAAAAGAATGAAATCTCGCCATTTGCAACAGTGTGAAAGGAACTAGAGTGTATTATGCTCAGCGAGATAAATCAATCAGAGAAAAACAAATATATGACTTCACTCATGTGAAACTTAAGATACAAAAGAGATGAACATAAGGGAAGGAAAGCAAAAATAACATAAAAGGAAACAGGGAGATAAACCATAGGAGACTCTTAAATACAGAGAACAAACTGAGGATTGCTGGAGGGGTGTTGGGTGGGGGGGGGATGAGCTAAATGGGCAAGAGGCATTAAGGATGGCACTTGTTGAGATAAGCACTGGGTGTTATATGTAAGTGATGAATCACTAAATTCTATTCCTGAAATCATCATTACACTATATGTTAACTAACTTGGATTTAAATTAAAAAAGAACAGGGTATACTCAGAACTTAAGTCCAAGGTGAGCACCTCCCATTAGCCCCATCCAGGTGCCCCTTCCCCATCTCAGGGCAGCCCTGAAACAACAGGTAGGAGCTTTTTGGAATGACAGTGGCAGCCCATGTGGTCTCTGCCCCCGTTCTGCTCTCTCCTATTTGCAAAAGCAGCTGTACCACTACAGACTGGCTGTGCCTGCACCCCAGACTTTCTTGGTCTAGCAGAACTGGCACAAGCACATGCCTGGGAGGCTCCAGGATGGGGCTTTATCTGCTGTCTCCATAGTAACAACTATCACTTACTGAGTTGTTATTAGGGAGCGTCCCTGAGTTAAGCAATTGACCTACATGCTTGACTCAGGGGGCTAACATTCTGCATCAGCTGAATGCTGCCATTCTTCCACTCCCCTGTTCATTCACTGGCTTGTTTCATAAATGTGAACAGCATCTGTCACTGTTTCTCAAAGACCAGAATCCAGTCTTTCCCACATCTTCATCTCCTACAGAGAATTAGCTCAGGGGCTTGCATGTACTGTTGGAAATGTGAAGGAAAATCCTCCATGTATGTACTGGATGTCATCGACTGAATACCTGCCATGCTCACAATTGATCTTGCCTTATCCCACGTGACTTTCCTGCCCTACGTCAGAGGTTGGCACCTGAGCTTCAGGCTCCTGTCTCAGGCTGGGTGTGGTCTGTGAGATGGCTGGTCCAGAGAGGGAGCACCGTCGAATGAGACTCTTGAGAATGGATGTTGACTAGCCAGGCAATCAGATTCTCTCCCTTGGGGAATTTTGATTAAAGGCCTATGGAAGGAGTTCATCAGTTGGTGGCAGCAAAAGTAGAAGAAATAAGTTGAGTCACACATATGGTGGAATCCTGAAAGTGAACAGCAATGTCTGCCCACATATAAGAGGCTAGAGCCCTTATATCCTTGAACGATGTAGCCCTGAGGCTCTATTTGTCTAACTAAAATTAAGTGCTATATTTAGGAACATGTGTACTCTTCTACAGCCATCATCCAAATGTATAAATGCTGTAAAAGAATTTGGGAACATAAACCAAAATGAAAAACAGCCAAAGGGTTTCTCTTTGCTGAGCCCATTGTTTTCAAATTCAGGACAAGGCCAAGCACTGTCCATTGCCTGCACCTGCTTTCTTCCTCCCCTTCCTTACCCGATTCCATGGTCTCACATGGCTAACTGGAATGGGGTCTCTGGCCACACAGGCTGCTATACCTAGACAATGGGTCACTGCCTTGTTCTCCAGATGGTCTGTGGGTTGGGAAATCAAACTCTGCCTGACTGTTGTATTTCTGGTTGGCCAGGGAGGGGCATTCTCTGGACATGGTAGATCTAGCATGTGGTCTACTGTTCCCTGTAGTGCCAAATGGTAGGTGCTTTTTGTCAATTTGTAGGTAATTTAATTTTTTTCAGTGTACATTGTCTTTTTCTATCCTCATTATAGTTTGTCTCCAGATAATGGGGAATTGAGTATTCTCAGTAAATCTGCATATCTCCATACATAGTCATATAAGATGCAAACATGTTTACATGATGGGTATTGCCAGCAAATGTGACATGATAACCAAAAATAACTACACTGTAGAAAGTAAGTGTTGGGTTCAGCTAATAATATGACCAGCTAATAACATAACAGGATTTTTTTTTGCCATGAAATAAAATATATTGATCAAAATACATGCACATTGCAAATAGGTATTGCCAATTGTCCACAAAAATAATGGCTGTATTAATCTACATTCAAGAGCATATACATTCATATGTTCTCATGCATTGACCAACACAGGGTCATATCATTTTTTAGTTTTCGCCCATCTGAGAGGTGAAGAATCATACCTACAAAGCAACCACTACTCCTTCTTCTAATGGGTGGTGGTTTTTATCAGTCACAGTCTAGTCAGGAAAACAGAAAATTTATTCCAGCTTTCTGGTCCATCTCCTATAATTAGCATGAAGTAACTTAAAAAGGAAAAATCAGCTGGCAAAGGAGAAATGTAGTTGAAGGGATGAGAGCCCCAGCATCACAAGGTGGAGTTGAGAAGAACAAGATCTGGAGCTGAGATGTTAGCTTCAAGACCAGCGTATTTCCATGGTCACTGGAAGTTAATATTTCTTCTGCAATGCTTTTGCATTGTCTTTTTTTTAATTGAAGTATAGTTGACACACAATGTTACATTAGTTTCAGGTGTAAAACATAGTGATTTGGCCAGTCTATATAACATAAGATGATTTTTGTAATATTACAAAATCCCCTTTCCTAACTCATTGTGGATATGAGGACATCCAACCTGAATGCAGGTAGAGGAAATAAAATGTCATAGAGTTTCTGTTTGGATATTTTTATATAAATGTTTCTTAGAAGACAGTGGTTTCTGAAAGTTCTGATCACAGGTTAATGCATCCAAGTTAGAACTTAACAGTGTGAGGTTGTCAAGAAACAAGGGACTTCAGATTCCAGTCAAGAAGGAGTATTGGGGACCAGATTTATCCTTCCACATGAAACAATTAAGGACATAGACAAAATATATGAAACAAAGACTTTTAGGACATTGGACAACCAGGCAGTAAGGCACAGGGATCCCTGAGAGAAGAAAAACATAAAATATGAACCTGTGAATGCCCCAGCTTATTGCTGGGGAGAGGCTACATCACAGGGAGGGGGGGATTAGATGGAGCCTTGTGACCCCTCCGCATTGGGTAGACAGAGTTTGGAGTCTGGGTAAGCTCAGGCACTAGAGTTCTCAGGAGAGCGTCTCTGAGAAAGCTTAAGAGAAAGGGCTCTAGAGAGCAGCAGAGGCTCCTGCTCCAGCTGCTCCTGTCTCCAGCTGAGCTCCAGCCAGCACATGCATATGAGGAAACTACATAAGACCAGGTACAGGATCACCCAGTACTGGATAATGTATAAATATTCCACATATTCAGTAGCAAACTTTACGTGACCTCAATTTAGAGAATTTTAAAAAGTATCACCCCTCTTATGACTTAATTACCTCTTAAAGGTCCCACCGCCAAACACCATGACATTGGGATTTAGGGTTTCAACATACTGATTTTTTTTTTAAGTTTATTTATTTTAAGAGAGAGAGAGAGAGAGAGAAAGAGAGAGAGAAAGCAGGGGAGGAACACAGAGAGAAGGAGAGAAGGAATCCCAAGCAGACTCCATGCTGTCAGTGCAGAGCCTGACATGGGGCTGTATCCCATGAACCATGAGATCTTGACCTGAGCTGAAATCAAGAGTTGGAGGCTTAACTGACTGAAGCACCCAAGTGCCCCTTGACATATGGATTTTTATATGTGAACATATTAGACATTTGAACATTTAGCTTGTTGCATAGCTTAATCCCTATTCTCTCTCTTAAAGTCATTGGTATATTTTTGAAAACTCCCTTTGAGAATAAGGTATAAACAAATAGTCAAATCAGGACTCCTGTTTTGCAAAGAAAAATTCTAGCTTTGACTTTTGGAAAAGCCAATCAGAAAAAGATTAGCAATGAAAGTATGTCTAAAACTTTCAGGATTGATGGAATAGTTGAAATCTACCTCCTTAAAAGGAGGTGAAGATTGATGTAATGTTCTCTCTGAGATAAATGCTTTTGCTAGCACATTATCAATGTCCAGTCTACTCTCCAGGGCACATTGTCCAGACTCAAGGCCAAAAATAGGGGTGAGGGAGCCAGGAAAGCTTGGGGATGGATGAAACTCAGAGATGGAGAAGGAGGCAGGCTGGGATGGCAGTCAGTCAAAGGCAAAGCTCAGGATTGGATCAGGAACCAATAGAGGGTTGAAGCTCAGGACAGGGAATTCAGGGATGGAGTGAGAATATGCTAGGCACATGTATTAATTCTTAAAAAGTTAAAAGTTGGAAAGGAAAGGGAAAGCCTTTCTTTACAGTAGAATACAGAAAGTATGGAGTTACAAAATCAATTGATGCTAAAACTGGTAGGTGAGAGTTTGATGAGGAATAGACAACACAGTCTCAAAAAATCAAATTCTACATTAATTACAAGGTGAAAAACAGTGACTTCACAGTGGAGAAAACCAGCAGATATCACCTTAATTGAGTGATCAAAGATGACATAAACCACCAATAATGGGACAAACAGGTAACATGTGCCTCCTGGATGTGATGCACCAAGGAGGACATGGCATCAGTTCTGTGGTGGTCCTGCCACAACTGCATCATCTGAACTAGTAATGAGAAAGCACTGGAAAAACCCAAACTGAGGGATAGTCTCAGAATAACTGGCTTCTTTTCCTCAAAAGTGGCACAGTCATTAAAGACAAAGGTGGGCCGAGGGACTGTTCCAGAATGAAGAAACTAGAGAGACACGACAGCTGAATGCAATGCATGATCCTGGGTTGACCTTGGAGTGGCAGAAAGGGCTATGGAAGGCATTTTGGTGTAATTGATGAAATTTGAATATGGACTGTAGATTAGGTGACTGTGTTTTGTGAATGTTATCTTTCCTGGTTATGATAATTGGGCTGTGATTATGTAAGAAAACATCCTTGTTCTATGGAAATACACGTTGAAGTATTCAGAGGTGAAGAAGTACAGTGTTTCAACTCATTTTCAAATGGTTCAGAAAACAGTAACTGCTGATACAACCAATAGTGTACTTATCTAAATGTTTTAGATAATTTAGTGTTTGCCCACTCCTCCTATTGCCAGGAGTTGGTTAAATTCACCGTCTAGTATGTAAGCTACTGAAGGCAAGGACTAAAGAGTAGACATCACAGAGATGTCCTGGACTTGGAACAGTAATTGATGACACTTTGTATTGTCCCCTCTGGGGAGGGGCTAATGCAGTTTTGAAAATTGCATTATGTGAGGCCAGGAGCATTTTGGGAAGCATTTGAATGAAAAAGACGTGGATGTAGATATTGGGAGACTAGCGAGATGATTTACAGAAGACAGTGGCCATAAATTGTTGCCCAGTATTCACCCCCTCTTCCTGTGCTCTGATCTCCTCTAGGACATCTCTTATACAGCCTTATGTCTGGTCTCAGTGCATCACTAAATTTTGGCATCTGTCTTACAATGAAGCTAAGAGGATAGACCATTCCTCTGATTACCTTGGTTTTCACTCATTTCCAAGCCTGGTTTTCCAGCCTTCTTATAAGTCTGTGAGCTTCTAGGAGCCTTGCTATAAATTTCACTTTTTCCTTAAGTATTTCCTAGAGTCAAGATCTGTGGCCTGGAAAGGAAGAACCCTGACTGATCCATTCACTGTGTGGTGGGCACTGTGGTAGGTGTTTTGCATACACTGTCAACAATTCTCAGAGCCCTCTACCAGGCTCATGGAGGAGACAGGCATGTAAAGGCTAATTGCTAGCAGCAAGAACCACAAATCCATTTGTCTCAGCTAATCGAGAGTTTTAAATGGGGATCCTAAGTACAGTTTTTACTGTGGGAATCGGAGTTGATCCTCACCAGCCAGATAAGAGGAAGGGGAAAAAGCGGTTTGCAAGCTCTGTGCCTTCACCCTGTGCCCACGGCCAGGTGAGGCAGGAAGAGAAATCCATCCTCATAAATAAAGTTGTTAATCTTTTAAACAAATGGTGCTGGGAAAACTGGATATCCATATGTGAAAGAATGAAGCTGGACCCTTACCTTACACCATATACAAAAACTAACTAAAAAATGGATCAAAGACCTAAATTTAAGAACTATATAGCCCTTGGAATAAAACACAGCTGAAAATCTTCATGACTTTGGGTTAGGCAATGATTTCTTAGTTATGACACCAAAAGCACAGGCAATAAAAATAAATAAATCAGGCTTCACCAAAATTAAAAACTTTTGCACATCAAAAGACACTATCAACAGAGTAGAAAGACAACCCACAGAATGGGAGGAAATATTTGCAAATCATCTATCTGATAAGAAATTAATATCCAGAATATATAAAGAATCCCTACAAGTCAACACACCAACAAAACCAAGCAACCCAGTTAAAAATGGGCAAAAGTTAAACTAGACATTTCTCCAAAAAAGATACACAAATAGTCAATACACACATAAAAAGATGTTCAACATCATTAGTCATCAGGGAAATGGAAATCAAAACCAGTGAGAAACCACCATAGGATGGCTATTTTTCAAACAAGTAAACAAAGAGAAAAGTATTGGTGAGGATATGGGGAACTGGAACCCGCATCATTGCTCCTGGGAATGTAAAATGGTGCAGCTGCTGTGGGTGACAATCTGGCAGCTCCTCAATAAATTGAACACAGAGTTACAATATGACCCAGCAATTCCACTCCTAGGTATATACCCAAAAGAATTGAAAACATGGACTTCAAGCTGTATTACAAAGATGTAATCATCAAGACAGTATGGTACTGGCACAAGAACACTCAGATCAATGGAACAGAATAGAGAATCCAGAAGTAGACCCACAAATGTATGGCCAACTAATTTTTGACAAAGTAGGAAAGAATATCCAATGGAATAAAGACAGTCTTTTCAGCAAGTTGTGCTGGGAAAACTGGACATAACATGCAGAAAAATGAACCTGGACCACTTTCTTACACCATACATAAAAATAAACTCAAAATGGATGAAAGACCTAAATGTAAGACAGGAAGCCATCAATATCCTCGAGGAGAAAGCAGACAAAAGCTTTGATCTTGGTTGCAGCAACTTCTTACTCAACACGTCTCCAGAGGCAAGGGAAATAAAAGCAAAAATGAACTACGGGGACCTCAGAGGCAAGGGAAATAAAAGCAAAAATGAACTACGGGGACCTCATCAAAAAAAGCTTCTGCACAGCAAAGGAAACAATCAGCAAAACTAAAAGGCAACCGACAGAATGGGAGAAGATATTTGCAGACGACGTATCGGGTAAAGGGTTAGTATCCAAAATCTATAAAGAACTTATCAAACTCAACACCCAAAAAACAAATAATCCAGTGAAGAAATGGGCAAAAGACATGAATAGATACTTCTCCAAAGAAGACATCCAGGTGGCCAACCAACACATGAAAAAATGATCAACATCACTCATCATCAGGGAAAGACAAATCAAAACCACAATCACACCTGTCAGAATGGCTAACATTAACAACTCAGGCAACAACAGATGTTGGTGAGAATGCGGAGAAAGAGGATCTCTTTTGCACTGCTGGTGGGAATGCAAACTGGTGCAGCCACTCTGGAAAACAGTATGGAGGTTCCTCAAAAAATTAAAAATAGAACTACCCTATGACCCAGCAATTGCACTACTAGGTATTTATCCAAGGGATACAGGTATGCCGTTTCCAAGGGGCACATGCACCCTAACGTTTATAGCAGCACTATCAACAATAGCCAAGGTATGGAAAGAGCCCAAATGTCCATCGATGAATGAATGGATAAAGATGTGGTGTGTGTGTGTATGTGTATATATATATATATATATATATATATATATATACACATACACACACACATACATACAGTGGAGTATTACTTGGCAATCAAAACAACTGAAATCTTGCCGTTTGCAACTACATGGATGAAGCTAGAGGGTATTATGCTAAGTGAAGTTAGTCAGAGAAAGACAAATATCATATGACTTCACTCATACGAGGACTTTAAGACACAGAACAGATGAACACAAGGGAAGGGAAACAATATAAAAACAGGGAGGAGGACAAAACAGAAGAGACTCATAAATATGGAGAACAAACTGAGGGTTACTGGAGGGATTGTGGGAGGGGGGCTGGGCTAAATGGGTAAGGGGCATTAAGGAATCTACTCCTGAAATCACTGTTGTACTAGATGCTAACTTAGATGTAAATTTAAAAAATAAAAAATAAAAAAAAGAATTGAAAACAGGGACTTAAATTTGTATACCTATGTTCATAGCAGCATTATGCACAGTAGCCAAAAGGTGGAAAAACCCCTGTCCGTCAGTGGGCAAATGGGTAAACAAACTGTGGCATATGCATTGTTGGGATAATAGCTGTAAAAAGGAATGAAATTCTGATACATCTTAGAACATGGATGAAACTTGGAAGCATTATGCTAAGTGAAATAAGCCACATACAAATGGACAAATAGTGTATGATTTCACTTACATAAATATCTAGGATAAGTAAATTTCTCAAGATAGAAAGTAGACTAGAGGTTGCCAAGGGCTGAGGGGAGGGGAGAATGGGAAGTGACTGCTTAATGGATACAGTTTCTGTTTCGGGTGATGAAAATGCTCTGGAACTAGACAGCAGTAATGGTTAAACAACATTGTGAATGTACCTAATGCCACTGAATTGTACACTTTAAATGGTAACTTTGTTATGTATCTCTCACAATAATAAAATTATGTGAAGAGATAATAAAGCTGGTGAGATTTTCTGAGGAGTTAATTTGGGTGGCTAATGATCAAAGATGTTTGAAAAAAAGGTTGGGTTTTTGTTTTTCCCAGCTTGAGGTTATTTTTTTACGGGTTATCTAAATCATGGATGGAGGTGTATCTAGTATATTTTCATTATTAATATTCTTCAGCTTGCACAATAATCCATATACACTAGAATTTCTCTTTGTCTTTTCCCCCAGTCACAAGAAAATGATTGGAAAGACTGTCACCAAATTTGGAGGCTTAAGTTAGCCTAACTTCAAATAATAGGCTCTGTGGCAAACATCACATTCACTTTGATGCTCCCAGAAACACTGAGGGGTAAGATTATCTGCAGAAGACCGGACTGAGGGCCAACTGTCTGCGGGCACACAGGAGCAGTTGCAGGTGAGGATAGCAGTGGAGGGGCCTCTGACAGGGCGGCTTTAGCATATCTGAGGGTTAGTGACAGCAGGGCTTTCTTTAGTTAATATTGGTTAATAATTCTGCCCAGCAATGGGCAGCATAGCTGGGACAGTGGGAGGATGAAGTAGCCAGTAAGTGGGCAGAGCCCACGCTGGTGGGTTTTGCTTTTCGTTTTTTGTTTTTGCTCATCACTTATATTCAGAAAATTTCTACTCCAAAGAATTGCATTTACTAAGAAGAAAAACCTATTATTGTTTTACCTCCTGTCCTGGCCACAACTGGCATAGGTTACTGGCTCAGAATGGAAGGAAGCGGAGCACAGTGTGAGGAGGGAAGCTTTCTGATAACACAGAGCTTCTGGCAGGGTTCACACCCAAACTGTCATATTCACGGTGAATGGACTTGGGTAGCGGCTTTAGAAGCAGCTCAAAAATAGGCGCATGATAATTGTACACCCGAAGAGAGTCACCTCAGAAATAAGTTGCTGATAAATTGGAGGCTCTGTTTGATAAAGTGTTTTTTGAATTGTGAAGTATGTTGTCCATTGTTGGAACTTGAAAACAATGATACACTGTCAAATGCCGAACTGCTCTTAGCTGACTCTACGTTCTGAATGTTAATGTTATTTTGTTTTGGCTGGGAGGGCGGTGGTGGCAGAGGGCAGCGGCAGCAGCGAGCTAGAGCAAACAGGAAACCTCAAACAGCATTTCATGTGGTCCCCGCCTGTCTGCTCCCACGCACTTGCCTCAAAGTACGCAGTTCAAATTAGACCACCGCTCCTGGGTCGTGCTGGCCAAGTAATAGCTAGGCCAGCTAAGTCAGGGCTCAGCTAAGGTCATGAACGTCTCCTTCATGGAGTCACAGTTCTGCCACAGATACTAAGGCTCTCTACAGCCCCTATCTCTTCCAGAGGCTCCAGAACACTCCTCAGGTGGAAGAAATAACAGATAAACTTTGTGACTGGGTAATCAGCCCAAATTACTTAATGACTGTTAGGTTTGGGGCAGCACTGTCCTGGGTGGTGTATGAGAATAACACACAGCTCCTCTATGTGTTGTGGAAATGCCACTGAACTTGACAGTAAAGCTGATTTAACATAAGCAATGCCATATTCCTAACATAGACTTAGTGAAAAGCTCTCTTCAGGAAGCAAAGGACATAAAAAGCAGGCTTTCTTAGTGTTGTGCCTCTAAACCTCTCTTACTCCCCTTTGGGGATCTGAGTGTGGGAAGTTCCTGCTAAACCAGGCATTCTCACTGGCCTCAGCCGCCTTACCTTTTCCTTTGCTCATCTGTTTTCTCTGCTGGGAAAACATCCTGTTTAGCCCTGTCTATGCAAATCCAACCTCACCCTTAATGCCAGGTAGTCCGCTTCAACACCCAAAGATGCAGAAACACTGACCTCTCATAATTGGGAGCACTTGCGATACGAGATAATCCCATGTGGTCCCTGCATCTGCCACCAGCACTTATCTCAAAGCGCACAGTTCAAATAAGACCCCATCTCCTGGAGTGTATGTAACACCAATCTCATTTTCTGCAGGCACACACACAGGCACAGGCTTATTTATCCAAACGCATACTGTGGCCCCCTGGTAGCTATTAGGGTTATCCACAATTATTGTGATTTGTTCCTTTCAGGTTTCCTGAAGTTAGATGCGACTTGCTTTGACCAGTGAAACAATCCAGGTGGAGTGAACAGTAAAGCAATTCCCATAAGACCCTAGGATCTGAAGGAGACAGGCATGTTTGGCGACAGCCAGACCAGTGTGGCTGAAGCAAAAGCAAGGGAGGGGAGTCTGAGAGGTCTCAAGAACATCACATAGGGGGCTTGTAGGCCACTGTTAAGGACTTTGGCTGTTAGTGAAATGGGAGCCACCTCAGGAATTTAAACAAAAGATCCCAGGAGGGGCAAGAGGGAATGTAGGCATCACTGGGATGGTGGTGGGGTAACCTTCCAACTTAACCTTAACTGATGAAAGAGTTTTTAGTTTTCCAGGTCATTCTATCTTGCAGGCAGGTTCAGAAATCACTGCTTCAGAGAAGACAGGGAAACAATGAATAGAAGGGAAACCTGCAATCCTTACCTTAAACTTCATTTTAATCACTTTCCTAATCGAACCTACAAGTGACAGTTGACAAATGATATTGGGTTATCCCCTCCTTCCCTTTATACAAGGCCTTTGGAGAGACATACTGGAGGGAGAACAAGACGACTAATCTACCGACCAGTGATGCATTATATTGACTGCTGTAAAACATGAGGAGGATTTATGGAGCCTAAATTGGTTGTTTTTAATTTCAGAAAAATAGAATTTTCTTAAGTTAAAAAAAAAATACCTTGTTTTTCCACTTTAGAACCTCTTCTTGCCCTTATCTCCTTTTCTTCCCCTCCTCCACATTCTTTGCCTCTTCCTCCTTTACCAAAGAGATAACTGCCAACTTCATCAAATGACTTCAAATTATTAAAGTCTAAGAAAGTCACAGATTCTAAGATTAAAAAGTACAATTATTTTCACATAAACATTCAAATTTTTATATCTGAACCAATGAGTTTTGAACAAAAGTGTTTGGCTTTCAGTCCAAGAAACGAAAATATCAAAACAGTTCCAAGCAACTTAGAGAACCAACTATGTAATCTTCAGAAACTGCTACTGCATTCTTCCTTATTTCAAATCATGGAGACTTGCCCTCCAGGAAGTTTCCTTCTTGGAGCCCTGCTCCTCCTGAGATGAAGCTTTTACTGACACTGTAGTTCTGTCAGATGCCAAATCCATCTGGTAGTGAAGCAGCAAACCTCTCTGAAGGTCAAGTTGAACCAGTAACACTAGTGACAGGCACCTGCAGTTGACCTTGAACAAGGATATTTATATATGCATATGTAACACACTTATAACCATATTGCCAGTAAACAGTCCAACCTACCTATATTGTAGAAATCAGGGCAGAGCACAATGATATCCAAGGATGCAGAATTCAACACCCTGAGACTTCCCTTAAAAAATGTTTACGCAAGTCCTAAAGTGAATGTAGCCTAGGAACTTACATATTTAAAACAAAGCCAAAGGACAAAAACAAGGCAAGCATTCTGATTTCAGACATAAAAAATACTAAGGAAGGACACCCAAGCAAGCTTCCTTTCTGTGATCTTGGCACATTAGCAGTTTTGTTGCCCTTATTAAATGCTAAGACCTCTTTATTTTATTAAGGATCATTGCAGCAAAATCTGTCAAAATACATCAAGAAAAGTGGACAGTTATAAAAGCTGAATTTATATAAGTAACATGAGGACTTTTATTTGCCTAATGCCAAGTTAAAAACTCACTTCCCATGTGATTCTACTGTATCAAATCACTAGAACGTTTTACTTGTTTTGTTATAAGCAGTTAAAAGATCAATGGCTAAAATAACAGAATAACTCTGCTCTTATAATGATATATATAGTGAATCTTCATTTTCTTCATGAAATATGATCAAATACACATTGAAGATTGTTAGATTGAAAATTTAAAAGACAATCTTTGGAATGGTTTCAGTATGCTAATGTGAGGTACATATATAAACCCATTTGACCTAGAACAGTCACAAACTCATCTAGCAAATCCTTTGATTTTTAAATATGAAACAATTTTAGTTGATAGCAAAACAAACACAAATAGCAAAATACAATACAAAAAAGATTTTTAGGAAGGACACAGCACGACTACAATCTAAGTCAGAGTTTGTCATCTAGTTAGAGCCTTCATCCACCTATAACAAAGACAGCACTTAAAAGAGTAATTTTCAGAGACTCGAGTGATGTCTCTGTCAGACTGAGTTGGATCCATAAATCTCTATGACCTTAATGTGTGAAAGGAACTCTGCTCACCTTACTTTTATGTTAATTCAAAATAAAACCATAAAATCATTTTCCCATCTTATCTTTATGCTTTATTATAATCCAGCATTAGTATTTAAACTCTGTAATTTCCTTTCCAGGTCAACTGCTGGAATAACATTTCTCATAGCAATGTCCAAGCAAGTTGATCTGATACCAGCGCATCTAGAGGGCTGGCTCTACGAGAAGCTGAAATGACAAAGAATAAGTTAGTGACTTAAAAACTGGAGATTTAATTTCAAGGTAAGAATCATAAACTTAGTATTGTCTGTTTTTACCAAACTTCATATATGCAAATTTTACATACGTATGGTTTTTCTTTAAACCTGTCATCCAGTTCTAAGGGTCAATTCCAAGGAGACACAACTAAATTGCAGTAATGAGAGAAGTACTGATTTGTAGTCTGATCATTCAAGAATAACTAACTTCAGGGGTGCCTGGATTATGCAGTCAGTTAAGCATCCCACTCTTGATCCTGGTTCAGGTCATGATCTCATGGTTCATAAAGATCGAGTGCCTCGTTGGGCTCTACACTGACATTGTGGAACCTGCTTGGGATATTCCCTCCCTCTACTGCCCCACTCATTCTCCCTCAAAATAAAAAAATAAACTTAAAAAAAAAAAAACCTTTAGAAACTACTAAATTTAACGAAAAAAACTGCCATTTTTATAGATCAAAGATGGTCAAATATCAGGAATTTCACTGACTCAAACTGACATCTGAAAAAATGTACCTTATGTACTCTTGTGTACCTGTAAGGAAAGCCACAGAGAAAATGCTTTGGTCTAGGAGACCCAAGCCTCTACGTAAACTATAGCAGAGGACACATATGCAGTATGTTGAGGTAAGCCACTATCTAGGTAACAGTACAACTATTAAACAATCTTATAAAAAGCTTTCTAGATACTCTGAATCACCTTATACAAGGTATCAGAGAAATGAATATGAATCTCACTAGACAACATGCAGCAGCTGAGTCCAAATCGCTTACCCATGTCTGGCAAGTGGCTGGTTTTGAGGCAAGTAAACAAAATGCTGTAGAGGGCATGCAAGCTAAGCTTGTCTGGGGCAGTTCACCTAAGAATAGATTTTTCAACTTGAATCAAAATTTCTGTGATTTGATGGGAATTTCAATCTAAGCAATTAAGTGATAGCAAGGAAAGAGCACCCCAATATTCGTTGCTAGGTAAATAATAGCTTAAAGGGAAAAAAATAATTGAAATAAACAATTTTTACTTAAAAAAAAAAAAAAAAAACACACAACAAACCCTACCTTCAATGTTTAAAAGAATTACAAAAAAACCAAAACCCCAGGACACAAAACTGCACTTTGACACGTGAACCTGTACTCATTACATGTGAGCCAAATAAACTTATTTGCCTCAACCCTCATTTCCAAGACTTCCCACCTTTAATTAATTAACGTGTTTTCATTATACATTTCACAATGAAAATAGGTTTTGCAGTTCCTGGAACTTCACTTACGTCACTAATTCGGTGTACTTTAAAATCCCTCTAATTATGCAAGCCTATAAAGTAAGTCACACTTTCAGACATGAACACAGGTAATACAAAATACCAGAATTAGCAGAAGCATCAAAGCACACAGACACGGCACACACACTGCTGCTATGAAGTGAGCACTACATCAGGGATACTCAATGGGTAAGGCCTTTTCCAGACCACTTCCAATTCCTAATCTTAACTCTTCAAGAGAGTAAGAAATATTTATCATCTGTAAGAAGACAAATGTAAATGTTCTTGCCAAAGAACTTCTTTGTTTCTGGGATGTTTTTATGAAAACCATCAATTCAAACTTGCTTTCAGTACTCTTCCTAAAATCAAGAAGGCACAAGACTATCAGTTCCATCTTCTTTAGCCAATTAACCAAGTTCAGTTGAACAAAAATTCTCTTAATTTGTCCTAATAACTTCAAAATTTCCACGTTTCTAGGCAGAACAAAAATGCTGCTTGCAATATCAAACAATCATAAATACACACACATTATGCAATTGCCTGTTTATTTAGTGGCACCAGTTTTGCAAACTAGAAATTATTTCTACTTTTCATCTCACATACAATCTGCAACCATTCACAGGCTGAATGCAATTTCTTCAACCGACTTGAAAACAAAAAGTACATTCTTAAAATTAGGACTGAATTCACATGTCTTCTTTGGACCAAGAAAATGGTACATAATACAAAATATACATTTATGGAATTTCTTTAAAAGTTTGGATCACATAAACAGCAAACAGTGGGTGAGTTAACTGTGGAGAATTTCATTATACACTGTTTAGGAAAAATATTTCTGCAGTTGTATTAGTTTTACATTTATAGATTTTTAAAAAATGAATCTATGTATAATACAACATGCTTTTAACATGTACATGGACTCTCCACTTGTAACAGTTATACAAATTAAGTGAAATAAACCATTTCAAGAGTGAAACCAACTACTATTGGGGCATATTACTACAAACAAGATACTTCCTGCGGATATGCTGATGTCTTCGTGAAGGGCTAACCAAGCAAGACAATGGTTTCTGTTTCAAAATTCTCACACATGGGAATTAAATAAGCTGTAACTGAACATCCAATTTGGGCAACAAATGAGAGAAGCTAATCAATTTTTTCATGGTCGTTACATTTTAGTAGAAATCCCATTAATCCTGTACATTGATGGCCATATGTTACATCCTATTTTAACATTCTGTATCAGTAAGTAAATACCTAATACCCTAGAATCTGAAGTGAATTAAACATTTAATGAACTCTAAAACTAGGAAGCTCAAAATTTTAAAACCTGAGTGCGATCAGAGAGTTAAATGTCTTGTGAATATACTATATTTGCACTATGCAGGTCAGAAACATTCCAAACTTTCAATTTCCATCTTACCTCTTTTCTGTTGAGTTTCAAAAGTGGCAAACTTAGAGTGATGTTATCCTCCAGAACTGGTCCAAATAAGATTATTTTATTCACCTTTAATTACTCTCCTTTCCCCCAAAATACAACCTTTAAAAAGGGTATTTTAATATCAGATTCTAGCCTAGGCTCCCATCCACCTCCTCTCTCTCTCAAAAAGTTAAACACTTCCTTAAATTACTCAAATTATTTTGACACCTTTGAAATATTTTTTACGGGCTTTTTGCAGGAAAAAAGGCTGATGAACCCCTGCAATATTGTAAACTTTGGGGAGTTAGGTACATTATATGATTTTCCTGGGTAAGGAAGTTCCTAGGATTCATCATTTTCAAAGGGCCTGGGAACCTACAAAGTTAAGAATTGTTCCTAAAATGGATTTGTACACTCACTATACCTAATTGAGATATTACTAATTTTGTCCTGTGGCTACAATCTCCTACACCAATCTTACTTCAGGTAGTACAATACAAACACAAATGTTACTCAATGTCTTCTACTGGACCAGGAGGACTATGGAAAAGAAAGGAAAAACATTAAATTTTTCTGAATACTTAATTCGATGAGAAAGCTAATAGAAACTGAGGTTTGGAGCAATTAAAAGACCGGAAGGATTGGGTTTTGTGGTGAATAAACATTTGCATTTATTTTTTCTGTTTTTAAGTTGAAGCAGCAGTATTTTTGTTTATCATTATCTCCCTTGATGGAAAATCAAATGATCTGAAGAAGCAAAGGTTGGTTCTTGCCGGTTTATGTAACAGTTCTTAGTAGCCTGGCTAGAGGAAGATCTCTCTATGGCTTTTACAACAATTAAGAGTAATCCTCTCTGTCCTCCTCACTGGCATCTCCCAAATTTTCTTTTTTCGGCCCAGTTTTGTACAGTAGAAATTGGCCTTGGTGAAGTAATGCCCTAAACCCTTGCTCAAGAAAATGGAATCAGCCTGCTTACGTTTGAAAAAGAGACAGAGAGACAACCACCACAAAGAGGGCAGTAGAGGAAATAAAGCAACACTTCGTGCTGGATAAGGGAGGGAAAAAAGTCACTTCTTTGTTACATCAATCCAAACAACATTTTCCCCCATCTAATAAAATGCAAGTTAGTCAACTATAATTTCAATACATCTGAGTGTTTCTAGTTGGCGCACTCCTACCTGCTGGTAATATAACCAGAAAAATACGAGAGCAGAGGCCACTAGGTTAATACATAAAGCAGGTAAAAGGGAAAGAATGAGTGAAGGTGAACAAAAGTAGAAATGTTCATTTGACAATCAAGTGGAACCAAATGCCTCTCATCATTTCTGATGGCATTCTGATTATCAGTAATAACTAACACTTGAGACTTAACTATTCTGACCTACAAAACAATACAGTATTATACTCGCAACATTTAGAAAATGTATCCTTAAATATTTCAAGCATATTCTAAAGTAATATAGAATTTAAAAATACAATCCAAAACCCATGGCACATTATTGAAGAAAATAAAGTAAAATTATACTTCTAAAGTTTTAAACTATAAAGAACTCTTCCTAATGCCTAAAAGAAAAACTAACGAAAGGACTAGATCACTCAGTTACAAAATGGTCATCTCACCGGCAGTATCTGCAAGCAAAAGTATGAAACTCTTTAAGGTTCCTTCAAAGAGAAACCTCAAAAGAGAAACATTTATGTACTGAAATATTTACATATTTTCTACTACCAAATCCTAATATAATACTGTACAAATAAAACATTATAGGCTTATACCTCTAATTCAAATTTTATGAATTAAAAGTATACATCATGAAATTCAAAATTAAAAAAAGAAAACCTGTAACCAATTTTGTCACTTCTTTCAGAAATCACAAATTGAATTCACATATGAACTTGTCCAGTAAAGATGGGCAGTGAAATTATTTTTAAAAATTAATGCATAATAATCACTTGGCTAAAACTAGATATTAACGGCAGTGTGTTTCAAAGAAACAGAATTTTTCTTAAATTTTAGCTGTCTGTACATAGCAGGAAACTAATTTTATAGCAGGAGTAGTAAAAGGCCATTTGTTAAAGGTAGTCAAGCATACTGAATAGATTTGAGCCTCATCAGTCCTATATTATTACTATGCTGAGCAAAATTTTCTTTTGAATGAGATTTTTAACTTTGGGGAGAGGAAAACAAATGGAAGAGTTTTCAAGTGAATAATGGAAGCATAAATGAGCTTTTTAGGACAGAGAGACCTGCCTTATTCAGGAAAATTATCTGGCAGACAGTAGGAGGGTGACAGCTATTTTTTTTTTTTTTGGATGAGTGATTCAGCTATAATATTAACATTTGTTAATTATAAATTCTACTCAAATGTAAACTCCTTGAGGGCAAGGATCTAGTCATTTCTTTATAGTTCCAAGGTATTTCGCCTAGAACAGTGTTTTGCAGGTAACACTCAATATGTTTTGTGGGAAAGCTGATTAGTGGAATTAATATGTGGTCAGATGGATGATCACTAAAAATGCTAGCATAACTCAGATTATTTGAATTACATAATTTACTCTTTAATCTAAATTTCTTAATGTAGTAATAAAAAATAAGTGGCTGGAGCAGTATACTAATTGCATAGTACTCTAGAAGCAAGCATTATAATTAAAAATGTTTGAAATAGTTCTAAAGCTAAATAAGAAAAATACCGTTTGGATTTTGTAAAGTTAATGCTAATATTGAGAACTGCTTCTGTTATCTATAAAAGTATATTCCTTAACAAAGTGGAAATTAAGAGAGCTTACTGCTACGACAGTAAGAGACCAGTGAAATTTTTTAATGTTAGGGTTAAGAGTCTGCTACACAAAATGAGTTTCCTATTACAAGCAGCAAAATGAGTTCATCCTAAGAAAACACTTAAATGAAAGTACATTTTGAATGGTAAATTATCATCACAAAAGAACTTTCACCCTCCAAAGAAAATAACATACAACACATCGAAAAATTTTGAGGCATTGCCCTGAGATGCTAATTAGCACACAAAAGGGGGTTGGGAGGGCAAGAACTTAAGTGGTACAAAAATGAAGTGCACCATAGAGGTGCAAAAGTGCCTTTTAAAGGTGTGGTCGGTTCCCACCACCACCATTACCCCCAGGAATCAAGAACACACACAGTCTGCTATAATGATACTTCCTTTTTTATAATGAAAAGTTATATCTAGTATGGCAATGCTGACTCATGTGGAAAAGATTTAGTCTTCTCAGAGAACATTTAATAGTTTTCTCTCACTTCCAAGCTTCATTTCAGTACTAATAATTTTAACAGAGGAATAGCTTCCTCTTTTTTATTTAAAAACTCTCAAAAAAAAAAAAACCAGCTCTAAATATGCTGTTATGGTTTGAAATATAGCTCTCCATCACATATTTTAACTTGTGATTTATGATTTTGCAGATCAAAATCCAATTCGAAGTTTTGCAATTTCTAGAACTAAAAAATTCAGTCTACTTAAAAAATTAAGAACCTGGCTTCTTATAATAGGAATTTAGTTTTCAGTACTAGTATGTCTGGTAATCACTCTATACTAGAAGCATTGTATTCATTAAATGCACACTGAGATGCTTGCAAAGCCATAACTTAGAACATTATCATACTTCGCACTCTACCACAGATTTAGACACTGAGCATTTATTTGTAAGTATGGAATTGGTTCTGTAATTCCAACTTATGAATTTCTAAATATAAATAGTACTTGTTTTTCTTCATTCATGCTGGATTGAGATATAAATTAAATACAATTAAATTACATTTAATCGCCTCACAAATAAGGGGGATAATGAAAAGGTTTTGCTGGTATGTAACTACTTAAATCTGAGACATTTCACATTACTTTTCCCACTACTCCCCTAACTTTACATTAGTTTTAAGGCTATATATACAAATATGTATATTTCCAAGTTAGGGAAAAAAACAAATGTAACAAAGTTGATTATACTACCTTTTATACACAGAGTTTTGATTTTGTATTCAATGTTGTATTGTAATCTTACATTTTAATAATTTCTAGTGGGGAATCTGCCTACTGAATGATTAAATTACACGGCAATAAATACAATATTCAACCTAAAGAGACAAAAATACAGAAGGGCACAAAACAGTAGTCTTTTCAACGTGACAGATTTTAAAACTTACTTTCACATGCTTAATCAGAGGAATTTAAGCCTAAATTAAATTAGGTTATTTTTATATCTACAATTCCTTAAGCTTCGAATGTTATTTTTAAAGGCCAACAGCTAAATATTAGCAACATGCTCTATTTCAAATCACAAATACATCTTAACTACTTGGATTCTAAAGACATGAGTCCATTAAAAATCACAGGCAAACACACGCACGTGCACACACGCGCACACCCACCCACACACACGCACACCCCTACTATAGAGTGTTAGATTGTCAAGCTCTGACAATTATTTTAATTAAACAGTAGGCAAATTCAAGCTGATACACATAGAATGAAAAATAAGCAGCCAGAAAGAAACCCATTAAAAAACAGATTAAGAAACAACAGAGATTTAAATCTTTTAGTCTTTCTAATGGAAGGGAAACAGTTCCATCTGTGCCGTGAGTAACATTATTTCCCAATTAAAAGAGACAAACATCTTTCCCCACGAGAAACTTCTCACTTACAATGGCATGGTGTTTTAAAAGGGCGGGGTAAAGGAGGAATTACACATACATGATTAAATTTCTTGTTTGTTAAATCAAGCTTTATTGATAAAATGGAATTCAGAATACCTTACTAGGAACAGCAGCAGGCCCAGCCAATCATGATAGCAAAAATGTGGCAGTCTCCTACTATATGTAGGAAGCTGCTGCTTATCAATTAGTAATTCAATGTAAGGACTCGGAAAAGAGGTGCAAAGAATCAAGGCATTTCAGCCCCAAGATTGATATTCTTATGAATATACTGTATTACCTGCAATACTCCTGGCAACAAGGAGAGAACCTAGACGACAGTTAAATGAAGGGACCAGCTTTATCAACAGTGCCAACCCCACTGCCAAAACATGAAGACAGTTTTCAGTTAACTCCCTGGATGTCCGGCTTTGTAAGATTTGGGAATTCTTCTCCTTAATCATGTGCACATTTGAGTGCCTAGCTGACATGGCTGCTGCTCTCCCTGTCCCAACCCCAAGTCCAAACACAACATGACTTGAAAGGGCTGTATATCTGTTGCATCACACAACAAGCCAAACATTTTTTTGTAACTCTGATAGTGATTTAAAGCAGTTCATAATTAAATATGAGCATTTTGTACAAGGACAATTACACTTTACAAAAAACAAAATCATACAACAAAAGTTGCTGGAGTCTGATTTACAACATGAATTATGGTTTGAAATCACGTTTACATAAGTCTCAAATTTACAAAAGAAAAAAAAAAACAATCAGTTCTGGGCTAGCTGTTGTACTGCTGAAGTTCTCTGGTGTGATCCACTCTCACCCATGACACATGTCCTTCTTTAAAGTTGAGGAGGGATGTTTAAAAGGTTCAAGGAAGTTGAGCTGTACTCTCCTTTGGAGGTGAAGGTAAACTCCATGGCTAGATGAGCAGTTTTACCACATATCATCAGTCGATGTAGAATCCTTTATAAAAGGAAACAAAGCAAAAGAAGGAACTACATTAAAGCTGAGAGGTGCCAAAGCACATTACTCTTGGGATAATGCAGCAAGATAAGGTTTTGTAAAGTTGAAATTCAGCCTATAAATGCTTTTTTTTAAAAAAAATTTTTTTTTTCAACATTTATTTTATTTTTGGGACAGAGAGAGACAGAGCATGAACGGCGGAGGGGCAGAGAGAGAGGGAGACACAGAATCGGAAACAGGCTCCAGGCTCTGAGCCATCAGCCCAGAGCCCGACGCGGGGCTCGAACTCACGGACTGTGAGATCGTGACCTGGCTGAAGTCGGACGCTTAACCGACTGCGCCACCCAGGTGCCCCTAAATGCTTTTTAAAGTATGTAAGTATGTGTGTGTGTCTAATATGAAGTATCAGTATTCAAGTTGTTCAAAAAATCTGTTTTGGAGTAAAATGTTTAAAATATGATTTTACCATGAGGTGGACCAAATGTATTTCTAAACCATATAATAAAAATTTCTTATTTTATTCAATTAAAACCCAATTTATTTTTAGACCACTTTTATAAACTTTTATTACACAAGAAGAGATTAAGACCTCAAGTCATAAGAGATGTAAGGAATACAGATGTGAGCAGTATATATTTTCGAGCTGTGCCCAAATGATTTTTAAGTTACCACTTTTCTGTAAACACCATACTGCAACAGAATTCTAACAGGAAACTGGAGAATAGGGCATTCGTTTCACATAAGTAGAATTCTCTACTTTAGTATATAAATGAAATATATACTTCAGGGTTCTCAGACAAAGTATTTCCAAACATAAAAACTATTCAGTGGAGCTGGGCAATCTGAAGTTCTATTGTAGCTCCTTATAAAACTCAGAATAATTCAAGATTCTGAGCAACTTCAAAAAAAACATTTAGTGGAGACAAACCTTCTGAAGTTGATTGCTTGCCGAGGCTTAAAAAACCAGCAATAATTCAAAGGGACTTTCTTCTTTTTTTGAGAGAGGTGGCCACTCACCATGATTATGTCCTCAATCACGAGAACTTTGGTGCACCCAGAGTTCAGAACAATCAATCAGGGGTGTGTGTAAGGGCAAATGGGTACAGTGAACAGCTCTGCAAAATACAGGTACGAGGGTGTGCACATTTAGAGCGGAGGGGAAGGAGAAGCAGAGGGAGCGAAAATGCTACTTACAGTGTCATCATTTTTGTAAGGATTCAGTCTATTGTAAACGGCTTCAATTACATTCCGCCTGAATTTAAAAAAATGCAGAAAGTTAATTCTTTAGAGCACAGAACTGCTTAATAACTCATAGGTGCTCATTAAAATGTCAGATAATCTTACACTTAGAAATTATTTTAATTCTATTTCTGTCAGTAAGTGATCCACTTTAAGATATTTGAACCCCAATGTTAAACTAGATGTGAATTTATTCTAAAATGTAACATTCCACCAACCCAATTAATAGAAGACTGAAAGTCATGGTTTAAAGAAAAAAATCAGTCAGTAGGGTCAACTTCATTTGAACTGGCTTATGTGGTTATGACTCAGCAGTGATGCTAGTCTTAAGATATAATAGTAACATATTCTGGTTAAGAGTTGAACGTTAGTTTTGAAATAGAAGTAACGTCAACATCTGCTGTGGTAAAATAATTTGGATAAATTTTTACATTTGAATTTCTGCTTTTTGTAATGCCCCCTTTAAAAAGCTCTATAAAACAGAAATGTCAAATATGACATTTTCCCTGCAAAGTCTAGGAATTAATTTTTGAATAATATTTTGTTAAAAACTCTGTAGTGGTATTATAAGTTATAGCCTCCCTACTTCCAAAATTGATTTGAAGCAATTTTATAGACAGTCATTTCACAGAAGGTCACATTGGAAGAAAAGAAATAAAAGCTTCAAACAGGAATTTTTACAATTTCTATTTAGACAAATGATCATAAGGAACCTGGCTTCATTTCTATAACACAGTAGAAAATCAAGGAAATTGTCAATATATCTTTGTAGGTCAATTATATGGATAGTTAAGGTACAAATGCTTGATTTATAAAATTTCCTACAAAGATGTAAGCTTAATTTTTAACACGAATTAGTCCAGTTCTGTGAACTGAGGTGCACACAGAAGAAGGCAAGAAATGCTTCCTCCTATCTTCCCTCACAACAAAATCCACCCAACCAGGAATCAACAACCAAAAACACTGGGAAAATCAGAGATATAGAAAAATGGCCCAGATGGAGGAAGAGAAAAATGCTTATCCCTGGGGTGCTTAATTATCCAGGGATCAACAAAATCAAATTACAATAGCAGCAATAAAAATGAAAATTGTAGTGCTATGTAATTTAGCTTAAAAAATTCTTTCACTATATTTATTATACTTATGCTACATGAGGAAATCAACGTAACCCACGTCTCCACTAAAGACGGCCTTCAGTGTAATAAGTTACAAACAATGACATCCTGACACCTGTTCTGAACAAGCACCATGTACCATTAATAATGAAAAACACTGAATTGCGGTTAAACATCCTGAAGATCACTTCAGAAATTAGGTAAATACACATTTGATCAATGAACACCTAATATTTTTATGTACTGAGACAAATTTTAAGAGTGTGCAGAATGTAACTTACTTGCTTGCCAATTCACCCCCCGGTGGGAGGCTGGGGATGTTCTCACTTGCTAATGTGCGCATCACATGGACTAAGTCAGGGACGCCTTCCCCCTGCTTCTTTATGATTTCTGGGAATCAGAAGTACTTTTTTTGTAAGTGTTATTCAAATTTAATTAAAAAAAAAAAAACGAAACAAAGATAACAGGTTTTTAAAGATGGCATTTACCACATCTGAGATTTTCTAAGCTGGTATTAGAAAAAAAATTAAGTTGAGTTTTGAAAATTTATGACAAACGGATGCACAAAATGACACACAAAAATGAGATACTTTCCAGATTAAGTTGAAAGAATGAAAACGAACAAGATAAACATGTGAAAAAATTTTCATGTTAAAACCAATGCATTACCTAATCAAGGATATAGGTATAAAAATGAAATGTCAACTAGTTTACTTTGGAGGAGGTCAACTCCTCTCTTTACACTAGAAACATGTTTCCTGAATTCTACACAGATTAAAAAAAAATAATTTCAAAATTTGAAAGGAAAAAAACCCTTTAAGTATAGGGGAATTTATTGATTATATACTAACCCAAATCATTTTTACATGTTTATATTTGCAAAACGATACTTAAGTAGCATGTGCAGATTAGGTTATATAACTGAATACCACTCACAGCTTAGTTTTTGTCTGAAGTAACTTTAGGCAATAAACAGATATATAATACCATTTCTTTAGTTGATTATTTGAACAAGGCATACAGAATGGAAAAAAGTCTAAATTTCGTAACTTTTAATTTGATAAACCATACAACTGCATTTTAAATTGTTAATTTCAAAACATCCAGTTATTAAATGGGTATAGTGATATGATCTGCAGTGTTGCCATGTAGATGCATACTGTTCCTCATACCACAGAATACCAACAGTTACGTACAAAAGACTTAACTCTCAGACTAAATCTTTACATGGGAGTTTCAGCGTATTTACTCTAAACGCAAGATCATACCAAAGGTATCTGTAAATTAAAGGTTCAAGTTTGATTCAATTTTCTGTTTTTAAATGTTTATCCTAAGAGATTTTCTTTGTCATCATTAGGGCAATAAAATTATCATTCTAGTTCTCAATTTGTAAATACCCTTGAAAGTCACAATGCATATAAAGATCTTCTGTCTTCTGATCAGGTTTTAAAATACTAATTCCTCATTAAAGCCGCATATTAAAAGACAGACATTGCTACCCGTATTTCTTTAAATGGCTCAAATTGTCCTTTTGGAATTAAGGCCAAATTTTACCATGTATTATTTTTTTGCCTTTTTTTTTTTTTTTTTAAACCAGTCTTAAATCTGAACAAAAAGCAAGGATCTCAGATTTGGTTTGCCAAGTTCCTTTATTGTATAATCTTTAACATCTAGTATATTTATTCTACATAGTTCTAATGCTGGAAATCTGCCATACAAAAATAAAGGGTTTTGATGTTTACCTAAGCTGCACAATTTCACAATCTAAAGCTGTAATACACTTAACATACAGTCTCTGCTAAGCCAACACAATTATTGGATAGATAACTAAATACAATAGAAATGAACACTGATGATAAATTCAATCAATGATAGTTTCAGGTCTAAAAAACATTACCTTAATTCATCTATATTTGATGTATCTTACATCTCCTCTGTTAAAATATATATTTGGGTATTTTAATTGTGAAGAAAATTACAGGAAGACAAATTCTTTAAAAAAAATGAATGTAAGTCTTTAAAAACAGTTAATATCTCCTATTCCACATGGGACAGTAATACATTTAAACTGTCTTACCATTAATACTATACTAGCATTGCTTCTTCTGCTTTTAAAAAGGAAAACAAAATGAATCTTAAGAAATATTCCTTTAATTGCTGTTGGACTATACATTTTAATTAGAACTGTAAAAAGACTGAATGTTTTTACTAAAGAATATATATGTATAGAAGATGTTTCTCACACTCACATATAAACACATTCTACTCTTCCCCACTCCACTTTACACCAAGTATGAGGGATTCTAGTATTTATCTCCAAATTAGCAACTTTAAAGCTTGGGCAGTCAGCAGCAAAGATTTAAAAAATATATGTGTAGAAGAAGAACAATCTTACATTGGCTTAAAAGAAGACAACCTTAAGTGATGTGGTTTAAACTATGAGCTGAATCTTTTCACAACCCTACAGAGTCAAGTATTTAGAAGGACACAGATAACAGGAGAGCTGAAAAGCCTTTTCTCTTTTCTACGGTGTGGACAGAGAAGCCAAAAGTATTCAAAGCAAATAAAATGAGGTTTGATAGGTCACAGCAATTTTGAAGGCATGTATTTAAAAAAATAAAAAAAGAAGAGAATATTCAGTGCCTGTTTTGGAGGCTGAATGCAGTCTTTTTTTCTTAGAACAACTTTTGCAATTTAAATAGTTACATTCTGTGTTTTAAAATATAGTAGCAATTTTAATTAATGTAATATATTTATTCTCTAGTTGCAGTCTTATCAAATCTATCTCAATAAGGAATATAAAATTTAACTTCTGACACAATAATCTTAAATTGAATGGTACAAGTATAACACTTCAACATATCAAAAATATTGAGTATTGATGTAAACTCTGTTCAGGTGGCAATCCTTGCTGGATAAAAAGCAATATAAAACTTAATATTGTAACATAAAATTATGTATCTAAAGCAATTATTTAGAATTGCACCAAAAACTTAAAGAGTGCATACTAAAGAGAAAAGTTGTATTTCAAAAATGTGACCCTATTTCATAGCAAATAAAACTGAAGTATTTATTCTTTATATCAATAAGAAAACATGTACACCCAAGTTAAAGTGCCAATAAATCAAATACCAATTTATCCCAATACAGATTCTTACGGTTTCATTTTTCCACTAACCAGCAGTTTGAATCAATGTGAAATAACTTGGTAGCATTCTAAATATTTTATTTTACTGTATTATATAAATAACATATCAAAATGACTCATTTAAAATATAAAAATTCCAAGATCCTTGGATAATAGTGAGAAAACAAAGTCATTGAATAAGTAGGTCCAATGAATGAAATAGTAAATAGTACATACACACACTAGATATATCGCTATCAAGTGGGGGGAGAGCAATAAAAACAAAACAGCAGCTCCAGATAGTACTGAAAATCAAAACCAATCATGATTCTAGTATCAGACTGATAATTGATATCAAACAGTAAAAAGGGAGAAAACAAAATTAAAGTGCATATTAATTTTAATAATGCAGGCACAGCAGGATATAATAGTGTGTAGGTCAATGCTTACATGCTCTTAGATCTTTAACGTGCAAATTCATAACATCAGGAGCCCAAAATGTATTTTAACGCTTTTATAAGCATGTTAAGTTTTTCTTCTTAAAGAAACTGCATAATCTACATGCTTACTGCATATATGGAGCGAAATGCAATTCTCTGGGGAGACTTAGCATTTATATCAAGTAGTAGCTGAGTAAAAGGTTATTATTTTCAAATGTTTAAAGCCATTACACTTGACAGTTACAGACATCTTTCTAATTGTCTCAAAATAATTTGCAGAATTATGACAAATCCACTGCTGGAACTCCCAATAAAATGCTGATTTTATTCAGCATTTGCATTTCTGCCAAGTAGAGACCTAGCATATCTTCTATTCAGGTCTATGTTATCTCGATGAGGCAGTTTATGTCTTATGTCTTCAAGTCTTTAAACTTGAAACAGTTTAAAATAAATTTTTTAAAGCTGTGGCACATGAAAGTTGCTAATAACCAGGCTGTGATCTTCAAGTTATTGAAAAAAAAAAAAGTCCTAAAAATCTTAAATTCATATACATAGCTTTACACAGAAAGATGGTATTTAAATTATCACCATCATAAACAATCTGTTCATCATTAAATAAATCACAAATCAGACTTTCCTGGCATAAAATTACTCATGCCAGTGAATTCATCAAGAATTTTAAAGCACACACTTTTTAGCCTTTTTAAACAAAAGTATCCTGAACAGAACGTACAGCGCCACATGAGTTCTTATTTCTATTATAACTATGATAGGACAATCAAAAACATCTGAACAGTGACTACAGAAATGCCCTTTCCCACCTTTGTACACTAAACACTAAATGTCAAAGGCATGTAAAGGCCTAAAAGCTAAAATATTAAAGTTTGATTGTGTTGAGGTTTTTCTTTAAGAAAGCTACTTATTTTTTGTTAAATGATCCACCTTCTACTCTGCTTTCCAGGTACTTGTCCAATTCTGCCTCCTTCTTCACTGCTTCTGGTGATACTTTGGGTGCATTTGGAAAACAGATCAATATCACACTCATGTTGTCTCGACTTCCCTAGGAAGAAAAAAGTTTGAGAAATATTATGCTTTCTTCTTGCTCTTTAAAGCTTTGAGAATCTTTATAGCCACGACAATTTTAATTATACTTGTTCTAGTAAAACATATACACATATGGTTTTTAAGGAGAAAAAAATACGCATATGTGGAGAGGCACCCCCCCGCCATACACATAATAGTACGTATGGTATACAGTATAACTAACACTCCAAAAGACAGAAGAAACACTACAGGTTAACCTCCACTGCAACAATAATTTTTCTAAATGCTATAAAAAAAAATATTGCCGAACATTTACTACTGGTGGCCTACTTAACTTGCAGTGATACCTAACCCGAATACATGTACATACTCACTCAACAAAACAGAAAATTCTAGTGGTATTCCTTACAAGAGGATTTGATCTGTAGTTACATGTATGCTTGACAAATTTATATTTAAAATGAATCATAATAAATTATGGGGCTAATTAACTTGCTTCATAATAGAAACATGAAATTAAAAATACATGTATATAGTTTATAAAACAGTTTTTAACTTTCATAAGTTAAAAACAACTGACTTTTTAGGAAGTACATTAACTTTTAAAGACACCTAGGTATTCAAAATGTTATAATTAAAATACTCGAATCAATGGTAGCCTCCCCATACTCCTCTTCCTATTGGGAACTGGAGTTAACTTTTACATGTTAAGTATTTGATGCCTCTGTATGGGAAAACTGACCTTATAACATTAGTTTAAGCAAACCATACAAAGAATTTAATATTATAAAGAATCTTGGAGAAAAACAGTATAAAATGTGGCAAATGATAAGGTACTGAGTAATTTTTAAAATGGAGTGGAATGCAGAAGAAATAAAGTGGAAGCTGAGTCATAATTTACTAGTTTCTGAATGTGATAATTCTCTCAAGAAAACAGCTTTGAATTTAGCTAACAACTACTTAATTCTCAAGAGCTACAGAATGAGACCAACAAATGGATACTACTTTTATGCATACCTAAAAGGGACAAAAAAACACAAGCATCACTGTTCATCATTGTTCGCCTCTCATCAAATTCAGAAATTAACAGTGTGCACTATTAAGTTGTTGCTCTACTGATTTTTTGTAACATGTGTTGGATGTTACATAAACTTGATTTGTATTGGATGTTACATAAACCTGATTTCTAAGTATGATCAGATTTTAATTAAGATTTTAGGTAGAGCTGGCAGTATGCTTATAAAACTACACAGAACATTAGACGACTTTCATTTTCTGCACGTTGAAAGAAAATCAAATATGTAGCCTCTGAGAGTTTTATAAAATCAACATTTGCTGGGAGGGAAAAAAACCAAAGAATTAGTTAATGAACACTACTGACAAAAAATTTAATTCCTCAATAGCCCTGTGAGTTAGATACTATGATCTCCATTCAAAAGCTGAGAAAGGTTGAACACTTTGTCCAAGACTGTAGAGTACAAAAGTAACAGAGGTAAGCCTGATTCAAGGCCTGACTCTTAAGTGTGCTTCCTCTTGCTTCAGCTTCCTCACCTGTAAAATAAAGGGGCTGACCTGGCTCATCTATATATTATTACCCCTTTTGATCCTCCCCAACAACCCCAGTGACAGTATAATAATCTCTCTTACCTTTTTTACAATGATAGAAACTGATTTTTTTCCACACAGCTTAAATAGCTTACCTGAAGTCATAGTCTCAGACCAAGTTCTTCTGACTCCATGTCCAAGGCTATTCTTATTACATCGCACCAATGATCACTAAATTCTTTGCTGGTGCTACAGATTCATTACACCATAGTCTCAAAGTACATCCATGAATATACTGAGATATCACATGATAAAAATAAAATATTAAAATTCTAAAATGCTTTTCAATTACAGACAAAGGCCTAACCCTCCCTTTCCTTTTAAAACATGCACTCTGATGTGATCTTTTTGCCTTTGATAATCTTCCACAATACTGAAAGACTCAAGTAGTAATGGTTAGTAAAAGACCATTCAGATCATAACTCTTGCATATTTGGTAATTTATTTCTAAAAAATGTTCCTAAATTTTCCTAATTGGTAAAGAGTATCCTGCAGTTTTTGTGCCAAAAACTTATTTCTGAGAACCATAGTTTCTAAAATGATTAAATACTAGAGTAATAATTAAGATGACATAAAATCATTTTTATCTTTTAAAAGAAAGTCTAGCTACCTTATACAAACAGGTGTCGACTACTTCATTGCAAACTTTCTCAAGGTCATCAGTGACTTCAAGTCTGGATCTTACAAAATCACAGAGCTCTTCATTTCCCATAACATCCCAAATACCATCACATGCAAGGATAATGAACTGATCATCTTCTTCAGATCTTTCAATATCATGGACTTCGGGCTCTGGTGAGACAAGCTGCTCTGTAGGACCTTTTCCATGGACACATTTGTAATCAAAGTCCCCAAGGGCCCTCGATACAGCCAGAGAGCCATTCACACGCTGAATCATTACAGAACCACCTGCATTCTGAATTCGTTCTTTTTCCAGCGGATTACTTGGTTTGTGATCTTGTGTGAAGAAGTGAACTTTCCTGTTCCTACAAAGTAAACCTCTCGAGTCTCCACAGTTAATGAAATAAGTATGTTGAGGAGAAATTAAGACACCCACAGCTGTTGACCCACTTCTATCTGCACCATGTTTCTTCTCTGACATAACTCTCATGTGTTCATCAATCTCCAGAAAACCTGTTCTGATTCCATTCTTTACATTTTCCACAGAAGGTGCTCCTGCAGACCCTTTAAAATCCTGGTTATTGGTGATGTGATCTAGCAAATGCTCACAGCAGTATTTGGCAACCTGAGAACCAGCATGCCCATCATACACAGCAAAGAATGACCATGTTTCAAGTCCACTTGGCAAACCGATCACAGCCGTATGTGCATCCTCCATTTCAACTCGCCAACCTTGCATGCTGCTTAGCCCATATCGCAACCCATTACCCTGCCCCTGGGCATTATGTTTTTCCATCTTTGGCTTGTCTAAAAATGCTCCCATTATGTCTTGATATTCTAGGTCTGCAAAGGAAGAGAAACAGGAAAGTTAATAACTATCTCACACACAAAACACATATCCAACAACCTTTTTAAGAGTGAAGGAGACAAACCTTTAAATAAGAAATCACAACTTTTTAAAAGAAAGTTTATTTATTATGAGAGAGACAGCATGAGCAGGGGAGGGGCAGAGAGAGAGAGCGAGAGAAAGAATCCCAAGCAGGCTTTGCACTGCCAGCACAGAGGACTGGGGCTCGAACCGCATTGGTGTTCGAACTCACAGACCTCAACATCATGACCTGAGCCAAAACCAAGAATGGGACACTTAACCAAATGAGCCACTCAGGCACCCTGGAAATCACAACTCTTAGATGCCCGGCTGATTGGCTCAGTCACTGGGTCATGAGTTCAAGCCGTACGTTGGGCGTAGGGTTTACTTAAAAAAAAAGAGAGAGAGATTTAGAAATCACAACTCTTATAAGCAGACATTGTGTTGCTGATGTGGAACCTGGAGATTAACAGGAAAGAGTTGGGGGAAAGGCTGATGAGGCACAGCTTAGAACCAGGCACATAGAACTAAAGCATCAGGATAAAGGTAGCTGACCTGACACTGCCCCCATGAGGCACAACCATTTGAGGTAGCAAGGAGATCTGGCAGTAGTCATCAGCTTATTAGAGCCAGGCCAAGTGTTTAAGAATGCAATAAACAGGTGAATCTCTTAGGAAATCTCAGACCTAAGTTGTATGTGTATATTAATCAAGAAAAAACCAAATGAATTCACAACATACCAAAAGCCTACTAATTCAAACATCTTGGTTGAAGATTCAGGATTTTCCAGTTTAATTCTGAACTACCTATAGTTTTATTGCTACTACATGAACTCTCTGAAAAAGTAAAAAATGATCTACTCACAATGGTCCAAATTTGCACACTCCTTCAAGCCTTTGCTCATGTTAGTTCCCCTAACTGGAATCCCCTTCCCCTCCTCCCTACTTATTGAGAAAAGTACATCCATCTTTTAAAGTTTAGTGCAAATTCTACCATTTCCATAGGTTTTTCAGTCTTTGACAAAGCCATTAAGTTATTAAATTACTGTAAGTAGTACAGCCTCAACTGTCAAAGTGCAAAGCAATTATCATACATATAGCAAAGCTTGTTACACAGAACAAAATCAACCTACTATAATCTACTGATGCATTAATTTAATGGTAATAACATGTATCATTATTATTATACTCTATGACCCTTAGTTATAAATAGTAAAGGAGATTAGAGGGTCTAGAAACAGCCATGTGGACAAGCCTGAAGGCTTAGCTAATCTAATCCTTTCCCAAGAACCAGTAACTACAAACCCTGGTCTGGAATGGGCCCAGACAACACAGGGAGACAGTTGGTTAGAATTTAGGTCGACCTCTACTTGAGTGATAGCCTAGGAATGCAGAGACTTGGGGTGCAAGTCATCAAATAAGTCACAACTCAATTCAAACCAATCTGAACAAAGGATAGAACGAAATTTAATAGAGGTAAAGGGGGGAGGGGAAGTAGGGGGAAGGGAAAAGTACCTAGGTACATCAGGATGCAGTTATGAGACTAAAGGATTGATGATGCCAGTGATGCTAAGCTTTCAGAAGAAGATGGGAGAGAAAGGGAAAGAGTAACTCCTCAGGAAGGTAATAGTTTCCAGTAACCTTTTTCCCCTTCTTTCCCTATCAGGGCCAAAGTAATACACAAGAGAGAAGTATGACTGATTGGTGTGATAAAACAATCTCCTGCCTACTCCTCTGTCCCTTATTACAATTCCGCTAATGACGGTAAATAATGAAAACTAGCCATTTATTCCTTATGCTCATATTCATCAGATTACCAGATACCAACTTGATACATATCATGACAAGGGTGAGTGTTTTGACTGGACAAAGGATAACATAACGATGACACCTTAATAGCAGACAACGTTTAAGAATCATTCATTCATTCTCAACAACTCTCTAAAGTGAGTAATAACACCTTCACTTTATAGATGAATCTTAATGAGACTAAAGGACTTGGCCAAGGTCACGCAACTGATTAAGTTTAGAGGAATCAGGACTCTAATTCAAGCCTGACTCTGAAGTACCATTTTACTAAGGCAATGGTCTTGATAATAGATGTACAAAAGAATTACCTGTGGACCTTTTGAAAAATAACAATTAACAAATCAGAATTTCCAGGGTAGGGTTGGAACCTAGGCATCTGCGTATCCATAGAAAAGATTAGATGGGACGCCTAGATAGGTATGTGATTAGATGATGATTGAGTCATCATAAAGTTAAGTCATCTGCTGAAAGTCAACAGCAATTTGCCTCATTTCTGTACCTCAATTCCTTTAGCTAAGCTAAAGGGGAGGAGGGAGATATAGTTAAGATGTTTGATATTTACTAATCTAGCATTTCTTCTCTATACAATGGACACATTTATACTTACCTCTGAATGTTGCTTTGAGGTTTAAATGAGGCACTCAGCAAACAAGTATTTAATTATTACTACATTCTGACATACACAGTCACATCTAGATTCTGATATTACCTAAAAGGGAACTTACTCTTTTATAAAAAAGTCCAATAGTTATTTTCCAGATATATATGTATGAAATTACAAAGTAAATAATTTTTTGAAGACAAATAGGGTAAAAGTTCTAAAAACAAAACCCAAACTTTTGAAATATATGTTAGAATATATATTCTAACATATATATGTTGAAATATATATATGTTTGAAATATACATGTTAGAAATGTAAAAATGTAACAAACCAAGTCAACCATCTGATAAAATTTTAGGTCCTGCTCAATCATAAATATAAAAATATGGGTCAAGGACACATTCAAAGTTTTGTGGTTGGACTTTCACATAGCAAAAACAGGCAATTTAGAAATTTTACCTCCTGGAATTTTGAGTAATTTGTAGAATCCTAGTGAAGCAGCTAACAATAGCTACATAAATACAGCAGATGGTTATGTAAATTAATACCAGAAATATATTTTCTTATAAATACTATGTTTACATAATCATCTTCCAAAAGTGGACTATTTACTAATTATGTAGTCAAATTATTAAAATGGCATAAATCTAGAAATAGTAAATTCCAAGGGGATTCAATATGCCAATGAAAGCTTAAGCTAGTTTCTGGGAGAAATTCTAGTTCTCACCTCATCTTTTTTTTTTATGTTTATTTATTTGAGAGAGAGCACTAGTGAGTGTGGGAGAGGGGCAGAGAGACAAGGAGAGAATCCCAAGCAGGTTCAATGCTCAAAGCAGAGTCCAAGGAGGGGCTTGATCTCACTAACTGTGAGATCATGGCCTGAGCCAAAAATCAAGAGTAAGATGCTCACCTGACTGAGCCACCCAGGTGCCCCTCACCTCATCTTAAATCTACTCTGCACACATGCTGACTAGATTTCACCACAACACTAGCTTATCAGTTGATCTGAACTTTTCAAAACAGTACTATGACAATCACAAGACTGTATTCATCTTTGATATAATCAGAAAATTTGGTGAATATTTTTTGTCTTTTTAAAAACTAACTCCTAAACTGAAAAATTCTAAGGCTGAGCCAGGAAATAATTCATTAAAGTCCATCCATTGGCTTTTATTAAGAAAAACTGATCTTATAATGACAGCATAAACTCTCAATCAACCTTGTCATTTGGTTTAATCTGCTCATAAATCCTCCCCTCCTCCCCATAAAAGCTCTATATATTCAACTGTTAAGATCCTTAAGCAACATATTAGTCCAGAAACAAGAGTTTTTCAAGTGAGCGTCTGGGTAGTCTTTTAATAAAAAAACTGTGGTTTTTTTGTTTACCTATGGACACATAGTAAGTGGGCTCCATACACAGAGGTCAAAATACACGTATGTAAACAATGTGAAGAAATGATATTTTAAAGTTTAGGGGGGATCCAGAGGGATTATATACAAGAAAGATTAGAAGCTCCTTGGGGGAAGAGGGAAAAAATGGAACACTAACTAGTAGCAGTGTATAAAACATGGCAAAATTCAAGTCATTTGCAGTGAGATATGGGAAGTAAACCCTCTACCACTACCAAATATTTAGCATATTCTACATTGCCCACTAATGCTTATATATAGATTTTGTCAAAGAAGAGGACAAATGCTCAGCTGACCCTGGAAATGCACATTTACTAAATAACAGAATATTAAGCAATATATTCCACAGCTGGGGTTCAATAAAGAAACACAGATTCCTTGTGGACGTATATCTGCTGTAAAGGATAATTTAGGGTACACAAACTACTTTTAACTTCCTACACTATGAGACATGGTAATTCATAAATTATATTTTGTAATACAAGGCAGTCACCTCAAAATTATCTATGGTAATGATAAATAAGTGCATGAGGGGCGCCTGAGTGGCTCGGTGGAGTAAGTGGCCAACTCTTGATTTTGGCTCAGGTCAGGATCTCACAGTCATGAGATCAAGCCCTGGGTAGAGTTCCATGTTGTTGGGCTCCATGCTGGGCGTGGAGCCTGTAGAAGATTCTCTCTCCTTCTCCCTCTCTCTCTGCCTCTCTCCTGCTCTCTCTCCCCCTCTCCTGCTCTCTCTCTAAATAAATAAATACATACATACATACATACATACATACATGGAAAAACTTTTTACCAATTTGAGGGAAAAAAGTTAATCTTTGGATAATTTTTCTCTCATTGGGAGTCTGAAATTTCTCATCTCATTTACTTTAAAAAATGATCACACAGGGGCGCCTGGGTGGCGCAGTCGGTTAAGCATCCGACTTCAGCCAGGTCACGATCTCGCGGTCCGTGAGTTCGAGCCCCGCGTCGGGCTCTGGGCTGATGGCTCAGAGCCTGGAGCCTGTTTCCGATTCTGTGTTTCCCTCTCTCTCTGCCCCTCGCCCGTTCATGCTCTGTCTCTCTCTGTCCCAAAAAATAAATAAATGTTGAAAAATGATCACATATATTTATATTTACAAATTTGATTTTGATTAACTTGTATAACTCATCAGAGCCAAAAGGTAGAAATTATCTGTCCAAACCTATTTTACAAATGAGAAGGCACCAAGAAATAGAATGATTTGCTCAAGGCCACAAAGCTAGTTCTGCAGTAAAGGTTGAGAAATAGGACCTAGGTTTTGGACTTTTACTCCAATTCTACACATGCTATCCTGTGTACTTGCAAATGAAGTAATGGAAACCTAAAAACATAGACTTTTTATTTTTATTAATGTTTATTTTTTTTAGAGAGAGAAAGAGACAGAGTTTGAGGAGGGGAGGAGCAGAAAGGGAGACACAGAATCTGAAGCAGGCTCCAGGCTCCGAGCTGTCAACACAGAGCCCCACATGGGGCTCGAACTCACGAACCATGAGATCATGACCTGAGCAGAAGTCGGACGCTTAACTGACTAAGCCACACAGGCGCCAAAGAAACATAGGCTTTTTAAAGACAAAACACAAAGCACATAGGCAGGGGAGGCTGTCAGAGAATAAAGCTGAAACTTCCTTAAGTGCCATTTCTTCCTCTGCCTATTCTAACTTGTCTTCTAACCTTCTATCCTACCAAAGATAAATGACCAAAACAAACAAACAAACAAACAAAAGGAAAGGTAAAGAGAAAAGGAAAAAAGGCAAGAAATCTAAACTTCGGTTTTTTTTGTTTTTTTTTTTTTGGTCTGGGACAGAGAGAAAACAACAGTGAACAATTAAATTTCTGGCAAAGCAAATCTCAAATACTCAGGCTTAATAAAATATGAGCAAAGAAAAGTTAGGGGATATATTTTTAAAGATTCACAAGTTACAGGGAGAATGGGAGTACCTCAATATTCATTAGCTCCAAATTGGAAACTACGCATCAACATACAAGGTATGAGAGGTCACTGAATGAATAAAAACTGCAGGCTATCAATTAAAAAAACAAACAAAAAAACAAAAGACACTCTGAAAGTAGGTTCATGGAAATGAAAAACTATTATTGAACTAAAAATTTCAATGAATAGCCAATCAGAGACTACAGAAAAAACAAACCTATACATGAGATCACCTCAAGAAATTCTTTTAGGGGCGCCTGGGTGGCGCAGTCGGTTAAGCGTCCGACTTCAGCCAGGTCACGATCTCACGGTCCGTGAGTTCGAGCCCCTCGTCAGGCTCTGGGCTGATGGCTCAGAGCCTGGAGCCTGTTTCTGATTCTGTGTCTCCCTCTCTCTCTGCCCCTCCCCCACTCATGCTCTGTCTCTCTCTGTCCCAAAAATAAATAAACGTTGAAAAAAAAAATTAAAAAAAAAATAAATTCTTTTAGAACTCAGGTCTTTCCTCATCTTGTTAATTCCAAACATACAAACCCACCCATATCTATACCCATCCTATCCTCATACCTTTCTGTTACAAAAGAGGACTCTATGCTCTCACTTAACATAAATCCCTCTACTAGAGCTTTAAAGCCCATGCTTCAAAGGAATCTTACACTACTTACATGTCTTCTCTGGAACCTTACACTATTATCCTCTTTATATTCAACCTCTCTCTTTCAATTGGAGTACAACTTTTTTTTTTTTTTAACGTTTATTTATTTTTGAGAGAGAGACAGTGTATGAGTCGGGGAGAGGCAGAGAGAGACACACACACACACAGCATCTGAAGCAGGCTCCAGGCTCTGAACTGTCAGCACAAAGTCTGACGCGGGGCTCGAACCCACAAACCGCAAGATCATGACCTGAACCAAAGTCAGACACTTAACTGACTGAGCCACCCAGGTGCCCCTGGATTACAACTTTTAAAGATACTCAAGGGGCACCTGGGTGGCTCAGTCGGTTGAGCTTCCGACTTCGGCTCAGGTCATGATCTCATGGTCTGTGAGTTCGAGCCCCGCGTTGGGCTCTGTGCTGACAGCTCGGAGCCTGGAGCCTGCTTCAGATTCTGTGTCTCACTCTCTCTCTGACCCTCCCCTGTTCATGCTCTGTCTCTCTCTGCCTCAAAAATAAATAAACGTTAAAAAAAATTAAAAAAAAAAAGATAAAGATACTCAAATGCCACCCATTACTAATAAGTCTTTATGTGACTCCTGCCCCTCTAGCTACTCGTCTGCCTTTTTCTTCCCTTTGCAGTTCATCTTCTTAAAAACAAGTATTGATGCTCTCTACACTGTTGTCTGACCATTCCACCAAAATAAACTTCTCCAAGTTGCTTATTACAATGGAAAGTTTTAGTCCTCGTTTGATTGATTTCTTAGAAAAGCTTTCAACACTCCCTCTTCCAATTTCCCACTGGTTTTTCAAGAGGCTACACACTCCCAGCTTTCCTCCTGCCCTTAGCTTTTCCATCCTTGTTCCCTTTGCAGACCCATCTTCATCTTCCAAAACCATTAAATGTTGACATTCAAGGCTTAAACCTAAGCCCTTTTCTCATTTTATGCTGGCTTCGAAACTATTAATGTACATAGGAGGAAAGGGAAACAGAACAGATACACAAGGACTCAAAGTATACACTCATACTTTATTAATGAAAAACCCAGCCACGCAAACATATACTTTCTATGGTTTAAAACTAAGTTCATCTCTATGACTTGTCATTATCTCTTAAGTAATCTCCTTCTTAAAAATAATCTAGAAAAACAAAATCCTGTACATAAAGTAAAAAGAACTTGAGAAATTGCCCACTTATCCAATTTAATAATAAGGAGACACCCGTTTTATGTCTGTAAATGGAAATACCTTTCATAAGATTAAACTGAAAAGTTATGGATGTATCCAATATGTGACTTTGGACAAATCCTTTCACTTAATTTCTAACTCTCTTCATTGATAAATAAACATTGATAAATTAAGTGAAAGATAAACCATTCTCAGAACAAGGTAATTCTACATTGAGAAATGTAGAAGTGAGAAGCCTAAAGTTTTAGGAATACTTAGGTAAATGGCATTAGTAAATTAATACTTCAATCTAAAACCATGCTGATGAATCCTATTTAAAAACTTTTATTCTCAATACCAAGATGAAGGTTATGAGACAAAGATTATTTTATAACAGAAAAATCAACTTGTAGAGAATGAAAAAAGAAAACACACAAAAACCAAAACCAAATTCAAACAAAAAAACAAAAAAAGAAAAAAGAGAAAAACAGTCACCAACAGTTGTAGGACTACAAGCTGGTAGCCTGAATTTGACCTTCACATTTATGGTTAGCCCCTTCCCTGAACAACATGCATTCTTCAGAGTCCCTACTACTTTTTATTGACCACACGGCATCTGAGCTTGTATCATTTGATAAAGAGGACAATATATATCTACTATGATGGTAACAGCATATAATCCATGAGGATGAACTCTAATCTGTTATTTCATGAGTGGTCACCTCATCTCAATGTAGCAAAAGAAAATATATCTGTAATAGGCTGAATGATGGCTTCCAACGATACCAGGTCCAAACCCTATAAATATTACGTTATTTGGTAAATCTTTGCAGGTGTGTTAAGAAACTTGCAATGGGGTAATTATTTTGGATTATACTGGGGTCCCTAAATGCAATCACAAGGGTCCTTGTAAAAGAAAGACAGTGGAAGAATTGTCACAGAGAAGTGATGTGAAGATAGAGCAAAGAGAGATTTGAAGATGCTGGCACTGAAGATTACAGTGATATATGGCTACAATCCAAGGAATGCTGCATTCTTCCCTAAAGCCTCCAGAGTGAACACATTCCTGCCAACACCTTGACTCTGGCCCACTGCAAATGATTTTGGACTTGTGCCCTCTAGATCGGTAAGAGAACAAACGTGTATGAAAAATAAGAAACTAGCGGTAAGAGAACAAACATGTATGAAAAATAAGAAACTAGAGTATAAAAAGTATTAATAGAGCTAAGGAAAGAAATTTAAGAGGCAAAAATTATTGTAGTATTTTAAATGGCATGAAAAACAATAATGAGCAGAAAACCTATAGAAAACAACCTGCAAGGGGTAAAATTCAAAACAGGAGAAAAATCATCCTGTATGCAGATAAGAATAAAGAGATGAAAGTGGGTAGATTAAAGATACAAAGAATGTAGATCCAACAATTTAATTAGTACATTATAAAAAGAAAATCAAATACTGGAGAATAAACTTCAAAGAAAAGAGAAATTAATCCTAAACTGAAGGAAAATTTGATGATTTAAAATGTTCATCAAATACTAGATAATTTTAGTAGAAATGACCAACACCAAAGTATAATTTGATAATGAATTTCAAGAATATACAAATTCAGAAAAGTGAAACATACCAAAAAACAAAAGCAAATCAGGCTGGCCTCAAACTTGTCACATGATATGCAATAATGAAGTCATGCCTATACATGTTGAGAGTAAAGGGGAATATTCCCAGAATTCTATACCCAGCAAAGCTGGCATTTATATGTGAAGGTAATAGAAAAGGTATCATCAACTATGACAGCATTAAACAAGTATCATCTATGTACCATTCATGAACAACCTATTTAAAGCCAAAATGATGTCACCAAGAGATTAATCAAAACCAGAAACTCAGTAATGGAGATGTCGTAATATAGAGAACTTTGGGGTGGGCAAAATATGCTAAGCAAATACAGGTGACCCTTGAAAAACATGGGTTTGATCGGCACAGGTCCACTTATACACAGATTTCCTTTTTATAAATACAGTACAGTACTATAAATGTATTTTCTCTTTCTTATGAGTTTTTTAACATTTTTTCTTTAGCTTATTTTATTCTAAGAATATGGTATACAACGCATAACATGCAAAATATGCACTAATCAACTGTTTATGTTTTCAGTAAGGCTTCTAATCAACAGTAAGCTATCAATAGTTTTGGGGGAGACAAAAGTTATATGTGAGTTTTTGGCCACGTGGAGAGTTGGTACCCCTAACCTCCATGTTGTTCAAGGGTCAACTGCGTAACAAAAGTCAAGGGTTGAGATTTTAATTTCAGACAAAGAAAAGCATAAGACTAAGTCAATAAATACGACTGTCTTTTTTTAATTGATGAGAGTGTACTCTAAAATTATAACTTCCAAATTTTATGGGCTAAATATTTTTATGCCAGATAATACAGAACAATCTTTCAAATATACTATATATTGAAATCAAGACTATATGCTCTGTTCAAACATGCTTAAAACATTAGTTAAAAACCAAGCATTTACTTGATTGTATACTGGAAAACGAAAGGGGTAAAGTTTCCTAACATACTCCCACCCATCCTACCCCAGGACCCCTCTCCCCTCCAAAAAAGAAAAAGAAAAACAAATGACACAGACCATACTATCTGACTTTACTACAATAACAGTAGATGCTGGTAGCAGTAAAGAAAGAAGAACACTTCTGAGACCTGGATATTGCTTTAAATAAGGCATGCTTCTAATAAACCTTGCACTGAGTTTGTATATTTTTAGAATTATAGGATATTTAATCCTATATAATCCAATAATAATGAGAAAAACTTTGTATCAATTTTAATGAGATGTGACCAAACCTTACTCAGGAAAATTCACACTTCCTTAGTAAAAAAGTAAAAATCAGCATACTAAACATCAACTCAGTAAGTAAAAAGAACAACCACACACACCTACACACAAGACCTATGGAGAGAAATATATTAAGAAAAATTAAGGTAAGGGGCGCCTGGGTGGCTCAGGCAGTAAGACTTCAGCTCAGGTCATGATCTCGCGGTTCCTGAGTTTGAGCCCTGCATCGGGCTCTGTGCTGATAGCTCAGAGCCTGGAGTATGCTTCAGATTCTGTGTCTCCCTCTCTCTGTTCCTCCCTCTCTCACACTCTGTCTCTCTCTCTCTCAAAAATAAATAAACATTAAAAAAAAAAAAGAAAGAAAAATTAAGGTAAATATGATGTTCTAGGAGGAAAATACGAGTAAAAATAGGTTAAACCACTAGTCTAAGAAAAAATATTATACAAAATTAGAAATCAAACAAACTGTACTTGCCTCACGGATAGGTGTTTTTTTTTTTTATAAAAACACACTGTACAATTCCTTGCCAATAAATTTGAAAATATGGAGGAAACAGGCAATGTTCTTAAAAATAAATTATCAAAATTTTTTCAAGCAGTTATGAAATAGAGACCAGTAACTCTGGAACAAAATGAGAAAGTTATCAAAGAACTAAAGAGCTCTAGGGTTCATGAAAAATAAAATAAAAAAAAACATAACCATTCCAGGGTAAAGAAGACCAAAGAGATGTAAGTGTAATGTATAATAGTGCACTGGCTTATACATATTTGTGTGTGCAAAAAGAACACGCATGAGTATACACACAAAAGGAAAAAAATAAAATTTGTAAAACAAATGTGGCAAATGTTAATTAGTCATTCAGGTTAATATTAAAGTTCGCTGTACTTTTTTTCTTAAAATTTTGTTAATTTAAATTGTTTTCAAAATAAAGTTATTAAAAACAAAAGTGTATCAGATAATTTCACAATCAATATTTTACAAGCCTTAAAAGAAATAGTAATAATACCCAATTTACCTAAATTACCTAAAGAACAGAGAAAAAAGCTTCCCATTTCTTTTTACAACTCTACCATAATCCTGATTAAAAACTGAAAAAGACAGCGCCCAAAAATACAACTACAGTCTGAACATATTAATACAGAAGCAAAAAACCCTAAGTAAAATGTGAATATATATTACAAATCAACAAGTAGAGCTCATTTTAAGAATTTAACTATGAGCCAACATTTAACAACCTATTAAGATGTCATCTTCTTAAAAAAAGTTCAAAGAAAAAAAAACACATGATCATCTCTTCATATGATAAAAGGGATCTAATAAAATTAATTCCATAATATAACAGATATTTGAAGCCAAAGAGGACACACAGTGATTAGGACAATTCCCAGGAAAAAAACGAATACAGGATACCTGCTCTTATCCTTTAGCAATGTCTAGAAATGGTGATCAATACAGTTAACATTTTTTTAAAGGTGTAAAATTATGAGACGAGATAAAATTGCTATTTGCAAATAATAATTATGTCATGACAAACTCAAAATCTAAAACATTATTAGGAAAAAAGTTCAGTAAGGTTATCTGATTACAGAAAATCATATAAGAAAACTATTAATAACCACTTACAAAATAAAGAAAAAATGCCAACAAAAGTATATCTGAATATATATTCAAAGAAATATTCAGGACCTTTAAGAAGAGAGCCTCAGGGGCGCCTGGGTGGCTCAGTCAGTTAAGCATCTGACTCTTGATTTTGGCTCATGGCATGATCTCACACATTTCTGAGATCCAGCCCTGTGTGGAGTCTGCTTGGGATTCACTCTCTCCCTCTCTGTCTGTCCTTCCCCCAATCACATGCATGCCCAAGTGCTTTCTCTCTATATAAATAAACTTAAACCCCCCTCCCCCCATAAAAAAAGAAAAGAGCCTCAGAATAAAAGACACTTCTATTTCTGAGACAGGAAGATCCAATATTACAAAGACAGTTATCCTCACTTTATTAATCGATAAATTCAGTGTAACCACAACTGGGTCCTTTTGTTCCCAGACCTTGATGAAATGATTCCAAAATTCTTATGAAACAATAAATGTTTGAGAATATCCAAAACATTCTAAAAAACATTAGCACTTGCCATACATAATATTAAACAATTTCAAATTATGGTAATTAAGAGGAAATACTATTGCAGGAATGAACTGATCAGTGGAACAGAATTGAGACTCCAGAAAGACAACTGTGCAAACAAAAATTCAAAAAATGGTGTTAAAACAGCTGGCCTATTTTTTTTTAATTTTTTTTTTTAAGTTTTTTTTTTTTTTTCAACGTTTATTTATTTTTGGGACAGAGAGACAGAGCATGAACGGGGGAGGGGCAGAGAGAGAGGGAGACACAGAATCGGAAACAGGCTCCAGGCTCTGAGCCATCAGCCCAGAGCCTGACGCGGGGCTCGAACTCACGGACCGTGAGATCGTGACCTGGCTGAAGTCGGACGCCTAACCGACTGCGCCACCCAGGCGCCCCTTAATTTTTTTTTTTTTTAACGTTTATTTATTTTGGGGACAGAGAGAGACAGAGCATGAATGGGGGAGGGGGAGAGAGAGAGGGAGACACAGAATCGGAAGCAGGCTCCAGGCTCCGAGCCATCAGCCCAGAGCCCGACGCGGGGCTTGAACTCAGGGACCGCGAGATCGTGACCTGAGCTGAAGTCGACGCTCAACCAACTGAGCCACCCAGGCACTCCAACAGCTGGCCTCCCCTCTCCCATGGCAAGTAACTGAATCCCTATCACACAGCTTAAAATAAATATCAGGTAATTAAAGATTTAAGCTTGAAATACTAATAATAAAACAATACAAGCGCATCTAGGCAAATATTTCTATAATCTTATAGTAGGAAAGGACTTTCTGAGTATGACATTTTTTTGCCATTGTGGCAAAAAAAGACTCTAAAGGAATAAAAAGCAACTCCAGAGGAATAAAACTTCTACACTATAAAACCAGGCTTATAAAGTTGAAAGGCAAATATCTTTGAAATAACTATTTGCAGGGGTGCCTGGGTGGCTCAGTCAGTGAGCGTCAGACTTTGGCTCAGGTCATGATCTCACGGTTCATGGGTTCAAGCCCCGCATCAGGCTCTGTGCAGACAAGCTCAGAGCTTGGAGCCTGCTCTGGATTCTCTGTTTCCCTCTCTCTCTTTGCCCTCTTCTGCTTGTGCTTTGTCTCTCTCACTCTCAAAAATAAAATTAAAATAAAATGAAAAATAAATTTAAAAAAATTGTCCATACAAATGGACAATACATGGAGTAATAAGCAAGCTCGCTAGCCATTAAACATAAATTCATTTTTTACACATTATTAAAGATTAAAAATTTATAATGTCCACTATTGGCAAAGGAATACAAAAAATATGCTTCTCCTAGATAAAGAGTAAACAGCCATCTTTCTAAAGGATATATATGACACACATTAATTTTAAATGTTGATTGCCCTTTAAATGATTTTGTATATTCACACTCTGAAGTGCCCTTCTACTACAGAAGTATTTAAAAAAAATTTTTTTTTCAACGTTTATTTATTTTTGGGACAGCGAGAGACAGAGCATGAACGGGGGAGGGGCAGAGAGAGAGGGAAACACAGAATCGGAAACAGGCTCCAGGCTCTGAGCCATCAGCCCAGAGCCTGACGTGGGGCTCGAACTCACGGACCGCGAGATAGTGACCTGGCTGAAGTCGGACGCTTAACCGACTGCGCCACCCAGGCGCCCCGACAGAAGTATTTTTAAATAAATGAACTATAAAACAAAATTAAGAAGACCAAGCCACTTGCTAAAGATAAATTCTTGAAATACAAAGCTCTTTGTGAAGCTGAAACTATGAGCCTCCTGGGTTCAACTCCCAGAGATGGACAAGAGTCTACATCCTGTAGAGATAGTAACAGAGATTAAAAATGCCCTGTGCAAGGGTGAAACAGAATTCTACCTCACTGAAACTAATGCCTGGGACGGAAGGGCTCTGCTGCCTATAAAAGGAGCTGGAAAAGGCTACTTACTAATCCTTACCTGGGGCTATACTTTGAATGAAGTTAGGTGACCAGTGAGCAGAAGTATAGAAGTCTTTTAGTCTGTCTTTTCTTGGGAGAGATAAGGCTGATTCTGATGCTATCCAGAATCAGGAACCACACCTCCAATATAAGACATGGTTTCAGACTGGACACCCTAGGGCCAAGATGTGGGCACATACAAAAACACTGGATAAGGGCGAAAACAAAAAACTTCTAACATGAGAATGCAAAACCGAATTCCAAAACACAGGAGGGAAAAAAAAAAACAACTAACATGGACAAACAAAACAATAGACATGAAGAGGAAAAAATTTTAAACAGAAACCAAATCAGAATAGGTGGCTATTAGAGACAGAGATCCCGAAAAGGAAAAAATATTCACTGAAAATTAAAACAACTGAGGCCACGTAAACTCTAGCTGAATAAAGTCAAGAGGGTAATTAGTAAATTGAAAACTGATACTTAGGTAGTATCTGGAACATAACACAGAGATTAAAACGAACACCACAAAAGCAATATTCAAAAATTTAGGGGCGCCTGGCTGACTAAGTCAGTAAAGCATGTGACTCTTGATCTCAGGAATGTAAGTTCAAGTCTCACGTTAGGTGTAGAAATTACTTAAAAATAAATTTTTTAAAAAGACGGGGCGCCTGTGTTAAGCGTCTGACTTCGGCTCAGGTCATGATCTCACAGCTCATGGGTTCGAGCCCCGCACCAGGCTCTGTGCTGACAGCTCAGAGCCTGGAGCCTGCTTCTGATTCCGTGTCTCCCTCTCTCTCTGCCCCAACCCACTCGCATTCTGTCTCTTTCTCTCTCAAAAATAAACATTAAAAATTTTTTAAAAAGAAAAATATAAAGGTTAAAGAATTTTCTAGAATTGAAAGATACTCGTCTTTAGATCAACAATGCACATCAACCACATATTTCAAGGAATACTTACATACGGCACAGCATACACATATCTAGGCATATGAGAATGTGTTTAGAATAGTAATATTTATATCACACTTAAAAACAGGACTCTGTCCTACATACATTTTACATAGATTAATGTAATCACTGCTACAACCCCCCCACAACACAGATAATATCTCATTATCTCTGTTTGCAACTTGCCAAAGGTCACACAGTGGTGACAGATACAGAAAAGGAATCTTTTTAAAACTATCAGAGAGAAAAATTATATACAAAAGCCTAACAGCTAGGTAGAAACCAGACTTCTCAGGGAGTCAAGTTCCATAATACAATGAAATAATACCTTGAGGGTACTAATAGGAAAGGGGGGTACCTATTAGCCAAAAAGTCTTTATTTGCTAAAAAAGAAAGAAATGTATAAAATATACTTTCAGACAAAAACTACAGATATCTACAGGCCACACTCTATTATTAACAATATTACTAGAGGATATACTTTAGCAAGAAAGGTAAATCCAGGAATGAGATATAAGGAACAGTTAAGCATAATAAAATATATTGGCTGATTACATTAGGTGTTAAATATAAAAAAGAAAATGACTTTTTTATGCTACAAAAAGAGGAAATAAAATTATAGACAGTTATACAGAAGATAAAGGAATGTTGTGTTTAATCAAATATGAGCTCACAGAAAAAAAAACTCACCAAATATACAAGGACATGAGTAGGAGTTAGCATGACAAATAAGATATAAAATAACTACGTAAGGAGTATTTAACAAGATTTCTCTCTCTCTCTCTCTCTCTCTCTCTCTCTCTCTCTCTCACACACACACACACACACACACACACACACACACACGAAAATGAGAAGAAATTTTTTAAAAATCACCAGGCAAATTGGGAAAGAATTAAATGCCACTTTTGGAAATTAAGAATTAAAAATTTATTTACTTATTTTTAATGTTTATTTATATTTGAGAGAGAGAGAGAGAGAGAGCGTGCGCACAAGCGGGGTGGGGGCAGAGAAAGAGAGGGAGACACAGAATCAGAAGCAGGCTCCAGGCTCTGAGCTGTCAGCACACAGTCTGACACGGGGCTTTAACTCATGAGTGCCGTGAGATCATGACCAGAGCTGAAGTCAGACGCCTGACTGACTGAGCCACCCAGGTGCCCCGAGAATTAAAAATTTTTTAAAAGAATTAAAAATTTGTTGATAACAAAATTTCAAAGGATGACAACAGACTAAAAACGAACGCAATAAATGTAGTTGACTGATTTGAAGAAATAAATAAATAAAGTTATGTTCACTTCAAAAAAACCTACAACCAAAGGATGAGGGAAAGGGGAAGGAGAAATAGAAAATCAAATTCTCCATAAACAGAAAGTAGCATAAATAGTCCACATAAGTAGGTTCTTAGAAATTTAAGACTTGGACATTGTAGGACCCCTGAAAGCCCAGGAACTATTAACTAATCTCTCTCTGTTGATGTCAACTCCCTAGAACATGGTAGTAGTAGCAGAGTTCTTTATACTCTATAATCAATATTTATTCCACTATGAAATCAGAAAACACCAGTAAAATAATGGTACCTTACTCTATACATACAGCTTAATCTCATTTAACAAACGCTCCTCTAGTATCTCATATTTTATTTTTAATTGTGTATGTGAGAGAGAGAGAGCACACAGGCAAGCAGGAGAGAGGGGCAGAGGGAGATAGAGAATCTTAAGCAGGCTCCACACTCAGCACAGAGCCTAATATGGGGCTCATTCCCACAACACTGGGATCATCACCTGAGCCAAAAATCAAGAGTCAGATGCTCAACCAAGCCATCCAGGTGACCCATTATCTATTTTCTAAATATACATAAATCATAGTCTCTAAATTTGTACATCTTTATTTATTTTTATTTAATTTTTATTTATTTTTGAGAGAGAGAGTGCAAGCAGAAGAGGGGCAGAGAGAGAGGGAGACCCAGAATCCGAAGCAGGCTATAGGCTCTGAGCTGTCAGCCCCCCACCCACCATGTGGGGCTCAAACTCACAGACCACAGATCATGACCTGAGTTGAAGTCACTCTTAACCAACTGAGCCACCCAGGCAGCCCCATCTTACTTCAGTTAGAAGTTTCTTATAGGGTCCATTAATTTGCAGCTCACAGGGCTAACACCTCCGGAATGTTGCTCCAATCTCCCTCAGGCCTAAAATATTTTCACAGGTTTCTTATTAAATATTCTTTTAGGGACGCCTGGGTGGCTCAGTCAGTTAAGCGTCCGGCTTCCACTAAGGTCATGATCTCATGGTTCGTGAGTTTGAGCCCCATGTGGGGCTCTGTGATGACAGCTCAGAGCCTGGAGCCTGCTTTAGATTCTGTCTCCCTCTTTAGATTCTGTCTGCCCCTTCCCTGCTCATGCTCTCTCTCTCTCCTTCAAAAATAAACATTAAAAAAATAAAATTTAAATATTCTTTTAATAAAGCTCAATCTGATAGTCAGTTAAATCAACAAATAACTGTACTCTTAAGTTTCTCCTACAATATAACCTATAAAAGAATTATGCAGATTTATAATAGAGTTCTTTTGAAAAGAAACACATCCTTGTTATTAAAAAAAATTATTCACACATTTTATAAACTTAGGGTTCCAATACTAAAAACATTTAAATCATATAACATATTTCATGTTAAATAATGAATCTCAATTGTTCTAAAGAAAACTATCTTCATCACCTGCTCCTTTAAAAAGTTATATACAAATACAGTACGCAATATTTTTGAGAGAGAGAGTTGGAACAAGCACAAGTTGGAGAAGGGCAGAGAGAGGAGAGGGAAAGAGAGAATCCTAAGCAGGCTCCACACCCAGCATGGAGCCTGATGCAGGGCTGGATCTCACCACTGTGAGATCATGACCTGAGTGGAAATCAAGAGTTGGATGCTTAACCAACTGAGCCACCCAAGCACCCTGGCAATATTTCTGAGAAGGAACTGAATATAGGGTTTTAAATATGTCATCAAAAATGTAAAATACACACACAAACAGTTCCCATCAGTTTTGTACTCCCCTCCTCCCAAATTTTGACTTTGCTTATTACAGGATTTTACTCCTTTAAAACTTGATGTAGGACTGTGGCTCTTTGGGGGCACTTTTAGCAAATGCTCTTAAAATCCTACTGACAATTCTAATCCAACCAGAAGGCCTCTGATCTATCAAATCAAATCTTCTTTGGCAGAAGCAACCTCTCAATTAGTGTGATTCTGCCCCTCCAATTTGAAATTCTAGAGGGGACAGTGCCATTCAATTTTCTGTGGAATATCTCTGAACAATAATCCCAAGCTAATAAGGGTTTCCCATGCGTGCTGCACTGGTTCAAACCTGAAGATCTTCAAACAACCCCCAAAAAACAAAAAACATACAAACAAACAAATAAACAAACAAAACCATGACTATAGTTAAGCTTCAAAGTTCCTATACAAAGTTCTGGAAAGAAAATATATCAAGGGCATTAAATCTCATCAGAAAATGGAATTATCATTTGTGTCTCACTGACATTATGACTAAAATTCAACATTCAGAACTGAGAACTTAAAAAAATCCCTTTCTTCTACTACATTATAACATCTTTGCCTTTTCTTCCCTCTAGGTCTTATTCTCTCCTACACAGCCTCCAAGTTTTATTCTTGTATCTACAAATTCAGTCTCCTTGCAAAAACTTTATACCATTTCTCTTCCTGTTCTTACAACCTTGATCACAATCTGTTCTATTTTCCTGTTCTTGCCTTTAATTGTTTCTCATTCTTGGGTTGAGGGGAGTAAGAAGGTAGAGTTCAGGCAAGTCAGCTGCGAGGGGAAACATTTCAGTGAACTCATCAAGATTGAGTTTACAAGGTAGAAGAGAAATGGCTACTACACACACTTCAGGGAAAGCTGAGGGGCTACTGAGCAACCCACAGTACTGGAGATGAGGACTAATGGAACATGTTCTTTGAAGTTTTAATGCTAGTGAAGAGCCTGATTCTTAGTTTAAATTTGGATACAGTCTTCCAATTACTGAATAATTTTTCCTGGTCAGAGGACAAGGAAACCACCATTATTCAAGCTATAAAAGGAGGCTACATTATTCATCACTGGTTATCTCATAAGATATACAACATGCTTATAAACTGATCAGAAAGTTATCTAAGATTGCATTTATATGAAATATCAAAAAAAAAATCTACAGAGACAAGAAAGTAGATGAGTGGTTGACAAGGGCTGGAGGAGAGGAGAATGGGGAGTGACTGCTAATGAGTATAAAGTTTCTTTGGGGGAGATATAAATGTGCTAAAATTACATTGTGGTTAATGGTTGCACAATTCTGCGAATACACTAAAAACTACTGAGATACAAACTTTAAATGGGTCAATTTTATGCTATGTGAGTTATATCTCAATAAAGACTGTTCAATAAAGCCATTTAAAAAGATGGTTTTACAGTTTTCTGTATCTGTATTTTATTTTGCATAAAAAGATTATTTTTATTTTTTTCCAAGTTTATTTATTTATTTTTGAAAGCAGGGGAGAGAACGAGTGGGGGGAGGGACAAAGAGATGGGGAGAGAGAATCTCAAGCAGGCTCTGAGCTGTCATGGCAGAACCGGATGTGAGGCTCATCTCACAAACCCTGAGATCTTGACCTGAGCCAAAATCAAGAGTCCAGCGCTTAACTGACTGAGCAACACAGGTGTTCCTGCATTAAAAGATTTTTAAAGATGACTATAGATTATATGGGACAACATGGAAAATACTACATTAAATTTTTTCACAGATTATCTGAAAACTTCCTTAGCTGCCCAATATTTCATCTTACAGCTTCAACTAAATATTGACTTCACTCCTTGATTTAAATATTTCTTCCAAAAAAACAAATTTCATCCAAAGGAATTATAATGCAAAAAAACTGTTACAGAGTTAAATAATACCTAAATTTAAATGTCCTAAATTAAAATCTTAAAAATGAAATTTCAAAAAGCAAACCAAAAGTGACCAAGCAAACCAAGCAAAATAAGTCAAATACAGCTCTTCCATGCTAAATAGCATTTCCATGAAGTCCATGACACAGGTCTTTTTTTTCCGACCAAAAATTATTCAAAAATAATTAGTCTTCGCTGAATTAGGTAAAAATATACAACTACCTTGGGGGTGCCTGAGTGGCTGAGTTGGTTAAGTGTCTGACTCTAGATTTTGGCTCAGGTCATGATCTCATGGTCCGAGATCTAGCCCCATGTCAGGCTCTGCACTGAGCAGGGAAACTATTTGGGATTCTCTCTCACCTTCTGCCCCTCCCTTGCTAATGCACACACGTGCTCAATGGCTCTCTCCCTATCAAAATAAATAAATAAACTTAAAGAAAAATGTACAACTTACCCAAACCATAGTTACTTTGTGCAGGCTATGAGCAGCAGTCTCAATTTCACATGGTATGTGCAAGTCAGAGCTTGTTGCTTTTGATGTTTCCTCCATGTTTTCTCACAATTTATTTACTTTATTTTTAAATTTTTAAAATTTTTATTTATTTATGGGGGGGGGGGGTGGAGAGCAAGGTGCAGGGGGAGAAAAAGAATCCCAAGCAGGCTCCATGATCCAACGTGGGGCTCGATCCCAGGACCCTGGGATCATGACCTGAGCTGTAATCAAGAGTCAGTTGCTCAACCCAGTGAGCCATTCAGGTGCCCCATATTTCATGATTTTTTAATGTGTCAATATCTTCTAGACACGTGCCGTGATATGAACTACATGCTCCATAAGGTAGTCTTATTAAACTTCTAGGTATGTACTAGAAGTACATACAAAGGTATGTACTGCATAATTTTTAAAAGTAAACTTTAGAAGTACATAATTACCTAAAAAATATCTAAGCTCAATTTAGTTTGAGGTTTCTAGTGACTATAAAAATTAGACACTGACCTATTTTCACTAACAGCTATAGTATGAGCAAAACATTGAAAAGATGTGGAAAACATGGAGCTATTTAAAGTTTTCTAAGAATGTTCTATAGTATTCACAATTTCAATTTGCCTCATCTGTCAACTATTTCAAATTTCTCAGTTTTGAATAACTGTCTACAGAAGTGGATTCAATTTCCAGTCTGTTATTTTTTAATCCTTGCATATTTGAGGATTCAGACTCAGACTGACCTAGAAAATAACTGACTCCCTTAGCCAATCCATCCTTTTTCCTTTTGCTTAAAATAAACAAACCCCCGTGTGACTGAGCATTTATATGTTTGCTGATAACCTGAAAGCGGAAATAAAACTTACTAAATATTTAAGACAATAAAAGATTTATTGTCTTAACAATATGTAGCAATTCTAAGTATTTTACACAAAATACAGAAAAGAGGACCAAAAAATATTTGCCTCTAAGAGAAAGGCTTTGGTCCATACATTTCAAAACAGATTCATTCACTGAGTCCACAAGTTTTGATGAGATGTTTTGTGTATGGAAAAGGGTGTTGGGGAAGAGAAAACATTTGTTTTTTTTTAAGTGAAGATTCTATCTTTCTAAGAGCTTAAAAAAATATATACCCAACTACCTCCTATACTTGATTAGCCACACCTCAAATGACATGACCTAAAGTGAATTTTTCAATGCCCTGCCACTTCTACTCAGTTCCCTGTGTCAGGAAATAGATCTACCATTAGTCATAAGCTCACAGAATCCTGTATTCTACCCTTATCATAGCACAGAAGACCCTGTGAATTCTCACTCATTTTAGATTGTAAGATCCATGAGGGAAGCGATTATGTCTTTTTTGTTCATAGTACTTTGCATATAGTCAGACACTTGTTTAATATGTAGGACAAAGGAGTGACAGCCATTATCATGACTTCTCTCTTGTCAACAGAGTTAGGAATTCTTTTCTACCCAGGAAAGGTATTCCCGGACGATGACCTCTGCAAACAAACTATATCCTACCATTTCCATCTTGTTATTCTACAAAATGCATTATCTAATTTTTAAAATCTCTACAGACATTTAATTGATTTCTAGTAAGAAAATATTGGACCCTAAAACAAATGTGCAGCCTATTAATCAAAAATCTGATTTTCAGATTAGTGTTCATTAATGACTTTTAAAAGTTTCTTGACATCATTAGTTACATACTCTTATTGTTGAAAAATGCCACAGAAGACATACCAGAGGAAACAAAAGAGAAAGATGTAGTTTTGACTGTAAGTTAGAGCCTATACAGTCTCTTTCCCTGTGCTATTTATCTGCTCAATCAATAGTCATGAATGGGTAAAATTTTAAAAGTCTTTTCTATATGAGAAGCAAAGTATAAGGTAATTTAAAAAAATTTAATGTTTATTTTTGAGACAGAGAGAGAGACAGAGCATGAATGGGGGAGGGTCAGAGAGAGAGGGAAACACAGAATCTGAAGCAGGCTCCAGGCTCTGAGCTGTCAGCACAGAGCCCGACACGGGGCTCGAACTCATGGACCGTGATATCATGACCTGAGCCGAAGTAGGACGCTTAACTGACTGAGCCACCCGGGCACCCCAAGTACAAGGTAATTTAGACACAAAGGAATAATTTCTGAGAGCTAAGAAATCCACTTTCAGGGGTGCCTGGGTGGCTCAGTCGGTTGAGCGTCCGACTTCAGCTCAGGTCACGATCTCGCGGACCGTGAGTTCGAGCCCCGCGTCGGGCTCTGGGCTGATGGCTCAGAGCCTGGAGCCTGCTTCCGATTCTGTGTCTCCCTCTCTCTCTACCCCTCCCCCATTCATGCTCTGTCTCTCTCTGTCTCAAAAATAAATAAATGTGGAAAAAAAATTAAAAAAAAAAAAAGAAATCCACTTTCAATATATTTTAGACAAAAGTATCTTTAACTTAGTCTGGGAGTTTTAGTGTGTAAAATGAATTAATCTCATTTGCACTTAAGGAGCTCCTTATTCTATTGACTATAGCAAACCATTACACTAGATCACACTAGACCCCTGACTAGTAGAAGTACTTACTTATACTATCAGGAAGCATTTACATAGATAGAGAAAAATGAAGATGACAGATATGGAGTAATTAATACAGGGTTAAGTTGTGGGTTGACAGCAAAACAAAATCTGCTATTTCTAAGATCAGCCCCTAACATCCCAAACAGGCTTACACACTCTCAGCAGGGATAATAACTACTGTTTTAAATAGTGAAAATTTTATTTACTATCTATTTACATTCTAAAGCATAATGGCATACTGCAAAGATGTTTTTCTAAAGCCTGGTAAGCAATCTGTAAACAATTGTAAACCTTGTAAACAATCCTGTTTGCAAAACAAGAGAAGAAGAACCAATATATAGCCACTCATTGTTTACCCTTAATATTTTCATTTCTGAAATTTGGTAACAAAGGTAAGTAAGCAAGTTGCATCTCCTATAGATATAATGTCAAATTAGATGCACTTTTCTACCACTCACACTAAAGAAAAGGAGCAATAGTTAAAAAACAAAAACAAACAAAAAAAGCCAAGGCCTTTATTCAGTCAGTAATGAATTACATTCTTAGAAACACCAGAATAGTTCTTGAATAACATATTAAGAGAAATAATTAAGCTACATATAGCATGACTCAAAACACACAAAAAACCCATTTATCTATCTACATCCCTGCCTGAGATAGTCATAACACAGATTTGAATAAAAAGAACGAGCCTAAATTTAAAATGGATTGTACGTGACCTATGCTCTCATAGTTTGCTATATTTCTGGCTCACAATCAATTTTCTTTGTCATGTGTTCATCAGAAAGTAAGCAAGGAGACTACAAGGATTAAACAATCCAATATTGAACATCTACTTAAAACAAATGAAACCTGGTCCTTGCTTTTAAAGATTTATTTTAAAAAAATCTTAATAATGAAATATTCCATTTATAGTATAACTTTTACTGTAAGCCCAATTAGGTAGCTTGTGCTATATTCTTAAATTCACTAAGAATTCTTCTTAAATTCACTAAGAATTTCATTTGAATAAGGGAATGATGAAATCATGTCAGTGGGTTGCAAAGTAGTGAACATAAGTAAGGTAAAATTGCATGTGGCTTATGGTACCAGTTATATTATGCCTTTATCTTATATTCTTTTTATGTAACAAAATTTAATAGTTCTTGGTAAAAAGCTCCTTTTTAAAAAAAAGATTTTATTTTTAAGTAATCTCCACATCCAACAGTGGGGCTCAAACTCACAATCCAGACATCAAAGGTCACATACTCCATGGACGTGAGCCAGCCAGTGGCCCCAGTACTTGGTAAAAAGCTCTAAAGAGAGCTGACATGATGTGACATATGACACTATACTTTTCAAATTTAGTGTACACGTCTACCTCAGACCCAGCTCAATCACAAGATTCACTCATTGAGTATGATGGAAATGTAGTTATAAGCTTCAAAATCAAAGATTTTCTTTGTATCTATTTATTTAGAGAGAAAAAGAGAGAGCGCGTGCATGAGCAGGGGAAGAGCAGATAGAGAAGGGAAGAGAGAATCCCAAGCAGGCTCAGCACTGTTAGTGCAGAGCCCGATGTGGGGCTCGATCCCACGAACTGTGAGATCATGACCTGAGCTGAAATCAAGAGTTGGATGCTTAATCAGGGCACGTAGGTGGCTCAGTTGGTTAAGTAAGCATCTGACTTCAGCTCAGGTCATGATCTCACATCTTGTGAGTTCAAGCCCCACGTCGGGCTGTGTGCTGACAGCCTGGAGCCTGGAGCCTGGAGCCTGGAGCCTGGAGCCTGGAGCCAGGAGCCTGTTTCAAGTTCTGTTTCTCCCTCTCTCTGCCTCTCCTCCCCTCCTCCCCCCGCAACGCTGTCTCTCTCTCAAAAATAAATGAACATCAAAAGAAAAATTTTTTTTAAAGAACTGGGTACTTAACTGACTGAGCTGCTCAGGCACCGCAGTATAATCAAAGATTTTCTAAACCATCACAACTGCCAACAATTTCTTTTAGCAGAAGCAATAAAACTGCATATATATAACAACTATGAGAAGTCCAAGGACATGTGTTTAGCTTCTGTTACTAGCTGTGAAACTGAACAAGTAACTTAACCTGTCTCAATTTCCTCATCTGTTAAGATACAACTAACAGGAGTATCTACCTCATATACAGAAATATGAAGATTTAATGAGATAGTAATTAAAAATTTTCTATGATAATGCCTGGCATACTGCTCAATAATATTAGCTATCAGTGTTAGTAGCTAATGTTAAAGCTAGAAAAACTTAAAAGGCACACAAAGAATCAAATTTATGATTCTGGTCTCATTAGTATCATACCTCAATAAAGGAGTCTAAGCAGCCACAGACTGTCTATATAAAATTATTCATTTTAAAATTAAAAAGGAAATTTTACTATGCATTTTTCAAATACTGGAAATAGTTTAACAGTTTGATATAGTTTAAACTTTAGCTTTAAGGTTCATATGAACAGACTATACATAATGTTAGACATTTATTTTGGTTAAAATTAAATCAGTTGAGTTATCTCCCATCTTTAACTAATACATCATCTAATTACTGTGATTCCACCACTCCGGTTAAAAGGTTGCCTAAGTCATAATATCTGCAAATATAACTCTGGAAAGAGATGCAAGATTATGAATGTCCTATTAACCCTTAACTGGAAATTAAAATGAAACCATTAGGTCTAGAATCAATCAACCTAATTTTCTACACCAACGTAAGAACTCTCCCACATTTCTGATTTGTATGATCTTCACACTTAAATATCCAGGTTCAACGAAAATAATACACAGGAAGAAAAGCAGCAATGTCCACTACTTGAAAGCTCTTAACTTTTTCCACCACCTCCAAAGCAATCACTCCCACTCTCAGGTAGATTGTGCCTAATATTTACAAAATATCTGAGTATCTACTATCCACAAGGTCCTGTGGTAGGCTTCAGGGATAATAAAAAGCTATTGTATTTTCCCCGTCAGAATTTGTAATTAAATTGAACAATTATAATTACAACACAGACACCTAGCAGTATACTATTAAAGCCACACAAATAATACAATAGATACTACTATAGAAGTACAGAGAAATGAGAGATGAAACATTGTGATCAGAGAAGACTTTGTGGGAGAGGAAATACTAGAAAAGAGCTTTGATACAGAGGAAAGCAAAAGCTGGAAAAGGAAGGGCAAGAATTCCAAGCTACCACTTAGCATGAGTGACAGACAATCCACTGAGAGAAAAGTACAGGGTGTGTTCTAGAGATGGAAAGTGTACCAGTTCGGCTGAAATAGATCAGTCCTGAGGTTCAGTCATGGAAAGTGTCAAAAGCCCAACAAAGATTTCTAAACTTTATTCTGGAGGAAAAGGGAATCACTGAGTATGCTGAGCAAAGAAATAATATGGTGCAAATAGTTTATTAGGACGGGGTTTGTAATGGTTTACAGAATGGGGGAGGGAGATGCAGCACAAGATGAAAGTGGGAAAGACCAGCTGGAGTGCTGAAACCATGGTCTGGGTATGAAGTGACAAGACCTGTAGTATTTCAATACAATTTTTCAACCTTAAAGGACACAGGAGCCACCTGAAAACCTTAATATATTTATGTAAAGACTCCCTATTTTTTTTTTTTTACAAGAACTGGTTAATTAGAATAATTTAGTTTTCTCACTCTCTCACATTTTTTTCCTGTAGCAGTATCTTCTTGCCCATTTCTAATCATAGACTGTAACTCCTCTTCAAAATAGCAACCCTTGTCTTTCCTCACTTACTGATCACTCTAGTCTAAACATTCACGGTTGCTTTATCACTCTTATTCTTTATCCTCTGTTTAACTGTCTATTCCCACCTAACCAACTCCAAACCCATGACCTCCCCAGCTTCATATAATCAAATAGATCTAATCATACTCTCTTCCATTACCTCTTAACTTTTTCACTTTTATAGATATATATAAGTTCTATATGCCTACAATCTTTACAACTTCTTCTAAAGTCTCTACTCAATCTCTTATAGTATGGCTTTCAGGTTCACTGCTAAAACTGTGCTCAAAGACTCAGTAAGTCTCTATTCCTGTATCTCAAGATTTCACAAACTCAATAGCAGCTACTATTTATCTAGTACTTTCTTCATGGTAGAAGAAGTCAAGTATTTTACACAATCATCTCACTTAATCTTCAAGAATATCTTATGAGAAAGACTTTTCCATATGACAAATAAAGAAAACTAAGACTTAGAGAAATCAAGTGGCTTGCTCCAAATAACCCCACTAGGAAATTCTACCACCTTCTCCCCTCTAAAGCCTTTAATGTTGTTGTATTGACTGTATGTACGTAGAAACATTTCCCTTAATCCTTCATTAAGGATACCAACCATTTGAGAATTTAATATTGATTCCATTCCTCAATCTGAACAATGACAGGTGAAGACATAAAACTGTCTAGCTCTGTTGACTTCTGAAACTTGGGGAATGACAAAATGAATTTAACTTCTGAATGTTTTCAGAAGACACTCTTGTAATGGATGACTTAATCTGAATCATAGTGTTAACATTCAGCTTTTCAATTTTTGATTCCTAGGAACAAGAAGAAGGCTCATTTAATTGGGACAAATTCACTTAGGAAGATTTTGAAAATACTTTTATATCTACATAGTTCTGATTCTGGCATGTTACTTAGATTCTGAGTCTGTATTTCTTCATTTGTAAAACAGAGATAACATCATATATGTTAGAGGGTTGTGGTGAAAATTAAAGCTTGACAAATAATAAACTATGGCTTTTATTATTCACTTTATCTAGAAGTAGTTTGGTCTCATAGGATTTTAATTTAAATCATACCAGTGACAAAAACTCTAATGACTTTCAATCCAGATCCTACATAAACTCAGTCAATGGATTCCAAATAAACATATTAAGAATTATAAAAGCTCAAGCTCCCTTCTTCATCACACATTCAAGGAATGTTTAAAACATCTCTTATTTTTATAAACACATGTATCAATAGTCTACTTTATTAATACACATTAACATCTAGTACTTTTCCCTCAGTCTCTTTAAAAAATTCTAAAGTCTATTAGATTTTAGATAAAGGTACACAGAAGCTCACCTCTCTTAAACCTTTACTTTCTCCAGCTCCTCCTACCTGCCTCAGCAAAAGAAAAGCTAGGTAAAGAGATTATCTAGGTAGTATATAGATAGCTAGGACTTGCAAACGTCAAAATCATCAAGCAATATATTCTGGAGACTCAATCAAATACAAAATCTTTACTCATGTAATATGAAGCACATTAGAAAGAGCAAAAGAAGAATATAATCAACCTTTTGATTTTGATATCACTTAACCCAAGCTCCTTTCATATTAGGGCAGTTCGTCATCCCAGACAGAAATTCATTGAATTTCTTGGTTAATAATGCAATAATAGATGAAGCAACTGAATTTTAAAAATTTTGCCACCAACATTATTTGAAATGTAAGAACACATTCTGGCATAAAATTACTACCCAAGGTACAAGAAGAAACAAACTTTTGCCCAGTTGCCTCACACCTTCCCTTCACCCATCGTCCACATATTTCACAGGGCCACACCTTGTTTTATCTTCTTGCTTAACTCTTATAGGACTCCACTTGAGCCAATTTTCTTACATGGCTGCCTCACTTCTCTGATCTAAGGACGGAAAGTAATCAGTACCACTCAGAGGCAGGTGCTCAGGCAAGAGTTCGATAATCACTGGGGGGGGGGGGGGGGGGGAGAAGGAGGAGGAGGGGGATCATCAAAATATCACCCTATAATTAATTATTTCTACATGATCATAGACTTACACCTTAAGAAATTAATCCAGCTCTCATGCGTGAGCACTTCAAGGATAATAAGCTCTCTGTGGACATGTCAGTCTTTAAATTATTAAATAAACATTCATAGTTAAACCAGAATCAGCTACACATTCTGTCGGCCATTATACAGTCTAGGCATAATGTGAACAAATTCAAAGACTGTAAGTTTTTGGTAACTGTTTAGCAATGTTTACAATGTGACAACATGACGTTGCTATAGATTCCTTTGGAAAAAAGTTAGGTATTAGGAAACAAATTTTCACACAAAGGTTTATTAACAAGTCAAGATAGCAAGACCCAGCCTGAACTCACAGAAAGATATAATGTGTTCTTATAACGCCCTTCACATCAAACTACCCAGGGTCCTGTGCTTGTTCAAGCCTATAGTCTCAACCACCCTCTGTCTCCGACCTAAGAGTTCTTCCTTCCTCTTTCTCCTAAGAGTTTTTCTAGACTTCCCAATCCCAACAGAAAAATCAATAAAGCCTACCTACAGGACTATCTTCCCTAAAGAAGAATCACAAATTTAAAATTCTTTTAATTAAGACACTTATTTCTAAGTAACACACATCTTTAGAACACTGAAACATCTAAATGCCTGGTATGGTCAAGGCATACTGAATAGACAATGTTAACAGAATAAAAAAATTTAACAACTGGGCATGCATTTGACAATACAGTATACCACTTTAGCTTTACCAATATGCAAAAGCTGAGACTTAAAAGGTTAAAGGATTTGTCCATGGACACATATTTTGGAGCACAGCCATGACTAAACATTTCTTATCTCCCAGCGCAGTGTTCCCTTCAACAGGTTATATTGTAATTATGATCATCACTTCAGCCCTTCAATCTAAAATATAAAAAAATACAACCTGTGTTTTAAAAGAATGTGAAAACAAATTTATGTAAATTTCCACCAAAAAAGAAATTTTGACGACGCCAGCATTTAACACAGTTATTTCTCAAATATAACCTGAGATAGCTAGCCAAACCTTACTGGTCTTCTTAATATACCCCTCCCATAAAAAAATTACTTCACTGAGGTCAAAAATGTTTGAGGATATCAAATCAAAAATGTCTTAAGCAACTTCCATGTGAAGTTCTCATTAATGGCTGCAACTTGCAACTTAAAAGTAATCATCCCTACATGACTGAATGTTTATTCAGATATATGTGAGTTATACATAAGAACAGAACTACAACACGAGGCCAGGGATGTGACTTTGGGCTTCAATTTTTTGACCAAAGAAACATTAAATCAAAGGTAACATCTAGGATTAGAAAATAGGCAGTGGGGTGGGTCACCATCTCTCTAATCAGTTTTCTACTCTGTAAAGAGTTACAGAAATGCAGTATTTGTAAAAAGCCCAATATGTTAAAAAGATAAAAGCTGTAAAAGTGAAGTTGTTCCAATTAGAGAGGAATTGGGGAGTAAGCCCAGTTGGACTCCTGTGAGCTCTGGAACTCAGAAAGCTCAGCAGAGTACAGTTTAAATAAATAAATCCTCTGACTTTTCAGAGCTCTTTGCATCTTAAAAAAAAAAAAAAAAAAAGTGGTTGGGTTTAAAATCCCATCGTGCGAGTTTGAAAAGATTAAGCCTTTTCCCTCAGAACCATTTTTTTAATTTCGAATGTCTAATACCTATATCCCACTGATTTTTACACCTCCCATTACTCTTCCAATCACTTCTTACAATTCATTCGGCTCATTATTCCAATTAGCAGAAAATTCAGTGGGGAGGGTAGGGGCGGCGCAGATTTCTTTGGACAACTTAAGAACGACCTTTGTGGATTTGTAAGTCCCATGCGGTGCTTGAGAAGAGAGAAGGAAAAAGACCTCAGGTGGGTGATGAAATGTTCAAAAACGTATCTAAACTGCGGTTGCTAAAAGGCTCTCCACAGCCAGCTGTCTTTCAAGAAAATATTTAAAATCTACAGGCAGAACAGAACCATACCTCAACCATCAAACTCTGACGTTAAGAACTTTTACCAATTTACACAGTTAAAAATACGAGAAGAAATCAGTGTGATTTACTCCAATGCATTTGTTCGATGCCTTAATAATGAATGAACTGGAGGCATCACAGACTGGAGTTCAGAAAGAGCCTCACTCTCAGCTCAGCCCCCCTATAAACCTGAAGCAAACCGTCCAGAATTTGGTGCCTCGAGGCTAAGTCCGGTCCAGAGGAAGCCAACCCCCTTCTTTCTCCCGGCCTCCCTCCCAGGGGTTGGAGCCCTGGGCGGCCCGGCGGGCAGGGGCGGGGGGAGGGGGGAGGGGGCGGGCGCCGCGACGCCCCACTCCTCGCCCCGGAAAAAAAGTTCCGCCCGCCGCTCTCGAGCCAGGATGGCCTGCGGCCCTCGCCCGCGTCGCGGCCACGAACACCCGCCCGGCCTCGGCGGCGGGAGGGTCGCGCCCCCTCCCCGCGCCGCCGCCACCAACACTCCGCCCCCGCCTCCCTGCCGCCACCGCCCTCGCGGAGCGTTAACCCCTCGCCGCCCGCCGCCCGGCTTCGGGAAGGAGGCCGGGCCAGGGGGTGGAGTTGTCGTGTCTCCTCCCGGGAGCGCCCGGGCAGACGCCCGGCTTGTTTACAGGCCCCAGGCCCAGGCCTGGCCGCCACCGCCGCCGCGCAGGCCCGCGCCGTCCGCCCGCCCGCCCTCGGCCCAAGCGTCACGCTTACCCGGAGCAGCCGCGGGCGGGCAGGTCCCTGGTCGGCCAAGGCAGCGGCGGCGACAGCGGCCGGGGAGGGGGCTGGAAGGGGGTCACCGCGGCGGCCGCCGGCCAGGTCAGGCCGGGGAGGGGGCGGAGGAGGGGAGGAGCCGGGCTGCGTCCGGGCCCCCGGCTCTCGGCGCCCTCGCGACTCAGATCATCCGGGCGTTGGAGCGGGAGGCGGAGAGCGGGTCCCGGAGGAGGAGGAGGAAGAGCCAAAGATTCATCGCTTTCGCGCCCCACCTGCCTTGCGCCCCCCCACCCCCCCTCCCCAACCACCCGTTCTGGCGCTGCAGCCGCCCGAGCACCCGAAGCTGCGGGCCGGGCCGGCGCCGAGACCACTGCTCCCTCGCTCCCGCGCGCGCTCCCGTCCCTAGCGCCGGCGCCACCGCCGCCTCGAGCGCGTCCCCGCGCAGGCGCGCTCACGACGGCGCCGTGCGGCCCCTCCCCGACTCCTCTGTCAGCCCCGCCCCGGCGGCTCAGCGGCCGCTACAGCTGCGGCGCGGCGGAGCAGCTGGAGAGACCCGGATGTCGTTGGGCAGGAACTGCGGCGAGGGCCGGCAGGCGGGGGAGGGGCGGCCGCAGATGACATCACTGCCCTACCCTGCTTCTCTCGCCGCAGCCCCCTCGCGGCCAGGGCCCCAGGCGAAGGCCGAACGGAGCATCCGAATGCCGGATCAGAACCGGCACTGGGGTCGTTATGCCCCTGGTGTTGGGGGCTGGACAGAGTGTGTGAGTGTAAGGCGCCCCGGCCGTCGAGAGCTTCTCCAAGCCCGACAGTCTGTCCAGCAGGGACTCGGGAGCTCCCCCTTAGGGCGTCGGCTCCTCCCGCCCCGGCGCTTCCACTTGTCTTAAATACACACCCCACTCCCTGCAGAGACGCCGTTCTCTGAGCACCGAGGACCGACCTCTTTTCGGCGCAGTCGCGGCCTGGTTGCCGCCTCGCTGCTGTGGTTTAAACGCACTGTTGGATACAGGCTGCGGCCAGACCCCCTGCCCCTGGGCTCTAAGCCACCCTCACTAGTGACCCTGGGAGCCCCACGCAGGTGCTTCTGCTACCACACACCTCGAGTCCCGAAGGGCAGCAACACCCTGCAACCACCCATTCACACGCGAATGCAACCGATACACGGGGCACATGCTCTGAGTTTCTGGCAGGTTTTCCATCTGTAGGTCATCAGATTCCACATTGTATTTATTTGCACATGTTAGACAGTCACGTGATTCTGTCACAGGGGACCTCCTACGACCTCCAGCGAGGTTTAAGGAACTAAAGATTTTTCAAAATCTGGAGGATAATCAGAAACGTAACAGCTGTTTCTGTTAAGAGTTAGAGATCAACTGAACCTAATTGAAACTGCACATGCAGGCGGCCACAATCCAGTTTAGCTAGCTGGTCTACGGAAAACCGACCCACGCTGTTTGCAGACGCCGGGATAGAATGACAAACCCTAGGCGGCCAATGAATCAGAACTGGGAGCAGTACATCACCAGCACGAGTTCCCATTGGCTGGGGTGCCTTTCCCTTTCTTGTCAGAGGCTTAACCTGTTCAGGGATTTGACCTATACCACATTTGCTGGAAGAGAAGTTTAAAAGCAAGATCCGCGTTTTAAAAAGATGCTCTTGTGTATACAAAGAAAAACCAAATAGTTCAGTGTAGGAGGCAGGTACTTTAAAAAGAACACCTGAAAATATTAACCAAATTGTGTTCTGGCCAATAAAAAGGTTAGTATGTGATGAGTCCTATCCGTTTTTATCTGAGGAACTCACTGTAGCAATTTTTACATTGCTACTTACTATCTCCTAAAACCACTTTGCCCCACACCTCCTAGATCAAAAAGCAATCTATTTTTTCTTTTTGTCATTCAACGAACACTTAGCTGTTTTTGAAGCTGTGAAAGGCATTTCCAGTTTTTTCTACATGACTTTCTTTGAGGAAGTTTCTGTTCCTTTCACGTTTAGGCCTGGAACCTGACAACAGGATAAAACAGTATCACCAAATAGTCACTGGGAGGCCCATTCTTCAAGGAACCCAAAAGTCACTCTACCCAATATCTATGGTGTTTGAATTTCTTAGAGTAAGATGACGATGGATCTTTTCCAGGTATACAACGTGAAAATAAAATTCGCTTATGCATTTGGTCCCAGTATCATCTGAGGACACATTTCCTAATTGCTTCTCCATACACTTGCCAAAAAAAAAAAAAAAAAAAAAGGAAATTAGATCAAAGATCTTTGAAACTGTTCTGTATTGAAATCCTTAATACTTCAGACAAGTAACAGCATGATTTGCATGCTAGTGGACTCATTACCATTCTGAAACTGAAAAGCCCATGTGGCAACCACCATTTGAAGTGCCCTTGGAAAACAAATTTTCTTATTCATAAGGCAGAGCCCGGACAGCCAATGGCAGTAGTGGACCACAGTGAACTTGAAGGGCTTTCCTATCTTTCTGCTTCCTTCGTTCAGGCTCCCATATCTTTCTTCTCTCTGTTCTACACTTGGAGGAGAATCTGGGTCAATTATAGCAGAAGACTATAATTGAAAATTAGAAAATATGAGCATAAAGAGATTTTGAAGAAGGCTGCACAGTGTACCACAGACTGCTGATAAAGTTGTACCTTCCTACTATTTCTTATTTCTGGATACAGCTTGCAGGGACATTTTGGTATGAACTAGGAAACTCATGGGTTATAAGCTAACATTTTAAAGTTTGGAACAAAGATATCTTAGTATTGTCTGAGTAAATATGCTCGATCTTATAATATCCCCCTCCTTATTATTATACTAAATATTATGTTTCCTAAATATGCTATGGGCAAAACCCAACTATTTAGAAGGGAGGAAAGGACATTGAAAAAAGAGAGTTAAAAGTTTTCTTTTCGTTTGAACTACAAGGCTTTGCTTGGGCCTCCTACACATATTTGGGATGTTCATAGTGAGTTTCTGTGAAACATCAGTGAGCATATATTCCCATAATTGCTTAGTAATTTTTATAGGTACAACACAATCCTACTTTGCGTCAGAAATCTGTTTACATTACAATTACCAAAGAGGAAGATTTTCTGAAAGATTGGCTTTCAAGTCCTGAATTTAACTGTATGTGATTAGCCTAGTAATTGGAAGGCATGCGGTGAGGATGGGGGTGGGGGCCGAGGTGAGGAGTCTGAAGCTCAATCTGGTTAACAATAACACTCTCTCTTCTTTCCCTCCACAATCGTAATTTAAAGTGAAGGTTAAATCACTTGTTCCCAAATTACTATTGTGAATCCACCCAGGAGAGTCACCCATGAGACATCCTAGCTTGGGCCTCTCAAAATAAGGGTCGCCCTTTAAGTGACCCCTCTAGGAAGCACCTGAGAATTCCCCTCGCCTCAGCCATCCATCCTTTCCCACTGAAGTCAGTCACTCACTACTCAAGAATCACAAAGTCAAGCAGAATGAGATCCAACTCTTCCTCCTCCACCTTCATTACCTGTTCCGCGTTTCTTTCTCACATATATCCTCTTCATATGTCTTCCTCTTCTCTCTTTTCTCATCACTCTTCTCCCTTTCTTCTGTTCTTTTTTGATCTCCTTTGCCCTTCTTTTCCCCATTCTTCTCTTCTCACTTTTTCTTATCTTAGCCCAAATTACAGCCTCTGCTACGCACTTTCTCCTGAAGCAGTACAAATCAGTGGATAGTGCCCCTAAACTAATTTTGTTGGTGGGGGGTGTACCCCCCACCCTGGTCCTATTTTCTCCATCGTCCCCCTCCCCTTGCACCATGTCAAGTCATGAAACACTTAGGTCTTTAAAGGACTGTCACAGAATGAGAAGGATTAGAGAATCCTGCCCTGTGTGACATCACTGAGGCAGCTCCATTAGGGTGGAGCAGACTGGAGCCAGCAGTCTTGTGTTGCCACTGTGACTCCTCCTAGGCCTTTTGAGGGAAGTGCAGGCCACCATGAACACCACAGGCCAAGGCTTGGAGAGTCTTTAGAGGAGGCTATCACCTCAGGAGAACTGTATATGGCCACAGCTCCACAACATTGGTGTGGATCCTTTGAGACAAATTCATTTGTTCAACAGATAGATAGTTATGGTATGCTAGGCTGGAAGTAGATAAGGATATGAATGGGCAAAGTGCTAGCCCTCAAAGATCTGATATTATAATCAGGGATATAGACACAAAAGCAAACAAATAAGGAAATTAAGATTGTGATCAGTGCTATGAAGAAAACAGATTGGGGAGATGATTTGAAACAGGTGTTCAGAGAAGACCTTTGTAAGAAGGTAGCATTTGAGCTAAAGGATGAGGAGGAGTTAACTTTGCAAAGAATCAGGGGAAAGCTTTCTTGGCAGAGGGGTCAGCATAGGCAAAGGGCCTGATGTGGGAAGACTCTGGCAGAAAAGTTGTCTACAGGCCAAAGAGAAGTTCAGCAAGCATAAGGTATACATTTTTTATAAAGGCAATCAAGTTTAGAATTTCAACTTGGGATATTTGGGATACTTAATCAAATTCATGTAGAAACCACCTTCAACAGAGGGGCATGATCCATACAAAATAACTTAGTGAATTTGTGTGGCCCCAAAAGGAAAGCAGCTTGAAAAATCAAAATTACAAAATCAAAAGATCTTTATTCAATAATTAAAAATAAGAAGCATTCTATCACCCCAGGGAGAGATCCCCTCAGACAATCCAACAACAGCTAGAAATGAGTAAAAAGAATCTCTTTTCTCCCAATATAGATAGCTACTCTCAGTAAGTGAAGACTAGCAAAAATTTGGACTTCTCAGAAACAGTTTTTCTGGGTTTACTGTCTATGGTAGGCATTACAGAAGATCTCAAACCATATCTTTGAAAGCTGCAACACATTTTGCATCCTTTTTTTTTTTTCATGTTTATTTTTGAGAGAACACACATGCGAGCAGAGAGAATCCCGAGCAGGATCTCTACACTGTCAGCACAGAGGCTGATGTGGGGGTTTGAACTCACAAACCATGAGATCATGACCTAAGCCAAAATTAAGAGTCAGATGCTTAACCATCTGAGCCACCAAGGTGCCCCCCCCTCCATTTTGTATCCTTACTGGTGGTGGCCTGGTTGAACACCAGTGATGAAATGATAATCATAATAAAGACTTTTTTCTGTATCTGGCTCTGCAGTCTTCAAAGCACTCTCACTTAGACCAACCAGTTTAATGCTCACAACATCCCTTGTGGATAGGCAGGGCAAGGACTGTTGTTCTCATCCTTTCCAGAGGAGAAAATGAAGTGTCCAGTAGCAGCAACACAGGGGCACCAGAAGTAACGGCTGGTACCCAGATTTTCCCCTGCATCCTACAGATCATCTCTAGCTTTTACATGCCAGTAATAAAGGCAGCAAGGAAACTGTATGGGCTTAGAGTCAACAGCGGTGTGTGGAGCTGGCTTATACTAGCATTGAGAGCACACTTAGATTTTCAAGGAGTTTGCCAGTAGTTTGTTAAATAAAGCCATTATTAAAAATTAAATTATATAAAACTTCAAAGTAAATAAAATTTAAGCAAAGATAATGTGTATTAAAAACTCACCACTTATGGGGCGCCTGGGTGGCGCAGTCGGTTAAGCGTCCGACTTCAGCCAGGTCATGATCTCGCGGTCTGCGAGTTCGAGCCCCGCGTCGGGCTCTGGGCTGATGGCTCGGAGCCTGGAGCCTGTTTCCGATTCTGTGTCTCCCTCTCTCTCTGCCCCTCCCCTGTTCATGCTCTGTCTCTCTCTGTCCCAAAAATAAATAAACGTTGAAAAAAACAAAAAACAAAAAAAACTCACCACTTCCAAATTATTTTAATATAGCTTATTATTATCTGTGCTCTTGAGGTTACCTGTCTTGTGTCTGTGTGGTGAAAATTCTCTGTAATGTGTTATTGCACATCTCTTCTCACTGCTCTATTCAGTGACTTCACTTCAGTGGCTTGAAATTGGCTATGAAAGGAGTATTTACACCATAGAAATCAGCAAGTGCCACCATTCAGGACTTAACTTATCACTTTGTTGATTGTCTAGACTTAAGTGACAGAGAAACTGTCAATGCAGATTAAACTTTAAAAAGCATGTTGTGGGTACCTGGGCAGCTCACTTGGTTAAGTGTCTGGCTCTTGATTTCAGCTCAGGTCATGATCTCATGGATTGTGAGATTGAGCTCCATGTGGGGCTCTGAGCTGGGAGTAGAACACTCTTAAGGTTCTCTCTTAAGGGTCTCCCTCTGTCCCTCCCCTGATTGTGTGTGGGAGCATTCTCTCTCTCACTCAGTAACTAAATAAATAATAAATAATAAATAAATAAATACAAATACAAAGCATATTATGTCTATAGCTGTTACATGGTGACTGGTACACAACATCCAGTTCTGTACTAGAGCTATTCAGATCATTGACAAAGTAAGTCCCCATACACGTTTGCTGTTTCAGTTTTATCTTAAATATTAACCAACAGACATGTCAGAACTACATTTGGAAAAGCTGATTGTTACACATTTACCAGCATTCCACTGGTTCTCATCCACTGTGCCAACTGGGCCACTTACTGGCTCTGTGACCTTAAGCAAGTCATTTAAATTATTAGCCTCAATTTCATTCTCCATGTTCAACCCCCTTGGACATGGCAGGGATTTAGGGATGCTGACCCCTTGTACAGTTGAGAATCTGCCTATAACTTTTGATTCACCAAAAACTCAACTAATAGCCTACAGTTGATCAGAAGCCTTACCAATAACACAAAACACATATTAACACATATTTTGTATATTATATATAGTATATACTGTATCATTACAATAAGCCAGAGAAAAGAAAATGTTAGTAAAAAAATCGTAAGGAAGGGGAAATACATTTATAGTACTGTACTGTAAAAATTCTGCGAAAAAGTGGACACGCGCAGTTCAATCCCATGTTGTTCAAAGGTCAAGTACACTTCTTCTCATTGTATTGTAAGATTTAGAATAGATGAGGCACCCTTGACCACCATGTCCTTTTTCCTTCTCACTGGTAGATCCTTCTCCCACTACAGTTTGTATATGGATAATGCTCTCTCAGTCTCTCTTGTAGTCTAGAGCACAGTGTCCCAATCTATGTGCCAGCACACGCTGGTATGTCTTGAATGGGTTAGAGATGTGACACAGTATTGATCCCTTACGCCTTTGGAATATTCCAGTAAGGGTCAACTACTGAAACCTGAGACTGTCTTGTCTGGCCACAAGCAACCTCACTCAGGTACCCCTGTATGTCATAAAAACATACATAATCTTCCAGGGCACCTGGGTGGCTCAGTAGGTCAAGTGTCCGACTTCAGCTCAGGTCATGATCTCACGGTTTGTGACCTTGAGCCCTGTATTGGGCTCTGCACTGACAGCTCAGAGCCTGGAGCCTGCTTCAGATTCTGTCTGTCTGTCTGTCTGTCTGTCTCTCTCTCTCTCTCTCTGCCCCTCCCCTACTCACACTCTGTCTCTGTCTCTGTCTCTCTCTCTCTCTAAAATAAACATTAAAAAAATAAGTAAAACATTAAAACAAACAAACCATTATCTTTCTTATTTGTGTCATGATGTGAAAAAATTGGGAAGCACTGGCTTAAGGCATGGGTATGTGATGCAATTCTAACCAATGGAACCCAGGGAAAAGGCTTGGGAGATGGATCTGGGAAAGATTATTCTCCCTAATGATAAGAGTCACCCAAGAGAAAATGCCTTCTTCAACCATAAGCTGTTACGTTTATGTCTGAGCCTGGAACTTCTGAGCCATCTTGCAAAGAACCAGTGTAACACGGAGGAGGTGAATGATGACAAAGGTTGGGTCCTGCACATTGTTGAGCCATTGAGCTCTCCCTGCAATTGCCTACCTTGGGAATCTATTTGGGGACAAGGGTGGATAATAAATATTTCTCATTGTTTAAGCCACTCTTATTTTTGTATTCAGTTATTTGTAGTTAAGAGCAGCTCAATACTGCAGAAGACCTAGACATCCTTGACATCTAGTAAGTACTTAATAAGGTGCTTGCTACCAAAATACATCCTTTGCCTTTAGAAAAGCTACAAGATGAGATGTATACTTATCTTATTCTTTAATAGTTGAAGGATTTGTTCAGTATGTTGATTCATTTTTCATCTCTTTCTTGTTTCATAAAAGTGTTTCTAATTGAGTAGTAAAAGCAGTAATTGAAAAGTTAAGTCATTTAAAGCTTGAGAGGGATTGATACAGAGATGTTGATATGCCTTTTCTTGAAAGCTCTAGACAAACTAGAGCTTTATCACATGAAGATATCACATGAAGAGCTTCTATCATGAAGGTAATAGAATGTCTTCGTGTTCTGCAGAGTAGAGCTAGAGCCAATTCTTAGGAACTACGGAGAAGACAATTATAATTCAATAGAAGGGGAAGGGAATGAATGTGGCCTAGAATATGCCAAGCTCCATATCAGGCCCCTATGGGTGTTATTTAATTCTTACAATAACTTTGCAAAAAAGTTACTTCCCCTTTCCTCCCACCTCTCATTTTACAGAAGAGGAAACTAAAGCTGAGAAAAAGAGCTCTTTTGCAGACCTAGGACCATCTGAGTCCAAAGTCCCTGCTTTTTCTGTTCCAGAAACTGATTGGGCCTTCTTGGGATGACTTTCTCCCTTCTTTAGGCCCTTTCTACTGCAGTTCCCATCCAAGAAAAAAGAACCAGTCCCAAAACGGTGTCCTTACTGAAGATGTCTTAGGAGAGGAATTACACAGCATGTTACACAGCAAAATATTTCTCATGCTCCATATAAAATCATAACTTTTCTTAGAGTTTTGCTTCCAACTGTCACCAATTCCATTCTCCTGCTCTTTACATTCAAGGAAAACTTCTCTCTTCCCTTCGTGGAAGAGTCTCTCCTTTCTTTTTGGCTTATTATTTATAAAACCCACTTAATAAGATAAAAGCCAGCATAACGGCCTTTAACCCCCACTCAGGGGGTCCTTGGAGAACATCCTCAACCTGTTATTGGTACAAACATGGCAGAGGCCTCTTTGTAGAGAAGCAGCCCATAGAAGGAAGAATTCAGATTAGCATCAGAGACTGAAAACCCTAGGGGTGCCTGGGTGGCTCAGTCTCAACTTTGGCTTAGGTCATGATCTTGCAGTTTGTGAGTTCTAGCCTCACGTCAGGCTCTGTGCCTGAAAAAAAAAAAAAGAGATAGAGAGAGATAGAGATAGAGAGAGACATACAGAGAAAGAGAGAGAGAGAGAGAGAGAGAGAGAGAGAGAGAGAGAGAGAAAACTCTAGAGTCTATGGTAGAGGCCAGACAGATCCATAAGTGTGAGATCAGGCTGGGTATGACCCAACAGGCCATGGTGAAAACTGTGGAGGAGGAGAGCATATTTATTCATTTTGAAGATATTCAAAACAATCATTTTTAAATACTTTAAACATATTAGAGCCAAAGAGGATAACCCAAAGCCTATCTCTGCTCTATCTTGTGGACAAGTTATTAACCTCTCTTAGCCTTGGTTTTTTCATCAGGACATGGAATAATCGCCTTGCAGAAACAGATGAGATCTTGTACAGAAAGAACCTACCACATTCCTGATACCATGGTGTGCAGACACACAAGAAAATGTAACTGTTACTTTAAAGCACATAATGTGATATTTTTAATAATAATACATTGTAAATGATTTGACACCTGCTGTGCAATATTTTATCTCTTCCATAGGCCTAGTTAGGTTCATATAGACTTGTCCCTTGCAGGGCTAAAACTATTCTCTTGAAGGTTGTTTTGACTTCTAGCCCTTTGGCTTACTGAGGCCTGCTGGAGTGTTCTGCCAATCCCACCACTGCTGACCCTTTTTATGTGAGTTTCACTTCATGTCATCTATACCAGAGGTAACCATTTGGTTCTGAACCTAAACCCTGGATTGTTCTTCTTATATTGCTTTAAAAGACTGACTCCAGGGGCGCCTGGGTGGCGCAGTCGGTTAAGCGTCCGACTTCAGCCAGGTCACGATCTCACGGTCCGTGAGTTCGAGCCCCGCGTCGGCTCTGGGCTGATGGCTCAGAGCCTGGAGCCTGTTTCCGATTCTGTGTCTCCCTCTCTCTCTGCCCCTCCCCCGTTCATGCTCTGTCTCTCTCTGTCCCAAAAATAAATAAACGTTGAAAAAAAAAAATTAAAAAAAAAAAAAAAAAAAAGACTGACTCCAAACCCTAGATTTTATGTGTGTGTGTGTGTGTGTGTGTGTGTATGAAACTATATAACTATATGTTATATATATAAAACTATATATATATATAGTATATATAACATATGTTATAGTATTTGTAATTTTTATACTATAGACTTGAGTCACCATGCATTTTATTTAATCAATAGATATTGAGTACCTTGAAAATGCCAGCTACTGCTCTAGAGGCTAGGGATCTTTTTTTTTTTTTTTTTTTTCGACTGAACTCCCAGGCACCCACCTAGAGGGATCTTATGGTGAAGAGGAGGGGCAGTTTTCATAGACCTTACTTGGGATTAATAGAAAACAAACAAGATCATTACAGAGGAATAAATAATGGATGTGGAGCAAAGTATGATGTAGGCAAGTAGTATGGGAGAGGGGGCAAAGGAGAGGTTACTTTATACCAATTGGTGAAAGAAATCCTGTTAGAGGAGGTGGCAGCTGGGCAGGCCTGAATCACAGAGGAAGCCACCATGTAAAAATCTAAGGGAAGACCCAAGCAAGAGCAAAGGCCCTGGGGTGGGGGTGATCTTGACATGTCAAGGAACAGACAGAACTCAGGGATGTCTGGGGCACAGTCAAGGTGGGAAAGAGTGCTATGTAGTCAGGGTACCTATAGGCCACAGTTAAGGATTTTGATTTTATTTTAAGTGTGATGGAAAACCGCTGGAGGTTTTTATGCAGGGGGATGATGTGATCTGATTTGCGTTTTGCTCTGGTTGCAATATGGAGAAGAGATTTTAGAAAAGCAAAAGTGGAAGTAGAAAAATCCTTTCATGTCAGTTTCATAAATCCTTAAAGAGGAAGTGAAATTAGTTTCAGCTTTAAATGGCATAGAATGATTACATTTTGGTGATAGGAATATGGTCTTTTAGAGAGCTCTTGTTACTGGAGCTTATGTTTTCATTTTCTGAGAACTATACTTAGATATTTTTGCCAATGACTCATCATGTAACCTTTCTTGGTAAGTATAGTGAAATGTTGCAAGAAGTACCTTGTAGGAAAGGCCAAATTAAGAGTAGGTAAGACAGACACCCATTTGAGTGGTTCAATTTCAGGTGAATACTTAGTGCCCTCAAAAATATTCTCCAAGAACCTCATTACCCTCTCTCTCTCCCCTTGATACTCTCCCAACACACATCTGAAGGCTGAAGACTAAAATTCGACTAATTATTTATACCTTGTGCTATCCAGTGAGAATGATAGTTTAGGTGTCCTTACCTAGGGCGGACATTTACATCTTAATATGAAAGTTTTTAGATCTTTCGAATAGTCAAATTTTAATACTTGGGAAGCAAGTTCCATGGACATGCATTAGTGGGATAGGGGAAAAGAAATTTACAAAGGAATTTGGTAAAGACCTCAATAAAATTAAAGATGAATTCTACTTCTTCCATAGCCATACCTAGTTTCAGTCTTGCTCATGGACCAATGAAAGAAATACAAACACTTCACATGTTTAATCTTATTTACTACGAGTTTTCTTCCTTTAATTTAATGGTCATATATAGGTAGTTTTCAAAGTAAACCTAGAATAGGCCCTTGGAAAAGGATCATGACTAATTTTACGTTTAATGATCTTATAACTTGTACATTATAGATACCCAAGAAATATTTCATAATAAAAATTATTACGGCTATTATATTACAATTGTAGAATCTGTAGTCTCTGCATTGATGACCAAACAACAATTTCTGCCTATAGTGCCAAATTCAGCCTGTGCACTAGATGGTATAAATCATAAGCATCTACTACTGGGAAAATAATCCATCATTCCAAACTAAGTACAGATGAAGATCCTATGTGTCAAATCCATTAAACATGGAAAAGGATGCAAATAATAGTTGATGTAATGTAGCGCAAACCTCCAATTTACCAGACTCTGATATATGTCATATCCATTCTATTAGAAATACCTGTTAGAAATAATTTGTTATTTAAATTGTATTTTATGGAAATCATAAGTTCTTGAAATAAATATTTAATAAAATATGTGAATGAATCTTTAGTTTTAAAGAGCCACATGTACGTGTCCTGGGGAGGGGTCAGTAAAATTACTGACCTTTATCCAAGTAGGCAAGACATACAAAACTCTTTTGTGTTGTCAATCACAACAAAAGCATGGAAAGGTTAAAGGGAACAATGTGAGTACTTGAAACATGGGATGCCAAAAAAAAATCTTGGCCTGATATAAAATACCAGTGATTTATATGGCCTGGTGAGTCATGTGTATCATATGTGGGTTATGTACCCATAAACATTGCCTTAAAGGCAGTTAGACTATTTGGATTGTCATCACAAAAGTCATCATCACATGTCAGTCCTGCCTGAATTCAAAAGCAAAAGCTAAAATACAGAAACACATGGAACTGATAACAAATAAAATTTCTGCTTCCTACGCCTAGATTCCCAAAAGCAATGTTACAAAAGGGTGTTTAAAAGTCCATGATATGCTCCTTGTAATTCTATCTAACTTGGATTAGATACATCCTTTTTGGTTATTAATATTTGTCTGAAGGCTGTTAAGGGCAAGAACTTTCACTGACTGGATAAAATGCTCTAGAAGACGTAAATCACAACCCCCACACCTATGGAAAGAATTGTTAGTCAAACACCAAGTTCAAAATAAAAAACACAGTATGTGTCAAATCCCATTAAACATAGCAAGAGATAAAAATAATGACTACCATTTATTGGGCACTTCTTTTTTTTTTTTAATTTTTTTTTCAACGTTTATTTATTTTTGGGACAGGGAGAGACACAGCATGAATGGGGGAGGGGCAGAGAGAGAGGGAGACACAGAATCGGAAACAGGCTCCAGGCTCTGAGCCATCAGCCCAGAGCCTGACGCAGGGCTCGAACTAACAAACCGCGAGATCGTGACCTGGCTGAAGTCGGACGCTTAACCGACTGCGCCACCCAGGCGCCCCTGGCACTTCTTTTTTTGCTAGAATCTTTATCTCTGCAGTATCTAATTGAATCCCAACAATATTCCTTCAAGGTAGCTGTCATTACTGTATTTCACAGATGAGAAATGGAAGCTCAGAAGGGTTAAGTCACTTGTCCAAATTCATAGAGCAAGTGAGTGGATAGAATGTGAATCCCATGTGACTCCAAGTTTTGTTGTTTTTATAACATGAAACTACAGTTTAAAATATAATCTTGGCATCTATTAAGACATCAGGTTATACAAGGACCCTCTGGCCTGGGGAATCAGAACCCAGGGTTTCAGTCTTGGCTCTGATGCTATGCCACCAAGTGCAACTTAGGCAAGTCATTTAATCTTTTTTGAATTTCAAATTTTCACATATGTAAAAGGAAGGTGTTGAATCAAATATTTTTACAGTTACTTCCATCTTTAACATTCCACTACTCTAGCAATGAAATTGGAACTGGACTCTGGAATTGGGCTTCTATCTCTTCCATATTCTGGTAACAGTAATGCACATTTCTTAAGAAGGAACTGCTTCTTCCTCACAGTATAATTCCTTTATTTGACCCCAGAATCTGGTGAAGGGTTGGACACATGACCTACATGGACAAATTGGAGTAAATCCTAGGAATTGTTTGAGAGTCCTTAGAGGAAAGCCATCCTGTTCCTCTATGATTGTTAGCAGGAAGAATGATGAGAGTTTAGAGCTTCTAGGGGCATGTACAAAGATAGCCCCTCCTCTGGATTGTTCAGTTTCTAGAGGCAATGAATTCTCTATTTTGTTAAACCGATTTAAATGCAAATTTTCTCTGACTCCTAGAGTCACAATAGGGCTACTCCTTGAAGGATAGGTTGGATTTGCATTTGGAGGGGACTTTTCAGAGGGGAAAGTTTTGAGATGGGCATGACTGTCTTAACTGGATTGGAAGCTAAGTGTGAAGAGGCAATTAGATACCAGGAATTAAAAGTATGAGACTGAATTGTCAAAGACATTGTAAGCCTCCGGGAGGACTTTAGCCTTGGACAGTTAGGTCAGATTTTATTTTTCAAAAAAGACCCTTATCAGGGGCACCTGGGTGGCTCAGTTGGTTAAGCATCCAACTTTGCTTGGGTCATGATCTCGTGGTTCATGGGTTTGAGCCCTGCATCAGACTCTGTGCTGAGAGTGGGGAGCCAGCTTGGGATTCTCTCTCTCTCTCTCTCTCCCTCTCAAAATAAATACCCCCCTCCAAAAGGACCCTTATCATATTTCTAGGTCTAGGCCTACCTCTCCTCTTCCAAACCTTGCCATTCTTCCATCAAAAGATGGGAGACGATTTACATCTTTTCCCATTGATCTTAGGTAAGTCTTTATTTTTTCTATTTTTATTTATTTTTTTATGTTTGTTTATTTTTGAGAGAGAGAGACAGAGTGTGAGCGGGGTGTTGCAGGATTTTTTACCACGATACCCGGGATTCATTGTCTCGCCGCTTCAAAGAATTAAGAGGTGGACACAAAATGAGCAGTAGGCAAAAGTTTATTAAGAGTATAAGATTAGAAAGGAAGAATAGTAGGAAAGCTCTCTGTATAGAAAGGGCACATTCAAAAGTGAATGCCCAAGACTATAGGCAAGGGTCCTTGTTTTATAAGGTTCTGGTCAGCCCCTGTTGTTCCTTCTCAGGATCCACCCTTATTGCCTTGATAGCTCTAAGTGCTGGGTTGTCCATTCCTGATTGGCTCATTTTCATTATATGAGGAGTGGTCTATGGCCACACTTACGTCTTTCTCAAATTCCTGAGGGAAACCTGAGGGAGAGTAGGTGGGGTCTGTTACATTCTTAAGAGGAACCTTAAGCCTGAGGGAGTTTGGTGTGGTCCAACACTCCCAGCATTGTTCCAAAATATGTGTTTTTTCCCCACCCAGGGACCTCTAATCCTTCCCTCTCTGCCTATTTTATCCTCTTTTCCTATTACAGGGAGAGGGGCAAACAGAGAAGGAGACACAGAATCTGAAGCAGGCTCCAAGTTCTGAGCTGTCAGCACAGAGCCCAATGCAGGGCCTGAACTCACAAACTGTGAGATCATGACCTGAGCCAAAGTCAGATACTTAACCGACTGAGCCACCCAGGCACCCCTGATCTTAGGTAAGTCTTTAAAATTGCCTCAACCAATAGAATATGATTGACACAACATCGCATCACTCCCACAGCTAGGTCTTAAAAGGCAATATGGTTTCCATATGGTTTTCTCTCTTTCAGAACATTTGCCCTTGAAACCATACTACCATGTTGTGAGTAGAAGCCATGTGTAGGTGTTTTAGTTGGCAACCTGTGCAATAGAGAATTTGGCCTTTCTCCCCAGTTCCTGGGAAGCAGCCCTTAAAACCTTGGAATGTCCCAAGTGATAGGAGTATCTTTGTTATTCATCCTGTTCCCTGATAGTTTATGCTGATAGGCTGACTAATGTGGGACCTTAGGTAATTAAAACAAATATGATGACTCAAGATAGAAGATGCCTATGCCTGAAAGACCAGTCATGTGACTAGAAGTTTGGGGTTTTGAATTGGGTGATATTAACTCAACTTATGAGATGGGGGTGGGGGTGGGCGTGCGCCAGCTGGAGACTGAGTCACATGGTCAGCGATTTAGTCAATTATGTCTATGTAATGGAACCCTAATTAAAACTCTGGACACTGTGGGGCACCTGGGTAGCTCTGTCGGTTAAGCATCCAACTTTGGCTCAGGTCATGAACTTTCAGTTCATGATTTCGCGTCCCCCATCAGGCTCTGTGCTGACAGCTCAGAGCTTCCGAATCTGTGTCTCCCTCGCTCTCTGCCCCTCCCCCACTGGCGCTGTGTCTCTCTCTCTGTCTCTCTATGTCTCTCTCTCTCTCTCTCAAAAATAAATAAAAACTTAACAAAAATAAAAACACAACACAAAACAAAAAAACCTCAGGACACTGAAGTTTGGGTAAGCTTCCATGGTTGACAATATTCTGTATATTATCATATATCGATGTGCTAGGAGAGTGACATGCTCTAGCTCCACAGGGAAAGGACAAAGGAAGCTTCATATCTGGAACCCTCCCAGACCTCACCTCATTTGTCTCTCCCTTTGGTTAGTTCTGATTTGTACCCTTTAAATTAATCATAAGAATAGCACTTTCCTGAGTTCTATAAGTTATACAACCTGAGGAGTACTGAGAACCTCTGAATTTAGACAGCTGGTCAGAAGTGAAGGTGGCCTAAAGACCCCAAACATGTGGCTGGTGTCTGAGGTGAGGGAAATCTTGTGGATGACTGTGCACTTAACCTGTGCATTTTGGCCCAACTCTGGGTAGTTGGTGTCAGATGTCATTGCACAGCCCCAGCTAAGGTCCAAGCTAACTGCGAGCATCAGCCATCAGTCATGAATAAGACTTCATCTGACTTCAGTACACAGTCATCAAGTTATCCCTAGACTTTGGGTCTTCCAGTTGATGCCCTAGACAATGTGGGCCAGAGAGAAATCATCCCCACTCCATCTGGCCCAAATTCCTGACCCACAGATCCATTAACATAATAAATAATTATTTTATACTACTACATATTAAGGAGATTTATTACAGAGTGAATGACAACTGGAATGTATTTTTGTACCTGGGAGTGGGATGGAATTGTAACAATATGTAAAACATGAGGCAGTGGCTTTCTGACCAAGTGGAAGACAGAAGGTGAAAAGTTGAGGAGAGTTAGTGAAGAAAGTTGTTTGTAGTGTGAAGGGGCAGGGACAGAGGATAGATTTCAGGCAGGAATAACATTAAAAAAAATTTTTTTTTCATTTTAGAGAGAGACAGAGAGCATGTGTGAGTGAGGGAAGGGCAGAGGGAGAGAGAGAAAGAGAGAGATAGGGAAAGAGAATCCCAAGCAGGCTCCTCACTCAGCACAGAGCCCAATGCAGGGCTCAATCCCACAGCCCTGGGATCATGACCTGGGCCAAAATCAAGAGTCAGACACTCAACTGACTGAGCCACCCAAGCACGCCAAGCAGAAATAACATTTTGCACACAATATTGGGCAAAAACATATGAAGTTATCAAGCAATTTCAAATAATTTAATAGTGCCTGGTTATTTTGTTTGGGAAGGAGAGTAATGCAGTAAAAAATTATGGGGGAGAGGTGGGCCTCAGCTTAGGAACTGAGGTGCCTATATGCTATATTGAAGTTTTATAGAAGGACACTGGTAAGCCATGCAAGATTCAATAGGGAAATGATAGGATTTGATAAGCCTTTTGGAAGGATGAGCTGGAGGAAATTTGGAATCTGGGCTGGAAGGCAGTGATCTCAGAGGTTTAACATTATGCACACAGTTGGAAGTCATTGTAGGGTTTATCGACATCTAAAAACATATTAGAAATGACAGGGTCATTTTGAAAAGCTAGTTGCATCCATTCCTGTAGTAATCATGACAAACCCAGTGTGACTGGCAGCCAGAATAAGGGAAAAGGGGGTAGGTGGTCATAAAGCAATACAACAGGAGGGTCCATAGCATCTAAAGTAGACAGCCTTCTAAGATGGCCACAATGATCCCCACCTCCTGCTATCCACATCACATTGTAATTCCTTCCCCTTGAGTGTGGGCTGGACCTAGTGAGTCCTTTCTAACAAACAGAATGTGGCAAAAGCAATGATGTTACTTCCAAGATTAGGTTGCAAATGACTGTGGTTTCTGTCTTGCTGGAACTCTCTCTTTCCATTCCAACTTGTTTGTGCTGATGAAGGAAGCTGGCATGATGTGAGCTGTCTTCTCCACAGAGAGGTCCATTTGGCTGGGACCTAGAGGCTGCCTCCAGCCAAGAGCAAGTGAGGAACTGAGGCCCTTGGTCCAACAGCCTGGGAGAAACTGAATCCTGCCAACAACAGCATGAATGAGCTTGGAAGGGGATCCATCCCCAGTTGAGCCTTCAGGTCACAGCAGCTCTGGCCAACATTTTGATTGTACACTGTGCCAGAGGACCCTTGAGGAACCTTGAGCCAGAAAACCCAGCTAAGCCACCCCCAGATAACTGACCAGAAATTGTGAGGTATCATGTGTTTGTTGCTTTAAGCCACAAAGGTTTGGGGGTAATTTGAAAGCAACAATAGATAACTAATATAGCATTGAAGCCCATGATTTCTACTCTACCCCTAGCAAGATTACAATGATACTTAAAAATTTTTTTGCAACATAGTTCTTTATACATCCCTAAATATATATGGTACAATTGCTTCAAGTTATGGTGAATAAAAACAAGTTTCATCTTGAAACATTTTTGAAAATTTAACATCTTAAAGAATTTTTTTTAAATGTTTACTTATTTTTGAGAGAGAGAGAAACAGAGCACAAGCAGGGGAGGGGCAGAGAGAGAGGCAAACACAGAATCCAAAGCAGGCTCCAGGCTCTGAGCTGTCAGCACAGAGCCCGACATGGGGCTCAAACTCAGGAACTGTGAGATCATGACCTGAGCCGAAGTCGTATGCTTAACTGACTGAGCCACCCAAGCGCCCCTAAAATTTAACATCTTTTGGAGTGATTAGAGAAATCCTGTAATGTCCCAAACCCAGGAAGTCTATAATTTTGGAAACTGGAATGGGTTAGGAGAGATTATATTCTCTTCTTTTCCAAAGACATTCAAATACTAGCAAGTTTATTCCAAATGTGTTACTAATAATTTTCTTAATTGAAAACTAGAGTGTACAGAGGGCAGTCTGCAAGCTGCAATAGGCCTAAAGAGTCCAGAATTGTAAATAGGGAGGGTGTGGACCATTAACATCTTACAATTATAATTCTTTAATTCTGTGTGTGTGTGTGTGTGTGTGTGTGTGTGTGTGTGTGTGTGTGTTTTAAAGCAAATACTCTCACAGTGTGGTGAACAGAATAATGGCTCCACCAAAATGTTGACCTCTAATCCCTGGAACGTGCAAATATGTTACGTTACATGGCAAAAGGAACTTTGCAAATGTTATTAAATTAAGAATATTGAGAGGGCGCCTGGGTGGCTCAGTCGGTTGAGCGACCGTCATGACCTCGTGGTCTGTGAGTTCGAGCCCCGCGTCGGGCTCTGTGCTGACAGCTCAGAGCCTGGAGCCTGCTTCTGATTCTGTGTCTCCCTCTCTCTCTCTCTGCCCCTCCCCCACTCATGCTCTGTCTCTCTCTGTCAAAAATAAATAAACATTAAAAAAAAAAAGAATATGGAGGTGGGGGGGGTGCCTGTGTTGCTCAGTTGGCTGAGCGTCTGACTCTTGATTTTGGCTCAGGCTGTGATCTCACAGTTCGTGGATTTGAGCTCTACATAGGACTCCTCACTGGCAATGCAAGTCTGCTCAGGATTCTCTCTCTGCTCCCCACCCCAATTCAACAGATAAACTTTAAAAAAAAAAAAAAAGGATATTGAGGTAGGAAGATTATCATGGATAGCCTGAGGTCTAGTGTAATCATAAGTGTCCTTGTAGGAGTGAATCAGGAGGAGCAGAGTCAGAGAAGGATGTGATGATGGAAGCAGAAGTCAGAATGATATGAAGAAAGGGTCACGCGTATCTCTAGAAGAGGGAAAAGGCAAGCAAACGGATTCCTCCCTAGAGGTTCCAGAAGGAACATGGTGCTGTAGGGAGATCTTACAATTTCTGATCTCCAGAACTGTAAGATAATACATTTATACTGTTTGAAGCCACTGAGTTTCTGATAATTTGCAATAGTAAAGCAAATTTGCAATTTGTAAAGCAGCAACAGGAAGCTAGTGCATATACTTTACTTCTTTCGGATCTAAATTTGCTTCTTATTGTAATCAGGCCATATTTTCAAATCTAATTAAATAATGGCATTTTATTACAGAAAACCAGCTGACTATCAAAATCATTTGGAAAACTTTTAAAAAATACATTTCCCTAAGCGTCATCCCCAGGGATTCTAAGGTGGGAATTATTGCTACAGAATGAGTATGGCTAGAAGGGAGAGCCCCCTTTAATGGGGTGGGTGGTTAAAGTGTAAATGGCAACTTTAAGCGCATTTATGGTTAAGATATATTTTTAATGAGACTTTTACGATCAGACCAATTATTTTTTAAACCTATTTTTTAATCCTAGGTTTCCTTTTCCAGCATTCAAAGATTTCCCTTCTGATGATCTCTGACGAATGAACTTGGCTGCAAGCATTGCAGAGAGAACCTGATTGCAATCCAGTGATGGTAAAACAAAACAAAAACAAAAACCAAAACCCTTTATGGGACTGAATAGGTACTGACACAGATATACCAGCACCACAGTGGGTAGAAGATTGTTATTAGTGCCCTGGGGCTCCCATAATAAAGTACCACAAACTGGCTGGCTTATTGTATTACAGTTTGAGGGCCACAGTCCAAAATCAAGATGTCAGCAGGACCATGCTCCCTCTGAAAGCACGAGGGAGGCATCTGTTCTGGGTCTCTTTCCTAGCTTTGATAGCTTGGTTTGTGGCAGCATAGCTAAAATCTTCACATGGCATTCTCCCTGTGTGTGTCTGTCTCCAAATTCCCCCTCTTTATAAGGATACCAGTCATACTGGAATAGGGGCCCACCCTACTTCAGCATGACCTCAACTTAAGTCCTTACATCTGCAAAGACCCTATTTCCATAGAAGGTCATATTTTACAGTACTGAGGGCTAGGACTTCAACATATGAATTTGGGCAGGACACAATTTGACTCAAAACAGGGATGTAGGTCCTGGGAGACTGAAAACAAGGCTTGTCAAGGAGATGGTGGGGTAGTAACAGCTGCCTTTTTTTCTCACAGAGACTCTCAGAGTAGGTGCTCTTCTCTCTCGCTCAGAGATGATGAAACAGAGACTGAGGAGGACTAGGCAATTTCCCTGAGTTCGCACAGTTAGGGGCAGAGCTGGGTGCCTGCCCAGGTTTATCTGGCTCCAGAGCCCAAGCTTTCAATCACTCTGCCACCTCCAGGAATAATCACGAGAGCAAAAGCCCTGGTTTGTAGGCCTAGTCCTGCCACAAAATAACATGAGACATGTAATGAATCATTTAACTTCTCTAGGGCTTAATTTTCTCTCCTGTAAAATGAGCCTAATAATAATATATGGGGAAGTACAAGTGCTTCATAAACTGTAAAGCACCCTGCCATTGTAATAAGTGTTATTAAGAGCAGCATCAGCATAAGGCAAAGACAATTAACATGTTCTCAGTGGAGAATGAGGATAGATTTCTCTTCCCTGGGTTTTTAGACTCTGTATTGCTTTTATGACCCTCCACCTTTCCTATGTGGGCCTCTCCCTCAGTCCATATACCTATCGTCTCATCTTTCTCTTAATTCAGACCTCCTGCCTTGAGTGAACAAATGAATTCCAGGCTCCTTTTTGTTTTGTTTTAATGAAGTTTCCTAAATTAAAATCATTGTTTCATTGAGACAGTTCTTTGGGAAGCTGAGAAAAAAATATAGTGTCTCAGTTCAGGCTGTTAAAACAAAAGTACCATGGACCCGGTGGCTAATAAACAACAGAAATTTATTACTCACAGTCCTGGAGGTTGGGAAGTCCAAGATCAAGGTGCCAGCAGATTAGGTATCTGGTGAGGCCTGCTTCCTGGTTCAGAGATGGCTGGCTTATTCCTGTTTCCTCACATGGTAGAAAGGATGGGGGAGCTCTCTGGAGTCCCATTTATAGGGGCAATAATCCCATTCATAAAGCTTCCACTTTCATGAGCTAATCTCTTCCTAATACCATTACTTTGGGGCTTAGGGTTTCAAAATATGAATTTAAGGGGGATACAAGCATTCAGTCTATAGCCTACAGAAAATGGGGTATTAGATCTCTTCAGAAGCTTGTTAAATTCTCCTCCATTCTTTGCCAGTTGAATATCTACTATCAAACTGCAAAAGGGAAACACAACTAAACAAAAGACCAATTTACCCATTTGATAATTTCATCTATTTTGTTTTCTTATTTAGCTTTTGTTCGCTTTTTTTGGATATCAGCAAAACAATACATGTTCATTATAGAGGATTAGAAGTTACCCAATACAGGAGTGCCTGGGTAGCTCAGTCAGTTGAGCATACAACTCTTGATTTCAGCTCAGGTCATGATCCCAAAAATCATGGGATCTGGCCCCACTGCATCCATGCTGAGCATGGAACCTGGTTAAGATTCTCTCTCCCCCTCTGCTCTACTGCCCTGCTCTCTCTCTCTCTCTAAAATAAAAAACATAATGAAATATAAATTAAAAAAAAGAAGTTACCCAATACATACAAAGAAAACTTAACCAATAATCTTATATCCAAAAGAAAGAAGCCATTAACATTGTGGTTATTTGTGAAAAACTGGACTTTTACTGAACATTTTGCTTTTTAAACTTAGTATTATGAGTATACATCTTCTAATATTCTTTAAGAACACAATTTTTAATCACTATATAATATTCCACACATATTTTCCCTATTGTAGAGAGATTGTATTCAGATTGTTCCCATGTTTTTGCTCCTCTCAACAGGGCATAGAAGGAAATCCTTTACTTAAATGTGCACATCTAGTTATTTACCTAAGATATGTCCTGAAAGTGAAATGATAAGGTTGGAAAGCTTTCTGTATATAACACTGTATCAGTCAAACAACAGACACTACTGTGAGATTTGATTGCAAGGTGTTGGGCAGCCCACAGATTTGTCAGGAAAGTTAGAACCTAAGGCTTAGGTAATGGGCAGCAATGGAGGAAGGCTGGGCAGCCAGAGCCCCAGCCAATGGCTCACTACTGACCCAGTGCAGCAAGGATTCCTCTGCTACTGCCACTGAGGCAGAATGGGAGCCTACACTTGCTGCCACTACTGGCCCTGGGCCTGGACATCAGACACCATGCTGGCATCACTACCTCGGCAGCTCCCGGAAACTGGATGTTGCTGTGGCAGCCAGAAAGAGTTCCGCTCTCTTCCAGTTTCTAGGCATGACAAGCAACAGATGCACAATCTTGGGTCATTACATCTGAGTGCCCAAGCCTAGAGGCTGGGAATGAGAGTAGCTGGTGTGTGTACCTCTCATAGGAAGGGATGAGCCATGCCTCCCAAGACTCACAAGGTGGGAGAGCCCACTCACTGCCGGTTTGATAAGCAAAAATTAGTATCTTCATCTTAACTTTAATTTGTAGTTATTTGTTTGCTGGAGATGATGGATCTTTTGGATAGAACTATTGGTGGTTTGTATTTTTCTTTTGTTAACTCCTTAATCATAACTTTTGATGCTTTTTCTGTAAGAATATTTCTATTGGGGTATATATATCTGTCTTTTTGTGAGTACTACTTTTAGTGGTAAGACCATGAACACATTGACAGCCAAATCTGTTTTATCTTTTCCCCAATTTGACCTTTCACTTCACTTAGGAATTTATAATTTTAGAAAAAGTTACATCTACCGCCTTTTCTCATTAGGACTTCTTACTTTGCTTTTAAACTTAGGCCTTCCCTAATCAGGAGTTAGGTAAATATTCACCTATATCTTCTGGCTAATGCAAATAAATCTAATTTTTAAATCTTCAGGTGAACTGGTCAGACTGCCGTAAAGTTGCAGAAGGGAGATCTATATCCTAGAATAGGGAGGAATCCCCCAATATTCAGTAGAGGTAACACAGGAGGGGTGTTCTTTTTCCCTTCTGACTCCTGAGGGCATGTGAAAGCCTACTGTACAAACTGTAGTTAGAAGTAGATAGGTTAGTTAATAGTGCATTCTACCATGACCTTACTTTGGTGAGTTTCCATGTTGTTAGAAAGTGAAAAAATGAAGTGGCTTCTTATTCAGAGTAGTGGAGTTTTATTTTTTTTTAAGGTATACTATTGTATAACTATCTGACATTTGAGTCTCCATAGCAGAAACTCCCTTTATCCCCAGACTATGTGTGTATGCCCTCAGCATGCTGGGATGGATGTAGGAAAATACTGAGGAAGATTTGGAGAACATTAATGCTGCCAGACAAAGACAGTGAGATATTTAATAATTACTTGTTATTGACTGGAAGAAGTGGCTCCTGAATCCTTTCCATGTTGTTGTTGGTATTGCAAGAGCCAGTAACTGGCTCAATGTGAAGAACTGAAGGTGGGTAAGTCTGGGGAAATGCAGCAGAGAGCCCTCCAGAAGGGCAGCAGAAGAATCCAAAACTCCACAGGGAACAGGTGCATCTTTAGAGTTCTGAGAAACAGGCACAACAACTAATAGCCAGAGGATTCACTTCAGGAACGGGGTGGGCGTAGCTGTTTTAATAGCCTCCACTTCACCCCATCAGTAAGGGGAGGATTCCCGCCCTGGGATTATGGGCATGGCTGTGACACCTGACACTGAACAGACGAGATCAACAGCAGTTTATTGGTCATATATACTTAGCTTGGGGGAAGAGGACACTCAATGCCACACAGAGTCACATGAGGGTTGCACTTGAGGTCAGGGTAAGCAAGTGGGGGCTGTGGGAAGCAAACTTTGTTGTATCAAGACAGGGAGGTGCCCCCTGGCTCCCAAGAAGGATGTGATTGGCTTGTTTGAGTAATTCTGTGGGCTGACAGGGAACTGAATCCTACACACGATGAATGATAAACAGGTGGTGTGCCTGGTCCCCATGATGAGGAGGGCTGTTTGGCTAAGAGACATCCGCATGAAGAGACAAGGGATGGGAACTTGCAGTTAGGCCACCGGGGAGCCTCTGGACTTTATAACATGCTAAAGCAGCAAATAATATTGAGCCTCCATTTCAAGCCTGACACAATAGCGCTTCAGGAGATTGGCTGGTGTGGGCTCTAGTGGTTAGAAGGAGAGAAAGTCAAATCCTGGGCAAAAGTTACTTTATGCCTTCAGAAATCAGGGATCTCAACACCAAATGGCACAAGCAAGACAGATTATTAGGACAGGTTGGGAGTCAAAGCTTTGAGCTACGAAGGATCCCACCCGTGGTGGCAGTCAGGAGACTGCTTGTTGTCCCAAAGCAGTGCCTGGTGCTGTGAGTAGTGAAGACAATGCCTATGTGTAACTTAATCTGCTCTCCATAAAACATACGTATCCTTCAGCCAACAGTGAGCATGTTGCTCTGTGAGAAAAGGAGAAGGCAAAGTCTCTCTCTGGAGACCCACATGTCACTCAAGTGATGGCAACAACAGAAAGCAACCAGACAAACTTCTGGGGGCTTCCCAGGGATATTTTGTCATAGTCTGACATAAGGTACAGGGGTGGTACTTTCCACAGAAGCCAGCCCTATCTTGGACCTGGAGTTAGGAGCATAAAGTACAAGGTCCACAATATTCAATGTTCCATGAAGTATTTGATGAGCACTTACCAAACACCCAGAATTCCACATTGGTTGCATAGGATAGAATCCCTTCCCTCAAGGAGCTCCTAATCTGCTCGGCGGCATAACAAAATTTTTATATGAAATGACAACATTAAAAAGTGTATAAATATGTTGAAGAGCATGGGGCAAAATGCTATAATAAAAGTCAGAAAATTTTCCTTATAATTGTATTGCTTGTATTCTATACTTTAAATAGCTTACCATACAAAAGACATCATATGGTGAAACACTTTCTTGACCTGTGAGCTGAATCTCTTATGTACCTACAAACTAATAGTGGCTAAAGTTTCTTCATGCCTTAGAATGTGTCCGTTTTAGTCCAAGTATTTACAGGCACCAGTTAAGTAGGGTTCGGTAGAGAAGTCTCCTCACTCACTTTGCACTTTGTTCCAAGTACACTGTTTGACAGCCCTTAAGCCTGACAGTGTTCAGTCTCTCCAACCCTTCAGCCAACCTTGCTGTGGCCATTTTTCTTGCTCCCACTGAGACACTTTGGAGATACCTAGGGGAGACAATTAGAGGAATACATTGAGATTTGGTCATTTTGGATGTTAAGTTGGATAAATCTAGAAGGTATAAGTCACTTGGAGACTTTCCTAATATATTGTTTCTTGTTCCAGACAAATTCCTATTCAAGGGTAGAGTTTGAGTCAGACTGGGTAGGGTTCTGTCCTTGCCATCCATAGAACTTGATCATATCAATAGCCCCAGAGAATTCTGCCCCAACTCCAGGTCATTCTTGATCCTTAGGTCAGTGGTGAGCAGTCTTGCCTGTCCTGCAGTCACCTGTGGGCCTGTAAATATATAAGCCCAGCTCCTATCCTCAGAGATTCTGATTTAATCTGGGACTTGTGCTACGAAATCCATGTGTCAGGGTTGAGACGAAGACCAGGCATCTCTTTAATGTAAAGGGAAAACTTCAAACAGCTATAACTGATCAATAATATGATCCTTTCTGTGAACTCATTGTTACTGGAAGTTTCCCAGCAGAGGCCAAATTTATGAACAATTACTTCTCTGTCTCCATCATAAAACATAACTATACCCTAAAGCACCTTTTTACATTGTCTCATTAATCTGCACAAATGCACTGTGGGAGAGGTGTCATCATTATTCTCATTTTACAAATGAGAAGAGTGAGATGCAGGGAGCGTAAATTATTTTTAATATCATGAAGGCAGAACTATTGTGAAGATAATTCCTGATCTACTACCCCTCGTGGCCTCAATTCTGAAGACACACCCTGGCTCAGGGAGATGGCTGATAACCCAGACCACCTGTCAGCCCATTCAGGAACCCTTAGGTCTAACTGGAGGTTAGAGTGGGTAGGGGTAGGGTCACCAGAGCCAGAGATTACACAGCTGCAGACTTTCTTTGCTAGACCCTTCTGCTTACTCATCTGGGGCCCTTGATTTCTTCTGTTTGGTAGTCACTGAGGAAATAATTACCACCATTTATTAAGGACTTACCATATATCCAGGATTTTGTGAGCTGATTTATATGTGCTCATTTAATCATTGCAACAGCCCCAGCAGGAAGGTATTAGATCCATTTTAAGATGTAGAAACTGAGGCTGAATGTCTTGCCCAGGATCACATAGCAAGACCATGAATCAAATTCAGATCTATTTGTTGTGAAAGACTGTGCCCTACAAAGAAGTCCCTCTTTGGGTGGCAAGGTTCCGAAGGGCAGTAGGATCTACAGGAGTTAGCTGCACCTTTAGAATCTCCCACTATCTCCCTATGGAAGCCAGTGGGTATTCACATGGCTAGCCCAAGGGAGCATCCTGAAGGCTAGCCTCAAAGATGACATTTCATTGGGATATCTCCAACTGGGACCATTATTAGATTTAAGGAGCCCTAGGATTCCTGGAATTTAACTGCCTTTAGGGTTATAGCTGGTACAAGGCACAATGTACTCAGTTGGAAAGCATAGTGTATGTGTGCACACCCAAGCACGTGCATGCACACACACGATTACATGATATAGAAGATGTCAGGAGCATGGGGTTCTGGCCCTGTCTGCCACTGTACATTTAAGAAAGTCCAGAGAGGAAGTAGATCAGACCTAGGGATTTTTGAGGACATGGTTTTACTTATCAGATAAAGCTTTAAGTCTAAAAATCCTAAAACCAACTCCTCCTTGCCTCACCATCCAACCTCAAGCACTTTTTGGCAGCCATGAATCTCCTCAGGCATATTCACATCACCAAAAACTTTCTCTAAGGGCTCTGGGGCTTCCCAGAGGGGGTCTGGGATCTGCAGCACTGGCATGGAGGTCCGTGAGATGACACAAGGCTTCTGCTCCTGGGGCATTTAAAAGCCACTGCCACCTTTCAGGGTCAGAGCCACGGGAGCATCAAGACCTCTGAAGGGCACCCTGGTCTTCCTTTCTGAGCTTGGGTGTACAGCCTACTTTAAAGCATTAAATGGAAAATTGTGTCCACTTTTGGCACTCACAATTATACTCTGAGTCCTGAAAGGTGCCTTTTGGTGTCCCACTCCAGTGCTCTCTAACACTTAATGTGACATGTGTGTGTCATATCCTCGGGCTGTGCCCTCCCCAGGGCACAGAAGCATTTAGGAACTAGGTGCTCTGAAGAGGCTATGCATGACGGTACAGGCAGCTGTCTCCAGGGCGTTGTTAGATTAGCACAAGGCTTTGGACTCAGACGGACTTGAGTTTAAATCCTGACTCTGACCCAAGTGACTGTATGTTCTTGGGAAGGTCACATGCTTCTCTGACCTTTGTTTCCTCCTCTGGAAAACGAGGGCATTGATGCCTGTTGTGCAGTTACCTGATAGAGCCTCTGCCTGGAACCTGGCAAGTGCCGAGTGGCACAGAGGTGGTGTGGTTTTAGTGGCACTGGGAAGGACCCTCAGGCCAAAACAAATCCTTTCCCAACCAACTTCCTCACTAGATCTGGCCTCCAGCCCCTCCACCTCCAACAGGGGGAAAGCTCTCACTCTGCTTCTTGAATGGCACCATGCTTTCTCCTAATGCCAGATATTTGTCCCTGTGTTCCCTGTTCCTAGAACCTTGTTCTTCTTGTACTTCCTACCTGTTCATCTGGTTAGTATCTTCCTTCAGATGTCTTCAGTCATTGGCTCAGCCGCATCCTCACCTGAGTGATTATATTAGTAAGGTGGGGGAAGACATACATTGTTTAAAGAATATAAGCTTCATAACGGTGCCTGTTTTACTCACTGGTGCCCAGCATACACTGTGCCTCAGTGACTGTTGGCTGAAAGAATGACAGAGGTATTTGTTTAACCTAAAGAAACACGTTTCTCACAAGGCTAGTTCCCTCTAAAATGATGTTATTCAGAGGGCACAAAAAAGACCATGGTCAGATAAGTTGGGACACTGTGGACAAAACAAAGTTAGACAGGTTGCTTCTCTGTGGGTCTTCTCAATACTCCAATATGATAATGTGTATTGTGAATTTCTGTTAGGAGAAGGGTCAAAACCAAACAAGGAGCTACATTTGTCATTTACACCCCACTGTGAATGAGTTTAATCAAAACCTGGCCTGGGAGTGAGTGAGTAAGTGATGAAGTAGAAGAAGTTGTGGACTCTGAAGATGGAACTTCAGAGTGGAAGTGGAACTCTGCCTCTCTGCCGCCTGCTCCCAAAGTCAGAGCCCATGGGCTCCTGGGAGCAAAATCAAGTCAAGTCTTATACATCAGAGGTAAGGGAACTATTCACAACTCCCCCTTCACATCTGAATCTTGGCCCAGCAATCTCAGCCAGGACCCGAGTTCTCTTTATTTCTGTTCTTACCAAAAGACTTCTTTCTTACATCAGCTATGGAGGGATTTTATCTGTTTGCCATCTTCAATAAAAAGTGACTCCGGCAACGTGGTGTAAGGTTGATGTGTCCCAAGAAACAGACCTGCTCTCTGTCTGGTTTTGTTTTCTTTTATTGCTTTTGAAATCTCACATTCCTCTTTTCATTGCTGGCTTGGGCTACAGGGCAGTACTGGTTTCACTCAAATGGAATATCTATTTGGAGCTGATTGAAAAAACAAAGCTGGCTAAAAGAAGGGTCAGGCCAGTCCTAAAGACAATTGCAAAAGAAATAAAAGGGCGGGTATCCAAAACTTGGTTGGTTTCTATATTCCCAATACTGACTTCTGGGAAACTGTGTTTGAGCACGAGCGTGGGGCCAGGCCTGAAACCTCACAATGGAGGCAGCGTGTGAATGAGGTTGAATAGAACAGAGCTGAAGTGCCTGCTCTGATTCCTAGCGCTCCCAACATGTCCCCACAGTGACAGGGATAGTATTGAGAGGCACAGCAAAACTGCTAGTAGGAAGGGTTTGTCTCCAGCCCTTCTTCTCCACATCTAGCCAGGGGACTCCACATCTAGCCTGCTTCCTCACTAAAGGTTCCATTGCTGCTTCCTACCCCAGCCAGCTGGAGGATCCCACTTATTTCCATCCCATTCATTCAAGGTCCTGGTCCTGCTTTTAAAATAATGGTTTAAAAATGTGACTTCCTCCTATGTAAAGTAGTTGGATTTTAACAAGGGTCTTCTGGCTGACACCAGACAGTGGGAAGTCAGGCACTGGGTGGATCCTTCAGGGTAGATTGTCCTTCAGTTCCCTTCGAGGGCTGCACAGAGGCAGCTGTCTGCTCTGGCTTGGTAAACCTGGCACAGTTACAGGTCTCTGCTGTGCGGCAAAGGTGGGTGAAAGGGCGGCAGTGCACCAAGTGGGACCGAGAATAGAAAACAGCGCATGGAGGTGGTATTTTGTCCATGGATTGGGGATTACTATCCTAAGCAGCCAGGATTTTTCCAGTAGGGTTTTACACAATAAAATAAACGTGTTCTGCACTTTTAGTGTTTAAATAAACATGAAGGATTTATTTCTAGCCATAATGTAAATTGGTGATGTGGAAAGTTATGGAAAGAGAATGCATGCTAAAACTTCAGACCTCCTGGTTTCTGTCACTGCTCTGTGTGCTTAAACAACACTGGTATCTACATAAATAACTTACCTCTTATATAATATCCGTAAGATATTTTATTCTAAGAATTTATCCCTTTTTTAAAAAAGATACTGTTAATGTGAACAAAGTTTATGGAAACTAGCATGAGTAAACCAAGGGCAAAGTGCAATATCTATCTATCTATCTATCTATCTATCTATCTATCTATCTATCTAATTTTTTCCTGCCACTGGAGTTTCTGATTTCCTATAATTTGTGTTTAAAATTATAATTGGACACTGTGACCCAAGATATACATTCCTAAAATATACCCTGGAATAGTGGCTTTCTAACCATTTTTTACTTTGACCTGCAATAATAAATCTATTTTAACTTGTAATCCAACACACACACACACACACACACACACACACACACACACTAAAAGTTTAATGAAACAAAGCTTACATTTACTTGTTACATGCAAGGTACTCTAGTATTTTATTGTATTCTCTTCTATTTATTTTTCTTTCTTATTTTTTTAAAAAAATATTATTACTACCCACCAGCAGATTGGGACCCCCAGTTTGAAAACACTGCCTTAGAGAAACTCTTCATACATATGTAAAAATGTTCATAGGAGGACAGTTCAAAGTAGCAAAAAATGTAAGAAAAGTAATCCGGCTGATGATAAACATTGTGGATAGAGTAGTGAAAGGGGTAAAACTTGGATTGTGGCATTAGGAAAAGACTTTCTGAGGAAATGACATTTAAATTTAGACTAGAAGGCAAAGCCTGGAAAAGGGCATTATACACTGAGCAGGCCTTGAATAGCAAAGAACTTGGCACTCTCAAGGAACTCTGTCAAGCAGAGACAGAGACTAATGTGGTTGGGTCACAGTGAGCCAAGTGGAGAGACATATGATGAGATTGGGATGGTAGGAGGGAGATAAATTAGGTAGTGCTTTATAGGCAACATCAAAGGTAGTAGACTTTTTTACAGAGAACAAACTGATGGTTGCCAAAGTGGGGTGGCGAGTGGGAGGTTGGGCAAAATGGGTGACAGGAAAGGGAGATACAGGCTTCCAGTTATGGAATCACTAAGTCACAGGAATAAAAGGCATACCATAAGGAATACAGTGATATTGTAATAGCAATGTAACTGGACAGATTGTAGCTATACTTGTGGTGAACATAGCATAATGTATAAACTTGCCAAATCACTATGTTGTACACCTGAAACTAATGTCACATTGTGTGTCAACTATACTAAAAATAAATACATTTATGGTGATGAGCACTGAGTAATGTATAAGATTGCTGAATCATTATATTGCACACCTGAGACTAACGTAACACTGTATATTAGTTATACTTGAATAAAAAATAAAGAAAAAAGAAACAAACATAGCAGAGTTTTATCCAAGTACAATGGGTAGCCATTGAAGGATTATTTCAAAATGAGAAATGACATGATCAACTTTATCTCTTCAGTCATTGCCTGGCTCTTTTGTGAAGAACGGATTAGAGAAAAGATTAAGGAAAACCAGGTAAGAAGCTACAGTAAAAGTCTTTGGTGGTTTAGATTGTTGCTAAAGTGGAAACAACTAGAAGTGAATTGATACAGGGGCTATTTTAGAGGTAAAATTGATAGGACTTGATGATGGCTTATTTGGGATTGAAATCGGGGTTGAAGGAGAAAGAGGTGAGATAGGATTAGGGCTATGTCAGGGATGATGCACTCAGTATTCTAGCAAGACCATCTGCAGAAATGAAGATGTCATTTATTGATGTTTACATCAATACCAAAGGGGGAAGCACATTTGAGTGAGTAAAGATTAAGAGTCTGATTTTGTAAATCATAAGTCTGAGAGGTGCCTGCGAGCCGCCCAAATAGAGTCAAGTTAGCAATCACTTATGCAAAGGTGGAGCTCAGCAAAAAGATCGGACTGGAGATACACATTTGAACGTCAACTGCCTATACACATGAGATCATTCTGGGCTGACAGAACAGAGCACAAGAAGAGGAGAAAGACAGGGAGAGAGCCACAAGGAGGGCCAAGATTCAGAAGCAGTTTGAGAAGGAGGAATCAGAACAGGAGTCTGAGATGCCATGGCCACAGGGTGCAGGAAGCCAGGAGGGTGTGGTCTGATAGGAGACAAATGACAATGGTTTAAGAACTGGTCAGTAATCAACAGTGTCGAATGCTGCTAGGAAGTTAAATATGATAAGACTGAGAAGTATCTGTTGGATTTAGTGACATAATTGTCACAACTGTAAGAGCTGCTTTTATAGATTGGTGGTGTCCAAGAAGAAAAGGAAGCAGAGATGGTGAGTGCAGTAAGTCTTGTGAGGCTTGGCTGGAAAGAAGAACAATACAAAGAATACAGGCAGGGGAGCTGGTGTCATCAAGGGAGGTATTTTTTGTTTGTTGTTTGCTTGAGGTGGAACATAGAAGAATGCTGTTTGGAAAGTTTGGGTGCAGAGGAAGAGGCTAAAGATGCAAAACAGAGAGGGTAACTACCAGGGCAAGGTCCTCAGTTGGCAGGCAAACCACATGTGGCTGAATGGCCTTCACTCAGAGGAAAGACGTCTCTTCCACTGTGGGAAAAGGAGAGAAAGAGTGTGTGGGGGTCCAGGAAATTCTGTGGGATTGATGGTTGGGAGGCACAGTCTGATGAATGCAATATTCTCTGTGAGAAATGAATTAAGAGGGCGAGTCAGTTTGGGACGGTTTGGTTGCAAATGACAGAATACCCAACCAAAAGCCGCTTCAACAAATAAAGGTTTAGTTTTCTCCCTTCACATAAAGTCCAGGGCTGAGCAGTTAGAACTGTTTGAAATGAATACCTTAATCTGAGAGGATGGAGATAGCTTTACATACTCATTTGCATTTAATGAACTTACTGTCCTAAACTTGTACCTAAATAGAAATTCTACTTTCCACAGTACAGTTAAATCTGTTTTGTGCAAATTTACAGAAAATAAGAGAGAAAGAGGAGCAGAAGATAATGGGCCCTTGTACATTCAGGCTTACAAAGGATCAGTAATGATTGTTGTCAACAGGACTGCCTAGGAATGGCGCTCTCCGGGGTTGTACAACGTTGTAGCAATAGGTGTGAAGTGCATACTAGAATCCACTGCATGTTTCTGTTGGGATAGTCCAAAACATGTGCAACGATGGTAGGTCTAAATAAACTAGTAAGTAAGTGTTTGATGCTGACAGCCAGTTGGAGATGTTCACTTAAGGAAAAAATGAATGTGGATTTACAACACTCAATAATCTTTGGGTAAATAGTAGTGAAGATGTTTTCCTACTAGTCTGGACAGATATATAACATTAACTTTGATTCATGTTTCTTTTACTCTAAGCTGTATTGCTTACCTGTGAGAGGTCAGTATAGAACTTTTCACCTCTTCCTCCTTGAAATCCAACAAAATATACAACTGAGGACCATCTGTAGACACAGATAAAAGGAAAGTATTCATCTGATGCTTTTTCACTACTGTGAATGGTGAAGATTCAGAGACTAGCTTTCCTGCAGATTGGTACTGGCCAGCATGCTTTTTACAATCTTGAATACATGAATCCAAGATAGAGAAATCCTGGAATCTTGCCACAGATAGAACAAGGTACACCGCCTTCAACATTTCTTATACGTTATTAAATGAAAATTGTCATCCCTCCAACTGTCACACTCTATATCACAATTCAGAATATTTTGATATGGGTCAAATGCCCCATTTATAAACTTATGCATCACTTCTAATGGAAACATGTTATAAAGACATGAATTCCTATCATGAGTTTATGGTGCCTTAATTAAAGAAAGCTTCTCTGATAACATTTCAGACCCACTGCATCAGAGCTTGCAGCACTGCACAATGTCTCAAAGTAAGACTTTAAAACAGTGAAATGCATGAATTTTTTTAATTTCTTTTTTCAATTTTTTTAATGTTTATTTATTTTTGAGAGAGAGAGAGAGAGAGAGAGAGAGAGAGAGAGAGAGAGACAGAGCACAAACAGAGGAGGAGCAGAGAGAGAGGGAGACACACAATCTGAAATAGGCTCCAGGCTCTGAGCTGTCAGCACAGACAGAGCCTGACGTGGGGCTCGAACTCACAAACTGTGAGATCATGACCTGAGCCGAAGCCAGACGCTCAACCGACTGAGGCACCCAGGCGCCCCTAAAAAAATTTTAACGTTTATTTTTATTTTTGACAGGGAGAGAGAGACAGAGCATGAGCAGAGGAGGGGCAGAGAGAGAGGGACACACAGAATCCGAAGCAGGCTCCAGATTCTGAGCCGTCAGCACAGAGCCTGACACGGGGCTCGAACTCACAAACTGTGAGATCATGACCTGAGCCGAAGTCAGACGCTCCACCAACTGAGCCACCCAGGCGCCCCATGAGTTTCTTTTATAAAGTCAAAGAAGGAATTGCCAGAGGGAGGTAAGAATAGAGGACCAACAGGACATTTTCAGGTGGATCAGTGCAGAGAAATTTACACAAGGTAATTGAGGATCAAAGCTCATCTTCCCTCGGAAAGGCTTTGTGTTCCCCTGAAGGTTCACATAACAGGCTAAAAACTGCTGGCTTAGCCCAAATGTGATTCCATGTCACTGAAACAAAACCAGGATTTCATAAATAAGGACAAATCAACAATGTTTGCAACAGGTGATCTTCTGAGACTGAGAGAGTCAGAGAAATAGTAGTTGGGAAGAACAGGAACTCAAACTTTCTAGAGAACAAAAGTAAGATTTCTGGGCCATGTAGACTACCCACTGAAATCTGTAATTGAGATTTTACTGTGATACTAACCTGAATTGGTTTTTTGACTTTTGTGACAATACTCAGTTGCTCAGGCATCGACACAGGGGAGGTGGATGGTGAAGTTCATCCAGGACTGGGGGCCTGTAAGTAGATTCTATGAAAGAAGAGGTTGAGTAAACCTAGCATATTTGCAACAGGGTAATTATAATGATGAGCCCAGGAATCTAAGCTGGTATGGGGGAAGTGAGGGCAAAAGTACAAACAAAAACAAAACAAAACACCCCAAAAAACCAAGGCGCAAGGATCCATGGATCTAAAAGCTCAATAAGGCCAAGCGAGAAAGCTGGAGGGGTGAGATCATGAATAAGAAATGGGATGTTTGAAACTGTGATTTGTGAGGTGATGAATGTTTGGCGGTAGCAAGTGCAGGGTGTAACCAAAGGTGGCTGTGGAGGAATGGAGATAATCAGGAATCAGGAATCAGGAGGTAAAGGAACTGAGATGTAGGGATACTGGGTAGGTCATGCCCTTGCATAATGAGATCTTCAAGGGTAATGGTGGGAGCCATGTAGACAGGAAATTCCTTCAGTTGGTGGGAGCAAGAAGCAAAGAGGTGATCAGCAGAGTGTTATTACAAGGTGGGTAGGGCATGTCTGTACAGTGTGAACCAAAGAGCAGAGGTGTGTGTTTTTTTCATTTATTCATTTTGAGAAAGAGAGAGAGAGAGAGAGAGAGAGAGAGAGAGAGAGAGAGAGGAAGAGGCAGAGAGAGAGAGGGAGAGAGAGAATCCCAAGCAGGCTTCTCACTGACAGCACATGAGATCATGACCTGAGTCAAAACCAAGAGTTGGATGCTCAACCAACTGAGCCACCAGGCACCCTGAGAGGTTTTCGTAAGAGTGTAGGATGAAGGGGAATAGTGTGAAAGTGTCTCTGGAGAGCGAGAATACTTCCACGTCCTAACTCTGAGGGGTCTGGTGTTCATCAGATCGCATGAGCTCTTTGTATGCTAACCAGGATTCCACTTGCCCTCCTACAGTTGAAGCAACTTTGTGATTGTTTATAGTTCTCCTGAGTGCTCTCATGGGGTTAACCCTGAAACTTTGCATACCCAACATTGAGAAATAAAACCGAAGTGGCAAAGATGCAGTTGATCCTTGAAAAACACAGGATGCTTGAACTGCAGTGTCCACTTATATGCAGATATTTTTCAGTAAATATATGTACAGTACTGTAAATATATTTTCTCTTCCTAATGATTTTTTTTCATTATTTTCACAGTTTATTTATTTTGAGACAGAGAGCATGAAAGAGCAGGGGATGGGCAGAGAGAGAGGAAGAGAGAATCCCAAGCAGGCTCTGCATTGTCAGCGCACAGCCTGATTCTGGGCTCAGTCCCACGAACCATGAGATCATGACCTGAGCTGAGATCAAGAGTCAGATGCTTAACTGATTAAGCCACCCAGGCACCTCCCCGCCTTATGAATTTCTTAATAATATTTTCTTTTCTCTACTTTACTTTTCTGTAAGAAAAGAGTACATAACATACAAAATAAGTGTTAACTGGTTATTGTTGTTGGTATTGGTAAGGCTTCCAATCAATAGTAGGCTGTTAGTAGTTATGTTTTGGGGAGTTAAAAGTTATATGTGGATTTTCTGCTATTCAGGGATCGGTGTCCTTAACCCCTGTGTTGTTCAAGAGTTGACTATGTTTAAAAATTCATATTTTCCAAATGCATGGTTGCTTATTTTATAGAGAAAACAATGAGAAGTTCCCAACATTTTTCAATTTTCAGCCACTGTTTTGATACCCTTTTTTCCTGGGTTTAGGTAAGACGTAGGCCTTCTCACTCTGTAGAAAAATATTGAAATATATGTATTTTCTCAAATTCTACCAACAGAATAATTTTGGATTCCATGGCTCATACCTACTTTTCCTGTACTTACATGAACATAGTGCCAGGCACAGAGTCAATGGCTAACAAAATATAGTCCTTCTCCCTCCAAGGAGATTAATATGAAAAGAAAGATAGTGTAAACTGCCATTAGATACCACATTCATTCGTTTATCCATCCATACATTGACTTATCCGTCATTTATCTATTCATCCACTCATTAGCAAACATTTATTAAGCATCCAATTTGGGTGTAACCCTGCCTTAGCAACTTTGACCATTGTGTACCTGTGGAGATCCATAAACTATAATTATGGGTCTGATCAGTAATTTCTGGTATTCTTTAAAGTAAAAAGTACATTTTATTAATACTTGACATTTGATAAGAGGCATGCATGTCACCACAAAAATGCTCTAAGAGGCAGTATAATGTGTCTAAGAGCTGAATTTTGAAGTCAGATAGATTTGGATTCAATTAGACTTCAGGCAAATTTAATCTCTGTGCTCTTCAATTTCCTCATCTGTAGATTGGGAATAACACTTACCTCACAGAGGTGTTGGAACTGAACATGGTAATATCCATATAGTGCTTAGGAAATGACGTGATGCCACTGAAAAATAATTATTATGCCAAATAGAAACAGACAAGACTGTACGTCAGCACTCCATCACTTCCTCCTTGCCTTCCTTACTGTAAAATTAAATAACAACCATTTTGAAAAGAAAGGGTATGAAAACACAAGTATGCACACAAATCTGTGAACCTACAGGCAGAGTGGAGCGCCCACTCTGAACCAAGGGGTTCTTGTAGCTTCTGTGACAAAAGGCTATCTTCATTTTACCAAGGAATGAGCTGTTGAGAGCACTAGTCATAAAATCCAGGTGTCTAACAGAATTTGAGTTACTTTGGTGAGATTCTTTACCTGGGGCTGAGAAAGCCACTGGTTCAGATCTAGCAGTGTCAGAATTTTGCCGTGTGTCAATTAGTAGGTGCTTCAGCAGAAGCCATTGTGGCTTCACCTGATAATGATAGCAATGAGTGGAGGTTGTTAATTCCTCCATAATGTAGATTAACTAATGCATCTGCTTCCTGTTGAACAGAGCTTTTTAACTGCCTGCACATTGGAATGGCTGTGGAGGTGTTAAAATGTTCTGATGCCAGGTTCTCACCCCCAAAGATTCTATTAACTGATCTGGGATGCAACCTGGGCATAGGAATTTTTTTAAGGTGCCCAAGTGACTCTAACGAACAGGTGGTGTAGAGAATCCTGGCTCCGGAGCTTAAGCTTCAACTTAGGTCACAGAAGAGTCCCATCTACATTGCGAGAAGCAGATGGTCCCTGTACACACACACACACACACACACACACACACACACACACACTCAAGCCACCTGCTATCCTTGCAACCTCACCAAGAAACCACAGATTTCATGTTTGGTTAGCAAGGTGGCAGAGTGCAAGACTAAGCTTTTCTATCTTGTTGTTTAGCACCCCGGAGCAGAGCTCAATGCATTATATCATTCTTAGGCTTTTCTCCTGGGCTACAATTATGAAAGTGCCACAGGCAACAGTGCCATGGGCTCTCATCATATGAAAAGTCATCAGAGTCTGTTCACAGGCTATGGTGAAGACAGGACATCATGTGGATTGCAAGGTCCAGATTAGGCTGGAGAGAGGAGTGTATGCTTGCTTAGGTCATGAATGGGAACCACTTGCTTTGCTCAGAGCTGGTCACAGTTGTTTCTATGGTTTACACTGTAGAAAGCTGCTGATGCTCATGAGGGTAAACAATTGCTACAGTGGAGGCTTCAGATAATTGTGTGTGTAGAAATCTCTTGGGAGACTTGTTAGTGTGCAGATTCTTGGGCCTTGGTCCCTTTCCCATTCTGATTCATTAGGTCTGGGACAGGGTCAAGGAATCTGTATTGTAACAGGTGCCATAGGTAGTTTTCATGCAGGTGGTCCACGATCCACTGATATTTGAGGACCATAAGCAAATTGGTTGCCAATTATATTTAACAAATCAAAAATACGAAGTTGCATTGAAGGCGCATATAGTCTAGTTGCTGTTAGAAGATGTGTGTATATGCATGTAAGAAACAAGGACCTTATAAGAGGAGATAGGATATTTACTGCTATTCAGAGATGCAAACCAAGCATGTGGGAACTGAAATGAAACAGATGTCACATTTGGCTGAGAGGATCAGCAAAAACTTCATGAAGGAGGTAGTACTGAATTGGACTTGGAAGTATAGATAGGCATTCTGTAGGTGGCAATGGGATAGAGCAGAGAAGAATATTATTGTACTGGAGATGTCAAGTATTTCCTGCCTACCCATAGTCCCTTCTAAGGAGACCTGGTGCATCCACAGCCCTAGCTGATTGGACAGTAGATCTCACCCTCTGATCAGAGTTGATTGGACCAAGTATTGCCATCTGATTAGGGTGAGCCCACTTATAGGCTTGCTGGCTATCTGCCTTTGATATGGCCTGCTCACAAAAATGTGCTCTTCTCTTGGGAATAGGGGACTGGGAAACTGAGAGACTGAGTGACTAAAAAGAAAGGTTATGTCAAGGTAAGTTGTTTGGAGTTATTGGGAATTGTTTTGGGGCATAAAAAAACCCAATTTGTGTTTTGGAGGACTTTCAAAATTGCTATTCAGTATATTAAAGTATACAACTTTATTAAACTAGGTTTAGTGAAATATAATGAAGTGGAATGGAGGATGGATTAATGATGGCAGGACAATTAGGAGGTTACTTTGACCATATAAGGAAAAATTAATAATAACAGCTAGCATTTATCTAGCATTTATTAGATTCTAGGCACAGTACTTGACAAGTATTATTTCATTTAATCCCAACAACAGCCTTATTAGGTAAACATTATTGGTATTCCCATTTGAAATGGGAAATGAGGCTCAGATGAGCTAAGCAACTTGCCCAAGGTTATGGCTTATAAGTAGTGGAGGCAGAACCAGAGTCTGAACTTCATATGCCTAATTACAGAACCTCTGCTTTGAACCAGTACTCTATGATCCCCACTTGGCAAAGTGAGGGGCTTATGGCAATGGTGACAATGGGCATGTAAAGAAGAGCATGATGACTGGAGGCAGCATCTACTGCAGCATTGGCATCTATACAATCATGGAATGTTGGGGTGGAAACAGATCTTAGAGATCATTTAGTACCATAGCCTTTCTATAGACAATGCTTTGAAAAGGAGAACATTTCTTCTCCTGTGAGTTCAACAGGCTACAGGCAAAGTTTTAACATGGGAATTAATGTCAAGGAGAAGGGAGAAGAAAGAATCAACAATACTTCCAAAGTTTGGCATCCAGATGGCGAGAGAACAGAGGCAGGATCAGGTCGTGATGCTGAGTTTGAGGTACTGATGGAACACAAAGATGAAGATGTCCCATAGACCATAGGCTAAGTTTAAAGATTGGCTGAAGTCATAAGAGAGGGTGAGATCATTAGAGAGACCTTAAATAGAGAAATGAAAGTCAAGACAGAATGAGAGACAATGAGGGAAATAAAATAATCCACAAAAAAGTATAGAGAAGGAATAGTAAGAGAGATAGGAGGACATTCAGAGAGTATATAGTAACTAAATAGTAAGAGAGATAGGAGGACATTCAGAGAGTATATAGTAACTAAAGACAATATAAAAGAAGTTTCAGGAGGGAGAGGAGCCAGTTTCAAATGCTACAAAGGGCTAAGGGAGGATGCAACTCAGAAGGGGTCTTTGCATGATGAGGACATCTTTATCAGTCAGGGTTCGTGGTGGCAAGCAATACAAACCAACTCTGGCTAACTTCAGAAAAGGGTGCGTTGGAAGAATATTGGATAACTCAAAACAGTAAGAATGAAGAACCAGACTAAGAACACTGGCAGGAACCAAAGAAGCTGAGAATTAAGGAACATGATTAGGGTCTTGCCCAAGGAAAGGTCTCGTGAAAAATTGCCACAGGCTCCTGCACTCTGAGGTATTCACTGCATTTAACCAGAAAGTTCAACCTCACCCTTGCTTCTGTGAATAATTTCTAACTGACCCTGTCATTGCTTCATTCTTTCCGAAATCAACGTTCCTTTTGCCTTTTTGGCCAATTCTATTGGCCAGACCTAGATTATATACTCATATTCCCATAAGGAGAAGGGTAAGTCTGATCCTCTTCAACTTGCATAAAGGGTCAACGAAGTCTGTATCTACTAAGCTTCATGAATGGGAGAGTTGTCACATATGAAGGTAGTTCTGTGCTGGATATCCACAAATGGCCATCACATCACTTGGAACATTTGAGACCATGGTTGCAGAAAAGGCTTTAGTGGCAAAGACTGGTTAAAGAGTGAATGAATACTGGGGTGCCTGGGTGGCTCAGTCGATTAAGCCTCTGACTCTTGATCTCAGTTCAGGTCTTGACCTCAGGGATGTGAGTTCAAGCCCAGCATTGGGCTCTGTGCTGGGTGTGAAGCTTTTTTTTTTAAAAAAAAAAAAGAGTGAATGGATACTAAAACAGTTTTAGCTATAGTATAAACTATTCCCCCCAAAAATGAAAACAAAGGAACAAACCCTTTAGAATGGGAAAGCCAGAGATAATTTGTCAGTAAGGAAGGACGCTTTCATAGAGACAGAGAAGTGATATAGGTCTCATTTGCCACTGGCTTTTCAGCACCTACGACAGGAAGAAGGAAGGTAGGAGAGGGAGCAAGAAGAGAGAGAAAGAGATGCAAGAGAACAAAGAGGTACACATATACAGAGCCTGCTGGGGAGGAGAGAAGATCCGGTTGGTTCTAGGCACATATTTGTTGGGTTCCTATCACTTTCATTTGTAACTTTCTTTTGTAGCCACATCCCAACACTGTCATGGAAATCGCAGCTCTAATCCCTGACCCTGACTCACATATTTTCTGTTTCTTTTTCTTTTCCCACTGATTTTACAACAGGCACCATGGCCTGATTCTCAGCCTAGTCCAGCACAGCCTGCAGTCCGCGAACTAAGGGTAAGGCATTCTAATTTGCTCTGACGTTTTGCTGCTGCTCTTTGAGTGGGTTAATAGATCTGCCTTAGTGCTATTTACATGGTCTTGGTTGGTCATAATCTCCAATTCTCATTTGTTAAGTCCAGCTAGGTTTAAAAGTTCAGTAGGCATTGATGAAGAAAGTACAGCTAAGTGGCCCTGGAAGAGATTGTATACAAGACTTTGATCTCTTTATACAGTGTTCAACATAAAGGGAAAGGGTAGTCCATTGTTGTTAGTAGCCCCTTCCCAGATTCTCTCTTGCGATCCAAAATAATCAAGCCTAAAAATGTACACTTTTTCTACCTAACTCATTTTCACCAAAATGTTCATAAGATTTAATTACATGACAATGAACACCAAGAACATAGAGCCTCACTCCTTTGTGATGGCTGTCTTTTCATGGAAACTTTTCATTTGCCAGTATCTTGAGGTCTGATGATCCTAGAAAGATTTCTTTAAGATCTAAAGAACAAAAGATGCTCCAAATATGAGAATCTGTGAGTTCCCTATTAGCCTAACACACATTTCTCTCAATTGTGAAATGGAATCAGAAACAACAGGGCAGGAGAGGAAGTTAAGATGGCCAAGTAGTGAGGGGACCCCGTTCCTGCCTCATCCCTTGAACACACAGCTGGATTAACATCAAATCATTTTGAACACCTAGGAAATCCATCTGAGGATTAAGAGAACAATCTGCACAATTAGAGGAAGAGAACATGGCCCGTATGAGGTGTGGAGAAGCGGACTGGGGGAGAGAAAAGCCGTGGTACCACAGAGAGGGGAGAGAGAGAGAAAAAGAGAGGAGAGAGAGCAATGTGTCAGGTTTGTGCAAGAAAAATTCTTCCCCAAAACCATTGACTGGAGGATCAAGAAGAACTGACTATTGCAAGTTTTCACAAGTAAGTAGTGGAGCTCAAATTCTAAGGTTTTAGAAGTCTGCACCATTCTCCAGAGTAGAGCCAAGCAGTTGTAGTGGTGCTCCTATGGAGAAGGAGGGAGGAGGCCCGGAAGTGGACAGTGTGGTGTGGGGATCCCTTAGGTCACACTGGGAGAGAACGTTCCCCTTCCTGGAATACATTTGGAAGAGGGTATATTGCCTCTCCAAGGACAAAAGACCTGGTGGGCACCACTGAGCAGCCATTCATCAGCAAGGGACAGAGGTGTGTGCAGAGGGCAGATAAACTGGTCGCTGCTTTTCACTGTGCTTCACTATAAACTCCAAGCACCTGCACGGCCATGTGACTGCTTTTCTGGGACAAAACTGCATGAGACACAGTGTGCCAAGGCTCTCCTATGGAGGAATGGAGCAGGTCTGTGCTGTGCCAGGTCCTTTAAGATTTGGAGTTTTGAATCCAAGCCACTTGTCAGAGACAAAACACAGAAGAACTGTGGCACCAGCCGTGTTGATGGCCTGGGCACAGATAGGGTGAAGGCAGAGATCTGATAGAAGCCTGGGACATTAGAGGTGATACTGTTCGTTTTTTTTTTTTGTGAGGGATTCCTGAACAGCACCTGGCACGAAGTCCCCGCTCCAGGGATGAGACAACTAGGTGATACAATTTCCACCCCACCTCCCCTCCCCGCCCCCCCTCGCCCCCCCCCCCCCCCCCCCCCCCCCCCCCCCCCCCCCCCCCCCCCCCCCCCCCGCCATGGTCTGACTTCAGTGTAGCAACACAGTGCCCCCAGTGGAGGTTAAAGCTGCTTAAACCAAACTCCACCCCTCTGTGCCCTGCAGGAGCAACTTTACTAGGGCAGGTCTGACGAGAGCCCAGGACCTCTCCCCCAGAAGACCAGTGCAGGCCCCCTGCACGCACCAAGTCTACTGATCACAGAGTGCTCCAAAGCATCAGCTTCAGTTCTGGTGGAAATAGGACCAGGTTGTTGTTGTTGTTTTTTTTTCTCCCCTTTGGAATCAGGCTTATAGTTTTTTGTTTGTTTTAATTTCCCTTCTTCTTTTTTTTGGATCAGGCTTGCTTGCTTTCTTGCTTTCTTTCTTGCTTTCTTTCTTTCTTTCTTCTTTGGAATCAGGCTTATAGTTTTTTGTCTGTTTGGTCTTTTTGTTCCTTTTCCTTTGTCTTTTTTTGGATCAGCCCCCCCCCCCCCCTTTAAATCAGGCTTATTTTAACAAACAAAGCAAACCACACCTAGTTAAAGGTTTAAACATTCCCCACTGCAAGCAAGGAGGAACTCTGCAGAGGACTGACCTGTGGGAAAGAGCTGGCAACACACAACAGCAGAGTACACACAGCATACACTGGAAACACTCTTTGAAGTGCCAGGCTCTGGACAGTATAAGACCCCTTCTTAATATAGCATTACTCTTCGGGACAGGAAACATAACAAAGTCTCATAACCTGCAAAAGACAGAAACCTAGACAAAGTGACAAGGCAGAGGAATTCCCCCCAAAAGAAAGATCAAGAAGAAATCACAGCCACGGATTTACTCAAAACAGATATAAGAAATATATCTGAACAAGAATTTATTTATTTTTTAAAGTTTTATTTATTTATTTGAGAGAGAAATAACAGGGGAGGGTCAGAGAGAGAGGCAGAGAGAGAATCCCAAGCAGGCTCAACACCAGCAAGCAGCACAGAGTCCGACACAGGGCTTGTACGCATGAACTGTGAAATTATGACCTAAGCTGAAACCAAGAGTCAGACACTTAACCAACTGAGCCATCCAGGCACCCCATGAACAAAAATTTAGAAAAATAGTCATAAGAATACTAGCTAGACTTGAAAGAAACATAGATGACACCAGAGAAACCCTTGCTATAGAGATAAAAACCTAAAAGCTAGTCAGACCAAAATAAAAAATGCTATAGCTGAGACGCAAAACTGACTGGATGTAATCACAACTAAGATGGAAGAAGCAGAAGAACAAATAGGTGATACAAAAGATAAAATTATGGGAAATAATGAAGCTGAAAATAAGAGGGAAAGAGGGGCACCTGGGTGGCTCAGTCAGTTAAGCTTCTGACTTTGGCTTAGGTCATGATCTCACGGTTCGTGAGTCTAAGCCCCATGTTGGGCTCTGTGCTGACAGCATGAAGCCTGGAGCCTGCTTCGAATTCTGTGTCTCCCTCTCTCTCTGCCCCACACTCACACTGCCCCTTGCTCACACTCTGTCTCTCTCTCTCTCAAAAATAAATAAACAGGGGCGCCTGGGTGGCGTAGTCGGTTGGGCGTCCGACTTCAGCCAGGTCACGATCTCGCGGTCCGTGAGTTCGAGCCCCGCGTCAGGCTCTGGGCTGATGGCTCAGAGCCTGGAGCCTGTTTCCGTTTCTGTGTCTCCCTCTCTCTCTGCCCCTCGCCCGTTCATGCTCTGTCTCTCTCTGTCCCAAAAATAAATAAACGTTGAAAAAAAAAATTTAAAAAAAAAAATAAATAAATAAACATTTAAAAAAAAAGAAAAGAAAATGAGGGAAAGAATGATTAGATTACAAATGTAGATTAGGGAACTCAGCCACTCCGTAAAGCACAATAATACTCCTATCATAGGAGTCCCAGAAGGAGAAGAACAGGAAAAGTGGGTAGAAGGTTTATTTGAACAAATTATAGCTGAGAACTTCCCTAATCTGGGGAAGGAAACAGGCATTCAAGTCCAAGAGGCACAGAGAACTCCCCTCAAAATCAACAAAAACAGGTCAACACCAAAACATATCATACTGAAACTTGCAAACTACAAAGATAAAGAGAGAATTCTGAAAGTGAGGAGGGACAAAAGGTCCTTAACCTACAAGGGTAGACACATAAGACACAGAAACTTGGCAGGCCAGAAAGGAGTGGCATGATATAGTCAATCTGCTAAATGGGAAAAATATGCAGCCAAGAATACTTTATCCAGCAAGGCGGTCATTCAGACTAGAAGGAGAGATAAAGAGTTTCCAAGACAAGCAAAAACTAAAGGAGCTCTGCAAGAAATATAAAGGGGACCTTTTGAATGGGAAAAAGAGACCAAAAGCAACAAAGACTAGAAAGGAACAGAGACAATGTACAGGAATAGCAACTTAACATGTAATGCAATGGCACTAAATTTATATCTATCAGTAATTACTTTGAATGTAAATGGACTAAAGACTCCAATCAAAAAACACAGAGTTTCAGAATGGATAAAAAAAAACAAGACCTATCGATATGTTGCTTAAAAGACATTCATTTTAGAAACAAAGACACCAATAAAGTGGTCTATCCAACAAGAAGATCCGACAATTATAAATATGCCCCAAATTGGGAGCAGACAAATATATAAATAAATTAATAACAAACTTAAAGAAACTCATTGATAATAATACAATAAGAGTAGGGGACTTTAACATCTCACTTATTGCAATGGGCAGATCATCTAAACAGAAGATCAACAAGGAAACAATGGCTTTTGAACCACACTGGACCAGATGGACTTAACAGATATATTCAGAGCATTTCACCCTATAGCAGCAGAATACACATTCTTTTTGAGTGGACATGGAACATTCTCAAGTAGATCACATACTGGGTCACAAATCAGGCCTCAACCAGTACAAAAAGACTGAGATCATACCATGCATATTTTCAGACCACAATGCCATGAAACCTGAAGTCAACACAAGAAAAAATTTGGAAAGACCACAAATACGTGGAAGTTAAATAACATCCTATTAATGAATGAGTGGGTTAACCAGAAAATTAAGGAAATATAAAAATACATGCAAGCAATGAAAATGAAAACATGACAGTCCAAAACCTTTGGGATACAGCAAAGGCAGTCAAAACAGGAAAGTATATGTTAATACATTCATTCCTTAAGAAGGAAGAAAAGTCTCAAGTACACAACCTAACCTTACACCTAAAGAAGCTGGAAAAAGTACAAATAAGGCCTAAACCCATCAGGAGAAAAGAAATAATAAGGATTAGAAATTAAAAAATTAGAAATAAATGATACAGAAATTAAAAAAAAAAAACAGTAGAACGGATCAATGAAACTAGGAGCTGGTTCTTTGAAAGAATTAACACAATTGAGAAACACCTAGCCAGATTGATCAAAGAGAAAAGAGAAAGTTCTCAATTAAATGAAATCATGAGTGAAAGAGGAGAGGTCACAACCAACACCTCAGAAATACGAACAATTATAAGAGAATATTATGAGCAATTATATGCCAACAAATTGGGCAATCTAGAAGAAATGGATAAGTTCCTAGAACCATATAAACTACCAACACTGAAACAGGAAGAAATAGAAAATTTGAACAGACCCATAACCAGCAAAGAAATTGAATCAGTAATCAAAACTCTCCCAACAAACAAGAGTCCTGGGCCAGATGGCTTCCCAGGGGAATTCTACCAAACATGTGAAGAAGAGTTAATACCTATTCTTCTGAAACTGTTCCAAAAAATAAAAATGGAAGGAAAACTTCCAAACTCACTCTACGAGGCTAGCATTACCTTCATTCCAAAACCAGACAAAGACCCCACTAAAAAGAATTACAGACCAATATCCCTGATGCACATGGATATGCAAAAATTATCAACAAGATACTAGAAAATCAAATCCAACAGTACATTAAAAGAATTATTCACTATGATCAAGTGGGATTTATTCCTGGGCTGCAGGGGTGCTTCAATATCCACAAATCAACCTAATACACCACATTAATAAAAGAAAGGTTAAGGACCATATGATCATTTCAATAGATGCAGAAAAAGCATTTGACAAAACACATCATCCTTTCTTGATAAAAACCCCCAAGAAAGTAGGGATAGAAGGAACATACCTCAAGATCATAAAGGCCATATGCAAAAGGCCCACAACTAATATCATCCTGAATGGGGAAAAACTGAGAGTCTTTCCCTGAAGGTCAGGAACCGGATAGGGATGACCACTCTCACCACTGTTACTCAACATAGTAGTGGAAGTCCTAGCCTCAGCAATCAGACAACAAAAAGAAATCAAAGGCATCTAAATAGGCAAGGAAAAAGTCAAACTTTCACTCTTCACAAGACGACATGATACTTTATGCAGAAAATCTTAAAGACTCCACCAAAAATTGCTAGAAATGATACATGAATTCAACAAAGTTGCAGGACATAAAATCAATGTACAGAAATCTGTTGCATTTCTATACACCCATGATGAAGCAGCAGAAAGAGAAATCAAGGAATCAATCCCATTTACAATTGCACCAAAAACATAAAATACCTAGGAACAAAGCTAACCAAAGAGGTAAAAGATCACTACTCTGAAAACTATAGAACACATGAAAAAATATTAACACTATTCATTATCAGGGAAATACAAATGAAAACTACAAAGAGAAACTACCCCATACCTGTCAGAATGGCTAAAACTAACAACTAAGGAAACAACAGATGTCCATGAGTATGTGGAGAAAGAGGAACGCTCTTCACTGTTGGTGAAAATGCAAACTGGTGCAATCACTCTGGAAAACAGTGTGGAGGTGCCTTAGAAAGCTAAAGACAGAATTACCCTACAAGCCAGCAATTGTACCACTAGGTATTTACACAAAGGATACAAAAATACTGATTCAAAGGGGCACATGCACCCCAATGTTTATAGCAGCATCATCAACAATAGCCAAATTATGAAAAGAGCCTAAATGCCCATCAAATGATGAATGAATAAAGAAGTGGTGTATATATATATATATATATATATATATATATATATTCATATATATATATATGAATATTACTCAGCTAACAAAAAGAGTAAAATCTTACCATTTGCAAGGATGTGGATGGAACTAGAGTGTATTATGCTAAATGAAATAAGTCCGTCAGAAAAAGACAAATACCATATGATTTCACTCATATGTGAAATTTAAGAAACAAAACAAATGAAGGGCACCTGAGTGGCTCAGTCCAGTTGGGCATTCGACGTCAGCTCGGGTCATATCTAGCAGTCCATGGGTTCCAGCCCTGTGTCAGACTCTGTGCTGACGGCTCGGAGCCAGGAGCCTGCTTTGGATTCTGTGTCTCCCTCTCTCTCTCTGCCCCTCCCCTGTTCATGCTCTGTCTCTTTCTGTCTCAAAAATAAATAAAAACATTAAAAAAAATAAAAAATAAATTTAAAAAATAAAAAAAAGAAACAAAAGTGAATATAGAGGAAGGGAAGGAAAAATGAATTAAGATAAAAACAGAGAGGGAGGCAAACCATAAGAGACTCTTAATTATAGAGAACAAACTGAGGGTTGCTGGAGGGGAGGTAGGTGGGGGGATGGGCTAAATGGGTGATGGGCATTAAGGAAGGAACTTGTTGGGATGAGCACTGGGTGTTATACATACGTGATGAATCACTAAATTCTACTTCTGAACAAAAAAAAAAAAAGAGACGGGGGAGAGAAATTTAGGGACATGTCCAAATTTTACATAAGGACAACCAGAAAGATATATTAACCAATGTAATCACTTCCAATTATATAAAGAAAGCTAAATTGGTTACAATAAAAGATGTTCTGTGAAAAAATAAAGTGTTTTACAAGATAAAAATAAGAAATTTAAGATACTTGAATTTTACATAAAGACAACTCAAAAAGACATATTGACCAATGTAATTGCTTCCATATTATATAAAGAAAGCTAAATTGGTTACAATAAAAGATGTTCTGTGAAAAAAAAAGAATGCTTTACAAGATACAAAAAAAAAGAAACAATAGAGCAAGTTTTAAAATGATTTCCGAACAAAGCTGAATACCACAAAAAGACATAGTAAAGGAAAAGACATGGTAAAGCAAGTGGTGGAGGTATTAAAAGGTACAATAAAATATAATATAGCTCATATACATCCATTTGGTGTCATACATAGTGTCACTTAGCTCAGCAATTCTTTTCTTAGGAAATTAATACCTTGGGAGCAATTAGTGTGAGGATAATATATAATGGAAAGAGATTGCAATGATCTCAGTGTCCATCTGTTCCGTTTGTTGAATAAATCATATGCAGCAGAAAATATAGTGGGATACTATGGAGCCAATAATTGGGGTGCTACATTTATTGACACGAAGAAGTGTCCACAATAACATGTTAAGTAAAAATTCAAAATGGTATCTCACTAAAGGGAACCCTCTTGTACCATTGGTGGGAATGCAAACTGGTGCAGTCCCTCTGGAAAACAGTGTAGACAGAGGTTCCTCAAAAAATTAAACACAGGACTACCCTACAATCCAGCAATAGCACTACTAGGAATTTATCCAAAGGACACAGGAGTGCTGACTCATAGGGGCACAGGTGCTCTAATGTTTATAGCAAAGCTTTCAGCAGTAGCCAAATTATGGAAAGAGCCCAAATGTCCATCAACTGATGAATGGATAAAGAAATTGTGGTTTATATATACAATGGAATACTACTTGGTAATGAGAAAGAATGATATCATGCCATTTGCAGCAACGTGGAAAGTATTATGGAAGGTATTATGCTGAGTGAAATAAGTCAGTCAGAGAAAGACAGATATCATGTTTTCACTCATATGTGGATCTTGAGAAACCTAACAGAAGACCATGAGGGAAGAGAAGGGGAAAAAATAGTTACAGAGAGGGAGGGAGGCAAACCATAAGAGACTCTTAAATACAGAGAACAATTTGAGGGCTGATGGGGTGGTGTGGGAGAGGGGAAAATGGGTGATGGACATTGAGGAGGGCACTTGTTGGGATGAGCACTGGGTGTTATACGTAAGCGATGACATGGGAATCTATCCCAAAAACCAAGAGCACAATTTACTCACTGTATGTTAGCCAATTTGACTATAAAATATATTTAAAATCAATCAATCAATAATAAAAGAATTAAAGAAATTAAAAAAAAAACAAAATGGCATCTCACTGTTCTGCCATTGGCAAAGTTTGGAAGGCACACTGCAGTGTACCAGGGTGAGAGGAGAAGCTCACTCTCTTCTTTCTCTACATCACTGATTTTTTACAATAAGCATCCATTGCTTTTAGAATCAGCATACCCATTAAACTATTCCACTCATACCTCCCATAAAACACAAAGCAATGAAAAATATTTGTGTGAGCTAGTAAGAATTTACATAAAAGGAATGCTATTGAAGCCCCCACCTTTTTCCCCTGGTATTGGATTTCAAGGTCAGCATCATTGTGGCAGTGACAAATGGGGGAAGGTTTGGTAGAGGCCATGATGTTGCAAGAACTTTGTTGGAGAAATTCACAGCCGTGAGGATTTGAGGAAAGTCTACAATGCTGTCTCCTTTTATGGTGTTGTATGTGTATGCTTGCGTGCCGTTGGACATAGCTTCTCATGCAGCATTTCCAACGAACCTCAGAGCTTCTGAGTGAATGTCAAGGGTGTGGACTCCTTTCACAGTCCCTTCCTGACTCCCCAATCCCCAGAGGAAGTCCTCCTTTTAGAATGCTCAGCTGCACCCAGCTCAGTCCTGGGAAAACTTTGAGGAAAGGAGTCTCTCCCCACCTCCTGCCTCTCCATGGGACCCTCTTCCACCTTCCAATCTCCTTCTGTCACTTCTGTCACTTGAGGCTACTGGCCAACTGCCTCTTTTTTAACTGTGGTCTCCCACCACCCAATCACTACTCTTACAGCCTTCCTTCTCTCCAGGCTCCAGAAGAACATTGCCTTCTATTTCCATCTCCCCTTTGGACTGTGACAACTTCTATTATGTCAGGGCTAGTTTTAGGAGGAATTGGAATCACACCATAGTATAGGTAATAAATACCCTGACAAGTATTGTATCACCAGGGGCTATTCACACCTTAGAGAGTTAACCTGGAGCAATGAATCTGTAATAGTGGAATTTTAGAGTTACAAACTAATAAGGAAGATAATTTTAGTGATGGTTAAGCTAGTTAGCATCAGTAGAAGTACTAATAGTTTGCTGCCTCCTGTTTTCTCCTTTGTTGAGGTTCAGAACCCTTAGTTCTATTTTATAATGTAAAGAAAATTTCCTTCATCACTCTAAAAGAAAATATATTTTAATATAGAATATGCATACGAGGCTGCTTTGAACCATGTTTTTAGTCACTGTGGTATCTCAGGCTTATTACCTCATAGTATTTCCAGTTTAAAGCAAAAAAAAAAAAAAATCAAGATAACATTCACCTTAGCTATACTGTTTGACAGAGAGTGAGCTCTGGAGCCAAACTGCCTGGATTTAGTGGGCATGTTATATGCAACAGCTAGTTTAGCCACATACTAGCTATGTGACCTTGGGCAAGTTTACTTAACCTCTTCATGCTTCTACTTCCTCTTCTGTAAAACACAGACACTGAACATACCCACCTTATAGGGTCACTGCTAACATTAAATGAGTTGATGTGTGTAAAGATACTTGGAACAGTGTCTGGCACAAAGCACTCAATAGATGTTCTCTATTATAATTTAGCAGTTGGAGAAGTGGAAGGACAGGTCATAATCTACATATACGTTTAGTTGGATGCTCACATCAGCAAAAAAATGTGTCAAATATATTGTTGAAAATAGTCAGGAAATATTAAGAGAACAGTAATAAAATGAGAGCTTGCATTTCCAGGCATTACAATATACAAGTGCAATCAATCAATGCAATCAAGAAAACAAAGTGAGACTATTCCAACAGTAAACACAACAATGAACAGAATAGAAACCTTTGAAAGCAGTATCAAAACACATAAAAGTTTGGTACTTGACAAAAATGACATTTAAAATTTGAATTTGAAGAAAAGATAAGCCCCCCAATAAATAGTGGTGAGACAAATGGTGAACAATTAAGAAAATGTGTCATATCTGTATCTATCTATCTATAAGTATTTTTTAAGAGGGAGAGAGAGCACAAGCAGGGGAGAGGGGCAGAGAGAGAGAGAGAATCCAAAAGAGGTTCCACACTCTGCACAGAGCCCGACATGAGGCTTGATCGCACAACCCTGGGATTATGACCTGAGCCAAAATCAAGAGTCATATGCTCAATTGACTAAGCCACCCAGGTGCCCCATATTTTTTATAATTTACACCAAAATTCAGGCGAATTAAAAAATTAAATATAAAAACAAAGTGAAAATATAAAAAGATGAAAAATAAATATAGATGATAAACTATTAACCGGCCATCAAGGTGAGAAGGGACTGTATAAGCTTGAAATTAAAAGGAAGAAGCTACTAAGAAACATCTTGATTTGAATATAAAAAATGTGAAAGCTCACTTACAGTAAGGAAATACAGTGCCTACTGAAACAGAAAAATGAATAAAGGACACGGGAAGTCAATTCCCAAAAGTAGAATTGTAATGGCTAATATATAAAAAAAAAATTAATTGAACTAACATTTAAAGGAAACAAAGTTTCAAAATGAGATACTATATTTCTCTTAAAAATTTTATAAAAAATTATCGACTTAAAAATATTGTTTTTAATGCTTATTTATTTTTGAGAGAGACAGAGACAGAGACAGAGCATGAGTGGGGGAGGGGCAGAGAGAAAGACACACAGAAACCGAAGCAGGCTCCAGCCTCTGAGCTGTCAGCACAGAGCCTGACGCGGGGCTCAAACCCACGAACTCTGAGATCATGACCTGGGATGAAGTCAGACACTTAATGGACTGAGTCACCCAGCTACCCCCCAAATTATCAACTTTTAATAAATTATAATTCTTATTATCTGTGAAGATTTGGGAATAAATATTTTACTGTTTATAGGAGTGTATTTTGCTACAACTTTTTTCTGGAGCATTTTATTTTATTTTATTTTATTTTATTTTATTTTATTTTATTTTATTTTATTTTACTTATTTTATTTTTTAAAGTTTATTTATTTATTTATTTTGAGAGAGAGAAAGAGAGAGAGAGAGAGAGAGAGCATGAGTGGGAAGGGGCAGAGAGAGGGAGAGAGAGAATCCAAAGCAGGAATCACACTGTCAGTGCAGAGTCCAACACATGGCTTGATCTCATGAAATGTGAGATTTCAACCTGAGCCGAAATCAAGAGTTGGATGCTTAATCAACCGACCCACCAAGACCCCACTTTGGAGCATTTTAGTGATAAGTGTTAAAGGTCTTAAAAATGCTCATACTCTTTGAGCAGTAATTCTACTTCCTAAACTTATCTGAGGGAAATAATCAGGGATGTGACCAAAGGGTTATCCTCAAAGATATTCATTGAACATTTCTCATCAGAGAGAAAAATAGAATAAAACCAGAGATTGGGTAAATAGACTGTAGTTTTTCTATATGAAGGAATTATATGCAGTCATTAAAAATAATTTTATAGGAAACTATATAATGATACAGAAAACTTCTCACAGTATATTAAGTGAAAATACTAGCTTATAAAACAAAGTGACACCAATGTTTTTAATATGACTTCTTAAAAGGCTGGAAGGATTACTTTAAAGTCTTAATAGTTGTTTATTTGCAGGTGATAAAATTGAGGATTCTTTTATTTTTCTTCACACTTTTTCTTTACTTTCTGTATATTTCTATACCAAGAGTGTGCATATTATATATAATCATGAAATGTTAATTGAGGTAATTGTATGCCCATGTGCAATTGTAAGAAATAACACAAGAAGATCCCAGATACCCTTTATACAGTTTCCCCCAAAGGTAACATTTTGTAAAAAATAATATCACAACCAGAATATTGACATTGATGCAATCCACTGATCTTGTACACATTTCTTATTTCATTGTACTTGTGTGTATGAGTGTGTGTGTTGGGAGGGGGTTCTACACAATTTTATCACATCTGTAGGTCATGTGTCCACCATTATAGTCAAGATACAGAACAGTTCCTTTATAGTAAGAAGCATCCCTCCTGTTCTCTTTTATGCCCACACCTACCTCCCTCTCCTCCCACCCTCCCTCTTGATCCCTAATCCTGAAAACCACTGATCTGTTCTCTACTTCTAAAATTTCATATTAAACAGGCAAATAAATGTTTCAACTTGTCAAATAATTTAAAATATGGAAAGTTAAATAAATGGAATGTTAAGTGTTCAAAATGTTAAACTATATTAAATATTGAAATATTAGATGTTAACATTTATTTATTTTTTTTTAACGTTTTTGTTTATTTTTGAGACAGAGAGAGACAGAGCATGAACGGGGGAGGAGCAGAGAGAGAGGGAGACACAGAATCGGAAGCAGGCTCCAAGCTATCAGCCCAGAGCCAGACACGGGGCTCAAACTCACGGACCGTGAGATCCTGACCTGAGCCGAAGTCGGAGGCTCAACCAACTGAGCCACCCAGGCGCCCCTAGATGTTAACATTTAAATGTTAAGTAAATAGGGGCGCCTGGGTGGCTCAGTCGGTTGAGCGTCCAACTTTAGCTCAGGTCATGATCTCACGGTTCGTGGGTTCGAGCCCCGTGTCAGGCTCTGGGCTGACCGCTCGGAGCCTGGAGGCTGCTTTGGATTCTGTGTCTCCCTCTCTCTCTGACCCTCCCCCATTCATGCTCTGTCTCTCTCTCTCTCAAAAATAAATAAACATTAAAAAAATTTAAAAAAAAGAAATAAATGTTAAGTAAATAGAATAATACAGTACGTAACCTTTTAGTACTGGCTTTTTTTCACTGAGCATAATTCTCTGGAGAGTAGTCCAAATTGTTGCATGTACTAATAGTGTCTCACTCTTGTTCTCTTTTTATTTTCCTGCTGAGTAGTATTTATGGTATGGCTGTGTCACCATTTAACTATTTGTCCGTCGAAGGAACTTTGGGGCTATGATGAAAAACATTTGAAATGAACATTTGTCAACTATGAACATTTGTGTACAGGCTTTCATTTGGACATAAGTTTTCATTTCTCTGGGATAAATATCCAAGGGTGCAATTGCTACATCATCTGGTTTTTGTGTGTTTAGTTTTCTGAGAAACTACCAAACTGTTTTCCAGAATGGCTGTACCATTTCACATTCTCATCATCAATGTAAGAGTGATTTCATTTCTCCACATTCCTTGCCAGCATTTAGTTTTGTCACTAATTTTCACTTTCACTATTCCAATAGGTATGTAGTCACATCTCATTGTGGTTTTAATTTGAATTTTCCTGGGAGCTCCTGATGGTGAACACCTTTTCATGTACTTAGTTATCATCTTCAGTGAAATATCTGTTCAAGACTTTGGCCATCTTCTTGGATTATTTAGGGTACTTTTTTTAGTGTTGAGTTTTCATTTTTTTTATATATTCTAGATACCACTCCTTTGTTGGATATGTGGTTTGCAAATATTGTCTCTCCGTCTGTAGCTTGTTTATCTTATTCACACTGTCTTTCACAGAGCAAACATTTCCTTTCCCTTCCCTTCCCTTCCCTTCCCTTCCCTTCCCTTCCCTTCCCTTCCCTTCCCTTCCCTTCCTTTCTTTCTCTCTCTCTCTCTCTCTCTCTCTCTCTCTGCTGCCCCTCCCTTCCTTCCTTTTTTCCTATGATTGTCCAATTGATTTAAAAGCCTATCTAAAGAGCATTTGAGAAATTAGGTATTTTTGACAATGCTAAGATTGTTGAGTTATATACAAAAGCAGTTAGTGTCCAAAGAGCCACATATAATTTTGGGGGTTACCTGTTCCACAAGACAGAAATTATTTGCATCTCTATTAGACAAGAATCTAGAAGTTCATCTCTACTCCTACAGAGTTGCACATCACCCAGACAATAGTTAAGTCAAGCTCAGCATTACGATGCAAGAGCATCGAGTAATCTCTTTTGCTTCTTCTCAAGTTTAGTAGCGTGCCAGGAACACAAAATTAAACTAGAGCCTGTGAAAACTAGAACCATTTAAAACTCAGGTTTGAGTTTTAAATGATAGATTTCAAATGCACAAGTAATCGATACAAACTTCTGGTTCTTGGTAGCATGTTTGGTTTGGGGCAGACCATCCATGCAATCAATTGATTGGTCAAATTGTTAGGTATTTTGCTTTCCAAGTCAGTTGGAAGAAGGCTTAATAGACTTAACTTACATCTTCTTGGGCAGCAGTTCACAACCAAGGCAGTGATTCAGGTGGCCTCACTGGTCATGGCAAAATGTAGGGACAACTCTTTACTCCTCATTACTCTCCCATTCTAGGTTCCATTTAAAAGTGTTGGAATCCTGCCTCCAGGCTAAGAGTCCCTGAAACGGCTTTCCCCTTCATCTCAAAGAGCTTCTATGAGTCACAAGCCCTCTGGGGACTGGCCAGTTAATAAACATGCCCGTTTTCATGACTCTTCATGACAGTGATGGACACCCTAATTACAGATCCAGAAGCTGCAACCTCAGTGTCTCTGTGGCAGAAGGTCCTGGCCTGAACTAAAAGGGGACTCCTCCCAGTGCACCAGACTCTAGGACCTGCAGAGAACTCTCATTTCCACACAACATACACAAAGGAAGGAACGTAAAACACAAATGTACCACTATCTAATGCAAAATTATGAAGTGATCATCTGCAAACACCATCCAATCAAGAAAGAACACTTCCAGGCCTGAAGCTACAGTGTGCCTCTTTCTAAGCACAACTATTTCTCCCCTTCCCTTCCCAGAGGCAGCTACTATCTTGACATCTGAGTTAATCATCTCCTTACCTTACTTTATAGTTTTTCCAATTTTCTATGCATCCCTAAATAGCACAGTTTAATTTTGTCTGCTTTTAAACTTATGAATGGAGTCATACCATGAATCTTGCCTCTTTTATTCATTGTTATGCTTATGAGCTTTGTTTGTCTGATTGAGTCTAAAAGTAGTTTGTATACAGTCACTATCTAAAAGTAGATACTATTATGTACTATTATATAGTATCATGTGATTACACCACATATTTACCCATTTTTAAGAATCTATTCTGCTATTAATGAACACTTAAATTGTTTTCAGTTTTTGGTGAATAGAAATAGTGCTACCATAAATATTCTTGTATGTATCTACTGGTGCATGTGTGCCAATCATCTCGCCACGGTAAACACCTAGGAGAGGAATTTCTGGGTCATGGTTGAGCACATCATTTCTCCATGTGAACAGGTGTGTTTTTAAAGTTCGGGTGGAAAGACCTACGTGGCTGGTGATTTCTTAGAGTGTGCCTTTTACCTTTGGTCCTGTGGATCCACACACACCAAAAGTAGCTAAAGCCCACGTTGAGTCTAATTCTGCCTGAAGACAATAGGTATCAAAGTCATCTTCACCGAGAAGGTGGCTGTATTGCCATAATATCACTGAAACATTGCCAAAGAAAGGATATTATTTTGACCACAAGACGATTTTGTAAGGCATAAAAATATTTGTTGCATTGAATGACATCAGCAGAAAACAAGAACAAAATATTTATTGACAATTCTGTCACTCAATAAATCACATTGTTTTTCTGTGTTTCCTTCCAAACCTGGCTCAATTTACTAATTCAACTGTAGTCACTACATAGATATACTTGTTTTTTGCTCTATTCCCTAATAAAGATATCATGAGCATTTTTTTTTCCTACTGTGCTACATAAGTTCCTAAAAATTATTTTACTTTATTTACTGTGTCATTTTCTGCTAATAGTGGCAGGTCTAGGGGAGATAGCTGGGGAAGATTTTAGTGCCCCCCAATCCCATTAAATATTCCCCACAAGCAACCCCAAATAAATATTCAGTCTAAGGGAAAAGAGCAAGCTCTCTGTCTAAATGCAGCTTCAAGCCCCCTGGCCTCCCTCCAACAAAATTATATATCCTAAACCCTTACATGTGGAAATTCTGGCATTCTACTGAGTGCCAAGGGCATGCCATAACTGACTTAAATGTTCCCCATGGGGAACAATTTCCTTTCAAGGTGGCGATCTTCAAATTGTTTCTAATGCCTTGAAATTTTAAATTGTGTCCATTCATACAGCCATTTTCCTTCCTTTAGATTATTTTCTTAGCATAAATTTTTAGAAGGTTAATGAGTCAGAGATGAAGATTTTTTTCTGGATCTTGATATATATAATACCAAAGCACTTTACAAAAGTGTTGTTTCAGTTCATATTTGCACCAAGGATGTATGAATGTATATAGTATATTAATCAGCATTCTTAGCTGTAAACTAAGGAATTTATTGGTTCAGAGGGTAAGTCTGGAGGCTCCACAGTCATGAAGGAGTGGAGTTTACCCACACCACACTGTAGGGCTGTTCCAGAGAAGATTGTGTTGTTATCAGGAGACACCACACCAGTTTACCTGCTGAGTCTGGGCAGCGGCTAGATACCAGAGCCCTCAAATCTGGACACCTCTGCTATCATCTCTCAGGAAATGAATTCTGCGCATCATGTACTTCCTCCTATTTCCCTCTTCTTATCAAGCTCTTAATTGGATATATTTGTAGGTTACATGTCTATATCCTTGCTGAAAAGGAACTTGGGAAAATGAGTTCTGTATTATAAGAGATGGGACTTATAATTTGACAACTTTCCCAAATGTAAGTTTGGTTTAAAAAAATACAGGTGGCCACAAACATGAGACATGTCTGCCTCCTTTTCCATAGCAGTGAGCATTCAATAGATAATTGAACTGCTTTTGCTAATTAGGTATAAAATGGTATTTTTTGCAGCAGGGCAGGGGTGTACCTGGATGGCTCAGTTGGTTGAGCATATGACTCTTGTTTTTGGCGAAGGTCATGATCTCATGGTTCGTGGGTTCCAGCCCCACTTCAGGCTCCATGCTGACAGTGAGAAGCCTGGCTGGGATTCTCTCCTCCCTCTCTCTCTCTGCCCCTTCCACTCTATTTCTCAAAATAAAGAAATAAACTTAAAAAATAGTTCTTTTTTCATTTATCTGATTATTATTAAAATTTCCTTTCAAGTTTCTATGTACCAATTTTATATCCACTCACAGAAACTATAAGTCCATCTTCTTCATCTATTAGAAATATTAGAAATATTTCTATCAGAAATATCTGTGAATATATTTATTAATATTTATTTATATTTACCCTAACTGTGTAGGAACTTTGATATATCATAGAGATTAAACTTAGTTGTCAACATTTTGGTCTTTCAACATCTAAATGTCAAAATCATTTCTATGCCGGGTGAAGGTCAGGTAGGCCCAGTTTGTCTGGTCTTTATGCCCTTTCATTGCCATGATATCATTTATTCTAAGAAGCAGTGGGCTGGTCTCTTGACATATGCCCAGAGAATTCCCAGTAACCCAAAAAAGGGAAGACGAAAAAGAATAAAACAAATATTTATTTTGTGCCTTTGCATGTGTCATGACTCCAGTTATTTGTAAAGTATGAGAATATTATGCCTATAAGTGGCTGAGATAGATACTCAGATAGATACTGAAATAGAATGAACAAAAGAGACAGACATGACCTTGACATTTTTCTCCATCTTCATCATGCTTGATGAAACAGGCAAGGGAAATATTTATTATGTCTAATCTTTCATCCAGAGGATCGTTAGTTTACAAACACTGACCTCAAACTGAACCCAAGCCTTAACTCTACACTCCAGAAATGCCCATTTTACATATGGGGGAGAAACAGCTAAGGTATTTTACTAAGGCTATAAATACTTTACCAAAAGAGTCGTAAGTTGGATATTTCTCATTTTTTGTCCCTTATTGTTACTCTTATACTCCCTCTATACAGAACTGTACAACTGCCAAGTCACATTTTCAAGAGCCATGACATTAGGCAGCATTCTTTGGTGCACTAGACCACGCCCTTTTCTCCTCCACCAACAAAAGTACAAAAAGTGTAGGTTACCTCATAGGCCACTGGGCAAATGCCTAAATCCAGAAGGATCAATCTGCCCATGCTTTCTGATGCATACGGATTTGCCCTTGCTAATGCTGCCTGTGATTATAAATATCTGTGGAAGCACTTTGATGGATGAATGGCACTTTCCACTACTTGGTGAATTGTGTGCTCTCATGGATAATAAAAATAAATACAACCAACATGATTGCATTTCAGAGAAGGGGTGTAGAGCAAGGAACAACCAATCAAAAGTATGTAAAGCACCAAATTATGCCCCTGAGGAGTCATCTTGCATATCCTTGGTTCTGTTTCCATGGTAGTAAGGATTGCTTGGGATATTCAAAGGCAATTTAAATGCATTTAGGCCACAGCTTACAAGGGGATAATCTTAGGAAAATCAGAAGTGAGTAAACATTAACAGCTAGGAAGAGAAGCAGTATTAAGAACAATGTTCCATCTTGCTTGCTTTTTTATTTAGTGAAAAATAAAAAATTTTTGACATCTGGAAATTATCTCTGCTTCTAACTTGGGTTTAGGATGACTCATTTCAAGAAAGTGCCACAATTTCCATATGCTAGCACAGAGACATTTGAGGCTGCTTGTTTTTTTAAATTTAACTTTTAGGTTCAAAGGTATGAATTTGCATTATTCTCCCTGGGCCAGCCTCAGGAGGGTGCAGCCCAGGTATAGAAGGATCCCCCCATCTGAAAATACAACTCCACCTTGACATGTCAGCACTGCAGATTCATTTCTTTACACTCTGTTGACTTTTCAGCCTTTCAGAGTCTCCAAGGGGAATTCAAAGGCCCCTTGGAAAAGGAAGCTTAGACGGGCAACCTTAAACATCACCAACTGTGATCTGCTAACACCCTGGTAAGAACTTGAAAAGGGGGCTCAAGTTGAACATAGAAAAAGTAAGAAGAGACAGAAAGAAGGAAGTTCAGGTAGGAAAGACAAGACACCTATTTCTTAATTTTCCCCTAGGGCATGGTTTGTTTGCATTAATGGGACAGAAGCCTCATGTTTCTCTATTTATTTTATACTTTTGGTTAATAAATATTTGCATAGCACTTGCTAGATTTAGACACCATTCTATGCACTTTATTATTTTTTAATGTTTACTTGTTTGTTTATTTATTTTGAGGGAGAGAGAGAGTGCATGCACACGCACAGGACAGGGGCAGAGAGGAAATCCCAAGCAGGCTCCACACTGAGTGTGGATCCATTCCACAACTGTGGGAGATCATGACCTGAGCTGAAATCAAGGTCATCCAGGACCTACAGAGCCATCCAGGCGTGCCTATGCACTTTATAAATAATAATTCATTTATTCCTCATAAGCACCTTAACAAGTAGGCACTTTTGATTATTTCCATTGGATAGGTGAGGAAATAGGCACAAAGCTGAGGTAAGGGTCCCAAGGGTCTCCCAAGAGCCAGTAAGTGGAGAGTTGAGATTCTGGGTCCTGGTCCACATAGGGCTCCAGAGTCCCCACTCTTTTTTTTTTTTTTTTTTAATTTACGTCCAAATTAGTTAGCATATCCTGTAACAATGATTTCAGGAGTAGATTCCTTAATTCCCCTTACCCATTTAGCCCATCCCCCTCCTACAACCCCTCTGGTAACCCTCAGTTTGTTCTCCATATTTATGAGTCTCTTCTGTTTTGTCCCCCTCCCTGTTTTTATATTATTTTTGCTTCCCTTCCCTTATGTTCATCTGTTTTGTTTCTTAAAGTCCTCATATGAGTGAAGTCATATATATGATTTTTGTCTTTTTCTAATTTCACTTAGCAGAATACCCTCCAGTTCCACCCATGTAGTTGCAAATGGCAAGATTTCATTCTTTTTGATTGCCAAGTAATACTCCATTGTATATATATACCACATCTTCTTTATCCATTCATCCATCGATGGACATTTGTCCAGAGTCCCCACTCTTAACCACTCCACAATACATATACATACCATAAAGGTTTTCAACTGTCTTTGAAAGCTTTCTTATTAGGGGATGTGAGTCAGGAGAGAGGTCAGTTTAATGTAACAGCTAGCCCCCAGAATTCAGTGTTCAAGTGGAGAATGTGTAATGCTTACTGAGGACTCAGGACAGAAGAGTCTTGAAATTTGATTCCTCAGCCTGCTTTGTGTAACATTTAGAAAGCTACAGCAACTCCTGCCTCTATATTCATCTTTGAATGGAGATTTTGATGTTGATCAGATAAGAATTCTAATTTTCATATAAAAGAGAGGTTGAACTCCCCCATGGGGCAATTGGGCATTAGCTTGATAGCCTGTGAAGGTAACCACTTTTTGTTCATTTGAAAGCAGAGAATAATGGGATGGGAGAAAAAAGTAGGGGATTCAGATTATTTTGTGGAATCTGAAACTTCTCTTAGCATCATGGGAATTTTCTTGGTCTGTGCTGTGAAGGTAGTATGACCCTCCCCTCTCTAAGAGGGATGTGAGTTACTCACTATTTCCAATGGTACAATTGCTTCATTATGTCCACACCCACAGTTTTATGTTTACAGTCAAAGAAAAGGCCCATTGTTGATTCCAAATCACCACCTGAAAACAAGCATATCATAATTCACCTAAAAATCTTAGACTGTTCTGGGGAACAGTATATTTTACGACACTGGAAAGGAATTTTTGATCACCCTTTACTTAAGAAAATGGTATTGAATCTTTCTAGGTATTAAAAAGACTGAGATATTTAAATGTCTTAAATCTTTGAAGGATTTCCAAATAATCCTTCATAACCCTCAAGACTTGTGTTTTACTTTTTAAAATGTTATGTGTCTTTGTATATTAAGAGTTTATCCGTAGAAAGCTGGGTTTCTGGCCTTTGAGAGCTACAGAGGACTGAAGTGGTTGTAAGCCATTGTTCAGAGACCATTGCATTCCAACGTCTCAATGGAGAGTGATTTTGGTCCTCCAAGGGACATTTTCTTTGGCTGTAAACAGAAAACTGGTGCTGGGATGTTTTTATAGGCATTTTGTGGGTTGAGGGTAGCATGCTACTAAATATCCTACAATGTGCCAGAGAGTAACCTACAACAAAGAATTATCTAGATGAGAGTGTTCATAGTGCTGAGATTGAGAAACCCTGCAATGGAGATTTTTCAAACCTTATTTGTAGGGTTTTTTATATAGATCCTTCATTTTATATTACTTGCCTTATAAGCCCTTGTATATGTAGCTAGTCAATCCATCTTGGAACTTACCAGCTTGAGATGGTGGCCAGGACCATCAGGGACTCAATATTCACAGACGATCAGAGAAGTTCTATTTCAGGGCTTAAGCTTCCAAACCCACGAAAAACAATTTTGTGAGCTTGCCCAAGAGCCTAACTTTCGTTTATAGTTTAGAAAAAAAATATTTGCAAAGTTGTAGTCTTGGAATGAATTTTTTTTTAATTTTTAATGTTTATTTATTTTTGAGAGACAGAGAGAGAGAGACAGAGAGAGAGACAGAGAGAGAGAGAGACAAAGTGTGAGTGGGGGAGGGGCAGAGAGAGAGGAAGACACAGAATCCGAAACAGGCTCCAGGCTCTGAGCTGTCAGCACAGAGCCCAATGTGGGGCTCAAACCCATGAACCGTGAGATTATGATCAGAGCCAAAGTTGGACCCTTAACCAACTAAGCCACCCAGGCGCCCCTAGTCTTGGAATGAACTTTTGTACCTGTTTGAAAACTGGGTAGTGCCTTGATCGCATTTCTCAGCTCACATTTGTGTTGTTTGCATTGTTCAACTTCATGCTCTTTAGCTCCTGGGAATACTGCAGAATAAGTTACTGATACTAGGATGTTCTGTTGGCAGAGTACAAAGTATCATGGAGCGGTGGTACGATAATGGACTTTGGATCCAAGTGTCATCACTTATGTGGTCATCCTGGCTCTAATCCTCAGTATATTCATCTGAAGATAACCAACTTTTACAGATTTGTTTGAATGACATGAAGTGGTTTATCCAAATCATGTATTCCAGTGTCTGGCACATAGTAGATATTCAGTTAATACTAACTCTCTTCTCCCCACCTATTTTTCTTTTTTAAAAAATATTTATTTATTTATTTTGAGAGTGAGCAGAGGAGGGGCAGAGAGCGAGGGAGAGAGAGAGAGAGAGAGAGAATCCCAAGCAGGTTCCACACTGTCAGCATGAAGTCCGACATGGGGCTCGATCTCATGAACTGTGAGATCATGACCTGAGCCAAAATCAAGAGTTGGACGCTTAACTGACTGAGCCACTCAGGAGCCCCAACCCTCATTTATTTTTCTTAGGGAGAGCTCTTCCCTTCCTTTCCTAGCTCATCAAAATTAAATGACCAGCCATTTCAAATGGAGCTTTGTGTCCCCTCTGGGTAGACACAGCCCTCAGGGGGTGACTACAGGGCTTGATAAGCAGACAGTATCCTTACGCAACACAGACTCAAACCAGCATGCCCCACTTGGCTAATGGAGTGTGAGCTGAATTTCAGGCCTCACCTGCCCCTCAGCCAGCTCCCTGTGCAGGGAACAACTTAAAGTACATACATTCTCCTTTTTAGAACTGCCCTCCCTGCAAGGAGCACAGATTTTCCTTTGCCCCTGATTCAGTAAGCACAGCTGGGTCAAGGCCCAAGGGTGGGCTTCTGGGGGCAAGCTTGTCTCACTCTGTGTTTGATAGGTATGAGGCAGGTGCCTGCTCGGCAAATCTTGCCTAACTTCCAGAGTCTAGAAATCTAAATTTGAGGGGAGGGACTAGGAAGCCTGATTTTGGCTAGTCGGGCCACATGACATTCTCTATCTGACTCCTAACTCTATTGTTCCATAGAAGAAAGGAGTAAGATGAGCATTTTAGAAACTCCAACAACATATTATTAATTCATGAATCCATTTTAACATTTATTACACAGATGTTTTTCAGCATGTTCCTATGGCAGGTGCAATGCTGGAACTTGGGGGTAAAACTCTGAATAAGACACAGTCTCTGCTCTAAAAGTACCCATAGCCCAGTGGGGAAGAGAAATGAGTCACCACAATGTGGGGTAACTAGTTCTTTACTAGATGTACATATGGGGAGTTTGGAAACATGGGACAAGATCAAGAACTTAACTCAGCCTGAGAGGAGCAGAGAAATCCAGGCTTTTCTCAGGAGAAGTGACATCTGAACTGAGTCTCGCAGGCAGAAAAGGAATTTTTAAAGCACATGTGAAGGAGAAGGGCATTCAGGGTGATGTTCAAGTGTCTGACTTGGATAACGAGGTGAATAATGGTGGCCATACTTAGGAAAGAAAAGAGAGAGGGAGAAGAGCTTTAGACATGTTGCTTGGAAATGATGGCCTGTGTGTCACCTGGAGTTGTCTCGTAACTGGGTGGATATGGGAGTTTGGAAGGAAAAGAATGTTTTTATTGAAACCTAATGTGTGCCAGATACTGTGTTAAGTGATTCGCATGCTTCATTTCATTCAGTTTTTGTCAGACTCTGTGAGTTACACATTACCGTCTCGACCTTACAGGTAAGGAGAGCAAGGCCTTGAGTTGGAACGGCAGAGCTGGAACTTGAATCCAGGTTGTCTCTGCCAAAGCCCGTGTTCTTTTCAGGGTCTCTGGGAGAGATGGTGGAGGTTGGGATTGGAGAGTTTGGGTTGGGAATCTTTAACCCAGAAATGATAGCTCATTCTGCATTGGCATATGTTTTATTAAGACTGCATCTAGGTGTTCTTGTCACAGTAATTTATGGCATAGGTATTCCTTTTTTTTCCTTTTTCTTTACTTTTTTTTTTCTTTGTAAGTGCTACTCAAGTAGTAATATATATTTTTTTAATGTTTATTTATTTCTGAGAGTGTGTGTGTGTGTGTGTGTGTGAGCTGACAAAGGCAGAGAGAGAGGGAGACAGAGAATCCCAAGCAGGCTCACTGCTGTCAGCACAGAATTAAATGCGGGGCTCGAACTTATGAACTGTGAGATCATGACCTGACCCGAAATCAAGACTTGGATGCTTAACCGACTGAGCCACCCAGGTGCCCCTCAAGTAGTAATATCTTTTAATTACCGTTTATTTTTTCTTGTCTTATAAGTCAAAACTTGGGCTGGATTTCAGTCAGTTTTAATGCTATTACTATGACAGGTATAACAGCTTGCTGGCTGACTTGCAACCAACCACAATTTAATCTTCTCTGAAAGGAACCTACATTTTCACAGCGGGAGTACTGATCATTATAGTTGAGTAAACTAACTCAGCTTAAATTTTGTCTGAAGAAGATAAAAAGTTTATCCCCTGAGCTAGAATTAGCATACACATTAGAAGAACTGCAGCTGGTGATGTCACAAAGAAAGCATTTCCTCGAGTTTATTTTGGGAGTTGCCAAAGTAAGAAATTTACCCATTTATTCTGATGAGAATTTATTTTCTGCCTCTCCCTCTCCATCTCCCCTCGATCTTTCTGTCTCTCTGGCTTTTTCTTTCTTTGTTGTTAATGTATTTGAATTCATTTTTTAAACGTATAATTCTCAAAAGTAGAAAAAGAAGACTTTTTTGGAGGAACTTTTTATCTAACCATTTTAATAGGCATGGAAGAATATCCTAGTTTCCATTCATTTTTTCATCGAAATTCAGAAAAAAATATCAAAAATCCTACTTAAGTCATTTTGTGCACAATTATTGAGTAATGAACACAGATCATCCAGTAGAGGGCAGCGCTGACCTATTCATGGATGCCTTCAACAGAAGATGCAACATTTACTACATAATAAAAGCCTTAAAATGTTTTATAATTTTTTTTATGTTTTATTTTTGAGAGCGAGAGAGAGAAAGCGCAAGCAGGGGAAGAGAGAGAGGGAGACACAGAAGCCAAAGCAGGCTCCAGGTTCTGAGCTGTCAGCACAGAGCCTGACATGGGACTCGAACCATAAGATCATGACCTGAGCTGAAGTCTGACGCTCAACCGACTAAGCCACCAAGGTGCCCCAAGCCTTAAAATGTTTTAATTGACGTATAGTTAACACACAATATTGTATTAGTTTCAGGTGTCCAACACAGTGATTGGACAAATCTATCCCTTATGCTGTGCTCACAAGTGTAGCTACCACCTGTCACTGTAGACTGCTATTACAATATCATTGACTAACCTGTGCCTTTTATCCCTGTGACTTATTCACTCCATAACTGGAAGCCTGAATCTCCCACTTTCCTTCATCCATTTTTCCCATCCCCTCCCCCTCCTCTGGCAACCATCAGTTTGTTCTCTGTGTTTATGGGTTTGTTTCTGCTTTTTGTTTATTCATTTCTTTATTTTGCTTTTTAATTTTTTAAAAGGAAGCCTCTACAGACAATAGGTAGTTTTACCTAAGATGCTTTGAATTCAGCAAAAGTGCCTTTGGTACAAAGGAGAAGCATGGTCATCAGTTTTGCTGTCTAAACATCCAAGTTTCTGTGCTTCCTCAGCCTGAGTACGGATGATGAGTTACCTTTCTGAGTGCAGAGCCAAGACCAAGGTAGTATAGGCACCATGCCCCACTCTCCCAGGCCCAGTACCCATCATTGTTTCTTTATGGACTCTAGTTTGGGGTTTGTGCTGGGTATGGTTCAGAGTATCAGTGGTGTCTGCTGTCCCTAACTGGTCCTCAGGCTGGTCTGTGGCAACTATGGAGAGAAGGGTTTGAGGTTGGTAGGACCTGGTGGGGTTACACAAGCCTTTGTAAGTAAGATCACATGCTATTTTTTTTTCTGTCTCATTTCACTTAGCATATTGCCTGTAAGTTCCATTCATGTTGTCACAAGTGGTAAGATTTTTTTCTTCTTATGGCCAAATAATATTCCATTCTATGTGTATATCACATTTTCTTGATCCATTTATCCATCAATAGACACTTAGGTTTCTTCAAAGTCTAGGCTATTATAAATCATGCTGAAATGAACATGGGAATGCATATATCTTTTCAAGTTAGTGTTTTTGCTTCCTTTGTATAAATACTCAGAAGTGGAATTGCTGGCTCATATGGTAGTTCCATTATTAATTTTTTGAGGAAACTCCATGCTGTTTTCCATATTGGCTACACTGACTTACATACAACCAACAATGCACAAGGGTTTCCTTTTCTCCACATCCTTGTCAACATTTATTATTTTTTGCCTTTTTGACAACAGCCATTCTAATAGGTGTAAGGTGATACCTTATTGTGGTTTGATTGGTATTTCCCTGATGATTAGTGATGTTGAGCATCTGTTCACCCGTATGTTGAAAGATGTTGAGTATCTTTTCACCTTTCATCTGTACCTGTTGGACACCTGTATGTCTTCTCTGGAAATATCTATTCAGATCCTCTGCCTATTTTTAGTTGGATATTTGTTTTGTTTTGTTTTGTTGTGGTTGAATTATAGGAGTTCTTTATATATTTTGGATATTGTCTCCTTTTCAGGTAACATGATTTGCAAACGTTTTCTCCCATTTGGTATGTTACCTTTCATTTGTTCATGGTTTACTTTGCTGTGCAAAAGAATTTTAGTTTGATGTAGTCTCATTTGTTTATTTCTGCTTTTGTTGCCTTTGCTTCTGGTGTCAAATCCAAAAACCCATTGCCAAGGTCTATGTCAAGGAGCTTACTGCCTGTTTTCTTCTTGGAATTTTATGGTTTCAGGTCTTACATTCGAGTCTTTCATCCATTTTGAGTTAATTTTTGTGTATGGAGTGAGATAGTGGTTAGTTTTGTTCTTTTCCATGTAGCTGTCCAATTTTCCTGACATTAATTGAAGAGACTGTTCTTTCCCTTTTGCATATTCTTGGCTCTTTTGTCATAAATTAATTGATTATATATGTGTGAGTTTTTTTCTGGGGACTCTATTCTGTTCTATTGATCTATGTGTCTGTTTTTATGCCATACCATACTGGTTTGTTTAAAATGGCTTTGTAATATAGTTTGAAATCAGGAAGCATGATGCCTACAGCTTTGCTCTTTTTCTCAAAAGGCCTTCAGCTATTCAGGGTCTTTTGTGGTTTTATACAAATTTTAGGATTGTTTGTTCTATTTCTGTGAAAAATGGCTTTGCAATTTTAATAGGGAAAATTCTACTAAAATTTTAAGGAAGAATTAACACCAATCCTTCTGAAACTCTTCCCAAAAAATGAAAAGAAGGGAATCCTTCCTAACTTATTTTATAAGGCCAATAGTACATTGAACAAAGCCAGAGAAAGAAACCATAAGAAAAGAAACGATAGGCAAATATTTTTTATGAATACTGATGCAAAAATCCTTAACAAAATACTAGGAAACCAAATCCAACAGCATATTATGAAGATTATACCCCATAATCAAGTGAGGTTTATCCCAAGAATGTTTAACATAACAAAGCCAATCAATGTAACACACTGCATTAATAAACTGATAGGGAAAAAAACCCCCATGATCATCTTAGTTGATGCAAAAAAAGCATTTAACAAATTCAACATCATTTCATGATAAAAACACTCAGAAAACTTGGATTAAAAGGAAACTTCCTCAGGGCGCCTGGGTGGCTCAGTCAGTTAAATGTCCGACTTTGACTCAGGTCATGATTTCGCAGTTCCATGAGTTTGAATCCCACATCGGGGTCTCTGCTGTCAACGTGGAACCTGCTTTGGACCCTCTGTCTCCCTCTCTCTGCCCTTCCCCCACTCACGTGTGGGCTCTCTCTCCCTCAAAAATAAACATTGAAAACATTTTTTTTTAAAGGAAACTTCCTCAACATGACAAAGGGCATTTATGAAAAATCCATAGCTAACACCATAATCAATGCTGAAATACTGAAAGCTTTCCCTCTAACCTTAGGACCAAGACAAGAAAGCCTGCTTTCACTATAGCTATTCAATTTTGTACTGCAATTGCTAGAGCAGTTAAACAGGAAAAAGAAATAAGAGCCATCCAAATTGAAAAGGAAGAAGTAAAACTTTCTCTATTCACAGATGATATGATCCATTTCTCCAAGAATCCACAAGACACTATTAGTGCTAATAAATACAGCAAAATTTAAGGATACAAAATCAACATGCAAAAATCAGTGTGTTTCTGCATACCAACAATGAATAATACAAAAAGGAAATTAAGGAAAAAATTCAATTTGCAATAGCATCAAAAAGAATAAAATAACTAGGAATAAATTTACCCAAAGAAGTAAAAGGCAGAAAACTATAAACATTGCTGAAAGAAATTAAAGATGACAAAAATGGAAAGATATTCCATGTTTATTGATGGGAAGACTTAATATTGTTAAGATGACAATACTACCCAGCATGATCTAACATTTAATGCATTACCTAGTCTCAAAATGGCTTGTTTTACGGAAATGGAAAGCTGATCCTTAAATTTATATAGAATTGTGAATTGCCTGGAGTAGCCAAAACAGTTGAAATGAAAAAAGGTCTTGTGTAGTTTATAACGGATTAAGAACAGAAGGCTAAAAAATGGTAAAGCTGTTGGAGCTGGTTACAAAGACTTGTACTAAACAAATACCACTTATATGCTTGCTGTATGACAATAGATACCAGGCATTGGAGAGACAACAGCCCCTGTCCCCAAAGAATCTGTGTCAGGGGTTGTCAAACAATAACTTGGGGGACAAATCCAAACTTACCTTTTTTTTCAATGAGGTGAAATTCACAATTTTAAAAAATTAGTAAGTTTTATTTTTTTAAGGATAGTTTTAGGCTGACAACAAGATTGAGCAGAAGGTATAGAGAGTTTCCATCCATACTTTGTTTCATGCATGTACAACATCCCCCGCTATCAACATCCTGCAGCAGTAGGTACATTTGTTACAATCAATGAACCTACTAGCACATCATTATCACCCAAAGTCCATAGTTTGCAGTAGGGTTTACATTTGCCATTGTACATTCGATGCGCTGTGACAAATGTATAACAGAATATATCTATGATTATGATATCATACAGAGTATTTTTACTGCCCTAAAAATTCTGTGTTCTGCCTGTTTTTACCTAACCCCACACCCTCAAACCCAGACAATCGGTGATATTTTTACTTATAGTTTTGCCTTTTCCGAATGTCATATAGTTGGAATTATACAGTATGTAACCCTTTCAGATTGGCTTCTTTCACTTAATGATATGCATTTAAGTTTGCTCCATGTCTGTTCAGGGCTTGATAGCTCACTTTTTTTTAGTACTGAATAATATTCCATACTCTGGATATACCATAGTTCATCCATTCACCTACTGAAGGACCTCTTGATTGCTTCTGAGTTTTGGCAATTATGAATAAAGCTGTGAAAGATTTTGTACAGACATGCATTTTCAGTTCATTTGAGTAAATACCAAGGAGCATGATAGCTGGACCATATGGTAAGTGTACGTTAGGTTTTGAAAGAAACTGCCAAACTCTCTTCCAAAATGGCTGAACCATTTTGCATTCCTCCTAGTAATGAATGAGTGAGTGTTCCTTTTGCTCCACATCCTTGTCTGCACCTGGTATTGCCTGTGCTTTACATTTTGGTCATTCTAATAGGTATGTAGTCGTATCTCATTGCTGTTTTAATTCACAATTCTCTAATGGCATATGATGTTGAACATCTTTTCTTACGCTTGTCATCTATATATCTTCTTGATATACATCAGTTCAGATCTTTTGCCTATTTTTAAATTGGGTTGTTTTTGTATTGTTGTAATTTTGTTTTGTTTGTTTGTTTATTTATTTATTTTATAGAATGAGAGAAAGAGGGAGAGAGGGAGAGAGGGAGAGAGAGAGAGAGAGAGAGAGGCAGAATCCCAAGCAGGCTCCGAGCTGTCAGCACTGAGCCTGATTCAGGGCTCGAACTCATGACTGTGAGATCATGACCTGAGCCGTAACCAAGAGTCGGACACTTAACCAACTGAGCCACGCAGGTGCCCCTGTACTATTGAATTTTAAGGGTTCATTGTATATTTTGGATAACAGTCCTTTATCAGATGTGTCTTTTATAACACTTTCTCCTTGTCTGTGGCATGTCTTTTCATTCTCTTGACATGGTCTTCTACAGAGCAGATATTTTAAATTTTAATGAATTCCAGCTTATCAAATATTTCTTTCATGGATCATACCTTGGTATTGTATCTAAAAATTCATCACCACACTCAAAGTCATCTGTATTTTCTCCTTGGTTATCTTCTAGGAGATTTATAGTTTTGCATTTACATTTAAGTCTATGATCCATTTTGAGTTAATTTTTGTGAAAGGTACAAGGAAGGTCTGCATCTAGATTCATTTTTTTTGCATATGGATGTCCAGTTGTTCTATACCATTTGTTGAAGAGATTGTTTTTGCTCCATTATCTTGCCTTTGCTCCTTTCCTAAAGATAAGTAGACTATATTTGTGTAGGTCTATTTATAAGCTCTCTATTCAGCTCCATTCATCTGTCTGTTCTTTCACCAATACCACACCATCCTGATTCCTGTGGCTTTCAGTAAGTCTCGAAGTCAAAAAGTGTCAGCCCTCCAGCTTTGTTCGTCTTCAATATTGTGCTGGCTATTCTGGGCTTTTGCCTCTCCATATTAACTTTAGACTCAGTTTGTCAATTTCCACAAAATAGCTTGCTGGAAGTTTTGTTGGAATTACATTGAACCTACAGATCAGTTGGGAAGAACTGACACCTTGTTGAGGTTTCTGGAAGAGATTAGCATTT